>NC_142870.1:36523333-37131166 GCF_051225735.1 Oryctolagus cuniculus | reverse complement strand
TTCATTTCTAATTTTCATTTTGATTGCTTTAAAATCTCAATTTATAGGAAATATTTTCATTCATGTCGTGTAGATTCCTTTAATTTGTGGATTTGCTTCTGATTGCTTCAGCACCTAGCCTCCTGTCAGGCCTCCCAGCCAGAATCAGGGTCTGCTCTTGTCTGGTTGCTGGGTTCATGGACACAGGTTGGCACAGCTGTTACTTATGTCCAAAATGGTGCCCACCCTCTCTTAGCTGGTTATAGAACAGTGTTATTGAGTAGTCAGGGAGAGAGAAACATGCCTTTTTTTCCTCTAGGTTAGCAGGTACACTTCCCCCGACAGGGCTCCGTGCTGGACTCAAGCCAGCCCTTCCCTGCAGCTTTATTGCCAGTGGCTTGGGCTGCTGCACTCTGGTCTCACCTGACTCTCCAAAGCTAGTGCTGAGGCTCTTGGCTGCTGGGTTCCTATGTTGTGCACATGCTCATGCTGAGTGTCTACACCCTCCACATAGAGCCAAAGCATCCCTCTTCCTTCCGTGGGGTTTCCATTGCAGTTTTCTCTCAAACTCGTCCCTGAGATTGCATGCTCTCCACTTTTTAAACTGTCTTCCCCTAGCCTAGAGCAGTAAGCTCCCTCCCTGTTCCACTGTCTTCAATTTTTTTGAAAGTCCCATATATACAGATTCAAGAACATGATACTTTCCACCCTACCCTCCTTCCTGCCCATGCTCCCACCCTCCCTTCTCCTTCCTTTACTTTCTCTTTTAATTTTTACAATGACATACCTTCAGGTTTGTTTTTTTTTTTTTTTTTTGTAATCACAAGCTTAACCCTCTACTAAATATTCAACAAATACTAAGTAGAAAAATCACTGTTTCTCAAAAGTATAGACAAATTCTTCAAACTGTTTTAATATTACTATATGTAGAAATCACTTAGCTCTCACTATGATGATTAAAATGTACATAGCATTGGGGCTGGCACTATGGCATAGTGAGTAAATCCCATGCCTGAAGTGCCAGCATCCCATATGGGCACCGGTTCAGTCCTAGCTGGTTCACTTCTGATCCAGCTCTCTGCTATGTCCTGGGAAGCAGTAGAGGATGGCCCAAGTCTTTGGGCCCCTGCACCCAAGTGGGAGATCCAGAAGCTCTTGACTTCTGACCTAGGGTTGGCCCAGCTCTGGGCGCTACAACCATTTGGGGAGTGAACCAGCAGATGGAAGATTCTTTCTCTGCCTCTGGCTCTGCCTCTCTGTAACTCTGCTTTCCAAATAAATAAATAAATCCTTTTATTTGAAAAAAAAGGAAAGTGAGATACCTAGGTAATAGAATAAATTATATGTATAAAAAATATGTGCACAGCGTTGCCCATTACCACAGCTTCTGTGAGATATTGAGCTATGAAAATTAGTGTGATTGAACTTTTCATTTTATACAATTGTAGTTTAGTTTTGTTTTTCCCAGAAACCTTTTATTTAAGGTATACAAACTTTATGCATTTCATAAATACAACTTTAGGAACATAGTGGCCCTTTCTACCATACCCACCCTCCACCAGCACGCCCACCCTTCTACCTCCTCCCTCTCCTAGTCCCATTCTTATTTTTTACTAAGATCTATTTTCAATTAACTTTGTACAAATAAGATTAACTCTATACTAAGTAAAGAGTTCAACAAATAGTATGAAAAAAAAAAAAACAACACTGTTCTTCAACATTGAAGACAAGGGCTGTTCAAAGTCATCGCATCTCAAAGTGTCGATTTCACTTCTATAGATTACCCTTTAGGTGTTCTAATGACCCTTCAAAGGGTTAGCCTTTGTGAATTATACTCAACAAGACTGGCTCTCTTTTTTGAAGTTATCAGAATTTCCATGAGAAAAAATGGTTTACTATCTGAAGAAGAGGTGAGGATGAATTATTAGAATCAAATATTCTGCCCTAATTCAACGGGGTTTACATTATATGGCTAACATGTCTCAGTCATCCCTGCAAATCCTTGTTGTGTAAAAAGCTATTTCAGTAGCATCCTTGGTGTCACAAAGAACATACCTTTGAAGCCAGCAGTAGTGCCTGCCATACTCTTGTCAGAAGCAAGCCATTCGTTGTTTGTATTACCCAGTGAGTCTTCAATTCTTCTCCAAATAGGCTTTTCATAGGGTAGGGATAAAAAGTGTATGTGAGGGGAGGGGAGCCTTGTTCTGTCAATGTCTTGAACCAGCAACACCTCACCAATAATGCAGTAAGAAAAAAGTGGCAGGCTGTCACAGGAAGCTTCAGAGGAATCACTTGGTGACAGGCTGCTGTGATAGGCATTGTGACTGCCTCAGGGATTGCACTCTTAGAAGAGGGGAGAAGAAAACCTGTAGCAAGACTATTGATTCTGGAACTGAGAAGAATGCTAATAAGTGCCTTGTTCAAATTCATAAAGACAAAGCATTTATACAGATACAGTTTAAATCGAGGAATGCTCACACAGTTTTTCTGGTTGTTTAGTACAGATGCACTTAAAAATAAATTCAAGGCCTGAATTTTTCCTATTTATTCCTCATTTATTTGGTGAATTAGAAAAGCCAAAATATCATGCCCAGTGTTAAATCAGAGTCTCGATTTAGCAAGAGTCCAAGGTACAATGTATGGAGATTATTCCATAAGGAAATTCTGCTTTAATTCTTTTTAACACTAAATTGTAGAGTACTTATTTCATAGCATATAACCTGTTCTAAAGGATCTCATATCTAAATTAGTTAAGAGTTTACCAGATACATAATTAAATGATGAAGGGAGAAACTACTAGCATAACTGAATAATATAGAGGTAGCAAAAATAACTCATTTAATTCTGTAGGAACAAAACAAAATAGGATATGATGTATATCTCATTCACCAACGTGTTCTATTTGATTTCCCCAGGCACAGGAAACTGCATTTAGAACAGGCAATAATGTAACTAGAATATGGGCAGCACTGGAGAACTCTGAATACACTGTTTGTCAGTGTCTCCTGCATTCCTTCAGGCTCCGTCATTCTTTTTTCCCCTATAGAGCTCTATTTATGGTTTAACATCTAGTATGAATGACTCGTATGTCTGTTTGAGTATAACTGCATTTATTTCAAAAGTTATAACCCTGTAAAACTTTGCAAGGGAAAATAATTCCGAGATTTGAAGCAAAAATAAAATCCAAAAAACAATTTCCATTTATAATAAAAGATATTTGCTTTCAGTAGTTAGATGAAATAATGTTCAGCAGACATTATTCTAGACTTAATTTCAAAGCTTTCCATCTATAAATGAAATCTGTAATTCACTTGTTTTTCTGGTAAGAAAAAGAAGATACCAACCAGAATGCCTAGCAATAGTGAAACAGCTTTAAGAAGGGTGAGAGTAGGGACATTAAGGTTATATTTATGTTACTTTCTACAACCTATCATGAATGAAAATTCAATTTTGTTTCAAATTTCTGGAATTGATGTACTCTTTGAATTTACAGTTGAACTGGTTGTGTAGGCATCATACATGTTGCTGTAGACCAAGAAACAAACTACAACCAAAGAGAGAATGTTGAGGTGCAGGCATGTTGAATATAATAATATGACATTTAGCCTGTTAGGATTCAGTCAACACTCAAACATCTGTATGTAAAAACTCATGAGGTTGGAATTAACAATCCAGGAAGTATAGTACTTTTGTTAATTCTCAAGCAATCCAATCAAATCTGTTGTTATGAAGATTAAAGGAAAGAACACTAGAATGGTGCAAGAATTTGTTTACTTATATAAACAAATTTTATTGTTTACTTATGTAAAAATTTTATTTACTTATGTAATTATTTATGTTTTTATTAACTTGTCATTTACTTGTTTGAAAGACACAGGTAGGCAGAATGCTCATACATATTCCCTGCTTCACTACCAAATGCATGCAGCAGTCAGGACTGGACCAGCCTGAAGCTAGAAGCGAAAAAATACATCCAGCTTGCTCATGAGGGTGGCAGGGACACAACTTGAGCTGTGACCTGCTGCTCACCAACATACACATTCCCAGGAAGCTAGAAACAGGAGAGGCACCAGGATTTGAAACCAGGTACTCAAATATAGAATGTGGGTATTCCAAGCAATATCTTAGTTGATGTGCCGAACACCTGCCCCAAATTGATAAATATTATGTATCATTTAGCATTACTCATAACTTCCTTTTGTATGTATTATGGAAAACATACAAAAACAATAATTTGATGTTCCGTTTCACTATTTTAAGATCTAATATGAGTAAATTATGGATTGGAAGTGGAGCAACCGGGACTAGAACCGGCACCCATATGGGATGCTGGTTCACTCTCCAGATGGCCGCAGTGGCCAGAGCTGTGCTGATCCAAAGCCAAGAACCAGGAGCTTCTTCTAGGTCTCCCACGTGGATGCAGGGGCCCAAGGACATGGGCCATCTTGTACTGCTTTCCCAGGCCATAGCAGAGAGCTGGATCAGAAGAAGAGAAGCTGAAACTAGAACTGGGGCCCATACGGGATGCCTGCGCTTCAGGCCAGGGTTTTAACCTGCTGCACTACAGTGCCAGCCCACTGGCTTCTCTTTAAAATCTCAATTTCTTGGGAGCACTTTTCATATAGATAGTGAATTTATTTCTGATTGCTTCTAAGTAATCTGACTGTTAATTTTCTGAGTTCCTTTTCTGGCATATCCTCTATCTCTTCTTCAATCTCCATTATTGAAGAATCGTTCCTTTGGAGAGTTCATAGATTCTTCCTAGTTCTTATTCAGGATTTTTCCTTTGTTCTTTTGTATTTCTGGTTGATTTTATCTTTAAATTGGGACTCTGTGTCTGTGGTGCGATTTCTCTCTGCTATGAGGTGCTATGTGTCTGTGCGTTGCAAGTGGAAACACACAGCCCTACATCCTGGATCCCTATTTACTTCTAGATCGTGAGGGAGGTGGGTACAAGGTCTTTGGTGCACTAAGCCCTGCCTATTGATTGGGACTGGGCTCGCTTCTCAGTGGTGTGTGAAACAAGCTTGGGTTTTCTCTATTTAGGACTACTCCTTGTTGTACAGCTTGCATGGTGGGGAGTAAATCACTCTGAAATGTTGTGATCCTCATTCCTGGATGGTGGGTGTTGTGAGGTGGCCCCTGCAATTGATGGGTATGTGCATGAGAGGCAAATGTGGCAGCCCATTGCTTATACTAAAAAAATGTAAACAATTATTATGGCTTCTCCCCACTGGCTGTAGGTCCAGTTCGAGGCAGAGGGAAGACATAGATGGACTGTGGCTTGCCCAACCTCTCCACTTGTTCCCCTATTATTTCTTTTTCTTCCCCTTTTGATCTTCAAATGCAGTTGGCCAAGCTTCCCCGCCCACCACAATCCATAGTTCTGTGGGCTCACCACCTCTCACCTGTTTTGCTGATGTGGGGGTGGGTGTGGCACCAATCTCCTCGTTAGATCTCTCCACTGCCTGCACCTCTACTACTTCTTCCTCTTTGCTCCCTTAGCGTGGACCTGAGCAGTCTCTGGTGGACTCCTGGGCTACTCTGCACAAACTTTTCATGATTCTGTCACCAGCTGCATCCCCTCTGCTTAGTAACTATCTCTGTTTCCCCCCGGGACTCAGAACATCCTGTGGCTATATCACAGTCTTCTACATTTTAAACATTAGGGCTTAATGAAAAGTTTCTAAGTGGATTTGATACTTTGTAAAAACAAATACAGGATATAAAACAGAAATTCACAAAGGGAATTATTAATTTACAATAATTTTTCTTCATATTATAGGAAATATATACTTTATTCAATAAACATAAAGTATATTAAATAAATATACCTTATTTAAAAGAAAGCCTTAAGGCAATGAGATATTATGTCTCAGGGGGAGCATCCAGAAAGTTGAATGTTGACAGAACGAAAGCCTAAGACATTTTTGTTTCCTACATCACTGCCTTGTGATTGAGGACTTTTACTCCTGGAAGGTTCCTAGAAATACTAGGAGTCCAGGTGGAATCTAACCATCCTGTCATTAAATCAAAACAGCTACTTGGCACTCATCCCTTCTCTTACTTTGTTTCCAGCTGCAGAAAGCAACCTTGACTATTGGTGACCAGACTCAGCTGTTGGGAACTGTTGTCACTTCTCCTATGCATGCTATGAACCTTTGTATGTCAGTTCTTGGCGTGTGTCTTGGCAGTAGGAAAGATACTTGCAGAAAACAATCTATAGGAGTCAGTTACAGAGTGTTTGCAATAATGACCGGTAACCTTTTCTCACTCCAGACCTAAGTTATTGGTGAATGAGTCAGAGCTTGATAATATTTCAAATACTAATTCTGACTCATACCCTCTTCCTAATAACTACACATATTACCAGGTCAGGCTTCTCCTACTTGGCTCTTTTCTTTCCCTGTATGAGTTTCCAACAGTAAGATCCTTAATCCAGTGGGCCCTATCTTCCAGCATTCTCACCTATAGCCAGCCATGTCTGAACCAAAGGACACAGCTCTTACGTTTTAAGTGGTAACATTTACTAAACAAACAAAAAAAGTTTCTAACTTCATTCATAAGTATTTTATGTTTTAATATTTATTTGAGAAGCAGAATGTTGAGAGAATGAAGGAAGGAAGGAGGGAGAGAGAGAGAAGGGAGGGAGAGAGAAGAGACAGAGAAAGAGAGAGAGACAGAGAGAATCTTTTTTTTTTACTTTTATTTAATAAATTTCCAAAGTACATCCTTTGCATTACAGTGGCTCCCCCCCCATAACTTCTCTCCCACCCGCAACCCTCCCATCTTCTGTTCCCTCTCCCATTTCATTCATATCAGGATTCATTTTCAATTTTCTTTATATACAGAAGATCAATTTAGTATATATTAAGTAAAGAATTGCACCAACACAGAAACACAAAGTGTAAAGTACTGTTTGAGTACTAGTTATACCATTAATTCACATAGTACAACACATTAAGGACAGAGATTCTACATGGGGAGTAAGTGCACAGTGACTCCTTTGGTTGACTTAACAATTGACACTCTTGTTTATGGCATCAATAATCACCCGAGGCTCTTGTGATGAGTTGGCAATGCTATGGAAGACTTTTGAGTTTGCCAACTCTGATCTTATTTAGACAATGTCATAGTCAAAGTGGAAGTTCTCTCCTCCCTTCAGAGAAAGGTGCCTCCTTTTTTGATGGCCCGTTCTTTCCACACTGGAATCTCACTCGCAGAGACCTTTCATTTAGTTGTTTTTTTTTTTTTTTTTGCCACAGGGTCTTGGCTTTCCATGCCTGAAATACTCTCATGTGCTTTTTAGCTGGATCTGAATGCCTTAAGGGCTGATTCTGAGGCCAGAGTGCTGTTTAGGTCATCTGCCATTCTATGAGTCTGCTGTGTATCCCGCTTGCCATGTTGGATCGTTCTCTCCTTTTTAATTCTATTGGTTAGTATTAGCAGACACTAGTCTTGTTTATGTGATCCCATTGACTTATCCTATCATTATGATCAATTGTGAACTGAAATTGATCACTTTGACTAGCAAGATGCCATTGGTACATGCCACCTTGATGAGATTGAATTGGAATCCCCTGACACGTTTCTAACTCTACAATCACCTGACATGTTTCTAACTCTACCGTTTGGGGCCAGTCCGATTGAGCATGTCCCAAACTGTGCATCTCCTCCCTCTCTTATTCCCACTCTTATATTTAATAGAGATCACTTTTCAGTTAAATTTAAACACCTCAGAATAATTGTGTGTTAATTAAAGAGTTCAACCAATAGTATTAAGTAGAATAAAAAAATACTAAAAGGGGTAAAGTATTAAGTTGTTCCTCGACACTCAGGACAAGGGCTGATCAAGTCACTGTTTTTCATAGTGTCCATTTCACTTCAACAGGTTTCCTTCTTGGTGCTCGGTTAGTTGTCACCAATCAGGGAGGACATATGATATTTGTCCCTTTGGGACTAGCTTATTTCACTCAGCATGATGTTTTCCAGATTCCTCTATTTTGTTGCAAAGGACCAAATTTCATTGCTTTTTAGTGCTGTATAGTATTTTTTTTTTTTGACAGACAGAGTGGACAGTGAGAGAGAGAGAGAGAGAGAACGGTCTTCCTTTTGCCGTTGGTTTACCCTCCAATGGCCGCCGCAGCCAGCGCGCTATGGCCGGCGCACCACGCTGATCCGATGGCAGGAGCCAGGTACTTCTCCTGGTCTCCCATGAGATGCAGGGCCCAAGGACTTGGGCCATCCTCCACTGCACTCCCTGGCCACAGCAGAGAGCTGGCCTGGAAGAGGGGCAACAGGGACAGAATCTGGCGCCCCGACTGGGACTAGAACCCAGTGTGCCGGGGCCGCAAGGTGGAGGATTAGCCTAGTGAGCCGCAGCGCCGACCTGTATAGTATTCTATAGAGTACATATCCCATAATTTCTTTATCCATTCTACTTTTGATGAGCATTTAGGTTGATTCCAGGTCTTAGCTATTGAAAATTGAGCTGCAATAAACATTAAGGTGCAGACAGCTTGTTTGTTTGCCAATTTAATATCCTTTGGCCAAATTCCAAGGAGTGGGCTGGCTGGATTGTATGGTAGGGTTATATTCAGGTTTCTGAGGAATCTCCAGACTGACTTACATAGTGGCTTAACCAGTTTGCATTCCCACCAACAGTGGGTTAGTGTCCCTTTTCCCCACATCCTCGCCAGCATCTGTTGCTGGTAGATTTCTGAATGTGAGCCATTCTAACATGGGTGAGGTGAAACCTCATTGTGGTTTTGATTTCCATTTCCCTGATGGCTAGTGATCCTGAACATTTTTTCATGTGCCTGTTGGCCATTTGGATTTCCTCTTTTGAAAAATGTCTATTGAGGTCCTTGGCCCATCTCTTAAGTGGGTTGTTTGTTTTGTTGTTGTGGAGTTTCTTGATCTCTTTGTAGATTCTAGTTCTTAATCCTTTATCTGTTGCATAGTTTGCAAATATTTTTTCCATTCTGACAGTTGCCTCTTCACTTTCCTAACTTTTCTTTTGCAGTACTGAAACCTCTCAATTTGATGCAATCCCAAATTATAATTTTGGCTTTGACTGCCTGTGCTTCTGTGGTCTTTTCCAAGAAGTCTTTGCTGGTACCTATATCTTGTAGGGGTTTCTCCAATGTCGGGTCGTAGATTTAGATTTTAATCCATGTTGAGTGGATTTTTGTGTAAGGTGTAAGGTAGGGGTCTTGCTTCATGATTCTGCACGTGGAAATCCAATTTTCCCAGCACCATTTATTGAATAGACTGTCCTTGCTCCAGGAATTGGTTTTAGATCCTTGATCAAATATAAGTTGGCTGTAGATGTTTGGGTTGATTTCTGGTGTTTCAATTCTGTTCCATTGGTCTATCCATCTGTTTCTGTACCAGTAACATGCTGTTTTGATTACAGCTGCCCTGTAGTATGTCCTGAAATCTGGTATTGTGATGCCTCCAGCTTTGTTTTTGTTGTGCAAGATTGCTTGAGCTATTCGAGGTCTTTTGTGCCTCCATATGAATTTCAGCATGATTTTTTCCAGATCTGAGAAGAATGTCTTTGATATTTTGATTGGTATTGCATTGAATCTACAAATTGCTTTTGGGAGAATGGGCAATTTTGATGATATTGATTCTTCCAATCTATGAGCATGGAAGATTTTTCCATTTTTGGTAACCTCTTCTATTTCTTTCTTTAAGCTTTTGTAATTCTCATCGTAGATATCTTTAATGTCCTTTGTTAAGTTTATTCCAAGGTATTTGATTGTTTTTGTAGCTATTGTGAGCTATAGAGAATCTTTCATCCACTGATTGATGCCCGAAATGCTTGCAAAATCCTGGGCTGAACTAGGCCAATGCCAGGACATGAAACTCTATCAGTGTCTCCATGTGGGTGGCAGGGAAACAAGTACTTAGGTCATCATTTGCTGCTTCCTCAGGTGCATTAGCAGGAAGCTGAATAGGAAATGGAGCCACTGGGACTCCAACCAGCGCTCTAATGGAGGATGTGGGCGTCCCAAACAACAGCTTAACTCACTGTGTCACAACACCATCCTCTGACCTTTCAATCTTAATATGTTTTCATTTTTCACATGTTTATCTTTTCTTTGGTAAAATATCTGCTCAAAATATTCTCTTACTTTGTTTTCTCTATATATCGATAAAGTATGTTTTTTGTCAGATACCTGTTTTTCAAATATTTTCTCCTCATAGTAGCTTGTATTTTCATATTCTTAGTATTGAAATTAAAGGAATTGTAATTTTGAGTAAGCTGATTTTTTTCTTTTGTAATTTTTATTTTTGTTTATTTGAAAGGCAGAGAGACAGAAACAGAGGCAGATATACTGCTTTTTCCATTGCTAGGTCACTAACCAAATGCCCTCAACAACCAGGATTGGGCCAGATGGAAGCCAGGATCCTGGAACACTATCTGGGTCTCACATTGGCTGCAGGTATCCACATTGGCTGCTAGTGCCCTGGGTCCTCATTAGCAGGAAGCTGAAATCAGAAGTGGAGCTGGGACTCAAACCTAGGCACTATGATATGGGATGAGGATATCCCAGTTCCTAATCCCTATCCAGAAATACTTGCCTTATTTTCTTTTTTACAGTTAGTATGTTTTTTTGACCCATGGTCACAAGTATGTTATCTTTGTTTTCTTCCAGGATATGTATAAATTCAGGTTTTATATTTAGTAATTTAGTTCATTTTAGGTTAACTTTTCACATGGCAAAAGCTAATGGTGGAGATAATGTTTTGTGTAAATATTGCCCATTTCTCATTGAATTGTCTTGGCACCTCATCTGTGCCTATTTACTATAAATGCATACTTTTTAATCCTGGGGTATATAATCTTTTTTTTATCTATATGTTTATACTTAGGCTAATACAAGCCTGTAATGACTAGTGAACATTCAAGTCAGCTAGTGTAAGTCATCTGATTTGTTCTTGAGAACAACTTAGGTTAAGCTAGTTATTTAACATTAGCTTCCAGTGTTAATTTTCTAAATAAAATTCTTATTTCTAATCTTTAAAAATGACAGTGATTATATCTGGGGATAGCATTGAAAAGGTACAAGTCTTAAAAAAATTCGTGGGAATGCATATTATAAAAAATTACATGAATTTCAAGAAGTTCTACACCAAAATGAACTTCTCTTTTAATTCTATTTTCCATGAACTTTCTTAAATATGTTCATAGATCAGTATGAGAAATTTGACCTTAAAATAATAGTCTCCTGATCCATAGAACCCTTATAACTCCATCTATATAGGTTTTCTTTAATTTTTTAATAAAAAATTGAAATTTTTGGCATATCAATCTTATGCAAATTTTGTTAAATATTTATTTAATGATTTATCATGTTCTAATAAAAGTTATAGTTATTTAAAATATTTTCATTTCATATTGTATTGCTAGACTGTGTAAATGCAATTACTCTTCATACATTGCCCTTATACTATGAGACATTACTAAACCCACTCAAAATATTATTTCCAGTATAAAACTTTCAATCCTTTAAATTTCACTCCAAATGTTGCTTACCTGTATTCTATGGATTTTTTACATATTATCTCTATTTAATCTGACGTATTTCATTTTCCATTTGAGTTCTTCTTTGATACATGAGTTATGTACAAGTGTAGTATTTCATTTCCAAACAGTATGTGATTTCCCACACATATTTGAAAAATATTTCCATTTTAACTCTGGTTTATCCTTTTCAATTTGAGTTTTCCTTCTGGCCCACAATTTGAGCTTTCCTGCTGTTCCTAGTATAGTTGAGAAAAATGTGTATTCTATTGCTGTTTGGATGAGTGTTCTACAAATATATAGTGGTCAAATTGCTTTATAGTGTAGTTATGATCATTTATATTTTTTTGGATCATTTATATTCTTAATGATATCTTTTTCTATTTCTATGAAATATTGAAAAAGAGTCTCCATTTATTTTGTGCTTTATTTCTGATATCATCATTTTAAATTATTATTTTTTTCATGTTATTTGAATGAAAAAAGAAAGAGGCAAATAGAGACCTTACATCTACTAGTTCACTTCCTAAACACCTGCAGCCTGGAACTCCATCTGACTCCCATATTGCTTGCAAGGACTCAAGTATATAAGTCTTTTTCTACTGCCTGCCTTAGGGTGTACATTAGGAAGAGGCTGGATCAGAAGCAAGCAGAGTTAGGACTCAAATGAGGCACCTGGATGTGGAATGTGGATATCTGTATAGGCATCCCAATTGCTGGATCATACACTTGCCCCTGTTTCATCTATTTCCTTCATGTACTTTGAGTGCATGTTGGTAGGTGTGCATGCAGTAAGAATTGTGCCTTCTCAATGAATTGAATCATTTATCATTATATTTACCTTTATCTCTGGTCATTTTAATTGTTCTGATACTGATTTTTTTCTGATATGTAGCCACACTATGTGACTTAGTGTTTGCATGTCTTTCTCCAACCTTTTACTTCCACTCTACTGTATATTTATAACATGTTACTTATAGACATCATATAATATACTTGTTTCTTGCTTTGTTATTTGAGATGTTTACTCTGAAGATGTTTTCTTGCCTTTTATTTGAGGTGTTTATACTGAATATAATTATTGATACAATTTAAATTGGACCTCTTGTCATCTGCTTCCTCTTTGATCTATCTGTAGTTGGTTCCTTTCTTCCTTTGTTCATTGGAATTATTGAGTAATTTAATTAGTAGACATATAATAAAATAATTAAATATTAATTATTGGAGAATAATAATAATAATTAAATACCTTGCTGATATTTACTTTTTACTTTTTAGTTGTTCCTCAAGAATTGGAAACATACATCTTGGAAAGAATGTTTAGCCTAGCAGTTAAAATGTTATCTAGGACTCCCATGTGCAACATTGTGGTCCTGGGTTCAATTCCTGGTTCCATCTCCTGACTCCAGCTTCTTACTAATTTGGGTAACTCAAATAATTGAATTCCTGCAATCAGTTTGAGAATGAGACCTGGATCAAGTTCCAAGGTTGTGATGATTTTGGTCTTTGGGAAGTATACCGGTGGATGGGCTCTCTTTCTCTCTCTCTGCCTCTCAAAAATATAAATAATAAGCAAGCACCATTATCAGTTTGCTTTTAATTAATCCCCAAACAGGGAGTTGCCATACATCATGAATAGAAACATGAATACAAAACATAATTAAACATTAGAAAATGTAAGTTTTAAAGCTGAGTATGACCATCAAATCTAATAGTGTAGCCAATTGGAAAAAAATGTTTTCCTCTTTTTCCATAAACTTTACTTTCAATTGACTGGTTTTTAGTAAATTCTTGTTTTAATGTTCTTCTCTTAATATACCCAGTATTTCTCCAATATTTCTCAAGCTAGTGATATCTATTCTCTGTTATAATAATGTGGATTTATATTAATTATTGTCTTAAAATATAGATCAATATCCTGAAAAACCTGAAAATAATCTTTAAAGTATATAGTATCACATGATTTTCATATTTTTATTGTTCATCTTCTTGACTGTTAGTACCAGGCCAATCACTGCATAATAAATTTGAAATGAATAGAGAAGGACTTTATATACAAATCATTAATAAAGAAAAGGCCAAATAATAGTATACCGTACTGCAGGAATGATTTTTGCCATGTTTATAAAAGATAATACCCATAAGATGATTATCACAATGTGTATGATATTATAAACATGGAAAGTGACAAACATTGATTTATCTTAGTGTCATATTCAAATTGAAAATAGATTTTGTTACAGAAAAACATATCTCAGCTAGTGAATCTAAGTCAAAAGTTTAATTTCATTGTTTTCTAAAATTTGTGTTTAATGGCTGTTTCATGTTTATATTTTTCATGCACAGGTAAGTAGTATTTAATTAATAAACTTTATGTTAATATTGTAGAATCATAGAATTCTCTTAAGTGAGGACTACATGTTAGGGTTAAAACATGATCAGTTTGTACCTTTCTTCATATCAGAAGTAAAAAAAAAAAATTAATATAGGTCTCCCACACCAGTGCAGGGACTTGGGCCGTCTTTTACTACTTTCCCAGGCCACAGAGGAGAGCTGGATGAGAAGTGGAGCAGCCAGGACTCTAATCAGTACCCATAAGGGATGCCAGCACTGCAGGCAGTGGCTTTACCCACTACTCCACAGCACCAGCCCTGCTTTGTTCAATTTAATCATTTGGCAGTGGCCCTGTTTACATGATGCTAAAACAAGTGAATGAATTTTCTTTATTGTGCAGAAAACTGCATAATTCTTCATAGAAAAAAAAAACAATGCATTTCAGTCTTTTCAAGGAGGTGTGGTATTGGGAATTCTGTATTCAGTATAACCTGTGCACACAGCAATTTCTGCCGATGGTGTCTGATCTGATATAACCCTTTCCTTTCTCATGTCACTAACACTTGGAACACAAGAGAATCACAACAGCCTTTTCCATACTTCTGCTGGCACTTTCACAGCTCACTTGACTCTCGTAGAATATCAGAGAAAGAAGGTGGTACTCAAATGATTTTATTTTCCAAGACATGAGGCTTAAAATTAAGATTGGTTCAGGACCAGAAAAGTTCGGTGCCTTGAGTAGTGTAGGAATTTGAATAAACATAATATCAAAGAAGGGCTGAGTGGCTTTCAATTGTCATAGCTGCATTTTAGTTAGAGAGGCTTCTGTGGATCACGCAGTAAGACTAATCATAGTCTCCACAAAAGATGCCCCAAATTTCCAAATGACCAACTTGTAAGAACCTTCATGTATCATAGTTTTGTAGAATATCAACACAATCTATACTTGAAAACACTTTTTTCAGATTTCATAAAGAATAAAACTCATGTATTTTGTGAAATTAGACTAATTGATCAATATAGTATCACCTACATCCAGCATAAATGTGATTTAGTATGAAGATTCTGTTAGTTTTAAATCCTCTGAGCCTTTTATTACACAGTCACTTCTATAAAGACTGTAAATATTAAACATCCTGGTTATGACAAACCTGTCTTAGGACTATAAAATATCATGTTCAATTAGAGCCTCCTCTCCTGGGGTTGCTGTGCAAGTGAGTATGCATCTGAACAGTCAGCCTGAGTGAGGGAGAATTTATTTTACAAATTAAATCTATTTAGAATAGTTTCCAGGTTTTTAATGATCATGTTGATCAAAGTTCACTTTCATTAGAAAACAGTTAATTCAAGAAGCATCAAGTAGAAATAAATGGATGCAGCTGAATTCATTTCTCAATAAGAACATTTCTTTCCTAAAACAAATTTGAAGCTTCAAATCAAAGATAAGTTTATAATACAATGAGTAAAAAATAAAAATATTAGAAATTTTATGTATTTTTCAGGCAATCCTTTAATTATAATTATTGTCTAAAGTTTATCTTGTACTTCTCTGTGTCTTTTTAGCTTAAACTAATCAGTCTATCAAATGAAGAAACATTGATATTAAAAGGGGAACTTTACAGACTGTGAGAACAACTTGCCGAATGTTGATTTTCAAGTCACTATAATATATAATAATATTAGCATAGCGAATAGATTATTTTTCTAAACTTTACCCAGAAGAATAAAGATTTAAGATTTTAACATTTACCATATAAAATGGAAATTTTTGCTTACCTTTATTTAAATCATCTTAAGGGGCCTGAACTGTGGTGCAGTGGGTTAACACCCGGCATCCCAAATGGGCGCTGGTTCGATATCCGGCTGCTCCGCTTCCAATCCAGCTCTCTGCTATGGCCTGGGAAGGCAGTGGAGAATGGCCCCAGTCCTTGGGCCCCTGCACCCATGTGGGAGACCCAGAAGAAGCTCCTGGCTCCTGGCTTCGGATCGGCACAGTTCTGGCCTTTGCGGCCAATTAGGGAGTGAACCATCGAATGGAAGACCTCTCTCTCTCTCTCTCTCTCTCTCTGCATCTTCTCTCTGTTTAACTCTGACTTTCAAATAAATAAATAAATCTTTTAAAAAATCATCTTAATATTCTAGCCATAGACCATTTAAGTTTATGTATGTGTGTTTTTCTTTTTTAAAAAATTTTATTTAAGTTATACAGGTTTCATGTATCTTATATATACAGATTTAGGAATGTAGTGACACTTCTACCCCTATCCTCCTGCCCATGATCCTACCCTTCCTCCTCCTCCCTATCACATTCCCACTCTTAATTTTTACAAAGATCTACTTTCAGTTTACTTAATGATTGTATAGTTAATCCTACCCTAAGTAAGAGTTCAACAAATTGTATGAAGAGAAAAGAAAAAAAACAAAAAACAAAAAACACAAAACTGTTCCTCCACAGAAGAGGCAAGGGCTATAAACAATCTTATCTCAAAATGTCTATTTCATTCTAATACATTACATTTCAGGTACTCTACTAGTTACATTGTATCAGGGAAAACATGATGTCTGTCTTTTTGAGGCTGGCTTATTTCACTAAGTATAATGGTTTCCCATTACATTTATTGCGTTGCAAAGGACAGGATTTCTTTCTTTTTTTTTTTTTTTTAAGATGCTGATTAGTACTCTTTAGTGTATACATACCATAATTTCTTTATCCAGTCAACAGCCGATGGACTTCTGGGTCGATATTTTTAGCTATTGAAATTGAGCTGCAATGAACGTGGGGGTACAGATAACTCTTTCATTTACTGGTTTATTTTGTTTTGGGTAAATTCCCAGGAGTGGGATGGCTGGATCATATGGTAAGTCCAGATTCAAATTTTTGAGATATCTCCATACTGTCTTCCACAGTGGCTAGACCAGTTTACATTCTCACCAACAGTGGACCAGGGTACCGTTTCACCCACATCCTTGCCAGCATTTGTGGTTCCTTGATTGTTATATGAGAGCCATTCTAAATAGAGTAAGGTGAAACCTCATTGTGGTTTTGATTTACATTTCTCTAATGGCTAGTGATCCTGAGCATTTTTTCAAGTGTGTGTTGGCCATTTGAATTTCCTCTCTTGTTGAAAAATGCCTGTACAAGTCCTTTGCCCATTTCTTAACTGGATTGTTTGTTTTGTTGTTGTTGAATTTCTTGTGCTCTTTATAGATTCTGGCTATTAACCCTTTGTCAGTTGCATAGTTTGCAAATATTTTCTGCCTTTCTGTAGATTGCCTCTTTGCATTGTTATTTCCTTTGCAGTGCAGGAACATCTCAGTTTGGTATAATCCCATTTGTCAATTTTAGTTTTGATTGCCTGTGCTCCTGGGGTCTTTTCCAGGAAGTCTTTATTTATGCCAATATCTTGCAGAGTATCCCAAATGTTCTCTAATAATTTGATGGTACTGGGCCATAGATTTAAGTTTTGGGTCGATTTTAAGTGGATTTTTGTTTAAGCTGTAAGGTAGGGGTCTTGTTTCATAGTTCTGCATGTGGAGATCCGGTTTTCCCAGTACCATATGTTGAATAGACTGTTCTTGCTCCTGGGATTGAATTTTGCTCCTTTTTCAATGATAACTTGGTTGCAGATGCAGAGGTGAATTTCTCCTTATTATAGATGCAGAGGTGAATTTCTCTTCTGTTCCATTGGTCTATGTGTCTCTTTTTGTGCCAGTACCAGACTGTTTTGATTATAACTGTTCTATAATATGTCTTGAAATCAGGTATTGTAATGCCTTTGGCTTTGTTTTTATGTATAAGATTGCATTAGCTATTTGGGATCTCTTTTTTCCATATTAATTTATTATCATTTTTTCTAGATTGGCAAACAGTGTCTTTGGTATTATGATTGGGATTGCATTCAATCTCTAAATTGTTTTTGATAGTAAGGACATTTTGATGATGTTGATTCTTCCAATCCATGAACAGAGAAATTTTTTCCATTTTTGATGTCTTATTCTATTTCTTTCTTTGGTGTTTTGTAACTTTAATCATAGAGGTCTTTGACATCCTTGGTTCATTTTATTCCAAGGTATTTAATTCTTTTGGAGCTGTTGGAATGGGATTGATAAAGGATCTTTCTCAGCCATGACATTATGTGTGTATACAAAAGCTATTGATTTTTCCATGTTGATTTTGTATCCTTCTACTTTACCAAACTCTTTTATGAGTTCCAGTAGTCTCTCAGTGGAGTCTTTTGGATCCCCCAAATATAGAGTCATGTCATCTGCCAATAGGGATAGTTTGATTTCCTCCTTTCCAATTTGTATCCTTTTGATTTCTTTTTCTTTCCTGATGGCACTAGCTGAAACTTCCAGGACTATATTAAATGGCATTGGTGAAAGTGGGCATCTTTTTCTGGTTCTAGGTCTCAAGGGGAATGCTTTTCCCCCATTCAATAGGATGCTTGTGTTTGTCATAAATAGCCTTGATTGTGCTGAGGAATGTTCCCCCTGTAACCAGTTTGCCTAAGGTTTTCATTATGAAAGGTTGTATTTTATCAAATGTTTTCTCTGCATCTATTGTGATAACCATATGGTATTTGTTTTTTAATGTGATATACCACATTTATTGATTTATGAATGTTGAAATCCCTGCATACCAGGATCAAATCCCATTTACTCTGGGTGAGTGATCTTTCTGATGTGTTGTTGGATTCAATTAGCTAATGTTTTGTTGAAGATTTTTGCATCTATGTTCATCAGGGATATTGGTCTATAGTTCTCTTTCTGAGTTGTTTCTCTTTCTGGCTTAGGAATTAAGATATTGCAGTCTTCACAGAAGGAGTTTGGGAGGATTCTGTCACTTTCAGTTGAAGCTATTTTGAATAGCTTGAGAAGAATTGGAATTAGTTCTTCTTTAAATGTCTGGTAGAATTCAGCATTAAAACCATCCAGTCCTGTTCTTTTATTTGTTGGGAGGGTCTTTACTACTGATTCAATTTCCATGTTGGTTGCTGACCTGCTTAAATTTTCTATGTCTTCATGACTCAATTTTGATAGATTGTATGTATCTAGGAATCTATTGGTTTCTTCTAGGTTTCCCAAAATTTGTTAATAAACAGCTCATTGTAGTAATTCCTAGTGATATTTTTTTTTATTTCTGTGGTGTTTGTTGTTATATTTCCTTTTTCATCTCTGATTCTACTGATTTGCTTATCCCCCCACCACCTTTTTGTTAGTTTGGCAAATGTTGTATGTATTTTGTTTACTTTTTCAAAACCAGTTCTTAATTTCACTGATCTTTTGTTTTTTGTTTCAATTTTGTTTATTTCTTTTCTAATGTTCTTTATTTCTTTTCTCCTACTAATTTGGGGTTTGGTTTGTTGTTGTTTTTAAACATCCTTGAGATGCATTGGTAGCTCCTTTATTTGGTACCTTTCATATTTTTTAATGTAGTCATTGATTGCCATAGTCTTCCCTCTTAATACTGTTTTGCTGTTTCTATCCCATAAATTTGATATGATGTATTGTTGTATTCATTTGTTTCCAGAAATTTTTTTGATTTCTTCTGTGACCCACTGTTTCTTCAGGAACATGTTGTTCAGTCTCCATGTATTTGCATATGCTTTAGAGATTCTTGAGCTGTTGATTTCCAGCTTCCTTCCATGTGGTCAGAGAAGATGTGTGGTATGAGTTTAATTTTTTTGAATTTGCTGAGACTTGCTTTTTGGCCTAGCATATGGTCTATCATAGAGAAGGTTTCATGTACAGGTGAGAAGAATGTGTATTCTGCAACTGTGGGGTGAAAAGGTTGGTAGATATAAGCTAAGTCCATTTGGTCCATAGTGTCGATTAGCTCTGTTTTTTCTTTGTTGATTTTCTGTCTGATTGATCTGTCCATTGATGAAAGTGTGGTGTTGTAGTCCTCTGTTACTTTTGTATTGGAGTCTGTGTGTCTGTTTAGGTTCATTAAAATTTCTTTCAAAAAGTTAAGCACACTGTAATTGGATGCATATACATTAATTATAGTCACATCTTCCTGTTGAATTGACCCCTATTCATTACATAGTGCCCTTCTTTGTCTCTTTTAACAGTTTTATGTTGCAGTTTATTTTTTCTGATATTAGAATGGCAACACTTGCCATTTTTGCTTTCCATTAGCATGGAATACCTTTTTCCATCCTTTCACTTTCAACCAGCATGCATCTTTGTTGGTGAGATGTGTTTCTTGTAGCCAGCAAATAGAAGGGTCTTATTTTTTTTTTCTTTTCTTTCTTTCTTTCTTTTTTTTTTTTTAACTTTTATTTAATGAATATAAATTTCCAAAGTACGATTTATGGATTACAATGGCTTCCCCCCCATACTGTCCCTCCCACCCACAACCCTCCCCTTTCCCACTCCCTCTCCTTTTTTAATCCATTCATCCAGTCTGTATCTTATAACTGGAGAGGTAAGGCCATTTACATTCAAGGTGACTATTGATAAGTAACGACTTGGCCCTGCGATTTTTTCACAAATATTCCATTGTTTATTTTGGATTTCCTCTGTAATTTTACTGGAGGATTTTCTACCTTCACATTCTTTCATAATTATGGCTACCTTTCTGTCTTTCTGTGTATAGCACTTCCTTAAGCATTTTTTGTAAGGCTGGATGGTTGGCAACAAATTCTTTCAACTTCTGTTTGTTATGGAAAGTCTTTATTTCACCTTCTTTCATAAATAAGCTTTGCAGGGTATGGTGTTCATTGACTGTTTTTTTTTCTTTTATGGCTTAAACTATATCTCACCCTTCTTTTCTAGCCTATAAGGGTTCTTATGAGAAATCAGCTGAATCTAATTGAGATCCTCAAAAGTAATCTGGAATTTCTCTAATGCACATTTCAGAATCTTTTCTTTATATTTTACTGTGGAAATATTGGCTACAATGTGTTATGGTGTACATATTTTCTGGTCATTTCTGTTAAGGGTTCTCTGTGCTTCCTGTAGTTTGATGTCCCTTTCTTTCTCTAATTTGGGGAAGTTTTAGGTAATTATTTCACTAAATATGCCTTCTCATTCTCTCTTTCCACCTTTAAGAACTCCTAATGCTTGTATGTTCGGTTGTTTGATAGTATCCCATAGATTTACAACCATGTCTTTTAAGTTTTGTATTTTCTTCTTCCTTTTCTTTGTCAGACTGTACAGTTTCTGAAGATTTGTCTTCTAGTTTGGGTATTCCTTCTTTTGCCTCACCAATCTGCTGTTAAGGCTTCACTCCACATTATTTATTTGATCTACTGAATTCTTCATTTCTAATATTTCATTTTTATTTCTCTTTAAAATCTCAATTTCATGGGAAACATTTTCATTCATGTCATGTATGATTTCTTTAATTCATAGGTTTGCTTTTGTAAAATAAATTATGAGTAGATTATGATTAAATTTTTGAATTTCATTTCCGGCATTTTCTCAATCTCTTCATCTTTACATTCTAAAATTGAAATATTGTTGTGTTCCTCTTTAGAGGGGAGGGGGTCATGGTGTCTTCCTTATTCTTGTTTCTTGAAATTTGCATTTGTTTTTAGGCATGTGTGGAGTCAATTTTTTTGTTTTTCCTTCTGATGGCTTTTGTCTTTGAGTTGTGTCTCTTAGCTTAGTAACATGTTTGCACTTTCAGTGAATACCAAGAGGTGTGTAGTAGAGAGCTCTAGTCAGTGCTCCAGGGTGGGGCAAGTATCCAGGGTAACAGCTGAGTTGAATGTTCTCAGTTTCATGTGTTAGCCCCCGCACTGTGTGTTTCGTGCCACAGTATGAACAGCACAAGAGATTTACACAGTCCACATTGTGAAAGTTCCCACTGCAATGCCCTGCTCTAGGCAACCAAGGAGCTCTGAGCATGTGGAGCTGCACCCAATAATTGCCCAGAGACCCTGCTATACCCTGAAGTTTCCCATGTAACCACTGAATCCCCATGGCCTCAGCACCTGTCTCCAAAAGTCACTGGGTGCAGGGGTTTCTCTTTGCCCTGCCAGCCTGTCCAGTTAACAAAGAGGCGGGTGTTCCCCTTTTCTCCCCCTCTCCCCCTCACCCCCCATTTTCTCTCTTCCTCCTCTCTCCCCACCCCTCTCCCTCTGCTTCTCTCTCCATCCCACTTTCTCTCTCTATGTATTCAAATACAGGATTGAATACCTCTAAATCACAAAATGATATTAGTTGGTTGGTATAACAGTCTAATTTAAATCTATAATGACATTCACATTAATATATCTACAGAAGTCTTATGAAATTATTCACTTGATTCAGAGATATCTAACATTTAAAAATACTAGTATATTTGGTCTTATTTAGCATTACTAGTTCATTAAGCATCAAATAGAAATCAGTAAATACAAAAGTAAATTACTAAAGTTGGGTTTTGCCAGAGCTGAGTAAATGGAGATTTCACAAAGCAAATGAAACTTGAGAAAAATAGCAAAGTAGCTAGTAGTTAGTTAGCATAACCTGAATATACAGAGAGGTGATGTAGTGAGGTAAAGAACAGTTAGGGAAAAGAAATATTGCTAAGAAAAAAAATAAAAGTAAAAAGACTGAAGAAAAAAATGGGTCTGTTGGGTGAAGAATCATTGGGAGAGTAGTGGTGAGTAAATATGAACTCATAGAGCAGAGTTAGTTTTGGAGGCTCTTGAGTGGGCATCCAAGTTTGGACCTGGTGAAGTTAGCATTTAAAGGCTGCTATAAAATGATCTGGGACAGAAAATAGAATATTAACATCAAGATTTTAAGTTTTCCCTGAATTTATAAGACAGATATATTAAATATCTATTGATAGGAAAAGAGATAAATATGTTTATATATTTATAAACATTTTTATTCTATATTTATATATTGGAATGTCATGAATTAATAAAATTCTACCATACTACAATAATCCAAAATATCTTGAATTAATTTTAAAGATTTTGTGCTACATATATCACATAAAATGAATACATATGATTTAATTTATATGAGTTCAAGAAAAAAGTCAAGCTAATTGTAGGAGAAGTCAACATAGTGGGTTCGTCTGTTGGAGAAAAAAAGAATTGACTGGAAAGGAGCATGTGGGAAACTTTTGAGTGTGGAAAATGTCTGATATCTTGATCAGTATGGTAACTAAATGAATATATACATACCTAAGTTATTGTGCTGTGTACCTAAGATCAGTGTGCTTAATGTATATTACACTGAGTTAATTTTTGCTCAAAATCATTTTTAAAACTTCATTATTCTTAAAAAAGTGATAAATGAAGGTGATAGTAGTAACAGGAATTATGAGGTGATTGTCACATCCATATAATTGAAAATGGCCATTTTGTTTTAAAAATGATGTTTGAAGACAGGATACCTAATATAGAAATGAAATATTAGGATTTCATTGATGGCTTGGATAAGAAGGGGAAGAAGGTAGGACAGTGATACTTAAGTGTGTGAGAACCTGCATAAAATCAGTAGAATGTAGTGTTGGCCAGGATATGAAAAACAAGGCAAGGGAAAGTGTTGCCAGTTTCTAGCTGAGTATCCGGATGAATAAACTTTGAAAGACTGAAGGAAAAATATATTCAAGTACATAATGGGAGGAGAAGATTGAATCGTCAGTTCAGTTTTGAATGTGTTTAATATAAGATGTCAAATAGTCATTTGGTTAAATGGTTCGGGGCCTCATGATAACATCCTAGGCTGCAGAATGACCAGCACATAGGAAGCATTTAGTGATGGAATGACCAGAAAAAGACAATGGAAAGAGAGAAGGGTCCAGGACTGTCTTATTAGAAGCCAGTGTCAGCCAGCACCACAGCTCACTAGGCTAATCCTCCGCCTGCAGCACCGGCACCCCGGGTTCTAGCCCCAGTTGGGGCACCGATTCTGTCCTAGTTATTCCTTTTCCAGTCCAGCCCTCTGCTGTGGCCCGGGAAGGCAGTGGAGGATGGCCCAAGTGCTTGGGCCCTGCACCTGCATGGGAGACAAGGAGGAAGCACCTGGCTCCTGGCTTCGGATTGGCGCAGCACACTGGCCGTAGCGGCCATTTTGGGGGTGAACCAACGGAAAAAAGGAAGACCTTTCTGTCTCTCTCTCTCTCTCTCTCTGTCTAACTCTGCCTGTCCAAAAAAAAAAAAAAAAAAAAAAAAAGATGCCAGTGTTTAGGAGTAAAAAGAGAAAGAAGTGGAGAAGGGAGGAGTTACTGCCAAAAATTCATTCTTAAAAATAGTGGCCAGACCATTAGGGGAGTGAACCAACGGAAGGAAGACCTTTCTCTCTCTGTCTCTCTCTCACTGTCTGTAACTCTCTCTCTGGCTCTCTCTCTCACTGACTAACTCTGCCTGGCCTAAATAAATAAATAAATAAATAGAATAGAATAGTGGCCAAAAAGATGGAAGGAAAGCCATGAATGTGTATGTGAGTGAAATTGACAATTTGAGATTTGATAATTATTTATAGCCTTTGTCTAAAATCCTGAGGAACAGTGGATTTTCTACGTAATACTTGTTTAATGGGCCATCTTCTACTGCTTTCCCAGGCCATAGCAGAAAGCTGGATTGGAAGTGGAGCAGCCGGGACTAGAACAGGTGTGTTAATCAGGCCAGGGTGTTAATCAGCTGTGCCACAGCACCAGCCCCATGAAGTAAATTTAATATATGTTATTGCAAAATTGAAGGAAACAAAAAGAAAGCATGGAAGGAGGAAAGATTGAGGGAGAGAAGTAAGTATGGTTAACTTCTTAGAATTGCATCTATTAAATACATGAAAACTGTTCTTCTTTTATTAATGGAAATTTAAAAATGGTAAGAGAATTTCAGAAGCCAGGTACTTTCAAATATTTTTGTCAGGATTTCTTTAGCATGGAACAGGTCATTTTCTATTTTAGTAAACGAACAAATAACAACAACATCAATACCAGAATAGTGATGAATACAGAAGTCATAGTCGAGTAGTAAGAAAAGAGAAAGCAAGTTAAGGCAGTAGAAAGAATGCCAGAATCATGATTAGATTAGGCCACAACTGGAATGTGTATATGTGATTACAGTTGTGAGAGAGAATACTTTAATATTCATAAAAATAATAAAATTGGCTTGAATAAAATAGAAAAAATAGTTCTTTGTATCGGGGTGGAATTTTTTTAGTCAGGATTGTAATATTAGCTGGCTAAGTAATGATTTTTCAAATTTTTTAACATGCAAAAATATGTATGAAACATACTTTTTTAATATTGGAGAATTGGGCATAACCTACAGCATAATTTTTCATCTTTGATTTAGTGTTAAAGGGTCATGCATTTGAAACTTTTTTATTTAAAGATTTATTGATTTATTTACTTAAAAGTCAGAGTTACACAGAGAGAGAAGGAGAGGTGGAGAGAGAGAGAGAGGTCTTCCATCCTCTGGTTCACTCTCCAATTGGCCACAATGGACGGAGCTGCACCCATCCAAAGCCAGGAGCCAGGAGCTTCTGGGTCTCCCACGTGGGTGCAGGGCCGAAGGACTTGGGCCATCTTCTACGCTTTCCCAGGCCACAGCAGAGAGCTGAATTGGAAGTGGAACAGCCAGGACTTGAACCGGCGCCCATATGGGATGCCAGCACTGCAGGCGGTGGCCTTACCCGCTTTGCCACAGGGCCGGCACCATGAAACTTAATTTTACAACTTTTGCTCAGCTGTTTATTTACTTTGCAGCAAGAACTAAAATGTTCTTTCTACCTTGAAGCTCTGAAAAGGTGTCATGGATTTGAAAGTAAATAAAACAAAAATAGAATAACAAATGACTTCATCTTTTTTCTGATTTTATAATTATCAAAATATATTTTACTTTTGAATATTTTATAATATTCCACTAGATTAAAAGCACAAAACATTTCAGATATTCCCTGTAGAGTATAGATGTGGAGGTAAGTAATGTACCTTCAAAGAATGAATCCATCTTAATTTCAGTGAGAAAATGTTTAATATACCCTTTCATTCTCCTTACTTTAGCTATTTTTGTTTGATTATTTATCACCGTTACCCTGATCAGGTTTTGCCTCTGATCTCAGAGTTGCTTAAAATAGGAGTAACTTTTAAGACAAAAGGGAATTCATCAGAAATAGAGAATAAGAGCATGTGAAAGCCATGAATAGAATACAGAATTGCTGCTGCCAAGTAGTCACCCTCTTACCTTTGCAGTGAAGATAGTTATGCAAAGAACAATCCCTAAGTGAGAAAACTTGTGGCTACCTTACTGAAATGCCATGACTTTTAACCACATGATTATCCACTGGTAGTAGAGTTCATTGTTTTGCTTTGTGTCAATATTATCCTCTTTTGACTTTTGCCTCCATCATTTTGGACAAGTAGCTACTAGAGCAACTGAACCATATGAGGAGGGAATTAGGGAAAGTGCCCAGTTCATGCAAGCGTATTTATTCATCGAAGAAAGCATTTACTTGGTGCCTCCAATCATTTTTCTTGCCCCTCCAGATCTCCACAATTGGGCAGTCTCCCTAGAAATAGACTTAACAGATACATATTTACTTAAAGAAAGGGAGAGTCCCTGCTTTGAACCAATATGGGTGGTCCTGTTTTTGATTCCCTTCCTGATCATTCACTTGGAGATTTTGGTGAGGAAGGAATTCCTGCCATTGGGTTATGGGAATGATCTAACAAACCATACCTGACAACAGGTCAATGCAATCAAGGTTTATTACCGACAACATTAAAATCTTGCAGAAGAGGACACTACACACCACGCAGGTTCTCATGAGGGCTACACTCCAGGAACAGACTGAACAACAAGATACTGTGGGAGGTGGGCCTTGTAGTATCGAAGGTGAGGTGCCCCAAGACTCTTACTGGAGAATATTATTGGCTTGTTTGAAAAATTTTGTGGGTGGACAGGGTAAAAAAAATGCTATGCGGGGATAAGCAGAAATGGTTCCTGATCCCCTTGATAAAGAGAGTTCTTTGGATAGAGGACTAGAGGACGTAGTCCCCAGGAGCAGGATGAGAAGGGAATTTGCACTAGGCTATTTGAGGCAATCTCAATTTCTCCAGGTATTGAGGCAGTGCATAATACTTGGCAATGATTTTATGTTTTCCACTACATATGATAATATGTAATAGGGGGACGTAGCAGACAAAGGACCAGAATATAGAAACAGAAGTAGTCAAGTGTCCAGCTGAGTGTGCATATGCATTTAAATATGAACAGTCCTGCCTCTGTGGCTAACATCTTCATTAGGAGAATTGAACTGCTTTTTCCATCCTAATAAATACTGTCAGTATAGGTACAGAAAGTTTACCCCAAGAAAATAAACATGAAATTTCAACTGAACCTATGCCTATTTTCTGCAGATTATTTTAGATGGGTTGGGATGAGACAATTTTGTGCTTCTATTATTGATTTTATGCTGAAATTTATACTCTTGTTAAAATAATAAATTATTCTTCCTGATATTTAGTAAAATTTCATTAGCCAAGTGAATGAAGCTAATTTTCAATCCAAAACATTGCCCTGTTGATGCATTGAATGACCAAGCCTTTCCCAGTAGCCTTCTCACCAGCCCAGCTGTGTAGCTCTGAAATCACTTGGCTAGTAATTAGGTGTTTATCAGATTCTTGCTGATAAGGCTGAGACAGTTATCTGACACAATTATCTTTGAAAATTGAATCCTCCATTCCTGGTCCTGCTGAGGACATTCAAAGGAACACTGAGTGTTTAAACTAAATGCCTTTCAAAAACCCTTGCCTTCTAGAATGCAAACAACATAATTGTGAAAAAATCCCTCCACCCCGCCCCAATCTTTCATACACAGCTTTTTGTGTGCAAATCTTTTTGCTATATCTTTGTGCATGTTGACATATTAAAATAACTTTTGACCTACTCTTCTGTTACTTCATTAATACCTTTCTTATTAATAGTCAGTCTGATATTTAATGCTTGTTCTTTTTGTTCTCAACCACTGCCATATCTAATAAACTAAACAAATGCAAGTGAAGGAAACTGCTAAGATTGACTAGGGTACATGTGCATTTTAGATAATAATATTTCTAGAGCTACTGGCTCTTAGGGAATCTAAAAATTTGCAGCTGTTTTAAGTATTAATGTACAGTCAACTCACAGAGTAGAAATTGACACTTGTTTTAATCTGAATAGCTGCAACAACATAGTTGTTTAGGCTAAAAAAATCAAACCCCAAGTAATAGATTTTAATTTAAATGTCACATCCATTTAAAAATGATGCTGTGCCTCATCTCCCAGTAGAATTGGCTGATCTTGGGTTTCTGCATACATCCAAAGAGTCACACTTGGAGTTAATTTGTATAGAAAATGAAAACAAAAAGGATAATAACTAAACACATTTTGTTCTAGTTAATATTGGTAAATATAATGTTTTCGTAGGCATTTCTTGTTTTTAACCATCATGATTTCTTGCCTAATTTAAAGGCAATCTTCATAGACATATAGACTTCAAAAATATTACAGCTTTTGTGTTTGTAATTCCACCTCCTCAGCAAGTGCATTAGTTCAGTTGCATATTACTGTGTTCACATTACTGTGTTCATTCATCCATCCACTAATTCAACAAATATTTAGTATTTGCAAGATGGAGGCATGTAATAGAATTTCAGAATACTGGAATAGAGACTTATGCAACCTCATAACCTCTCAGCTTTCCCTCTTCAAGTCCATGAGTCATAGAGTTTTTGTCCTAGGGATCACATGTTTTCAGCTTAAACATGTGTTGCAGACAAACCCTGTTAGATTTTGGCCTCATTCTATTTTTTTTTTTTTTTTGCTTCATCTTCAATCACAATTTCGCACATATACGTTGTCTGAAATCCTGTCCACATGAAACAATACTGTTATTCAAACACAGAGACTCATTCCACCATGCGCTTGCACAGCTGGTATTTTAATTTATTATTTCTTCTTCTCCAGGCCTGCATGCTTTTGACTGAATCAACAGCTACTGTTCCTTCAAAATCCATCTCAAGTGTTTGCTTCTGTGTTGACCATTTTCCAATTTTCCAGAATCTCTTTGGTTTACTACCACAGCACTGTCTTGATAAACTGTTATATCTACCATTCCATCTTGATTTATCTAGTTGTCTTTCCCTTGCTTTACTGCAAAATCTTCCTCTGCAAGCACTGTTTCATTCATTTGTTTATTTTAGAATAGCATGTAATAGAGTTTCAAAGAGCATTTACTAATTAAAAGAGGGAAAGGCACATGAGTGGTCATTTTGAATACTTTTTGAAACATTCCCAGTCTATATGGTTTTTAGATAATTATGTCAGCGATATCATGTTGCATTTTTCCCCTACCTCATCAAACATTTCATCTGTTCGAATGTAAAAGTACCACAGCTTGGACTTTTCAGTCTTACTTGAAGGACAGCTGGCTTTGATTGAAGTGTTAGTCTCAAATGTGAAAAATAAAAGTCACCCGACAATCTTGTTCAATTACACGAAGCAGAAGAGAATGCTCACAGCATTGAAAGCACAGGAATTGCTCAAAGTAACTAACCTCATTTGCCGTGCCATTGGTTTGTGGTTAATTTCCAGCATTGCCAGCAGAGCATGCTTGCTAAAATAACTGTTCTCTTGCTCTCATTTTCTCTCATTCTTATATTCACTCTCATCACGCTCTCCACCTCTCCACATTCCTCCCTCTCAATGTTATCAAGCCAGACTTGCCTCATAAGTAACATTTCTTTGACCAACAAATGTTCGACCATTTTCTTCTGTTTTTGTTAGCATTGTTAAGATAAATTAAACTGATCAGAAGCAACAATTATTATTAGAACCTTGAGGCTACTGATGTGTATTTCTAAGCATCTGCAACTGGACTCACTTTCACTGGGGTAACCAAGTGTCATGTGTTCACTAATTTTCATCAGAACAATGAGCTGAACAATATTACTCAAGGTGAAGTAGACATAGAATTCATCTAATGATCAAGTGTGAGCAGAGCATTTTGGAAAATTGCTTTTGTTTGAAAATTGCTTTCTTTTTGTCTTTGGGTTCATGAGTAGACTTTTAAGGAACCGTCTTTGTGAATTTCAGCACTCATTTTGAAAACAGTGTCTGATATAGACAGTTTCTTTTTATTTCAGCTACAAAATAAGAAAATAAGGAAATGAAGAAAAATGCCAGTAGGCTATATTTTATTTCTTTATGTTAAATAAAATTTTTCATTCCTTTATTCTTAAAGCAATCCAATTAATATATGAATGCAATCTTATTTTAGCAACTCTGAAAGCTAGTTCTTACTGCAGCAACCTATAATTAAAGTGAAAAGAGATAAAATCTTCACTTTGCTGTCTTTACCTTTCCCTTAATGCTAGCAACACTAATGAACCTCACAATGTTTAGGGTGAAAAATTGATTTGAGCCCTTTTGCATACACTGGTGCTTGTTTTCCTTCCTCCTCCTTCCCCTAAGGGTTTGTGCAGTTTAATTTGCCATTGATTCTTTCACAATTGTGGTAGCTACAGTAGAGAAACTAGTACTTATCTCCATCATACCCTGTGGAGAGAACATTATGTTTATTTTTGCACGTAGCTACTTTTCCATCATTTTGATAACATAGTCTAGCCAGCAGTTGACAACCATCTTACTTTCTTAGTAGTTTTTTATATTTTAATCTCAGAATGCTAATTTGAGTTTTAGGAATGCACAATATTTAAAATATGTAATGCAAAAGCATGAAAGCCTTGATTTATACCAATGATAGAATTCTGGCATCAACGCACTTAAGGGCAACCAAATGTTAAGTACAACTCCTAGTGACCATCATTGTTTCGATTCTATTAAGGCTTCTCCTGGGCCTTTATTTGAAGATGTTACTCAGCATTTTGCATTCCTCATTACAACATGATAAGAAACATCACATACTTCAGATTCTCATTTTTATAGTTGTTTTTTAATTCTTTATGATGGCACTCCTACTTTTTTCAATATTAGATGAAATTTTTTAACTTTTATTTAATGAATATAAATTTCCAAAGTACAATTTTTGGATTATAGCAGCTTTCCCCCCATAATCTCCCTCCCACCTGCAACCACCCCATCTCCCACTCCCTCTCCCATTCCATTCTTCATCAAGATTCTCTCTCTCTCTCTTTCTTTCTTTCTTTCTTTCTTGACAGGCAGAGTTAGACACACAGAGAGAAACAGAGAGAAAGGTCTTCCTTTTCCATTGGTTCACCCCCCAAATGGCCAATACGGCTGGTGCTCTGTGGCCGGCGCGCTGTGCCGATCTGAAGCGAGGAGTCAGGTGCTCCCTCTTGGTCTCCCATGTGGGTGCAGGGCCCAAGTGCTTGGGCCATCCTCCACTGCACTCCCGGGCCACAGCAGAGAGCTGAACTGGAAGAGGAGCAACCGGGACAGAATCTGGCACCGCAACTGGGACTAGAACCCAGGGTGCCGGCGCCGCAGGTGGAGGATTAGCCAAGTGAGCTGCGGTGCCGGCCAAGATTCATTTTCAATTGTCTTTATATACAGAAGATCAATTTAGTATATACTAAGTAAAGATTTCAATGGTTTGCACCCACACAGAAACACAAAGTATAAAGTACTATTTGAGTACTACTAGTTATAGCATTAATTCACATAGTACAACACATTAAGGACAGAGATCCTATGTGAGGATTAAGTGCACAGTGACTCCTGTTGTTGACTTAACAATTGACACTCTTGTTTATTGCATCAGTAATCACCCGAGGCTCTTGTAATGAGCTGCCAAGGCTATGGAAGACTTCTGAGTTTGCCAACTCTGAACTTATTTAGACAAGGACATAGTCAAAGTGGAAGTTCACTCCTCCCTTCAGAGAAAGGTACCTCCTTCTTTGATGACCGATTGTTTCCGCTGGGGATCGCACTCACAGAGATCTTTCACTTAGTTGTTTTTTTTTTTTTTTTTTTCTCCACAGTGTCTTGGCTTTCCATGCCTGAAATACTCTCATGTGCTTTTTAGCCGGATCTGAATGCCTTAAGGGCTGATTCTGATGCCAGGGCACTCCTAAAATTGTAACCCAATAAAATCTAAAATCAACTCAACCGGATGGTGTGAGTCATTTTTTATAGGCATTTGATGTTATTTCTTGTTACGTTTATTTTTTAAAAAGATGTGTATATTTTTCCTGGCTATAACTTTATACATTCTAACAGGTAAACTGTACAAGACAACCAGTATGAAATTTTTAGGCAACTTTATAAGTAGAGCAAGTCAACAGCATTAACGATAGTCCTGGTTGACAAAATAATGACATATCCTGAATTTGGTATAGGTTGACAAATAAGATTCAAAAAGGATGTTTGCTTCTGGTTTCTTCCTCTGTCTGTGACTATTCACTGATAGTAACAAATCTGTGTATATGAGACTAATAGGAGGACTATGTTATGTGTACTGGCAGATTATGTGAAATTAAAAAAAAAAAAAACTGATTCTTTGACTCTTTATCTGAACTTGATTAAGTACTTTAGTGCACTTATTTCATGTCCACATAGAATAAAGGTTTCGAACTATCTCGTTCTTTGTATAGAGCCAGAGGTTTATCATTATGCCTCGAGTCTCCTCACAGTATGCTTAAAATATTGTGTTTCTTGGAAATGTGATGAAAATTAATTAGTTTGTTGTGAAATGAATTGAAGCTTAATTGGATATGGGGTCCATAATCTGTCCAAATAAATAGCAGAGTGAATAGTAATGTAGCTATGCCAGCATATCAGAATCTCCAACTACTGAGAAGCTTGCTAAGTCCCTTAGTTCTGTTACTGCTGGTTATCTGTGTAGCACAGTTTTCCAGATTTGTCTTACTGTCACTCTTGTTCTTTTTGTTCATAAATTTCATTTTCATTATGAATTTCAAATATATTTTCCAAAGAATCTTTTGTTTTTGGTGTCTTTTTATTTTACAAATCCATTATATAACACAAAGATAATAATGGCACTTTAAGTATAGGATATAATAATTCATGGTTTAGCATAAATTAAACATTTGAATGAATACATATTATTTGCTTGCTTCTATGAAGAAACAATTGCCTTAGTATGTATCATGTTCTTAAGCCAATTTAATATAAAAGAATTGTAAGGTGCTTTAAATATACACAAAAGAATAGCATATCTTAATCATTCAAAACATAATGTCTTAATCATCTAAAACTGTGCTTTAAGAACACTGCTTTTATATAGTATGTATTTTCAAACACTACCCTCTATAAAAGTTAAAGTAAATAACAAGAGTTGTTCACACAATCTATTTTATAGCATTATACATATACTTTATAAGGTTTTTTTTGTCACCCAACCTCAGTGCCTTGTTGAGTGTGGCCATTTCATTTCTTTTTTTTTTTTTCTTTTTTTTCCTTCATCTTTTTTTTTTTACTTTCATTTAATGAATATAAATTTCCAAAGTACAGCTTATGGATTACAATGGCTTCCCCCCAATAACGTCCCTCCAACCCGCAACCCTCCCCTTTCCCACTCCCTCTCCCCTTCCATTCACATCAAGATTCATTTTCGATTCTCTTTATATACAGAAGATCAGTTTAGCATACATTAAGTAAAGATTTCAACAGTTTGCTCCCACACAGAAACATAAAGTGAAAAATACTGTTTGAGTACTAGTTATAGCATTAAATCCCAATGTACAGCACATTAAGGACAGAGATCCTCCATGAGGAGTAAGTGCACAGTGACTCCTGTTGTTGACTTAACAAATTGACACTCTTGTTTATGGCATCAGTAATCACCCTAGGCTCTTGTCATGAGCTGCCAAGGCTATAGAAGCCCCCTGAGTTCACTGACTCTGATCATATTTAGACAAGGCCATGGTCAAAGTGGAAGTTCTCTCCTCCCTTCAGAGAAAGATACCTCCTTCTTTGATGACCCGTTCTTTCCACTGGGATCTCACCCACAGAGATCTTTCATTTAGGTTTTTTTTTTTCCCCCCCCCCAGAGTGTCTTGGCTTTCCATGCTTGAAATACTCTCATGGGCATTTCAGCCAGATCCGTATGCCTTAAGGGCTGATTCTGAGGCCAGAGTGCTGTTAGGACATTTGCCATTCTATGGGTCTGCTGTGTATCTCACTTCCCATGTTGGGTCTTTCTCTCCCTTCTTTATTCTATCAGCTAGTATATTGCAGACACTATTCTTGTTTATATGATCCCTTTGGTTGTTAGTCCTATCATTATGATCAATTGTGAACAGAAATTGATCACTGGGACTAGTGAGATGGCATTGGTACATGCCACCTTGATGGGATTGAATTGGAATCCCCTGGTATGTTTCTAACTCTACCATTTTAGGTAAGTCAGCTTGAGCATGTCCCGAATTGTACATCTCTTTCCTCTCTTATTCCCACTCTTATATTTAATAGCAATCACTTTTCAGTTAAGTTTCAGCACGTAAGAAGAATTGTGTATTGATTATAGTATTGAACCAAAAGTATTAAGTAGAACAAACAAAAAAAAAATACTAAGAGGGATAACATATTAAGCTGCTCATCAACAGTCAGGGTGAGGGCTGATCAAGTCACCGTTTCTCCTAGTGTTCATTTCACTTTAACAGGTTTCCTTTTTGGTGCTCAGTTAGTTGTCACCTATCAAGGAGAACAAGTGGTATTTGTCCCTTTGGGATTGGCTTATTTCACTCAGCATAATGTTTTCCAAATTCCTAACAGGGATCACTTTTCAGTTAAAATTTAAACACCTAAGAATAATTGTGTGTTAATTACAGAGTTCAACCAATGGTACTAGAACAACAAAAAAAAAATACTAAAATGGATAAAGTATTACATTGTACATCAGCCGTCAGGACAAGAGCTGATCAAGTCACTGTTTCTCATAGTGTCCATTTCACTTCAACAAGTTTCCCCTTTGGTGCTCAGTTAGTTGTTGCTGATCAGGGAGAACATATGATATTTGTCCCTTTGGGACTGGCTTATTCACTCAGCATGATGTTTTCCAAATTCCTCCATCTTGTTGCAAATGACTGGGTTTTTTTTTTTTTTTTTTTGACTGCTGTATAGTATTCGATAGAGTACATGTCCCATAATTTTTTTATCCAGTCTACTGTTGATGGGCATTTGGGTTGGTTCCAAGTCTCAGCTATTGTGAATTGAGCTGCAATAAACATTAAGGTGCAGACAGCTTGTTTGTTTGCCAATTTCATTTCCTTTGGGTAAATTCCAAGGAGTGGGATGGCCGGGGTGAATGGTAGGGTATCTTCAGGTTTCTGAGGAATCTCCAGACTGACTTCCAGAGTGGATTTGCCAGTTTGCATTCCCACCAACAGTGGGTTAGTGTCCCTTTTTTCCCCACATCCTCTCCAGCATCTATTGTTGGTAGATTTCTGAATGTGAGCCATTCTAACCGGGGTGAGGTGAAAACTCATTGTGATTTTGATTTGCATTTCCCTGATTTCTAGTGATCTTGAACATTTTTTCATGTGTCTGTTGGCCATTTGGATTTCCTCTTTTGAAAAATGTCTATTGAGGTCCTTGGCCCATCTCTTAAGTGGGTTGTTTGTTTTGATCTTGTGGAGTTTCTTGATTTCTTTGTAGATTCTGGTTATCAACCCTTTATCAGTTGCATAGTTTGCAAATATATTTTCTCATTCTGTTGTTTGCCTCTTCACTTTCCTGACTGTTTCTTTTGCAGTACAGAAACTTCTCAATTTGGTGCAATCCCAAATGTTAATTTTGGCTTTGACTGCCTGTGCTTCTGGGGTGTTTTCCAAGAAGTCATTGCCGGTACCTATATCTTGCAGGGTTTTTCCATTGCTCTCTAATAATTTGATGGTGTCAGGTTATAGATTTAGATTTTAATCCATGTTGAGTGGATTTTTGTGTAAGGTGAAAGGTAGGGGTCTTGCTTCATGATTCTGCACGTGGAAATCCAATTTTCCCAGCACCATTTATTGAATAGACTGTCCTTACTCAGACTGCAGAAGAAAAACCGTATGATTATCTCAATAGACGCCGAGAAAGCATTTGATAAAATACAACACCCTTTCATGATGAAAACTCTAAGCAAACTGGGTATGGAAGGAACATTCCTCAATACAATCAAAGCAATCTATGAAAAACCCACAGCCAACATCCTATTGAATGGGGAAAAATTGGAAGCATTTCCACTGAGATCTGGTACCAGACAGGGATGCCCACTCTCACCACTGCTATTCAATATAATTCTGGAAGTTCTAGCCAGAGCTATTAGGCAAGAAAAAGAAATTAAAGAGATACAAATTGGGAAGGAAGAGCTCAAACTATCCCTCTTTGCAGATGATATGATTCTTTATTTAGGGGACCCAAAGAACTCTACTAAGAGACTATCGGAACTCATAGAAGAGTTTGGCAAAGTAGCAGGGTATAAAATAAATGCACAAAAATCAACAGCCTTTATATACACAGGCAATGCCATGGCTGAGGAAGAACTTCTAAGATCAATCCCATTCACAATAGCTACAAAAACAATCAAATACCTTGGAATAAATTCAACCAAGGGCGTTAAGGATCTCTACGATGAAAATTACAAAACCTTAAAGAAAGAAATAGAAGAGGATACCAAGAAATGGAAAAATCTTCCATGCTCATGGATTGGAAGAATCAATATCATCAAAATGTCCATTCTCCCAAAAGCAATTTATAGATTCAATGAAATACCAATCAAGATACCGAAGACCTTCTTCTCAGATCTGGAAAAAATGATGCTGAAATTCATATGGAGACACAGGAGGCCTCGAATAGCTAAAGCAATCTTGTACAACAAAAACAAAGCTGGAGGCATCACAATACCAGATTTCAGGACATACTACAGGGCAGTTGTTATCAAAACAGCATGGTACTGGTACAGAAACAGATGGATAGACCAATGGAACAGAATAGAAACACCAGAACTCAATCCAAACATCTACAGCCAACTCATATTTGATCAAGGATCCAAAACCAATCCCTGGAGTAAGGTTTTATACACTTTTGACATATTCAAGAAAAATGCAGTTCCCACAAACAGAAACCATAGTAAATTCTTGGTAAACTATAGACTTATATGTATATTAATATTATTATTGTTTTAAAAGTCCTGAGTTAGCATAGAATAGCCAGTTATTAAATACATACACATACACACACATATAAACATCTACATTCCCTATTCAGCTTTCCATTTCCCAGTTTGAAATTTTGGAAACAGTATCACACACTTCTTTCTACTTCCAGTTTCTGTTTTATTTGTTTATTTAATGATTTGATTTATTTTATTTATTTAAGGCAAAGTCAGTGGCGGGGGGTGAGAGAGAGAGAGCTCATATCCAATGATTCACTCCCCAAAAGCTGAGGCTGGGAGCTTTATCCGGGTCTTTCACATGGATGCAAGCCAAAGCACTTGCGGCATCTAATGCTGCCTTTTGCAGGCCATTAGCAGAGAGGTGGACTGGATATGGAGCAACTGGGACTGGAACCACTGCTCATATGTGATGCTTGCATTGCAGGCGACAGCTTAACACACTTTTCCAAGAATGCCAGCCCCATACTTGTTGCCTCTCCTTTGTCGTGTCTTTATTTTTATTCTTATTTCCCCCAACTAATAGACTTCTAAATATAATAATATCCTATTTACCACGTCCACTCTAATATAATCATCAACTTGGTTTCCTTTATCTTGATTCACTCTCATCCTCAAGTTACATAATTGTTACCAAGCTTTATCTTCCTATATACACAGCTGGTGAGAAAAATCTAGCAATTTAGTCTTGTATTCATGATGTTTCTCTGTTATTGTAGGAACTGTAGTATGGTGGCAGGTGTTGTGGTACAGCTGATTAAGCCACTGCCTATGATGCCTGTAACCCATATCAGAGAGTCAATCAAGTTTTGAATGCTCTACTTCCTAATCCAGCTCATAAGCAGTGCAACAGGGAAGGCAGCTTAGCATGACTCAAGTATTTGGACCTCTGCCAGCCATGTTTGAGACCTGGATGGAATTCCTAACTCCTGGCTTTGGGCTGGCCTATCCCTGGTCATTGCAAACATTTGGTTCATGGAATCTCTCTCTCTCTTCCTTTAAATAAAGAAATAAAGCTTTTAGAAAAGTACTGTGGTATAGTTTCAGTTCAATTAGTTGCAAAGTACATGTGTTTATGCAGACAGATAATTCTGTTAAAGACTCTGACCTGGTATCCTCAATGAAGAATGTTTTTTGAATTATTTTCCATATATAATTAAATCTGATGGGCTAATGTATAGGTAAGCTGTGAAGTACATATGTTATTTATTTTTGCTTTTTACACAAACTTTCTATGATAGCTTGCTTATTTATATATCACATATCCTTTCACTGAATGTCTTCCCCTGGTACTATAGTGGTACAACTAAAATATACCCTGTAATGCTTGGTTGTCGCTCACTCCGCAGGCTCGCGGAGGAGCGGCAACGGATTTGCTGTTGTTTCTTTCCCCGGTCCTCCCCGGATTAGCTGCCGCCCCACCTCTCCCGCCCCCCCCCCCCGCCGCCTCCGCAGAGGGACGGCACCCCCGCCGCTTCCCCAGAGGAGCAGCACACCCCCGGCCGGCTCTCTCAGGGGTTCCTCAGATGTTCCTCCTGCATGTTGTCTCTCTCCTCCTTTATAGTCCTCTTCCACCAATCCCAACTTTGCTGGCATTCTCTTCCCAGCACTGAGCACGCTGCTCTCCTCCAATCAGGAGTTGGATTAGGAATCAGCTAATTGACGAGGCAGCTGTGTAGGATTTGTTTACTCTCTCTCAGCACCATATTGTGGGAGATCAGGCACATAGAGTTAGTCTTAGCAGTTCCAGTAGTTTAGTCTAGTCTCAGTAATCTCAGTATTTATCCTCAGTATTTATTTGTCCACAGTCTTAGTACTTATTTGTCTCCCGGGCGATGGGCCCTGCTCCCCACACTTGGTTCTTGTCTAACCCCCTTCCTTTGGACTACTTAATTCATCTCATGAGCAACCTAATCCTTCTTTATATCTGTCATTTGTATGAAATAAATTGCCTAGTTTTCTGACATGAGAGAATTGTTTTTGTTTCATACTGATTGACAGGTATAATGTTATCTGTAGATGAACTGCTCCAAATTATTTATTATTAATCAATTATAGTTCTTTCATGAAGCTTAATTTTTACATTCTTAATTATTTTAAATACCAGAACATTACAAGATTGATTTCAATAGAGATCTTTGATTTTAGTTGGCATTTTCCTTATTGAGCTCTAAAAGTTCAGTCCTATGTAGATAGAACAAACGTCAGTACCTCACATTTCAAAAGAAGAATAGCTCCTTATATACCATGTGTGGATTCTTGTCTTACTAATCTGTTACATGAAAAATCTGAAATCTTTTTCTGGCAGTTGAGTTCACAAGGATAGGGAATCTTTCAGCATGGCTATCACTCCATGGCTGTTCCCTTTATGGAAGGGAACTATGAAGATAGTTGCAGGTGTTTGGTCAGTGCACCAGTGGATGGCCAATCTTTCCCTCTTCCTTTGTATCTCCCTCACTCTGTGTCACTCTTTCAAATAAATGAATGAATGAATAAAACTTTAAAATGAAAACTGGTTGTTAATTTTCTTGAGGACTCCTTTAAATGATTGGAAGAAACTCAGCTAAAAATTCACCTGTATAAGATGCAAAGGCTGAGAACACAAGGCTACAGAAATAGACTAATTGGTGTAGCACATTTTCTTTCCAACTGTAAAGGAAGATAAAGGAGTGGTATAACTTAAAGGAGTATCAGGTTTGCTTAATACAAAACTTTGTACTCTAGAAATAGTTCTGTGGGCTTTTTTATTTTTAGGTTTTAAGTTTCAATTTTTTTAAAGATTTATTTACTTATCTGAAAGTCAGTTACAGAGATCTTCCATTTGCTGGTTCACTCTCCAGATGGATGCAACAACCAGGGCTGGGCCAAGACGAAACCAGAAGCCAAGGAGCCAGGAACTTGTTACAGGTCTCTCACGTTGGTTGAAGAGCCCAGATACTTGAACCATCTTCTACTATTTTCCCCAAGCCTTTAGCAGAGAGCTGAATTCAATTAGGAACAGGTGGGACGTGAACTGGTGCCAATATGGGATACTATCTTTGCAGACTCCGGCTTTACCCACTGCACCACAACACTGATCCCAGTGTTCTAGTTTTTTAACATTCAACAAATGTCGTAGACACAATTCCCCTTCCTTCTTCATCCCCCCCTTTCTTGTTTTAATTTTTATTTATATAAGGGAAGCAAATTTCATTTTTTTCATATATACAGTTTCAGGAGCATAATGATATTTCCCACCCTACCCTCCTTCCTGGCAGTGCTCCCACCCTCCCTCCTCCTTCCTTTCTTATTTTTTTAATCTTTATAGTGACATACTTTCAGTTTATTTTATAGCCATAAGCTTAACTCTCCACTAAGTAAAGAATTCAACAGCTAATTATAATAATAATAATAATAATAATAATAAGGAGAATAAGAAGTAGAAAAAAAGAATAGAAAAAGAAGAAGAAGGAGGAGGAGGAGGAGGAAGAAGGGGGGGGAGGAGAAGAAGAAGAAACACTGTTCCTTAACAGTAGAGGCAAGAGCAGTAAACATATTTTTAATTTACCATCAAGGGTTTAATGCTACACCAGATAAAGTGCTCAACATGTGAAAGGCTAAAAGATCATGCTTCGGTAGGAATATAGGCAAGGGCTACTAACGATAATCAGCTGGAAAAATGATCATTTCACCCAATGATTGGAAAATCTATGCCTAGAGGCTCCTGGGCTGATGAGTTTCAAAAGAAGCTTAAAAAGACATTGTTTTCTAAATATTTAGGAAACATATGTATTCTCTTAGGTAGTCTGAAACATGTGCCCAAAAAGCATTTTGGAACTTATTTAATAAAGCATTTACCTATTAATTTTCTTTTTTTTAATTTGGAATCAACTAAGATATCATTTGATAATGAATGGATAAATAATGGTACATCTAGACAATGGAAATATTTCTCAGCACTATAAAGAAATGAGCTATCAATTCATGGAAAAATGTGGATAAAATGTAAATGCATATTATTAAAAAAAAGAAGCAAGTCAAAAGATGACATGCTAGGCCAGCGCTGCGGCTCACTAGGCTAATCGCCTGCGGCGCCAGCACACCAGGTTCTAGTTCTGGTTGCTCCTCTTCCAGTCCAGCTCTCTGCTGTGGCCCAGGAGTGCAGTGGAGGATGGTCCAAGTGCTTGGGCCCTGCACCCACATGGGAGACTGGGAGAAGCACCTGGCTCCTGGCTTTGGATCGGCACAGTGCACCAGCTGATGCGGTGCACAGGCAACATTGGGGGGTAAACCAACAGGAAAAAGGAAGACCTTTCTCTCTCTCTCTCACTGTCCACTCTGCCTGACCAAAAAACAAACAAACAAACAAAAAAAAAAAACAAAAAACAAACAAAAAAAAGATGACATGCTATATGATTACAACTATGTGACATTCTGGAAAAGGCTAAAGTATTTGGACAGAAGAAAGATTACCAGTGGTGGGATGAAGAAAAGATAATTAGGCAAATACAAAGACTTTTAGGACAGTGAATTTACTCTGTGTAATGCTCCAAGGATTCACATATTTCGTATATGGTTGCCCAAACCATAAAATGCACAAAACCAAGAGTGAACCTTTACATAAACTATGTACTTTGTATGATAACATATATATGTAGGTTCACCACTGGTATAAATTGTATCATTCTGAGGGGAGGAATGTTAAGGATTTAAACTACAACTATGGCAGTGTTAATGGAACTGTATAACTGTGCCTTCTACTCAGTCTTTCTCCAAACTTTAAAATACACGAAAGTCTTTAAAATAAAAACCTTTTAAGAAACTGAAGTGATACATGCACAGGGGCTAATGATTTAGTTACCATTAGTGATTTGTAGTTGTTATCTTAAAATCATGTTATTTGTCTACCACATATGACTATCATGAAGATTCACAAAACTTTCTAGATGTTGAAAATTTATTTAATGAATATTAATCCTAAAATATTACAAAAATTTGAATATCAACTTGTAGAATACTATGACTTGGAAGTGTGCAATCAAGTATAGTAAATGTTTATTCTTTTAGTTTTTTTTTTAAGAAAATAAGGATGAACATGTTCACAGAAGAGCTTCATTTTATCAATAGCTTCCTGACGTAAACTGGATGTAATAGACAATGAATGATACTCAGAATAAAACGAGCCATAGATATGAAAATCTCAATTGCAATAAATGTACTATAAAGTATCATTTAACAAATATGCTTATGAGCTTTCACATAATAAGTTATTCACAGTCTAGATTTGTATATGCTTTATTCACCTCAAGAAATAAAGGTAAAACAACTAAGTACATTTAAGAAATCAGAGATCCAAGACTTATTCCATAATGGTTACACAGATGTCTATAGCCCAAAGTAATCAGTACAAAAAGAAGGAATCTGAGAAATTCCTTTGTGATCAGAAACTGACAAGATGGAACACCTGTTATATCAAAACCACTCAAGCAGAAGTGACTAGCATTGCAGTACATCTCCGGATGAACCAAGTCATTTGTGTTTTATTGAGAAATGTGACTCAAAGCAAAGGCATTCAATGGACAACCCTGAAAAGAAGCCTTTAGACAAACCAAGAACTGCCTATTGTGTTGAATAGTTAGCATGTTCATTTAGGCTTGTGCTTATCTATAAATTTAATTATCATTTGACATTTAAAACATGATGCATTGAAGAGGAAGTAAGTATATAATGCCATATATGAGAGAGGGACCAGGATAAGTAGAGGTATAAGAACATTATCCCCAAGACAAAGATGGACAATAAATACAAAGTTACCATAACTGAGATATTTCATTGAAGCAAAGATCTGTTTCATATAGGAATGTTTTACAGAATTGTAGGAGAATAAATGATTCCCCCCTAAACATCTCAAGTGAGATGAGGAGGATGTAGCTGCCTGAAAGGAGGATTAGGTTCTAATCTTGGGCTTAAGGAAAACATGGCAAATTAAGTCTGCAGTTCTAAGTAATAAAGTAAGGACAGCTAAGCTCAAATAGACAAATTGACAGAACCTACATGAAGATAAATCTATAGAACTAAGTTTCTATGTTGATATTCTATCACAGATAATGGATAATGGAACTTTATTTTTCTTTTGGGACTAATTACTTATTATATAGTACTAGATTTGTTTATTGAATAAATATTTGTTAAATTTATAAATAAGTTTCTATTTCACAAATTCTGAATCTAATAAATTTCCAAACTCTGCCAAGTATATCAGTATAATGTCATGTATCTGATTCCATAACTTTTATTTCCCCTGCCAATGTCCTTTGTAGGCATTTGATATAAATTTCTATACTATTTTTATGGCTTTTATGATAGATTTCCTCAAAATTACATTGTTCTTCACATTCTTATGAGAGTTATCTTCTAAATTATTTAGATAGTATCTATCAGTAAACTTTATAGTTACTCCTCATTTCTTATCTTTATGTGCCCCATTTTATATTTCAGTTTCTTGTAACACTATATTCTGACAAGCCCAAAATATAGTCAAATAGACACTCCCTTTACAGTACCTTCAAAATATCCATATAAATTGTAATATGGATATATGGTATTTATATACCATGGAATTTACATAATCTATGTATTATGATTATATTTTTGGTCATGTTGTTTCATTATTATGAATAGTATTTCTTTATTCTTATCAAATATTGTCTCATATTTCAAAATATCATAACTTTAATATGTTTGCTCAATCTTCTAGGCAAAACAAATCAGCCATCTACATGCATTCCTGAAGTTTTATTCTGTCATTTGTTAAAATCATTATAATGCCAAAAGACCCCACAAGTGTAAATTTTGATACTTAGGAAGACGCTATGGTATATTTCTTTGTATACATAGGGTAAACAAAGTATATAATTCAGAATAGAGCATATAGTAAGTTTTTACAAATTTGTTTGTAAATAATTGTAGCCTGCATAGTAAAGGAACTAATCAGTAGAATGAAAAGTCAACTGACAGAATGGGAAAAAAATATTTGCAGTATCTAAAATACATCAGGAATTCAAATACAGAGCAACCAATCAAGTTAATAAATGGGCAAAGGACCTGAATAGATATTACTCCAAAGAAGGAATACAAATGGCTAATGAATATATAAAAAAATGCCCAATATCGCTAGCCATTAAGAAGATGAAAAAACCAAGATAAAGGGGGCAGTTGTTGTGGTGCAGAAGGTTAAGCTGCCACCTCTGACTGCCTCTCATGTGAGCACCCGTTCATTGCAAATCTTCTGTCCCCAACACCTTCTACCCTTCCCAGCCTCTGGGAACTACTATTCTACTCTATGCTTCTCTAAGATCAATTTATTTTAAAAAGTTAAAGTCATTCTGATGGAAATTGAGGAATTTTTAATATAGACTGTATATGAGAGTATATTTTATATAACATATCTTTAACTATAATTGTATTATGGTTACATGGTTATTCTGAAGAGGGATCAGCAAAATATATCCTGGGTTGCTGAATCTGGCCCTTGACTGTTGTCATAACTTTGTTAATAACAGGGAAAAAAAAGTAGTGGTGAGGCTCAGGTTGTTTATGTCTCTAGGTGAAGAGCAAGCATTTGGTTTTACATACTGCTATATCCCTGAAGCAGTACCCAGGAAAAACACTCTGTAAATATCTGCTTAGTGAATAGTTACGTAAAATGTTCACTAAATGTGAAGAGAGTGTTCCAACTAAACTGGTGGGAAATCAAGGTATAACATTTATCTGGCATTGATATCGGAGATGACCCCCTAAAATCTATATCAAAAATGTGGTCCCTTAAATTTCCCCAGAAGTGCCACCTGGGATGCCACATATATTACAGGAATTTGGGGTGCCATACAATATCACCTTATGCTTATTAATAAATCCCCAATATTAATAAGCCTGAGAAGGTTCTTGCCTAATATTTAGAGAAGTATTCTAAATACAGGCATCAATAAATGAGGCAGTATGGTGCATTTTTGGCTTTTATTTAGTGAAAAATAAGCATAGGAGAGTGAGAGCTTTATTGAGAGGGAGAGAGGTAAGTCTGGGTTCATACCGAGCACTAGAAACCAGCCATGTGGAGGAGCATCTAGGCCAGAAAGCCTAGGGCAGGTGGCCCCAAAGCCGTGTGCCCTGGAGGCCCAGGGCTACTGCCAGCCCCGCCCTGGCAAGAGGCCAGGAAAGAGAAGAGAAGGGCAGACACACCATGTCCCAGGCTTTTAACCCACTTCCAAAGGGGAGTGGTTAATTATCCTGATTGGTGGTGGGCACCAGGTGTGGCCAGGTAGGGGCATGAGGTCACACAGGGGCGTGGCGAAGGCCTGGGTCTGCCAGCTCACAAACCTGATCAGTTTAGCCTGTATGCCTGCCTACTACAGCATCACCTAAGGGGTACAGAAAAGTAAGAATGATTGTAACAATATAATGCAATGAAAGTTATATTGAAAATGCATGCTCTCTCTTTCAAAATACCATATTGTGTTATGCTCACTGTTTTTCTTGTGATGATATGGCTTGTGTCTCCAATGTGCTTAACCACAGGTAACTGGCACTTGGAAAAGAAAACTCGGGTATGGGGGAACCACTGTATATCTTCAAATAGCTTCTATTCAAGTCATATTCATTTTAATGATCTGTATGTTGTATCCTTCCCCCCAAATGACATGTCATATCCATTTGAACTGCATTTTCTCATAAAACACTTTTAACGCTCTTTCAATAATAATGTTTTTTATTTGTTTTATATTTGCAGATAACACGTATCACTGGCTGGGTGGAATGCAAGGAAGGGACAAAGATGAAATGGAAACATCTTCCTTTTTTGGTCATAATATCACTCCTCAGCTTGTCAAAGAATTACTTGTTTCTGGCGCAGCTCATTCCAGGTAAGTGCTGCCTTTTGTTCCTTAATAGCATTCTTTTTTTTTTTTTTTTTTTTTTTTTGCTTTACATTCACTTTTTGTTGTGTGTGTGGTAAATCAGATGTGTTTGCTTTCTTTGGAACTTGTGTAAGTCTGTGTGAGTGGCTTTATTGAGTATGGCTGCTCAGAAATTTTAGGGCTCAAATGATTATTCTTAAATACAGAGAATATTATCAATTCCCAAGAAAACCTGAGAAATTTCAGAAATTATTACATTAACTGAGTTAGAGTGGTTAAAGAGTAATTATAGAGGAGAAAAATGGCTAGCACAAAAAGAACAACAAAGCCAAAATGTTTGCTATTATCATGCAAAAGGAACATCAAAAATGTGAAATATTTAAAACTGAAATTCCTTTGAATAGTGACATGTTAATTAACAAGCTGCACAATATCAGAATGACAATGCAACACACTGCTGTGCTGCTACCATGGTTACAATTGTTTTGGGTGAAGCTGGAAACTGGTCTCCTTGAAGTCATAATTTTATTAATAGTTACTGGAATGGCATGTCTGTGTAATCGTTAAACTGTATTATAGAAAATTAAACCCAATGTAATGGTAGAGGTAACTAGAAAAATATATTGATTCACTAAATCAAGTATGATTTTGGTTTTGCTTAGATAAAATGTGAAAAGTATAGTTAATTTGGAATTATCTATCATCATAATTTAGCCAAATTTTTTATGAAAAATGTCATATGATGGTTAGAGCAAATTACTAAGCTTCATTTCTTGTTTATTTTATTTTTTTTAATTTTTGGCAGCTTTATGTAGCCTATCATGTGTGTCTATATACAAACACCTATTTTTTTAAAAAAATCTAAGGACATCAGTTTTTTTTCTCCTGTTGTATTGAGATTGACATTTTGATCTAGAAGATAAGAGAATTATAAACAAACATTCGTATTCTAAATACATTTCTAAATGTCTGAAGTATGCAAAAAATTCAAGTGTGCTGTATCTAGGTGCATTTAGTTACTTTGTTCTGAGTTAGGTTAATACCTTAAAATTATTACACATTTTTTTCCTGAACTTCTACATTTGCTTCTTTTGCCAATGCTGTATTATATAATGATTATGATTATCACATGAACTAAATGTAAAAATTGACCGTATGAGAAAATCAGATGTCTTGCTAAATATTTGAAAAATAAAAATCTAAATACAAATTAACTCATTGTCTTCCAAGTTGTCAGGATAAAGAGAATACTTAGATGATTTTTTTTTTTTGAAAACTGCAACTAGAGATATACATTAAGCTTACATCTAATTTTCTGGCCGACTAGATAACAAGTGTCACAGGTCAACAAATGTAGTCTGTGGTCTAGATATTGAGCAGGTAATCAAAACTCCAAATGGTCATATGAAGCTCGAACCTCTGTTATCTGTATCTACCAGAAGGCTTGCTTGCATGAGTATGTATGGTGATGTGGGAAGTTTACCCAGAAAATGAAAGATGCTGTATCATTTCAGAGAAGATGCATTAATTTGCATATGTAGATGCGAAACTGTCAAAAATCTGTGATTGCTGTCACACATGCCAATACTTTTAAATTTAAAGAGAGCTTAAAATATATGAGTTTATTATCTGCTACAACATGTAGCTTAGTTGGAAAGGTAAGAGATTGGTTAGCAGTTAAGTTATGTCATACAGATTAATTAGGCAACGCCTTCTTAAGAAGAAATGAGTACCTCCAAATGGGATGCATGCAGTTAGATGACTATTTTTTTTTCCATACCAGGGAGTTCAAGAATTATTTCAAAGTAATTTACCTGTCAAAAGGAATATTCTGTTAGCTTTTCAAAAGGAACACCTGCAGAGTGGCATTGATTTTTCTTAACTGCCTTCATCTAGGAGCATTGGTTACAGGATAGGAAGGTTGGAAAACCTGCTAAAAGGACTCATCAGATTTAGAATCTACCTTCCCTCCCATTAATTTCAGAAGGGAGGGAAGATCTGATTCTTTTTACTGTTGATTTAGCTTTGTTAGAGACCTTGAATCTGAGTTGAATTTAGCATAGCTATAAGGGAGCAAAAAAATGGGGTTAGCTTATAAGTCTTTTGTAAAATCACTTCCTGAATCAACTGATTTTACCTTGGCTCTTTGGTTTAAGAAAGGAATATCCTCCATTACCAGAAACATATTTCAAAGTCAGATCAACTAAAAATGCAATATTTTTCTAAAATAAAAGGTCTATAATCTATAGCAATTAATTTGGTGAGTTATACATAGAAGTGTTTGTTTGAACAAGATGTCTCAAAATGCAAGAGCAATTAAAACAGTCCTGGAAATGAAGATTGTTTGATTACCACAAAAATAAAGTGTTTTTCAGTCAAGTTGCAACTAGGTTCCTTGATCTAATTAAACATTAAAGCATCCTTTGAACATATTGTCTGGAATTGATGAATTACCCAGGTCAGGTTTTTTTTTTTTAATTTTATTAAGTTTATTCTATTTCATCTCCCTTTCTAACACATTTTTAAAATTGCTGTTATGATTTACAGTACTGTATGTGAAGTGGTTGCCGTGTCACAGAGGCACATAGAAATTACTCATGCATTTTAAATCAAGAAATATCCTTGTTGATGAAAAGTAAAATGATTCTAAGGAAAAAATAAAAACAGATTTTAAGAATGATTGGACTTCTCTAACCACTTTACTTGTTACCTTCACTATGTGTCTAGATTGCCCATGAAAATCAGCCTTCCCTTTGCTGAGACCACTGGCAGATGTTATTCTTGTTCGTTTAGTTTAGTTCTCATTCACTCTAAAATATATATTTAATTCAGCTGTAGTTCTGTTTTGTGGCATGCCCTATCTAAGCCATGCTATATCTTTTAAATCTCTGCTGGAAGGGTATCCGACAGATACCCATGTTTACTTTTTAAACATCTACCTTTGAATGAAACAAATGTGAAGACAATGAAAGGCAGATGTTAAATGATATGTTTTAAAAGTACACGTTTTTGGCCGGCGCCGCGGCTCACTAGGCTAATCCTCCGCCTAGCGGCGCCGGCACACCAGGTTCTAGTCCCGGTCGGGGCGCCGGATTCTGTCCCGGTTGCCCCTCCTCCAGGCCAGCCCTCTGCTGTGGCCAGGGAGTGCAGTGGAGGATGGCCCAGGTGCTTGGGCCCTGCACCCCACGGGAGACCAGGAAAAGCACCTGGCTCCTGGCTCCTGCCACCGGATCAGCGCGGTGCGCCGGCCGCAGCGCGCTGGCCGCGGCGGCCATTGGAGGGTGAACCAACGGCAAAGGAAGACCTTTCTCTCTGTCTGTCTCTCTCTCTCACTGTCCACTCTGCCTGTCCAAAAAAAAAAAAAAAAAAAGTACACGTTTTTACATAGTGAATTAAAGTGAAAATTTTCAGAACATGTATAGTGAAAGAAATGTTGAAGTCTAGGATTATATTGCAAAGTTTACGTGGAGATCCGTGCTGGAAACAACTAGGATGCATTTCTATTTGAATAAATCAAACAGCCCACTTTAAAGTTAAGTTGATTTATTTTTTCCCTCTCCATTTCTCAATGCGCAGCAGTGTTGTCCTTCATTAAAGATGCAGGTGCTGAGGAGGTTATTTCCTTTGCTTGCCTCGTGTCAACAAGCCTTGAGTGTGATGTTTTCTGAAATGATTTACTGCTTAACCACCCCACCTGTCTACAAGGGTTTGAGTCATTCCTAAATTCACTGGATTTTTTTTTTAAAACAATCCTTATTTAAAATCCTAAAAATAATTTGTGTCTCCATACAATCTCCTTATAGCCCTAATGTTTATGTTTGTTTTAGTTTTCATATGATCAATAGAATTGGAATAGATTTGAGGAGTTATTTCAGAATTTTAAAATTCCCTTTATAATGTGACAACAAAAATCAATTTCTGAAATCTCAATGGGACAGAGCCCTTAAACATTTCTTTTGGAGTATTTAACAATTCTTGTTTACATATGTGCTTCCTACTGAGGTTTTTATTCTTATTATCGATTTTTCCGCTATTTTGATGAGTTTCTATAGCAGAGGAGCAATGGATAATGATGAGGAAAATGGGTGTGGTTTAGAATTTATACAGATTGCTTGTTCCTAGGCAAACAGTTTAATTTTTTCACTTCACTGAATATTCAGAAATCGATCAATTTAAAAACATGAAAAATTACTTGTCCCTTCTATCAGAATGCAAATCAGATATAAAATTACTTTAATTTGTTTTGACTCTGATTTATACATTGAGAGAAGTGTTCTAAACGACAGTAATTTTAATTTAAATGCTGCTTAACACTGTATGACCAGAGAATTATTTCTCAACATTTTCTACATAGTTTTTTTAAAACTTTGTGGAAAATCAGAAATACTAGAGGCTTGTATTCAAAATGATTCCAAGGGTGCATAGCAGAATAAAGAAATAAAAAACTTGTATGTGAAGCCCAGGAAAGTGCAGTTTTATAAGTATCTACAATTATTTTACAAATGGAAAATTTGAAAATCACTACTTTAGAAAATATTTTAGAATACTGTAGAAAATATTTTGATTTTTTTAAAAAATCTTGAATGTACTTAAAGAATATTTTCTGAGGACAGATTTCCATGAAAAGGGGAAAATGTATCTGAAGATATTTGTTTTCTATATTGCAAGGATTTGGAGGAACAGATTTGAGACCACTTTTGCTTTATTTTTTTTCCTTTGCTTGTTATATTTATCATATTATAATATTTCTAGGCTTATGAATGATTACATTGAATAAAATATATTAGCTTAATACAAAAAGCCACTGAATAAATCAATGAAAATAAAACTATATAATTAAAAATGATACTTCACAGTTTTAATTAAGGTTGCCTATTGCATAGAGTTCCCCCTAAATTTTATCTTAGGGAAGTCCCAATACAGGCATTAATTGGCTGGGAATTTATAACAAATTAGAATAATATGTCAAAGACACAATTATTCTGTAAGAGACTCAGAAACTAGCTAATGGGTGAGTCAGCATCTCAAAGAAGTAAAGGAAAGCTATGGATGAATTTATGATGTACACCTATATGTGATGCCTAAAACCAATGCCAATTATAAATAAAATACAATAAAAACAGTTTTGCATATTTTTTGTTGTTAGCACAAATAAGAAAGCACCCAGTTTTCTAACTAGCACACTCAAGACTGGCATGTTGGGTGTTTCCCATCCTGTATCCTTCTGAGAAGATTGGTGTCAAGTGTAGGCGGGTAGATCCCTGAAACAGCCGATAGCTGAATCCTCGACTTCTGCTGCTGGTGATGCTTAGGGAGGGTTGTAGATTGCTCATCCCCAATTGCATTCCGCTCTCTTTCTACTCAAAAAGCCTACCTTCAAATTTATACTAATTTTTCAATTACTTTCCTATAGAATTTTATCTCATATGCATGAATCCCTGAACAATATAAGCCTTCACTTTGTAATTGTTAAATTTATATAGATGAATGACCACTATGGTCATTTGGATTTTCGTTCACATAGGCCTGTACTTGAATAACATGTATTAGTTCTGTTACCTCGAAGGATAATAGTATTTCTCTCTTGATCAGTTTATCCCTCAGGAACCAACTGAGAGTTTGTGCAATTTTTGTGTAGATTATAGATAAAATAATGCACTTAATACATTGAGAAGACTTATATATGGAAGTTGCTCTAATGTTTATAATAGTATTATTAGTAGCTGTAATAGAGTTCTACTGGACTTATTTGCACTGTATGTTTATAGCCGGCAGGACCTAAATACAAATGCCAATTGGATTCCCTAATCCAAGTTTCTCTATCTACCTTAATAACTCTTTGAAAAGAGAACCGAGTTTCATTAAAGATGACAGGACTAATTTTAAGGAATGAATACATTTAAATAGAAGTTACGTGTGCATGTATTTTATAAATTTCAAATATTATGAGGTTAATATCACTAATTTTTAGCCAAGTTCACCTGTTTGTCACAGTGCATATGAGTATACTTCAAAAACTCATGGAAAATGCAATCAGAAAGAGCTTATTTTGGTAAAAATATTCTTAATACCATAAAATGTGTATTATTAAAATTATGCATATATTTAAAAAACTTATGCAAAAGTAAATTCATACATTTAATGCAACTTTCCCATGAACCTTTGAACTACCTTATTATACAAACAAAAAGATGAACTGGAAGTTAGACATGTTTCAGGGCATTTTCATTCTCTGATACTTGGTTATAAATATGAAAAATAAAACATATGAGCATAATAATATACACTTCAATTTGAGGTTAAATCCAGTATTTGATGTTTTAGTTTTTATTAGTCAATTTAAATTTGTAATGAATTGAAAAGACTCTTAAAGTCACTATCAAAAGATTTACATACATATATATGTACCTGTTATTTACTCTTATCCCTTGTATAGACATTAACACTAGTACTATTTTCTATATGGTTAATGACAACACTCTTAACATTAATATTACATCCAAATTATAGAAAAAAATGGCCAGAAAATTTTATTTATTCTCTCTTAGTGTGTTTGTGTGGCTCAAGATTTTCTCCTCACCATTTTTTGCTCAGTAGGAAGCTTAAAACATCATTGATTTTATGTGTTTTTTGACCTTTACATATAAACATATACTTAAAAATAAATATATAAAAACATAAAATACTTAAGCAGATATGTATGATATAAATCTATGTACTTGTAATAGAATCGGAAAGTCTATCAATAGAAGTGTCAAGTTACGAAAGAACAAATAAGAAAGGAAACAATATTTTTGTAACTTCTAGAGACTGTCAGTTAAAGATGAGGTCTTAATAACTAGAGAAATTGCCAGCTGTACTTCAGATCTGTGTCTCTTTATTATCCTTGGTCTTCTAGTGTGAAGCTTTATTTAATTGGCTAAGTAGATGGAAGCAAACTAACAGTCAGCCACTGGACACTATGAAGAAATTCGTGTTTATAATCTAGCTGTAGAATCCAGGAACGTTTTGTTTTGATGATATGGCCTTTGATGAACCTGGCTTGAAAAACCCCATGTGCCACACTATCCACCTAATTAAGCCATCAGAATGCATTGCAGCAAACAGTGAGCCTCATATGGACTAGTATAAGTAATTTTTGTTCCTCTATTGCTTGGTTAATAGAAAGAGGCGCTATCCTAGATTATGACTGATAGAGGCTTTATGGTACAGCTGTTGTGATTGTGCCTCAGGGTCGAGAAAACCTTTGGTTAAAAAACTCTTCATTTGCCTGACACACTGTCATTACTTCATTCAACTATTTTCCCCAGATTTCCCAGTGAGCCTTCATTTATTCTGCCTTCTTATTGCTTTCCTCCATCCACGTGCATGTGCCCTTTGTTGCATAAATAGACAAAGCTTCTGCCATGATTTTACATAGGAGAATTGCTTTGAAAATGGTTTCCTTTATTGGTTCAATAATTCATAAATAAATGACTGTACTTTGCTATTAAAAATGAAGAATATATGAATAACCCGACATGAGAAGAAGGTGAATGTGTGCGTGCCTTGAAAATATAAAAACTTGTAAGAACTGTCTTTCTCCCCAAAACAGCATCCACTAAAACTTCAAAATATGACATTACATTACACACACACACACACACACACACACGGGTGCTTCAAAAAGTTGTAGAGAAATGGAATTTAAAAGCAAAGGTATTCAGATGCTAAATAATTGAAATCCATGTATAATTTTTTCATAACAGATATTAGCCATGAACTTTTATGAAGAGCCCTCATTAATACACAAATGACTGTTTTATTTTGTACACAAGACTACCCTATAGAAATATGTGATGTCATTTATCCAGCTAAATAGACTTTCAACTTCTTTCTGATATTTACTCTGCATAGCTTATAGCTTGACATACAATTCAAGCAAAAATATAAGCATGGAATAACTATTACAATAAGCTGGGGACTCGGACATCCCATGTTGCTGTTCATGTTCATGATGTACGTTATACACTGGATTACAGGATTTCCTCATAATCATAAATTTAATAACTTCTTCCCATCTCTTCCATTGAGCACATTTTTCTTTACTTAATTTCTATTTTCTAATAGGATGAGAAAATTTTCATGTTTAGATTATTATCTAACATGAAATATTACTTCTCTTTTCACAATTTATATATTTGATTTTGTGTTACTCTAATAAACTAAATTTCACCAAATGATTGTTATATGCAATTAAAATACATACAAAGTCTCTCTCTTTCTCTCTCCCTCTCTCTCTCTCCCTCCCTCTTATCATGTCTTAAGGGTAGTTCTAGCCAATGCATTAGTCAAAAGAAGTTCTTATTTCTTTGAAGTTTCTTTCATCTGTGTTATGAAGTTTCTTTCATCCTTTCCAAACAAGTTGACAATTTCTTTCATTTGTATTAGTTTGTATTTAGTTTGGAAGGTGACAACTAATGTTGTTGAAATCTCTCAAGAAGTAGACTCTTCTACCTAAGAATAGCTTTCTTAAGTGAAATAATTTTTGCTTTATAAGAAAATAGAGATCTGCAGCAAAACTTCTTTCAATAGATGTTTCATTTGAAAATGTATAATCTGTGCTTAAAACTTTGCTTTAAGTTTCCAATAACAATAGTAATTACTGACCCAATTCACTTATATTGGAAGCATAGTAAATGATAATTTAACCTAGTTGTGTATTCCCAATAATGCACATAACTCAGCTAAAATGGCAAAATGTGCAGTACCAACCAAGGAATCACGTCACAGTCAATGACAATCACATCAGAATTGCTGCCTGGCTCTTAGTGATTGTAAAATGTCAGCAACTGTAAAAATTAAAAGTCAAAGTATGGAATATTATGACACATGGAAAGAAATTTATCTAAAGTATCCCTCATGGTCTTCATATTCCTCAACACTATTTTATGTAAAAGCACAAAGATTCACTGATAACTAGTTCTTAAAAGACCATTATTCTGGCCAGCGCCATGGCTCACTAGGCTAATCCTCCGCCTGCGGCACCAACACCTCGGGTTCTAGTCCCAGTCGGGGCGCCGGATTCTGTTCCGGTTGCCCTTCTTCCAGGCCAGCTCTCTGCTGTGGCCTGGGAGTGCAGTGGAAGATAGCCCAAGTCCTTGGGCCCTGCACCCCATGGGACACCAGGATAAGTACCTGGCTCCTGCCTTCGGATCAGCACGCCAGCCGCGGCAGCCATTGGAGGGTGAACCAACGGAAAAGGAAGACCTTTCTCTCTGTCTCTCACTCTCACTGTCCACTCTGCCTGTCAAAAAAAAAAAAAAAAAAAAAAGACCATTATTCCAAAGTCATAAATGAGACCATTATAAAGAAAAAAATAGAATGATAATAATACAAATAATGTTGCAATTTATCCATTTAAAGGCTCATTTTTTCTTCTGATTGAACTACCTCAAATTTACAAATCTATTCATTAAAATACCAAGCCAATTCATTTGGGATCTTGCTGCCATCATGATAGTTGAAATTCCTGATGAAGCACAGCATTGAAATTTATATTATGTTTTTTTTTTTTGTTATTGCATTTTTTATTAAACAGAAGTTCCTTAGTAGAAAAAGAGTAGCTTCAGTAGATACTGTCCTCTTTTTTTCCACAAATTGCCGAACTTAAGAAATGGCATACTTTCCTTTCAAATGTGTACAAAAAAGTTATGTTCAGACTGGAGTGCTCACTAAATATTTACCATTTGAACAGTTGATATCTTAAAATTTGCTAATACAGATTAGAAGATAATCTACTCCTTAACCATCCAGCAAGCAATATACTGATTATACTCACAAATCAATTTGCCAAAAAACTCATTTAAGTGAATCCTGTTTTTGCCATAATGCTCTTATAACTACATTTTCAATGTGATTTTCACCATATAACTTTAGTGGTAAGACCAAGTTTAGCTTTGTAGGAAGCCTCCAGATAGTCAAGTAAACTCTGCATCCCACAAGCAGTGAATTTCAGTTGCTGCATCCTTGCCAGTATTTGGTCTTCTTAACGTCTTGGATTGTAGCCATTCTAGCAGATATAGAGTGGTCTCTCATTTTGATTTATAGTCTTCTAACAGCAAAATATGTTGCTATGCTTATTTGTCATCTGCATTTCTTCTTAGATGATGTGTGTGATAAGATCTTTTGCCCAATTTTCAATTGGGATGGGTTGGTATTTTACGTGTGTGTTGAGTTTAGGAGGTCTTTGTATATTTTTGGATACAAATCCATTATCAGATATGTGTTTTGCAAATATTTTCTCCAAGTATATCGATTACCTGTGCATTATCTTATGTAGAGCAGAAGTCTTTCATTTCAATGATGTCAAACTTGTATTTTTTTTCTTTCATGAATCATACTTTGGGATTGTATCTGAAAACTCATTTCCGAGGCCAAGGTCATGGAGATTTCCACCTATAAACTTTATGTGATAATTCCCTCTTTTACATGAAATACTTTAAATATGTGGAATAAAAGCTTCCTTACAATATCTTCAGTGTAAATAAATTATATTGAAAAGAATATCTTTTGTAAAAATTTAAAAAAATAGAATGGTATATTCATATTATTTTTGTCAATGCTAACAATAAAATTGCTGTTGTACATGGCAATTTGGAAATCACATTCAGTGAAATAAAAAAGAATTCTTGACATACTGAATATTAAGTATAGATAAAGCAAGACAATAAAAATGAAGATTAAAAAACTAGACCAGAGATAATATATATAAAATGGAAAGATATTTCATAAAGCAGTAGCAAGGATAGGAGGCAGTGATATTTGGGCAGAATCAACTCAGGCTGTCTAAGTGTCTAATGTACTCTAGATGCCTGAGGGAGCAGCTCTAGAGGCTGGGAATGGCTGGATGTTGATTTTTAATCATCTCAGGAAGAAGCACCTGGCTCCTGGCTTCGGATCGGCACAGTGCCAGCAGTAGTGGCCATTTGGGGGTGAACCAACGGAAGGAAGACCTTTCTCGCGCGCGCGCTCTCTCTCTCTCTCTGTCTATAACTCTACCTGTCAAATAAAAAAATTAAAAAAAATAGTTACCTTTAAGATCACCTTATTAGTAGTAAATATGCTGGGCGATATTAATCAAAAGCATTAGCTTTAGTTTCAAACTAGCTTGGCTTTTGCTCATGCATCATGAAATGTGTGAACTTGGGAAAGTTGCATGAGAGGTTTCTCTTTGCTTTTCTTATTGTGTTTTCCTAACAGAGGAAATATTTAGTTTGTGGTGTGGTTGTGAATATTAAATACAGCAGTAAAGCGTATAATATAGCGCTTTGTACATGCAAGTCATTCAATAAAGGGTAGCTATTATTCCAGAAACATACATTGACAATGCACTTTTGGAAATAGGAAGGTGACAGAAAATTGCAGAGGACTGAGAGATTATATCTGGAGGTTTTGAGCCTGAAAGATGGTGTCAGTGACTGAAACTGATAATATTTTTAAAGGTGAATTGCCCCAGCTATTGAGGGTAGTTAGAAAACGTCTGGAAATATAGGAAATACATTCCAAAATGGATAATGGATATGAGAATAATTAGTTACTTTTCAGAATATGGAATCTCACCGTGTTCCTTGGACCCTTTCCAGTGTCTCAACAGATTCTTCGGTGTGTAGTGTCAGACACAGGATTTGGTGGGGAAAAATATTAAGTTATGTACAAAAGTCATGATTTGCTATCACAAAAAGATGCTATATAACAGAATCAAACTATATCAAAGAATTCAAATGGAAGAGCATAGAGAAGAATGCACCTTGTAATTACGTAAGAGAATCAGTTCACAACTGCTAGACAGTTTTCAAGCTGTGATTTGATGCTATAGGGCAAATAAAATAAATTTGTGACAAGTGTCAATGCTTTGTACAGATACTGTGGCATATTATAAGAGCACAGTGGTGAATTTTTTTTTTTTTCAGTTTTATTTGCTAGTCAAATAAGTCATACTGTTTATATCAGCAGCTATTCCCTATTTCTTTTTTTTTTTTTAACTTTTATTTAATGAATATACGTTTCCAAAGTACGAATAATGGATTACTATGGCTTCCCCCCCATACCGTCCCTCCCACCCACAACCCTCCCCTTTCCCACTCCCTCTCCCCTTCCATTCACATCAAGATTCATTTTCGATTATCTTAATATACAGAAGATCAGCTTAGTATACATTAAGTAAGGATTTCAACAGTTTGCTCCCACACAGAAACATAAAGTGAAAAATAATAGATGATTTTTTTAATGATGATGAAATCAGATCAGACCTATTGTCATGTTTAATCCCAGTGAGAGTCAAGTTGGGAGTTGATAGTTTCTATTCTTTTCTTTTTTTTTTTTTCTTTCTTTTTTTTTTTTTTACAGGGGATCAGTTTAGTATGCATTAAGTAAAGATTTCAACAGTTTGCACCCCCATAGAAACACAAAGTGAAATATATTATTTGAGTACTCGTTATAGCATTAAATCTCAATGCACAGCACATTAATGACAGAGATCCTACATGAGGAGTAAGTGCACAGTGACTCCTGTTGTTGACTTTACCAATTGACACTCCTGTCTATGGCATCAGTAATCTCCCTATGCTCCAGTCATGAGTTTCCAAGGCTATGGAAGCCCCTTGAGTTCTCCGACTCTTATCTTGTTTAGACAAGGTCATAGTCAAAGTGGAGGTTCTCTCCTCCCTTCAGAGAAAGGTACCTCCTTCTTTGAAGACCTGTTCTTTTCACTGAGATCTCACTCACAGAGATCTTTTGCCAGAGTGTCTTGGCTTTCCATGCCTGAAATACTCTCATGGGCTTTTCAGCCAGATCTGAATGCCTTTAGGGCTGATTCTGAGGCCAGAGTGCTATTTAGGGCATCTGCCATTCTATGAGTCTGCTGAGTATCTCACTTCCCATGTTGGATCACTCTCCCCTTTATTTATTCTATCGGTTAGTGTTAGCAGGTACTAGACTTGCTTATGTGCTCCCTTTGACTCTTAGTCCTTTCATTATGATCAATTGCGAACTGAAATTGATCACTTGGACTAGTGAGATGGCATTGGTACATGCCACCTTGATGGGATTGGAGTCCCCTGGTATGTTTCTAACTCTACCATTTGGGGCAAGTCAGCTTGAGCATGTCCCAAATTATATATCTCTTCCCTCTCTTATTCCTACTCTTATGTTTAACAGGGATCACATTTCAGTTAAATTTCAACACTTAAGAATAACTGTGTATTAATTACAGAATTAAATCAGTCATATTAAGTAGAACAGATAAAAAAACTACTAAGAGGGATAATGTATTAAGTTGTTCATTAACAGTCAGGGCTATGCTGATCAAGTCACCGTTTCCCATAGTGTCCCTTTCACTTCAACAAGTTTCCTTTTTGGTGTTCAGTCAGTTGTCACCGATCAGGGAGAACATATGGTATTTGTCCCTTTGGGACTGGCTTATTTCACTCAGCATGATGTGTTCCAGATTCCTCCATTTTGTTGCAAATGACTGGATTTCGTTGTTTCTTACTGCAGTGTAGTATTCTAAAGAGTACATATCCCATAATTTCTTTATCCAGTCTACCGTTGATGGGCATTTAGGTTGGTTCCAGGTCTTAGCTATTGTGAATTGAGCTGCAATAAACATTAGGCTGCAGACCGCTTTTTTGTTTGCCAATTTAAATTCCTTTGGGTAAATTCCAAGGAGTGGGATGGCTGGGTCGAACGGTAGGGTTATATTCAGGTTTCTGAGGAATCTCCAGACTGATTTCCATAGTGGCTTGACCAGTTTGCATAGAACTTTTACTAGATTGTATAGCATGATGAATTTTTTAAAGATTTATTTATTTGAAAGGCAGAATTATAGTGAGAGAGGTAGAGTCAGAGAAAGAGAGAGCTAGCTCTTCCGTTTGCTGTTTCACTGCCCAAATATGGCCACAACAGTTAGCATTAAAGCAGGCTGAAACCAAGAGCTTGGAACTCCATCGGGGTCTCCTATGTCGGTGGCAAGTGCCCAGACACTTGAACCATCTTCCACTGCTTTCCCAAGTATATGAACAAGGAGCTAGATTAGAAGTTGCGCATCCACAACTTGAACCAGCACTCAAATGGGATGCAGAAGACACAGAAAATGGCTTAACCTGCTGTACCACATACCAGCCCTGTGTGATGATTTTAAATATCTCAAATATGACACCCAGAATTGTATTTGAAGGCATGCTATGGCATAAACTGAAGGATTTCCACCAGTTAACACGTTTTTCCTAATGCATTTGGCTATCAGAGCTTGCATATTTGTGATTATTTAGTCGTTTTTTTTTTATTATTTGGTTGAAGTACTAGTACTTACAAGAAAATTATAAATTGTACCATTCATTTAATTGCATTTTCCATTTAAAAAGCACACAGGCAAAAATTGAATGTTGGTTATAGAAAATATTTGAAAATCACAAGAAAAGTATAAAATACAAAGTTGATATTTGTGCTAGAATTGACTGAACAACTGGAGGTGGAATGATGGTGTTAAGTGACACAGAAAAACAAGTACCACATGATCTCACTCATACATTGCAATTTAAACAACTTGACTTCATTGAGTTAAGATTAGAATAATTGGGCAGGCACTGCAGCTCAATAGGCTAATCCTCTGCCTGCGGAACTGGCGTATTGGGTTCTAGTCCCAGTCGGTGCACCGGATTCTGTCCCAGTTGCCCCTCTTCCAGTCCAGCTCTCTGCTATGGCCTGGGAAGGCAGTGAAGGATGGTCCAAGTCCTTGGGCCCTGCCCCCGCATGGGAGACCAGGAGAAGCACCCAGCTCCTGGCTTCAGATCAGCACAGTGCGCCAGCCTCAGCGGCCATTGGGGACCTTTCTCTCTGTCTCTCTCTCACTGTCCACTCTGCCTGTCAAAAAAAAAGATTAGAATAATTGTATGTGTCCAGGAATCTGTCCATTTCTTCTAGGTCTCCTAGTTTGTTGGCAAACAGATCTCTGTAGTAATTTCTAATGACTCTTTTTTATTTCTGTGGTATCTGCTGTTACATTTCCTTTTTCATCTCTAATTTTATTGATTTGGCTCTTCTCTCTCCTTTTTGTGGTTCATTGCGTCAATGGTATGTCAGTTTTGCTTATTTTTTCAATAAAACAGCTCTTTGCTGATCTTTTGTATTTTTTGGATTAAATTTTGTTGATTTCTTCTATAATTTTAATTATTTCTCTTCTCCTACTAGTTTTGGGTTTGGTTTGCTGTTGTTTTTCTAGATCCTTGAGATGCACTGATAGCTCATTTATTTGGTGCCTTTCCAATTTATTGATGTGGGCACCTATTGCTATAAACTTTCCTCTTAACTCTGCTTTTGCTGTACCCCATAAGTTTTGATATGTTGTGTTGTCATTTTGGTTTGTTTGCAGAAATTTTTAAATTTCTCTTTTGATTTCTTCTATGACCCAGTGTTCATTCAGGAGTATGTTGTTCAGTTTCCATGTGTTTGCATATGCTCTAGAGATTCCTGAGTTGCTGATTTTCAGCTTCATTCCATTGTGGTCCAAGAAGGTGCATGGTATGATTTTGATTTTTTTCGAATTTGCTGAGACTTGCTTTATGGCTTAGCATGTGGTCAGTCCTTGAGAAAGTTCCATGCACTGCTGAGAAGAATGTGTATTCTGCAACTATAGGATGAAAAGTTTTGTAGATATCTGTTAGGTCCATTTGGTCTATAGTGTCAATTAAATCTGCTGTTTCCTTGTTAAATTTTCTGTCTGGTGGATCTGTCCATTGCTGAATGTGGAGTATAGAAGTCCCCTAATACTACTGTATTGGAGTCTAAGTCTCCATTTAAATCCCTTACCACTTCTTTTAAATAGCCAGCTGCCCTGTAATTAGGTGCATATACATTTATAATAGTTGCATCTTCCTGTTGAATTGATCCCTTAATCATTAAATAGTACCCTTCTTTTTCTCTTTTGACAGATTTTGTGTCTATTTTGTCTGTTATTAAGATGGCCACACCAGCTCTTTTTTGGTTTTTGTTGGCATGTAATATCTTTTTCCATCCTTTCACTTTCAGTCTGTGTGCATCTTTTTTTTTTTTTTTTTTGGTGAGATGTGTTTCTTGTAGGCAGCAAATAATGGATTTTGTTTTTTAATCCATTCAGTCAGTCTGTGTCTTTTAATTGGGGAATTGAGGCCATTTGTATTCAAGATGACTATTGATAAGTGATAACTTTGTCCTGCCATTTTTCCAAAAATATTCCTATTTTTTTGCTTTGAATTTCCTTTAAACTTTTACTGAGAGATTTTCTTCCTTTACCTTCTTTTGTAATGATGACCTTGTTTCTGTGTTTCTGTGTGCAACACATTCTTAAACATCTTTTGTAGGGCTGGATGGGTGGTGACAAATTCTTTAAATTTATGTTTGTAATGGAAAGTCTTTATTTCACCTTCATTCACAAATGAGAGCTTTGCAGGGTATAATATTCTAGGATGACAGTTTTTTTCTCTTAAGACTTAGACTGTATCTCGCCATTCTCTCCTAGCCTGTAGGGTTTCTGGTCAGAAGTCTGCTGTGAGTCTAATTGGAGTTCCTCTGAAAGTAATCTGGTGTTTCTCTCTGCACATTTTAGAATCTACTCTTTCTGTTTTACTGTGGTGAGTTTGCTTACAATGTGTCGTGGCGAAGATCTTTTCTGTTCATGTCTATTAGTTCTGATTTGGGACTCCAAATCCCATTAAGCTGGGTGGTACTAATAACATCTTATATGTTAAAGTGATCTTTTTAAGATCATACAGATAGGAATAAGATTCAGACGGATCACATAAATAAGACCAAGAGTCTGGTAATAACAATAGATAGAATTAAAAAGGAGAGAATGATCCAACATGGGAAGCAGACCACACGGCAGACTCATAGAATGACAAAATCCCTAAACAGCACTCTGACCTCAGAATCTTCCCTTAAGTCATTCACATCTGGCTGAAAAGCCCATGAGAGCATTTCAGGCATAGAAATCCAAGATACTATGGCAAAAAAGATATCTACATGAAGGATCTCTGTGAGAGAGATCCCAGTGGAAAGAAGGGGCCATCAAAGGAGGATGTACTTTTCTCTAAGGGAGGAGAGAACTTCCACTTTTTATGGCTCTGTCTAAATACTAACAGCGTCTGTGGACTCAAAGGCTTCCTTAGCCTTGGCAGCTTATGACAAGAGACTTGGGTGATCATTGAAATAATAAGTTAGAGTGTGAATTGGTAAATCAACAACAGGAGTCACTGTGCACTTATTCTCCATGTAGGACCTCTGTCTTTAATGAGTTATACTTTGAGAATGAACATAAAAACTTGTCTTCAAACAGTACTTTATACTTTGCGTGTTTGTGTGGGTACAAACTGCTGAAATCTTTACCTAGTATAGAGTTGGTCTTCTGTATATAAAGATAATTAAAAATGAATCTTAATGAAGAATGTGATGGGAGAGGGAGTAGGAGGTGGGGTGGGAGTGGTGGTGGGAGGGCGGGAATGGGGTGAAGTACCACTATATTCCTAAAGCTGTACCTATGAAATTTGTGTTTATTAAATAAAAGCAAAGCTAAAAAAGATTAAAATAATGTCAAGATCTCAAGAGAGTAATTGTAGGGAAGGATGGAAAAGGTTAATTAATGTGTGTTAACCTATAGTTAGGTGTGTATAAGAATTGTGTTGCTCTAGTTATTCTCTGAAAAATATTACAAGAAGGGAATAGAATGTTTTCTTTATAAAGAATTGCTCATATTTGAAGAGATTACATGATTATGTGTACTCTGAGAGTATAGCACTATATTGAGATACTACTACATTGAAAGGCTCTATATTGAGATACATACACACACACACACACACACATGTTATATCACTTGGTAGCCCTAAAATATGTAAAATGCTTATGTGTTAGAAATAATAAAGCTTGGGTCCAGTTTTGTGGTATGGACTTAAACCTCTGCCTGTTAGAACATCATCCCATATGGAACACCTCTGCCAGTCCCAGCTGTTCCACTTCCAATCCAGATCCCTGCTGGTCTGCTTGGGAAAGCATCAGAGGATGGCTCAGGTGCTTGGGCTCCTGCACTCATGTGGGAGACCTGGGGGAGGCTCCTGGCTCCTGGCTTTGGCCTGACCTATCCCTAGCAATTGAGGCAATTTGGGGAGTGAACCAGTAGATGGAAGATCGATCTCGCTCTCTTTCTCTGTTTCTCTCTGCCTCTGATTCTCCTTCTCTGTAACTCCTTCAAATCAATAAAGAGAAAAATATAAAATAAAGAAATATAAAAATTCAAGGAGAAAGTATGATTATCAACAACTGTTAAAATAATATTCATTAGATTGCATTAAAAGCTGGAGAAGCTTTTTAGAGCACAACATACAAAACCAGATATTAGCATGGACAAATAATATATGCAAATGTAGAACCCAATGGTAAAATTAGAATCAATTAGTTAAATCGTAAAAACCTTGTATAAGTGGTGGGTATTTTGCCTAACAAATAAGACACCCTCATCCCATATCAGAGTGTCTGAATTTGAGTCCAAATTCACTTCTGATTCCATTGATAATTTGGGTGCCATGGGTGGCAGCAAGTGATACTTCAAGTATTTGGGTCCCTGTCACCCTGATAAAACAACTGAATTGAGTTTCTGGCTCTCAGTTTTGATTTGTCCCAGCCCTGGCTATTGTAGCCATTTTGGGAGTAAACTAGCAAATGGAAGCTTTTATTCACTGTCTCATTTCCTCTCAAATAATTAAAATAAAAGCGATTTTTGAAAAAAATGCAACATCAAAATTATAAAACATTGATCCTAGAAATGCTGACATAGTGGTATATGAATATTTTATATGAATATATCACATTAAATGAAAAATTGAAGCCACTGATAATAAAATTTATTAGACCTGTTTCAATATAAGAGCTCTAAAAATAATTGAGGAGCTCGTGTTGTGGCATAGCAGGTAAAACTGCCACCTACAATATGGAAATCCCATATAGGCACTTACTAGAATCCCAACTGCTCCACCTCCAATCCAGATCCCTGCTGACATGCCCGGGAAAACAGTGGAAGGTGACCTAAGTCCTTGTGGGAGAGCCAGAAGAAGCTCTTGGCTTCGGTCTAGCCCAGCACTAGCCATTGTGGCCCTTTGGCAAGTAGACCAGTAGTGGATGGAAGATTTCTCTCCATCTCTCTCCCTCTCTCTCTCTAACTCTGCCTTTCAAATAAACAAAATAAATCTTAAAAAAAATTGAAGTCTTATGTATTATACAATTATTTTATTTCAGATAATCTGTGGATTTAATGGAAGCAAATGACCACGCTTAGTGCTTCCTTAAATAATCCCATGTCATGCTTAGTGTTATATATGATTATATTCAAGGGAAATATAGTATATTTATATATGTTTAATGAAGCAAAGCCAAATTCCATAGCATGTAATCTTTATTCAGTAAAATTTTTTGTCATTTTTAAAACAGTTATCTATTGAATTTTTATTGATCAAAAGAGACATATTGGCAATTATTTATTAGGGATTAAAAGTAATCTTAATGAGGTGACACAGATTGTTTGGAGTGGTTACAGAAACAGAAAGTGTAAGCTGTTTTAAACTGGAGATAAATGCAAAACATAAGTGACCCCTCAGTAGGGACCCTTCTCAAAACTAAAGAAAATGAATCGTTAAGCAGTAAATGGAAACCTGCTTGGGGCTTTCCAACAAAAGCTTTCTGAAAACAAGGGGGCAAAAGGGACTTTCCAACTGCAACAGTTTTAATGTACAGTTTTAGTATACATGTGCATCCTTGGAGCAATTATGATTGCCATGCTTTATTGCCCTAAAATATCCTGTCAAAATATGTCTAACCAAATATGTAAAGGAAAATTCACCATTGTTTGTACAAGAGTATATGAGACAATGCCTTGTTTTATTTGGGGCCCAGACTCTGGATACAAATCCTCTGGGACTGCCAGTGTAAAATAAAATAGAATCTGCTACCTGCAAAAAGCAATGGTATCTTGCCTCTCTGTCCCGGATTCCTATTACACATGTATTGCCAATTTGTTGCATTCTTTATACTGTCTATAATTTCACACTTATAATTCAGTGAAAGGACTGCTATGTTCAATTTACCCATAAGAATATTTGTGTGAATAATCTATCTTCACTGTTATAATGGTTAGCCATTAATAATTGAGGATAAATTTTGTAAGTGAACTTTATCAAATGAATAATGAATATAATTAAAGACTGTCATATCTAATTTATTGTATCTTTAATTTCTGGAAAAGAATTAATACACTTGCCATCCATGGGTTCCATTTATCAAGCACTCACAATTTGCTCTTATCTATACTAATTTTACCCTAATCTTTCGAATAGTAAACAGAACTGGAATTTGAATCCTTTTTGGGTTGCTTTTCTACAAAACCCATGATAACATTGTCCACATCGTGTCTGTCCATTCTTCTACTGCACCACAAGCAGACCCTCCCTATCCAGTCTGGTATACTTGATTGCATGTCGGCTAGGACCTGATTTACACTGTGTGATTACACAAGTTGAAAGAGTTCCTGCTCCAAAGACTACTCTTTTCCACCCTTCCTCAAATGATGTTTCCAGATTTTACATGAATTGCCCTGATTTGACCTTTCTATGATTCTCCTGCTTAAAATACACATCTGTGTTTAGAAGTTTTATTCTTGTTTTACTGTTTCTTCCTTAGCATGACAGTGAGTATGATAATTACTTTGTGAACCCTCCATTATGCAATCTAAGTAGTTATGAGTATTTTAATTTTGCATTTTTATCATTTTCTAATGCTGTTGTATTTTCATTGATGTCATAACTTATTTTTTAAATGAATATAGTTTAAATAAAATTTTATGATTGTATATTTTTTCACTAGAAAAATTTAATTACTTAGTCATCTTATTTCTTGGTTTTATTGGAGTTTGGCATAGCAATTTTTAAATATCATTTTACAGCTGTACTTAACATTTCTAGAATTGTATATATCATGGTTATTTAATTTATTATTTGTAACTATAACTGTATGTATCATGTTTCTTCTAATCAGAAAAGGATTGTATTATTTTTATATGTCTACATACTGGCAGGAAGATTTTTTATTGAGTTTTGCATATTGATTCTTTCTGAGATATCACATTTTTAACAAAGATGTTTAATGTTTAAGATGTGGTCTGTAAACTATTTTTTCACTTTTTATCAAGAATAACTTTAAAATGAGTATAGCATTTCTATTTTAAACTTTTTCTCATGTTAAAATGTGATTTTTTTTCAATTTTACTTTTTTTCTGATCTGCAAACTTTTATCAAGTTATTTATAATCTCTGGAGATAACACAAAAGGCTTAGGAAATTGCTAAAATTTAAAAGACCATATAGATTCTGTAATTTTCCAGAGTATTCAGTGAATTGTCTGCATGTTAATATTTTGGGGTTATTGCTAAAAGTGAGTTAAATTGAGTTTCCTTCTTCCTGGGTCAATAATTGAGAATATATCTTGTTGACATATGACTTTATCATAATTTCTAATAGCCTATTTTACACTAAACTAATTTAAGCTTAAATTTACACTGAATAAAAGCATGTAGCTAACAGTTTTTGTTGCTTTATTTTCTAAAAGTGCAAATGAAATACTTTTGCTTTTCACAAAGGAAGAAATAACAACAAGTTTTCCGAAAACCATCGTATCCTTTATGTTCATATTTGTAGAAAACTGTATTCCTTTATAAATTTATTGGTTCTCTGTATCCCACTGACTGGAACATTCGACATTATTGGTTTTTTTTCCTTCTTGAGTTTTGAAAGTGTTTTTCTTCCCCTAGAAAAATCTATAAATCTTCAACTTCCTACATATGTTATCAAAGACCAACAATGTTTTTAATATTATATTTGCAGAGTAATAGCCTCCAAATAACATATTATATGATTGAGCTCCAAATTGTATTTTACTTCAAAATCTGACATTTAGTAACTTGGGTTTCATCTGGAACCCCAGATATGTGGATGATTTTTACCCTGGAATTACATTTGGCCTTTGGAAGGTCACTCGTTTACAAGTTATTGCCTCTCATAAATTGATCTAATCTTCTGAATAATGGCTGTACATGCTGATGATCAATATTTTATTGCTCCTACATCCTAAAACACACCATGAATTTCAGCCAAAATCGTTATCACACAACATTGCAGACATAACAATAATATACATGCACTTTTACTGCTCAGCTTATGACAGTGTTTATGAAACAGGACTCTGCCTGAATGATTTTATTTCAGCACTATTATAATCCTCTTTAATTCATCAATAGAAATGCCACTGACAGCTATCACTCAGATAGTCCTTGTCAAGGCTAGAGGTGTAACTCATTATTATTTTCCTTTGTAATAATTAAATCTAAATTTTCCATTGATTTAGATGTTTCTAAAGAGCAATCACTTTGCTATTTTGAAAAGATAATCTATAGCAATAAATACTAGAAAAAACTTTAGCACGAGTAGCATTATAATGACAATTGATAAATAATATTAATTAATTATAGCATATCACAAGGAACATATTGATCTGACTATAATTATTTTATTGCTATCATGTAATCCTATTTCCTTCATCAAAAACAAGTTTTCATGCACATTCTTTGCATTTCTTTCTACTACCATATTTTTACAATAGTTTATTTTCCCAGTATTCTAACGTCTATGATTTTTTGCCTTTTTTTTACTTTTATAGACAAAAAGTTGACCTTAGTCATATCCTCCTGTCCATGCTCACGTGTCAAACAGTTTCAACATTTGCTTTCTTGATATGTGTTATGAAAATCAATATTTGAACATGTGGGAACACTTCTAGTAATCCACAGTTTGCTAGGATTGTGATAGTGATTGAAAAATGGAAACTTTCTCTCCTGGGAGACTAAGCAAGGATGTAAAAGTAGCAGCAATCAGAAAATAGTTTTTGTTCATTATAATCCTAATCCTGTTATCTGACGGTTTCATTCACTTTCTCTCCCATGAGTGCACACACACACTTCAGTAATTCTTCCTAGAGGAAATAGGGAATTGTTCATCTATTTAAACTCTGAGTCCAGGTTCTCAGATGAGAAATGAGTTTTCCATCATTTTTGATGCTTCTTTACCTTTCGGTGTTCCTCTGAGCAATCTGGTAAATTAAAGTTTCAGGAAGCGTCTTTATAAATAAGATCGTTCAAGTGACATGGCTTGATTCCAATCATTTTTACCAGTTATTTCATTGATTTTGCTGCATATTTTAATTTTAATTGAACTTCTTCATAAATGTGGTCAGCACTGCACAAGATATTCTTCATGTAAGCATTGAAACACACGCATTCAACTGACTTAAGAGTTCATACAGCAAGAACTCTATACCCATGCTTTCTCTGTAGAAAACAGAGGAAAAAAATTAAATAGAAGAAAAGGTGACTAAGGACTAAAGTATAGGATAGAGTAGTATCCTATGGAAATTATAATGATTTGATCCCTTCTTCATCAAAATATATATAAAAGCTGTCAATAGTGATTTTATGTTTCATAGCTTGAGTTTCAACCCTTCTTAATGGGTGTTCATCCTAGATATTATGAAAATGCTTTTACTTTAACATGGGCTTAACAGAATGTCCATTTAAAATATTGTCAGCAACAGAAATCTATTTCCTTAAAATTACTTTGGATGTTGGTTGCATAAATAGTCCAAGTGTGTGTGTGTGTGTGTGTGTGTGTGTGTTGGCATGTGTTCCTGATTAATAAGGAAGAAAAGAGTGCATCAGCAAGCACAACTCTTTTAAGGCAAATTAAGAGTACTTGGAATGTACTTATTTTGAGGGAATGATAAGCTTAAGGTGATATAAATGCTAATTACCCTGAGTTGAATCAATGCATCATGTTGTACTGCATAAATATGTATAAATTTCATGTCAATCCAAAATATAAATAGAAACTAAAAACAAATGTCATTCTATGTTCTTTTTTTTTTTTTTTACAGGCAGAGTTAGAGAAGAGAGAGAGAGAGAGAGAGAGAGAGAGAGAGTTGTAGACAGTGAGAGAGAGACAGAGAGAAAGGTCTTTCTTCCATTGGTTCACTCCCCTAATGGCTGCCACGACCAGTGCTGCACCAATCCGAAGCCAGGAGCCAGGTGCTTCCTCCGGGTCTCCCATGTGGGTGCAGGACCCAAGCACTTGAGCCATCCTTCACTGCCCTCTGGGGCCATAGCAGAGAGCTGGACTGGAAGAGGAGCAACCAGGACTAGTACCCAGCGCCCCAACCGGGACTAGAATCTGGGGTGCCGGCACCGCAGGCAGAGGATTAGCCTAGGGAGCCATGGCGCCAGCCGTTCTATGTTCTTTCAAAATGCATAATAGCTGGTTATGTGGCTCATCAGTTCCACTGACTATGTTAAATTTTTCAAACAATTGAGTTAAATATATAGGGGTAGGCATTTGTACCAGTAATTCAGCTTCCAATAGAAGCCCTTCATCCCACATCAGAGTGCTTGAGTCCAGTTCCAATTTCTGGCTCCCAATTGCAGCTTCCTTTTAATGCACAGCCTGGGAGGCAACAAGTAATGGGTAATATAGCTGGGTACCTGTCACACAATGGGAAACCTGGTTTGAAATCTTGGCTCCCAGTTTTGGATCCTGCTCAATAACATCCTTTGTATTTGGGGAGTGAACCAGTGTATAGGAGTTCTCTCTAATCATCAATGTTTCACCCTCTCTTCTCTCTGTCTCTGTCTGTCTGATATATATATATATATATATATATATATATAACAAAATTATTAGTAGATTGTAAGTTTGTTCTTTGAGATTCTAGTGGAAACCTTCTGTTAAAAGTTAGTATAAAATAATATAACATACTATAAATATTTTTCTTAAAAATAATTATCAGCTTGTGACTATCTTGAATTTGTACTATGTTATGGCAAGTAATTTTAATCAAATACAATTTAGCCTTTTAGACAGAGAATGCTTCCACTTGAATTCTAGAAAGTCTTTCTCCTCTGTGAGCATAGGATGCAAAGGTGTCTGAAGGATAAGAGACAACATAAGTAGATTTGTAGATCCCATTTTAGTCATTATTGAGAGAGAGACAAGAGTTAAGATTAGAAAAAATGTCATTCAATGAGTCTTTTTTTCATGTATGAAGTAGAGGGGAAAAACTTATGGACTGCTCAAGGCTGAAATTGAAGTTCAGGCATCAACAATCACCAAATCCAATTTTTTTCACTTTTTAATTATTTGAAGATTTGAATGCACAGAGATATAATTTGGTCATGGTCCATTAAGACATTCAAATGAATTTTCCTTCTTGCAGCTACAAAAATATACTCTTTAGTTAGCCTCTACTTTGTTGATTGGCAGGTAATTTTCACCACAAAATCATTTATCTTTCTTTTAAGTTTCCATGCATGAAAGTTATAGCTTTTATGCTTTTGTATTTAACTTCAGATTTCCTGGTTTCCTTTGTCAAATAGTGTTCCAGTGTCTGAGTTGTTCTTTTAGTTTCCCAAAGGGCATTTTAGAGTTGGGATTGTTTATGCATACTTCAGGAAAGCAGGTTTCTACTTGTTGAACCAAACCTCATGTTTGTCAGGTGATATTGTATCTCCATGAGCTATTAAAGAAGGCATGGGCTACTTAATTTTTAAAGATCTAACTAGACTGTTGTATTTAAAAATCACAATTTTTTAGGAATCAATATTTGATAAATTTATTTTTAAATGATATTATTTTTAAAAATTTATTTGAAAGGCAGTTAGGGACAGAGAGAAAGAAAGAAATCTTCCATCCATTGGTTCACTCCTCAGATTCCAGCAACAGATGATGTTGGAACAGGCTGAGGCCAGAAGCCAATAACTGCATCAAGGTGTCCCACATGTATAGCAAGGGCCCAAGTATTTGAGCCAATATCTACTGCCCCCATGATACACATTAGTATAAACTTGGATGGGAAACAGGGGCAGAATTCAATGCCAGGCACTAGTATGGGGTGGGGATATTGCAATCAGTGGCTTAACCCACTGAGCCACAAAACTCACCTATGATGATGTTTTAATTGACTCCCACAAGTACAATTTAATCTTGGAGGACTCTTTCCATTTTTGTTATATTCATTGTATTATCTGATCTTTGGTTAGGAAATACATTCAAGTTTTATCTACTAAGGATTCCTGAAAGATTCAGTTTCAGGCAATTGTGTATTTGCCTCTCTATGCTTAATCTCAGATATTTTATTTTAGGATCATATTAATGGCACTATAACTACTATTACTTACTTTATTGTTTAATGCACACTCCAATTGCTCATGTTTACATTAAATTTATATATACACACATATATAATATATATATAATTACATATATTATATAAAGACATAATTAATATATAATAATATATAGTATGTAGTATAGTTATATAGTTAACACATAATTATATATAATATATATTATATATAATACATATATAATGCATATATAACACACATATATGTGTGTGTGTGTGTATATATATATATATATATATATAAGCTAACACAAAGAGAAAACACTTGATGTTTATCTTTTGGGGTCTGGCTTTTTTCACTAAGCATAATGATCTCCAGTTGTGTCCATTGTGTTGAAAAGTCAGGACTTCATCCTTCCTTATAGCTTAATAGTATTCCATCCTGTATATATACACTACATTTTCTTTATGCAATCATTAGTTAATGGATATCTAGGTTGAGTAAATTCATATGCATCATCTTTTTAGTTTGTCAAAATTTTACTATGTGGCAGTGTTCTTTAAATTTTTGCAGTTGAAGAAACTAAGACCCTAATGATACATCACTGGCCAATCACCCAAAGAAAAACTGACCCAAATAAATATAAACAGTGTTCTCTGATAGCCAGTCCCATGCATTAATCCATTGATCAAAATAGAGCTACAACATTCCCTTTCTTGACTGTTGAGAACCATTTTTTTTTTAAACTTTTATTTAATGCATATAAATTTCCAAAGTACGACTTATGGATTACAATGGCTTCCCCCCCATACCGTCCCTCCCACCCACAACCCTCCCCTTTCCCACTCCCTCTCCCCTTCCATTCACATCAAGATTCATTTTCGATTATCTTAATATACAGAAGATCAGCTTAGTATACATTAAGTATGGATTTCAACAGTTTGCTCCCACACAGAAACATAAAGTGAAAAATAATAGATGATTTTTTTAAATGATGATGAAATCAGAGCAGACCTATTGTCATGTTTAATCCCAGTGAGAGTCAAGTTGGGAATTGATAATTTCTTTCTTTTTTTTTTTTTTTTTACAGAGGATCAGTTTAGTATGCATTAAGTAAGGATTTCAACAGTTTGCACCCCCATAGAAACACAAAGTGAAATATATTGTTTGAGTACTCGTTATAGCCTTAAATCTCAATGTACAGCACATTAAGGATAGAGATCCTACATGAGGAGTAAGTGCACAGTGACTCCTGTTGTTGACTTTACCAATTGACACTCCTGTCTATGGCATCAGTAATCTCCCTATGCTCCAGTCATGAGTTTCCAAGGCTATGGAAGCCCTCTGAGTTCTCCGACTCTTATCTTGTTTAGACAAGGTCATAGTCAAAGCGGAGGTTCTCTCCTCCCTTCAGAGAAAGGTACCTCCTTCTTTGATGACCTGTTCTTTCCACTGGGATCTCACTTGCAGAGATCTTTTGCCAGAGTGTCTTGGCTTTCCATGCCTGAAATACTCTCATGAGCTTTTCAGCCAGATCCGAATGCCTTTAGGGCTGATTCTGAGGCCAGAGTGCTATTTAGGACATCTGCCATTCTATGAGTCTGCTGAGTATCTCACTTCCCATGTTGGATCACTCTCCCCTTTATTTACTCCATCGGTTAGCGTTAGCAGGTACTAGACTTGTCTATGTGCTCCCTTTGACTCCCAGTCCCTTCACCATGACCAACTGTGAACTGAAACTGATCACCTGGAACAGTGAGATGGCATTGGTACATGCCACCTCGATGGGATTGAATTGGAATCCCCTGGTATGCTTCCAACTCCACCACTTGGGGCAAGTCAGCCTTAATATTATACAATACTATTTCCTACCAATCACAATGATTCTAAACATGAATCTATATATATGTTACACTGCAGGATTTGAAAATTGCATTTTCAGTTCTCTTCTCTTCTTGTAATTAATTTTTATAGTTGATACCAACCCAATGGTTAAATAATTTCACATTCACATAATGGTTCTTTTTAGCAATTTGAATTTAAATCTCCATGCTAGCATCTTATGTTGCCATTCTTCTTTTCTATTACTAAATATGTAATGAAAACTTAAAGTGAAAATAAATTGAGAATGAAATTAAATGCAGCCTATAGGCTTTGCTTGTAATCAGAGATATTATCATATTTCTGTTTTTAAAACTCATTTCATTTGATGTATTTATGAGCTTTGGAAGCATGGAGCATTCAAATAGTTTTCTAATTTATCAATATTAATTTTTCCAACATTTGACAATATATTTTACTTAGTGAACTCTCTGAAATAGCACATGCAATTTAATTCCTTTTTGTATTTCTTACAGTCATATTGGTATTCTCTCTTGAAAGGAAACATTAAAATTTTGAATATAACATAAACAATTTTAGGATAGTCATTATAATATCACGATTAAATGCATCAGCATTAAACATATGAAAGATCACCTTGCTGATAAATTGCTGTTTGACTTCAGCCTTCCCTACTTCATTACATACTTTCTTTTGACTGAAAATTTCTCACAAACTGAAATTTACAGTGGAAATGACCTCTCAGCTTTATTTATGAAACTAGTAGCACAACACAGCAGTAGATCACAGGATGACATATGATTACTGTTTCCTGAAATAGGGACAGTATCCTGCAGTGCAATGAACCCTGCTCAGCATTGTAAGCACACATATTCTGTGCTAAACCATGGCCATCCTACACTCTGAAGTAATAAACGGAAATCTGACAGAACTGCAGGAAGCTTGGAGTTCCACTAAAAGAGTGAGGTTTCCTAAGAAAACTGCACAAAATATCATTTTCTTCAATTTTGTTTTATTTCTTAGGGTTGTTCAAGCTAAATTTTTCTAATTGTGTATAATATTATCTTTCTGCCCAAGGGTACTAACTCTCTTCTGACTTTTTTCCCATTTACCACTTATAAAATAGTTCACTAAATAATTTTTAAACCAAAAATCAGTTTTAAATTCCTAAGATCAGTAATATAGTATGAATTTGTAGACAGCACATCTCAATTTGAAAATTTTTGTCATGTGAAAATAAACCTAGCTCCATTTTTTATGAATGTTATAACTGAAATCTAAATATTTCAACTAATTTTTATGCCAGAAAAATTTAAAATATTACTAGACACTTTAAGTTCTGTTTTGGATTAAATGTGCATTTAGCTCAGAGGTTTTACTTTTATATGAGACTTTTATATAAAATTATCCAAATTTGGCTCACTGATGTACTGCACAAGATATGAAATTTAGTAATTTTGTAATACAGAAAAGATGAGTACATTTTCTAGCACTGATTTTTTTAAGTTTTATAATCAAGTTTCATATGAAAAATGAAGCAATCTCTTCCTTACTAAATATTTCAGTAGATTGTTAATGATAGCTTTGACTTTTCATCTCCATTCAATAATTAACCATATAGAGAATCTATGCCTATCATAACTTGTTTCAAAAAATAAGGATAGTAAAAACTTGTGGCACAAGCAGACATCTCCAAAATGATTGTTCAACTACAAAATAACAAATTAGTAGAAATAAAAATATAATAAATCTTAGGAGAAAGTAGGAAAGTAGGCATAAATCAAAAATTGCCTTTTTGAAGTGTTTTTAACCATATCATTCTATTTATACTATGGTTTATCTCTTTACAAATCATGATGTGATTATCTATAATACTTTATGAGATCTCATATATGACATCACTGTTAATTAGCTTATTTATTTATTATATTATAATATTATTTAGTTTTTTGTGCTATAAGTAGACAAAAAGTTGTGATAGGGCAAAATAAGCAGAGACAAAAACAAAAGCACATGAAGTGTCACAAGTGATTTCTATACTTATAGATGATCATTCTGTGGTGTTTAGTGTTTTCTATTACCATACATGTATACACATATGAAAATGTCTGAAATACACTATGCCAAATACTGATGAAATAAATTGATTCTGGGAATGCAATTTCAAAAATTTATGTTTGTTTTTTTTTTAAGCTGAATTTTATCAAATATGTCAGTCTCTTTGCTTCACTTATGATCACTAAGCTTTAGATATTTATGTCAAAATATGCTATTTGAGATATATTGGGAGGCAAATTACACTAGAGGTTTTATTTTTGTCTGGTATGGTTTTTAATTGAATATCAGTTTGCATGAGTGTGAAAATGGGAATGTTGAATCACCAAATTATTGTAAGTAAAACACTGAGAAGTAAGCTTGGCAAGTTTAAAATAGGCAAAGTAGTTATATGTTGAAGTGTAGTATCCTGTTGTTTTGATTACATGACAACTTTTTTGGTTGCATATCATTAGTATTTAATCAAATTGAATATACATTTAATATATTATCCCCTCAGAAAAGCATTCATCCAGTTTTAAATTTGTCATCTTGGACATATTGCAACCTAATTTCACCTTGAACATCAGGATAGAGAAAGCTATCACTTTGGAAGTGATCCTCCCATGATATATACAAGAAAATGTAGCAACGTTCAAATATTTGTGTTTTTTTTGTGGTGCTATTTCCTTTTTTTCCCCCTTTGGCTTCTCCTCTACCTCCTCCTCCTTTCGCTCTCTCTGTGTGCATTGTTTTCCACTTTAAATATAACACAATTTTAGAAAAAGTGAAATATAAGTGGCCACCTTTTACTTGCTCATAAGTGATACTGTCACAAAAATGCAACACATAGCCAATAGACTATATACAAATAGAACATTTTGGCCTCTGATCTTTGCTGTCAACCCCTTGATAAAGAGTGGCCATTTGTCAAAAAATAAAGATTGATTGCTCAGTTGATCTACAAAGGCCACATATATAAAGCTTTAGAATGGGAAGTTAAAAAAAATAAAGCCAGTTGTCACCTAGGGGTTATTAATTCTAATCATATAGTAGTGACACTTGTCCTCTGGGGACCAACAAATAACATTAAGATGAAAGGAATCACCCTTGTCCTATCTATCCTATCTCCTCTGCCTTCTTACCCCAGGCATTTTAAAACTAATAGACAAAAATGGAATTCTTTGTTTGTATCATACAGTCATGGTTCATCTTCACGTTGCTGTTGTTGAACATGATGGTGATCTGTCCAATTCTCTTTGTCCATAGAGCTGCTAATTTATTTTAATAATTGTTTTATTTATTTGAAAGACAGAGTTACAGAGAGAAGTAGAGTCAGAGAGAGAGGTCTTCCATTCCGCTGTTACACTCCCCAAATGACTGCAATGGACAGAGCTGAGCTGATCCGAAGCCAGAAACCAGGAGCTTCTTCCGGGTCTCCCATGTGAGTGCAGGGGCCCAGGTACTTGGGCCATCCCATCTTCCACTGCTTTCCCAGGCCACAGCAGAGAGCTGGATGGGAAGTGGAGCAGCCAGGACTTGAACCAGTGTCCATATGGGATGCCAACGCTACAGGCTGGGGCTTTAACCCGCTCTGCCACATCACTGGCCCCAAGAGCGGTTAATTTTTGCTCCATCATTTCTCACTTGGGAGATACAAGAGCCTGTCACCTGTGTTCTTTAACTTCAACTTAGTTTCCAAACAACATCACGTGAATCGTCACAAACTGTAAATCCTACCAAGTTACTTTTATGTATAAAAGTGTTCATGGCTTCTGAGGGTCTTAGAGACAAAATTTACAATCCTTAGAATGGTATACCATGTACTTTATGATCTGGTCCATGTCTGAATCCTCACCTTTCACACTCTTGCCTTTCAATAAAGCTCTGTAGCAGCATTTCAGTGACAGCATTCGGCCCTACCTTTGTGTTTCTCCGTTACTGGGGCATAAACTATGCTTATCCTCTGTTTGATGACCTTGCTTGTGCCACTACTGACATAGGACTAAGGATTGACATCTTTCTATAGGAAATCCTCACGCATACTCCTCCTTCCTTTTAGGAGCACACACTACTCTCTCTTTCCTCTTAATACTTTGAAGTCTGTTTAACTGTTTGACATCTGCTTTTTTGGCTGTTTCAAAACTCCTTGTGGACACGAGGTACCTTTTACTTTTCAATGAGAGAGTATCTTGGTAGAATGGCTAAGAGGAAATTAAAAAGCTAAGTCAAGGAATGAATGGAGAGAACATTGCATTTCCTTCTTTGGTGGGAAAATGTTAGGAACCCTGAGAACCATAGTCATGACACAAAGTCTAGAAATTATTCAAAAGATGCCTTAACTAGATGATAAGTGTTTTTCTACCACAAAAGGCCTTCTACTAGTCAAATATCAGCTTGGGGAAAAAAACAGTTTGAAAATCATTGCTAACCAAGGTTGAAATCTTTTGGGAACATAAAGACACTGAATGATATGCATGTAGCACAACGATTGTTGAGATTTTTTTTCTGGCAGAGAAAATAAGATAATAAACTAATATTCTTTGTGGGAGTCTTCATGGTAACAAGGCATTTGGTTTGTGTGTTGTTTGCACATGTTTGCTGTGCAACAGACATATTAGCAATACATGATATTCCCTGGTATATTTTTGAGAGAAGATGAGAGGTAAAATGTGATTTTTATAATTCAAAATTATAAGCCTGTGAGATCCTGGGTAGGAAGAGGAAATGAGACACACGATCCAAGATGGGTGATCCATTGCTGCTTTCCAGCTGCTGTACCTGTGGCATGCACCAATTATGGGTCCAGATGTTCCTTCCCCACTCCTGATATGAGCAGATGTTCATAAAAAGATAATTTTTACTGTTGAAGAGGTTGGAATCAGTCTATTTTGCACAGGTAAACAATATATAGTTTTATGTAAGTATACTACAGTTCATTTATATTAATGTACATTTTGACCTATCATATTATTTATTTGAGATTTCATGTTACTTCTGTCAGCAGATGGTTTTTCGTTGTTGTTTTTCTTTTCAACTTTTATTTAATAAATATAAATTTCCGAAGTATAACTTTTGAATTATAGCAGCTTTTGCTCCCATAACTTCCCACCCACATGCAACCATCCCATCTCCCACTCCCTCTCCCATCCCATTCTTCATCATGATTCATCTTCAATTAAGCAGATGGTTTTTAAAGTTTGCTGTGGCCAATGAACTTCACTATGAATTGTGTTTATACTGATGGCATAAAGTGTTACTCTTTTGATTATCACAAGAATTCTGAAGTAGAAGGACTCAGTATAACAGAAATGACACCACAAGGATTAACCTGTTTCTTCTTAATGTTAATTCAGGAATGTTCATCTTTATCTTCTTTCTTTCCTATAGTGAATTTTCATAGAAAATACATTGTAATTGGTTGGAATATCAACACTTAAAATATAATGTGACCAAAAGTTCCATGTTTATTGAACATCTTTATACAAATTAGTTTTTTGAATATTTATTTATTTGAAAGTCAGAGCTACAGAGAAGCAGAGGCAGAAAGAGAGAGAGAGAGACAGAGAGAGAAGTTGTCCATCCACTGGTTCACTCTCCAAATGTCCCCAACGGCCAGAACAGCACCAATCCAAAGCCAGAAGCCAGGAGTTTCTTCTGGGTCTCCCATGCAGGTGCAGGGATCCAAGTCCCTGCTTTCCACTGCTTTCCAAAGCCATAGCAGAGAGCTGGATTGGAAGCGGAGCAGCCAGGCCTTGAACCGGTGCCCATATGAGATAATGGCACTGTAGGTGGCAGCTTTAGCCGCTATACCACAATGCTGGCCCCACAAATTAGTTTTAACCAATTTTTCTTTAAGCAAAGAATGATTCATGAAGCAGAAGCTGAACCAAAAGACATTCAGTGAGCTCTGTGCTTCATGCAGCATGGACCGTGAGCTTTTCTAATCTGAACATGGGAGCAAAACAGAGAAATGAACTGACTGGTCACAATTTTGTATTTGCCTTATTGGGGTATGATGTGATGAGGTTATTACCTTATTTGGACATGCTCTGAGAAGTTAGATGTCTGTGAATGGCTGAAATTTATTATTTGTTACAAAAACTATGTATTACACTAAGTTAGGTTGTGTTTTTTTACATACAAAGTTTGGTTTGTTACTATGAACTTAAAATATGAAGTAAGACTCAGGCTAATTCTTCCTTCTTGTATAATTTAACAGGTATATATTAATGATCTATGGTTAAATTTCAAGCTCTTATCCTGTGTGCCAAACAAAGGTTTCACTTAGGAAAAAATCAAGTATTTATAAAGTACATTACTTAGAATACTAAAAAATTACTTTGTTTCTACTGCACATTATATGCTAGTGTGATTATGTTTTATTATAAAATGTTCCAATAACTATATCAAAGAGTTTTAACTTAACCTCAGACTCTATTTTTAACAGAAGAACACAGCTATATAATTTTGACATAACACTATTTGGCCATGCTTAATAGACCTCAGATCTTAAAATCCAAATTTATCCCCAAGAGTCAGTTTTCAGAAGCTAATACTAGAATGCATTAGCTTCAAATGCACTAAGTATTTCACAAATTTGGCAAGTTCTTCAGTTTAAGCACATCATTACAAAGTAACTATATATCATTGAATAAAACATTGATTGGATCCTTGAATGAAGCACTTGAGGTCTCTTAAACCTTGTAGATTTAAGACATCACCCCCTTGGGTTGCTTATCAAGAATGAGCTGTAACAGACTGGTATGTCATTCCCTCATTCATCATGCTGTCACTGGGTTGGGGGCTTTGGAAATCAACTTTTCATAGAAAAAAAATTTCTTTCCAAGTCTAATGGAAAATAGAAATACAGTTGTAAAAATATTGATACTTCCTAATTGTTCATATTAGGATTTTGCAGTCATGAATTCATATCAAAATAAGAAATTCAAGGTGAAATGAATGAAGATTATAGTCAAATTTATTTATTTGCTTATTTAAATAATTTTATTTATAACTACACAGATAGAAGGACTAATTAACCATTACTCAGAGATCTTCCCATAGTGTGACGAATACAAGCAAAGATACTGCTTGAAATTAAGAATTGCTTCATTTACTAAATATCTTCTAACATGAAATGCTATCTTTGTCTTTGTTCACTTTAAATTCCTGTTGAATTTAGTATCTTTTTGTTATCTGTTAAAGTGTTGTTTTAAGTTAGAGTTTATGCTGCAGTTATTTCACTCAACATTTGATATCACACAGATATATTAATGGATATCAAGTAAAAGCCAAAAACCTTAATAAAATTTTATTTTCTTAAAATTTAAGTGCAGAATAAAATAGGTGAAGTTCAACTATGAGAATATCCCTCATTCATAAAAATACATGTGAAATGTATTATTGGAACTACTTGAATTAAAAGTCACAGTTACTGATTATATCATTTTGATTAGGAAAGTGACAAAATATCTATGAAAAAATGTTAATTTTCTGTACAAGAGGGATATGACTAAAAGTATATAGATTTTCAAAATGAAGTAAATTATTCTTTAAAAATTAAAATCATTGCAATTGAGTGTAGCTGTTGAAGAGAATGTTGCTAAATGTTGTGTATAGAGCAAATAAGATGTTGATTACTGATTTAATGTAATTTGCATTTTTATGAAATTTATTCAATAAAATATGAATAATTTGACTGAAAACTACCAAAAGATGTGGAAATAGCATGCTGTTCCATGATGGGAATGATAGTGTTTTTACATATATATTTGCCGATCTATATAAATATTCATATTTGTGTATATATATATGTAGCAAAATCTTTATGTTTTTAAAGATTTATTTTTTGCCAGCACCGCGGCTCAATAGGCTAATCCTCCACCTGCGGTGCCGGCCGCGCCAGCCACAGAGCGCCGGTTGCAGCAGCCACTGGGGGTGAACCAACAGCAAACAAAGACCTTTCTGTCTGTCTGTCTGTCTCTCTCTCACTGTCCACTCTGCCTGTCAAACAACAACAACAACAACAAAAAGATTTATTTTTATTCACTTGAAAGACAGAGTTACAGAGACAGAGAGGGAGAGACAGAGACACAACTTCCATCTGCTAGTTCATTCCTCGAATGGCCACGATAGCCAGAGGTGTGCTGATGGGAAGCCAGGAGATAGGAGCCTCCTCTGGGTCTCTAACATGGATTCAGGGCTCCAAGCACCTGGATCATCCTCCACTAGCAGGGAACTGGACCAGAAGAGGAGCAGCTAGGACTCAAACTGGTGCCCATATGGGAGGACGGCACTGCAGACACTGGTGCAACCCGCTACACCACAATATACAATTGACATTTAAAAATCTCTTCTAAATGTCTATTGAATGAATAGATAAGTGGGTGGATATATTTTACTTCATTGGTGCAACTCATAGAAAATAATTCTCTTTTAACTATGAAGATTAAATATAACTTCATGTAATATCTATGAAAATTATATTTTATTATTAGGTATAGGAGTTTTTAAAGATTTATTTATGTTTTGAAATGCAACATTGCAGAGAGGGAGAGTCAGAGAGAGAGACAGAGAGACAGAGATGGAAGATCTCTTGTCCATCTGCTGCTTCACTCCTCAAATGTCTGCAACACCCAGGGCTGGGCCAGGCCAAAACCAGCAGCTAGGAGCTTCATCTGGGTCTCCCACATGGGTACAGGGGCCAAAGGATTTGAGTTGTCTTCCACTGCTTTCCCAGGTGCCTTAGCAGGGAGCTGGACCAGAAGTAGAACAGTTGACACTTGAACTAGTGCCCATGTGAGATGCTGGCATTACAGACAAGTTAACCTGCTGTGCCACAACATTGGCCCCAGGTTTAGAAATTGAGCGTGAGTCCAAACTACCAATAACAGCAAAGAACAGTCAATTTTTGATGTTAGTTATATTCTATCACCATTAGGATAAAAATGTTGAAAACAAGATAATTTATTGAGTACTTTTTCAACAATTCTAAAATACAGAATTCTATATGTTAATATTTCTGAATTCTGATAACTTGTACAACTGTGTTTGGCAAACTGTCTGCTGAAATGCTAAAATAAAATAATGTATCCTCCCTAGATTTGATGAGATATATTATTTAAAAATTCCTCTAACAAATGAGTTTCCATGATTTTATACATTAAAATAAAAGATAAAAAATGGTTAAGATGGAATCCTACATTGAAAGACAGTGTGACTGTCTTGATACATAATTTTATGAAAGCAACTGTTGATTACCTTCTCTTGCATGAATCCACTGAACAATCAGATTCATTCTCAGAGAATTATATAACAAAGCAGACACATAGTATGATCTACTTCAACGCAGGTGGAAAGTCTCATTAGCATGCATGGCACACTTCACTGGATATACCCATTGATCAGATAAATTGCAGGTTGTGTGCAATTCCCAGTATATTAGCTTTAACATCACCATTCTGTCACTCAAGATAACATAATAGAATGGATTTTGCTGAGAGAGTCATAATTTTACCGTTGGTTAGGCTCTTTTCCGAAAGAAATGATTCAGGTTATATGTATATAAAATCTGTGAGGTTTTACTGAAAAGAAATGCATTGTAGTAAAGATAAGGATTTCACTGTTAAAATCAAGCTTCACAGAAAATGAAGAAAAGCTCCCTAACAAGGCAGGGATCTCAATTCTTATTGAGCACACTCCTGAGAAAATGCAGGTGAGAAACTAGGAAATTTGTCTGAGTCCAACAGAGCTTGGAAGCCTGTTTATTTATTTCACTGCTCGCATTTCATTCATCATGAGTCTACTTCCTTGTAAATGTAAATCAGCATTTTTCCCTTCTCTTTCTGGATCTCCCTATATCAACTAACTAACTCCATATTTCCTATTGAAATTTAACACACAGATAGTCTGATTTATTGATCATCTGTTCTGTGGTTTGATTGCCAAGGAGTCAGTTACCTTCCCTGTATAATGAGCTTTGTCTAGGGCTCTGGAGATATGGCCAGGGCCAACAATGTGGTTCAGTGGGTTAAGCCGCTGCCTGCAAAACCAGCATTCTATATCTGAACTTTGGTTCTAGTGCCACCTGCTTTATTTCTAATCCAGCTCCCTTTTAATGTACCAGGGAGTGCAGCAGATTGCTTAAGTGCTTAGGTCCCTGCCACCCATGTGGTCAACCCAGATGAAGCTCCTACTCCTGGCTGATGCAGACATTTGGGGAGTGAACCAGGGCATGGAAGATCTCTCTCTCTCTCACTCTGTTTCTCACTCTCTCTAATTCTGCCTATCCAGTAAAATTAATAAATCTTAAAAAATAAAATTAACAAAGGTAATACTATTTATGTAGAACAAATTACACTTTTGACATTTACAAATTATTACTTATTCAGGTACTAGTATAGACTCTTTAAGTATTAATCTTATTTCTATTTCTAAGTCCCATGTTATTCAGCTGAGAGTCATGAAATTTCATGGAACTCTTACATACATATGCAATAGAAAATTTTACTGAAGTTAAATCTATATATTTAGATATTTTAGGTAATTATAAGTTTAAATTTTCTTTTTTAATTTTTTTAAAATTTTAAATTTCTTTCTATAAAGGGAACAGATTTCATGTATGTCATATATACAGTTTTAAGAACATATTTCCCAATCTATTCTCCTTTTCTCCCTTCCATCCTTCTTCTTACTTCCTTTCTTATTTTTCTTTTAATTTTTGCAATGACATACTCTCAGTTTACTTTACAATCATAATTTTAAAGAATTCAACAAGTAGTAAGTAGGAAAACCATTGTTCCTCAAAAGTATAAACAAGGGCTATAAGCAATGATCAAATCTCAAAATATCAATTTCACACATATACATTGCATTTTTTTGCGGGTGGGAGGGAAGTTATGGGAGGGAAAAAGCCATTGTAATCCTATACTTTGGAAATTTATACTATATAAATCCTATACTTTCCTATACTTTGGAAATTTATATTCATTAAATAAAAGTTAAAAAAAGAAAAAAAAAGAAAAAAATTACTGAGATGAAATTAACCTTAAAATCTGTAGGTAAGAAAAGATATGTAACCATTATTTATCTGTGTCTCCAAAAATGGAAAAAAGAAACATTGAACTTATTGCTTTCTCACTAATCATTTCACTATTTTTTTTCTTTTCACAATCCTGTGGTCTAAGAATAAATTTTATTAAAATAGTCAAAAGCAATAGCCTTGACCTTCCTCACCACAGAGAAACTAGAAACTATCAGTGTGCCTGTGTTTATGCCTGTATTACTCTGTACAACACAGGTGCACTCTGCATTGTTTGGAAGCTTCTTGCTAATTAATATTGTAATGTGTGAAATTAGGTTAGATCAGGGCTGGTGCCGTGGCTCACTTGGTTAATCCTCTGCCTGCGACGCGGGCATCCCATATGGGCACTGGGTTCTAGTCCCGGTTGCCCCTCTTCCAGTCCAGCTCTCTGCTGTGGCCAGGGAAGGCAGTGGAGGATGGCCCAAGAGCTTGGGCCCCTGCACCCGCATGGGAGACCAGGAGGAAGCACCTGGCTCCTGGCTTTGGATCAGCGCAGTGCCAGCCGCAGTGGCCATTTGGGGGGTGAACCAACGGAAGGAAGACCTTTCTCTCTGTCTCTCTCATTGTCTTAACTCTGTCAAATAAAAAAAAAAAAATATTAGGTTAGATCATATGTATTATTAGGGAATTGCAATTCATTGATTTTATTTAAAGTTTGGGGAAATTACCTTTTTAATTTTTTAGCGTTTAGTAATGTAGAGTTAAATAAAATATTTTTTATTGAAAGCCTTGCTTATGTAACCATATTATTTCAAGGCATGGCATTTGGTATGCATATGATATATATCTGTATGTAATGTGTACAGCATTTATAACCAATGTTAAAACTTTCCTTGGATTATATCCTATATTCCTTGGAATTGATATTTAAATTCAGTTTTGAATGAGAATTTTATACATACCCTAGTGACAAAAATTCATATTGTTACTTTTTCAGGGTGAAATCCCATGAAATGGTAAAACTGTCTCCTGTATGTTTTTACGGCATGATATAAATTCAGTATCTGTCAGGATAAAGTCAGAAATCTGATCAAAGAGAAGAATTGTAGAAAGATGGTGTTTTAGACGTGGAAATTTTGTTATGGACAAGTCAAGAGAGGACAGAAATCGCTCTGCCTTGTTTGTGGAATAAATACAATTAGAATTTGTTCAAATTTAAAACCCACTCCGTGACAACAAATAAATGGAAGTGCCGAATCTCATTTCTGTCCCATTCAGTAATGATTTTGAATGCATGCAAATGTGAGATTTACTCAATGGGGCTTTCTGACAACTCTACGATTCAACTGTGAAATTAGAGTAGCTTGTACCTAAAGTGAAATTTCACACATATTGAACTAGCAGTGTTTCTTTATTTAGAAAGAGAGACTGGAAAAATAAGCCCAAGGTTGTATCTTACTTGTTTGTAATGGCCTCAGCAACAGCAAATGTTCAATATATGTATTTAATGTTTTGATTAGTTATTCTGTCCTAATAACTCAATACTGATTGTAGTAGTAGCAGATGCCTGAACCCAGAGGGAACTGCAGTGTGAAAGTTGACAAAAATGCATGTATGAGCACTGCTGCATTTTCTTGGAATTTAACACATCTAGGCAGGAATTGAAGCCTGACAAACAGAAATGATCTGCTGCCTATTCCCTATATAAACTGCCAACTCTCTGCCAATGCCAAGCTAATGATTGAGTAGCTTGAACTATTAAATTGGAAAATAATTTTTATTGGATCACAAAACTTAAGTTGGGCATAAGCATTGAAGTGTTTCCACATGTTTATACTTTACATATTAGAAAGGCCTGCATATCTTTTGATTAAATTTTTGAATTTGCCATTCTATAAGAAAATAGAGGTTGCTTCTCTAGAACTCTGTTTTATGATGAGCCTCCTTTTATGACCACATTTAATTTAAAAAGATAAAATGCAGAAGAACCAATTTGAGAATAAAGAGATGAGTGCTTTTATTGTAAGTCTCAGGAAGGAAAAATCACTCTCAATGTACAAAAATGCTGCATTGAATCTCACTTGTGAAACTGCCAAAAACCTTAAATATAATAAGAAAATATGTATCTCCTGCATCTTTAATATGTTAATACTCTGAATGAATATTCAGCAGACATAGAATGTGTTGTCCAAGCTTGTTTAGTAACTGAGATGTTCGCATGTGTGTGTGCACGTGCACACAAATGAGTAATAATTGTTCTGCAAGAAGACATTTTAGGTTATACTGTCTAATGGCTTTTGCATTGCCTGGGGTAGACTTTTGAGCCAAACTATAGTATTTAGATGAAAGAATTCTCTTTTTTTCTCACTTTGGTTTTTCTTTAGTAATAATTTACATATACAGAAATTTATCAACTCACGGTTCTGAAGATTGAGAAGTTTCAAATTCAAGATGCTAGCATCTGCCCAGGTGTCTTATGTTATGTTATCCTGTGGTGGGAGGTGAGATGGTGAGAAAGGGCAAGAGGTGGCTGAACTTTCTGTTTTATGAGGCACTCACTCCCATGATAATGTCCTAAATACATTTGTCTGAGATGAACCATCATGCCTTGTTTAGAAACTATCTCTTAGCTCCATTGTATTTGTGACTAATTCTCCATCACAATGAACTTCCACAAGATCCTTTTTTTTTTAAAAAAGATTTATTTATTTTATTTGAAAGTCAGAGCTACACAGAGAGAGAAGGAGAGGCAGAGAGAGAGAGAAGTCTTCCATCCACTGTTTCACTCCCCAATTGGCCACCATGGCCAGAGCTGTGCCAATCTGAAGCCAGGAGCCAGGAGCTTCTTCCAGGTCTCCCACACAGGTGCTGGGGCCCAAGGACTTGGGCTATCTTCCACTGCCATATCAGGGAGCTAGATTGGAAGTGGGGCAGCCAGAACTCGAACCAGTGCCCATATGGGATGCCAGCACTGCAGGCAGTAACTTTACCCGCTACGCCACAGCACTGGCCCCCCATGGGATACTTTTAAAGCATACTGATTTTGCCATGCTATTTCCAAATTCAAGTTCTTAATTAAAAGTTATTTGTGTTTTGTCAAACCCTTGAAAATAATGTTCTTATGTGTTCCAATGATTCTTACTCCAAGAATCATTATTTTAAAGTGACTGAACTACTAATTTTGGTGTGAGAAATTGGTGGCCTAGGTAGAATTAGATGACTACAGTGGAACAACACCGATAAGTGGACTGAAAGGATGATGAAGAGCATGGCGTCGATCATAGTAGGATAAACTCTTGCTTATGGTACAACTATGGACATATTAGTCTAGTAAGAATTGAAACTTTCTCAAATGGATCCTTTTTCTCTTTGATAATTTTCAATATATAAAATGGAATAGCAGTAACATCAAGACATCCATCTAGAATGCAGAAACATTATTAGGATGATATAAGATATAGATAGATAGATAGATAGATAGATAGATAGATAGATAGATATCCCAGTGCCAGATCCCGTGAGAAGTGCATTCTCTAGTTCCAAGTGAGAGTACTCTTGAGAGTAATTTCCTGCTAGTCTGAGAGCAGGGCCCAGATTTGGATATTGATAGACAGCAGCAGGATTTTGCTGCCTCCATCACTGAGTGGAAAAAACTCTCAGCAGATTGAGAGTACTGGCAAGGGAACAAAGAGAACACAGTGCTCCTCAAACAGATCACTTCATGTTCCAGACTTTAGTAGACAATCTAGGGTCATTGTCAGTAGGAGAAGAGGTAGCTTTGTGGACTTAGCGCTGGTGACAGAATCATTTTCTTCAAGGGAAGTGCACTTTAGAAGGGATTCTTGTTTCTTAACAAATTTAAAAACATTAGTTTGTTAAAACATAATGTTTGGTGAGGAGAGAAATTAAGATTTCAAGAGAAGTAATATGGAGCACATTGCTCCTGCTTGTTTTCAGCTTATTACACATTCACTGAAAACCATTTATGCTCAAGACTTGAAAAGAACGGGCAGAGATAAGAAAAAAATTACATTCAAGGAGCTTATGATATATAACATGGCACGTTTTATATGTAAATATATGTATGTATTTATATGTAAATATATATACTATATATCTATATCTCTATACATAGATATATATCAAGAGAAACTATGTATACATGCTTTAGCATGGATAGACATAAATCATGGTGCCTGGGAAACCCATTATAGAGTGGGTATATAACTGTTCAACACAGGAATTAAGACTTTTATGAAAGGACAATAGATTTTCAAAAAGTGATCACTGGCATGCCTGCCTTGTTACTGTCTCACTCCCAGCATCACAGATTCATGGACTTACACAATGGAAGTCAGGTGTGGATTCTTTCTCTCCTTGGGTGAGAGAATAATCTGATACCATCTCCCAACAAGTGCTTTCCTTGGAAGTGACTTGCTGGCTACTCTTAAGGCATTTTGCTGGTAATGCAACCTAGAGGAACAACGGGTGTTAGAATCTATTTGTTAACACTCTCAAACACTGATATGGCAGTGTCACCCCGTGTCCTCAGTATCAGTGAAATTGCCGAGCATCTCCTGTAGATGGCTCCATTCCACTGGAAAGGCAGGTGAGAAGAAACATCACACCATTGGTCATTTGCCTTCCTTTTTTTTTTTTTTTTTTTTTTAAGATTTATTTATTTACTTGAATGTCAGAGTTACACAAAAAGAGAAGGAGAGTCAGAGAGAGAGAGAGAGAGAGAGAGAGAGAGAGAGAGAGAGAGGTCTTCCATCTGCTGGTTCACTCCCATATGGCTGCAATGGCCGGAGCTGCACTGATCTGAAGCCAGGAGTCAGGAGTTTCTTCCAGGTCTCCCACATGGGCTCAGGGGCCCAAGGACTTGGGTCATCTTCTACTGCTATCCCAGGCCATAGCAGACAGCTGGATCAGAAGTGGAACAGCTAGGTCTTGAACCGGCACCCATATGGGATGCTGGCACTGCAGACGACATCTTTACCTGCTATGCCACAGCACCGGCCCCCTTCCAGAATTTTAAGTTAATAATCCTCTTTGCTGCATTTTACAGCTGTTTTAATATCTGTATAGTACTGGGTTGATAAATTAGGTATAAATCATTTTCATTTTAAAGCACTTATTAGAAGATGTTAATGAGACACATTCTAACTTCCTTGCATCTCCACCATCCTGGAAAAGCTGTTTTATTTAAATATTAATATCTATGTAGCATTCCCAGAATCCCCCAAATCACTAAGGATTACACCATCCTCTAGTCATGCCTGCACAAGTATCACATACATCCATCTCCACACTGAAATACTGTCTAAACACATTTGACTTATTTGAGCATAAAAATAATACAATAAGGAACATGATCTTTGCAGTCAGGTTAAATTGTATGTCCTTGGAAAAATCGTAAAACTTTGTAATCTCTTTCATTATCTGCAAATTAAAATTAAAATCACATTAGAATTAAAAGTAATTCTTTGTGGAAACCTGTGGAAGGACCTAGATCTGTGTTCAAAAACCTTAGTTCTCATTTTGCTCCACATGTTTCTGTAACCTTTACAAACTCCTCCAAATCCAGGGTAAATGCTACCATCCCTGATTGCTTCACTTCTTTTAAATTAATATTGGTACCTTCCATAATTAACTAACTGTGTCTCTTTATTTCTTTATTTTAAATCTTATTTAAGTTATGAAAGTTTCATGCATTTCATATATACAGATTTAAGAACATAGTGATGCTTCAATTCTAAAGTAAACAACTTTTGTTTATGGTCATAATAGATGTATTAGTTTCTATAGTATATAATGTAGTCTTGCAAAGATTATAGTTTAGTGAATATGTTCAAGATTCAGCACTTTTCTGTGTTAATTTTCCTTGATGAGTGTTTCTAAACATAACTGTTCTAAATAGCACATGCCAGGCATGACCAGACTGGATGACTGGAGCCATCATTAAATAACCCATGGTGGTAATGGCCTGTCCATGGAGTGGGCACATAATGTTGAATGGACATGGGCTATAATGAATGTCCTAGAACTTGCTTTCAAAGAAAAGTGCTCATTACCAGCAAGATTTAATCATATCTATCTTTCTGCCAAAAGTGGAGAATAAAATGTGCGGTAATGACTGTCAGTCCTGAAACTACACAGATGTTAGCCACCAAAGTGTTTTCCTATGACAAAGCATGACTAGTATTTATTTTAACAAAAATGATTTTTTTTCTTTCTAGAGAAATACTGAATTCTTTCACCATGTATAACCCTAGAATGGTCCTGCTATGTGCTTAACTCTCATTACTTCTTGGCTGCTCAACTAAGCCATTGTTCAGGACTTAGTATGAGACTCTAATTGAGCTTAGTGACTTCAAATCTTTTCTAAAAGCAAACATAAAATATACAAACAACTTAACCATACTAGTATGATTGGTAACCATACTAGTATAATTTCTAGTATTAAAAAAAAATCCCTAACCATTTCAAGTCTTACAATTTCATAGCCCAGGCCTATCTACTGCTGTACCCTTTACCAATGGAACACTGTTAAGAATAGTCATCAGTTACTGAGTAATTCAAAATTTTAGGCTTAACATTCATTAGGACAGTGTCCCATGATAAAACCTATATTACAGAAGAAGAAATTAGAGAAGATTAAGTCACACAAGTCACACAGCCCATAGGTGGCTAAATTGGGGTTGATGCTACTGTTATGTGGCTCTGTAGCCCATTACCTGTCTGTGGTGTTGGGACATCTTTTACCAGGGTTAGCAAGGAGGGCCATGTTGGAGTTCAGTTGCCATCAACTTAGTGTCTGTACCTTACAGGCCTTTTGCTTGTGAGTGCCTGGGAAATGTTATTCTCCCACAGTTTACTTAAGAAGGCAGTGTACAGATCGGAAAGTACATGAATATGTTTTCAGGACTTGATGATTTTATTTGATGTAGTTTTCTTCTTATGCATATATTTTCAGTTACCTTTGCCTTTAATGAGGTAGCAGTGATTTGTGAAGTATCCACAAACAATTTCCTTAGAACTCTGTAGTTTTATTTTTCTGGCCTCAAGCTCATCATTTATCATATGTGATTTAATCTATCCATTAATACAGTGGTGCTATATAAGTACATATTTAAGTTACAAAGGATATTAAATACCAATTTTAAGACATCATCATCAGTGTCTTTGAGAGTAGAAGATGCATAAACATATATTATCTCATTCTCATCTTGTTTCTGTGTGTTTCAAAAAGCAATTTTGCAGACATTTTTTCTTTTTAGAGGTGAAAAGAAACTTGAAGTTCATGATAATTAGCAGTACAAAGTCCAGATCTCTGCATTTAGGTCATGATTCCTACTTAACATGGATACCATCTGGATGTGTGGTTTATGACCATGAAAATGGAATTTACAATAGTACACACACACACACACACACACACACGTATATGTTAAATTTAAATTTCAGCAAATTTGAAGTAGGAATTTTATGGAGTGATTAATAACTTGGGATGTCTGTATCACATATTGGAGTGCTTGAGTTCAAGCCCTGGTCCCACACCAGCTTCCTGCTAATAAACACCCTAGGAGGCAGCAGGCAGTGACTCAAGTAGCTGTGCCCCTGCCACACACATGGAAGACCTGGAATGAGTTCCAGACTGCAGGCTTTTGCATAGCCTAGCTCTGAGTGCTATGAGCATTTTCTCTCTATCTTTCAATCAAATTAAATTACATATATATATATATATATATATTAAAGTAAATTTCAGTTAGTTTGAAATCATATTGTTTTCTTAATCGGAAATATAAACCTTTAGCCTATCAGTTCTACCCAGTATAGGTGATATATATCAGAAGTTTCCAAGGATAGGTATTAAAATATGTGAGTGTATTGATCATTATAGTGATATTAGAATCTGTAATGACATTCAAGTAGAATATTTTGTTATTTGAAAACACATAATCTAAGTAATTAATTTCAAATAAGTTTAAAAGATAAATTGATTTGTACTTAAAGGTTAAAAGTAGTCTGAAGTTCAAGTCTTTGTAATCATGAATTGAATAATAAATTGTTACTCTATATATTGAATTTTATGTAGATTGAAATAATCTAACATCTGAAAACATAAAAAGCTATTATATAAATTAAAACCACAACATGAGACATAAAATATCATACCTAGAAATCCATCTATATTAATCTAATTTAATGGCTCTGAAAGAGACTCTAATGATATATTTTATTCACTTAAATTATCTGTAAATAGGCAAGAAAAAAATCATATATTATGAATAAAACTAATCCATTTATTCTTTAGAATTACTATTAATGCTTTTGTTTTTATCAGCAGTTGCTTAAGTCTAATGAAAATCTGGTTGAATACTGCCCTGTATGGTATTAAAAATCCTTCAAAGCTGTCTGTACCCCAGAGTGTCACTTTCATAGGGTGAAATTACCATGCTTTATGGAATCATTACTCATTTTTTCTTTTAATCTATACCTTTTTGCTTAGTACTGCCTCCATCAAGCTTAAAAGCAAAGACAACAAACATAGAGAGGGACAAGGTGATGAACTGTCAAATACACCATGCACTTGCATACACATGACTACCCTGAATCCAAGAATCTACTTCCACAAATGCATTTAGAAAATCTCATGGGGGGGGGGGGGGCTCAAAGGAATAGAATAAGAGCTAGATGAGTTCTCTTTTTGAATTGTACGTCATTTAGAATTAAGGATTTTACAAGTCAGATCAGAAAACAGGTAATAAAAAGGGCATGCTTCTCTGTTGGGGGAAAAATATATATGTATGCTTTTGTATGGATTAAGTTCAGATTTATTATTCTGAACTATTCACCCAGCCTTAATCATAAATCAATCTTGTGACAACTTGAAAATATGAGAAAATTTTATATGCAGCTTGGATAATCCACTTAACAGGTAAAACCAATGGTTTTGCACTATACTTTCTTTCAATTGTGCTCTCTCGTGATGCACTATCTCTTTACCAATTTTCTTCTCCCAGGCAATGAAGGGCAGGGGATACCACATAGTAATTGGATACTCCATTGTCAGGGAACACAAATCTTCTTAAAAGAAATACTGTGTCTGGCTTATGGCTTTAGATTATGCAGAACAAGAGAAATGTTGATTTCTCAGACTAAACTTAAAACCTTGAAACAATAAATCTGAAATATCTTTCTCTATGATTGCTTAGTCATTTACATCCACACTGGTGTATTTTTTCCCTTAGAAAAATATTTTTAAGGAGATTCTAAGCATGTTCTATAGTTTATAATTTTTTGGGAAGATGACAGCTAATGCATAACTCTTCTCCCACCTATGTGTGTTAAACAAATGTGTTCTCAAGACACCTAGACAAATTATTCAGTTCCATGTATAAAATAAACATATAGTGAGATTGGTATTTTAATTAAATAAGTATCAAAATCTTTTAAATGTCATTTGGTTTTAGATTTCTCTCTCTCTCTCTCTCTCTCTTTCTTTCTTTCTTTCTTTCTTTCTTTCTTTCTTTCTTTCTTTTTGAAAGGCAAAGTCTTGGGGCCAAGGGTGGGGGCAGGGGAGAGGGAGAGGGAGAGGGAGAGGGAGAGGGAGAGGGAGAGGGAGAGGGAGAGGGAGAGGGAGAGGGGTTCTCTATCTGCTGGTTCACTCCCCAAATGGCTGCAATGGCCAGGGATGGGCCAGCCAAAACCAGAAACCAAGAGCTTCATTTGGGTCTCTTGTGTGGGTGCAGGGACCCAAGCACTAGGGCCATCCTTCTCTGCTTTCCCACGTCAATAGCAGGGAGCTGGATCGAGAGAGGAGCAGTCAGGACAAAAGCCAGTGCCCATTTAGGACGTGGGCATCACAGGAGGCAGCTTAACCCATTATGGCACAATGCTACCCCCATAAATCCCATTATATGCTATTTTCATATGTAATCTATTATGAATTGTTTTACTTTAAAATTAAATGTGACATACTTCTGTAAAATTTCATTGTGCTTGAGGATTTTTATTAAAGTATATTGATATATTAAAGGGTGATAGAGGTTGATGATTTGGCAGATAGAACTATCATGAAGTGTAACACACCTGTGTAACTGTCGAGGCAAAACAGTGAAGAAAGTACGCCATGGAATTACAACCACATATGTCTCTTGACACCACAGCTTACTTCTATGATTAAGGATTCAGTAACTTACATCTCAGTTACCTCTTCCATCACATTCAAACAATAGAAATTTTGAGAGAAGTAAATGAGACCGCCATAATTTCCAGGAATGTGTTCATTTTTAAGTCAAAATCTTGCATGATTATGATCAATGTGACTTATTTTTAAAATAATAATCTATAAAACCTCTAAACATGTATTATATCCTAAAATGTGTGTGAACCTTGAAAAAAATTTCTGTTGATACTTATCAACTAAAGTTGGCTTTACAAATGAAATGCACCACTGTTTTTCTAGTTCATTCCTGAGACAGCTTTCTTCAGAAAGCACAATTAGGACTGGCATTTTCACAAAGTGTGTCACGGCGCTGCGCACAAAACTGCCATCTGAAATCGGAGAGCCAGTTGAGGTCCCTGCTATTTTGCTTCCAGTCTAGCTTCCCGTTAATGTGCTGTGGAAGGCACTTAGGCCACTGTGATTCCATGTGGGAGGCCAGGAGGGAGTTCCTGGCTCCTGGCTTCAGCCTAGCCTAGGACGGTCAGTAGTCATTTGGGAGATAAACAAGTGGAGGGAGCTCTCTCTCTCCCTCTCCCTCTCTCCCTGAAATACATAAATAGATACAACTTTACCAATAAAAAAAAATTACAATTAGACTTTTTTTTTCTTGTCACAGTTTTATAAGCTGGCAACGCAAATTACAAATAGGGTACACTGTGTAAAAGAGAGTAAAACCTGAAAGTCTGGAAATATTTAGACTTTCAAATTAAATGAATTTTTTGAGCAAATTTAATAGTACAAACTCATTCACTGAAGCAGAGAATTAAAATATATGATATCTAGGCACTTTAACAGTAAATCCTGTTAATTGCCATTGACAATCCTATATAGATGAAAATCAATGTAATTCCGAGTCTGCCTCAATGTCCGTGGAAAAATATTATCACCAGTAGATGATCTATTTTTAACTTAATAGGGAATTATATAAAATTAGAGTGGATGACTTAGTTAATACATGTAGTAATTTTATTATAATTAAAATACAGTTAAGATATTCAACCACTAAGATCATCATGATTTGATTAAATTATTTTTTCAGAAAGCTCATCTATTTTAAGTTTAATGTTTAAATTGCTATCTTATTATCTTAGGAAGTCATGCATAAAGATACATTTTTATGCAGAAGATGCCAACTGAAATTTCTGGGGGTACCAGAAAGCTGACAGATTTTAGCAAATTATTTTGGTGGGCATTTGAAGTTAACTTTTTAAATTCTATAAGTTATATGATGAAGGGAAACCTCTTTTACATGCATGTATTCCACTGTAGCCATTTTCCATTGTTTAAAGGAATATTGTCATTCTCAGGAATGTGGAGGAATGCCCCCCACCCCATTCTTATCCACCTTCACTGAAGCCTCTGATTTTCTACTTCTGTTCTGTGCCAAAGACACTACTGCATAGGGAAGCATGTTAATGCAGTGTTGAAACATTGGTTGTTTTGGGTAATTTCAATCCAAATTAAGTAGCAGAAACAAGGTCAAATCAGTTACTTCAAGTGACCTATCACTTTACTTGAATTATAAAGGGAATTGAATAATACTGTGAACCAGGTAGTGAAATGTGGGTATATGTTTGTGGATTAACAGGATTGGAATTTGTAGTTACTGTTTGCTGATGCAGATTTTATGTTTAGTATGACTTCCAGGCATAGACTTTTATTTAAAGTGAGATAAAATGTGCATGTTTACCTACATAGTGTTATTAGCACTACGGCATTACAGCCTCAAAATGTTATTTCACCAGGATGTTGAGATGAAACTAGTAACATTACTTACCATACATCTATTCAATAGGATTTTGTCCCTTCCATTTAGATCTAAAGAAAAGTGGGAGGAATTTTTAGATAAATTATATTTTAAAATGTAATACTTAATATCTATTGAAGATTTGTAGTAGTATCCATTCAAACTCTTTGGAACACTCAAAGTAATTTATAAATAGGAGATAAAAAATTAAAAAGATAAGACAAAGTTCAGAGCTCACAAAGTACAATTTAAGAGATGAGGAGGAGGAGCCAGTGCTCTGTCACAGTGGGTGAAGCCACTGCCTGCAAAGCTGGCATCCCATGTGAGTGCTGGTTGTAGTCCCAGCTGCTCTACTTCTAATCTAGCTCCCCGGGAATGACCTGGAAAAGCAGTGGAAGATGGCCCAAGTACTTGGGCACTGCCACCCATGTGAGAAACCCAAATGAAGCTTCTGGCTCCTGGCCTGTGCCCGGCGTAGTCCTTGCCGCAGATATCTGGGGAGTAATGCTGCCTGTGAAATAAATAAATAAATAAATAAATAAACAAACAAACAAATCTTTTAAAAAACAGATAAGTCAATAACATTTAAAATGCCATGAGAACAGGTTAAAAAAGAAAATTTGTTTACTGGTCATACTTTTCAAAGAAAGGAAAAGTGACATTTGGACAGAGGGATCTCCTGACCATAAAGAACTGAAATGTAAAAAGCATATCAGGTAGATATTAGGATACAGAAATGCTGGTATTGTTCATTAAACAGAGTAACTTGTTAGTGTCCCTACGACCAGTCCTGGTCCCTCCCCAATTGAATGATAGATTGGATTATGGGTAGATACTTGAGTAATGTATAAGTAACTTTTTATTATATATTCTACTTAGTTTTCTAAATTTTTATATTTTACATATATATACATATATACACACAAACAATACACAAATGTGTGTGTGAGAGAGCTTTTAAAAAGGTTGTGGAAAGTAGAATTAAAGATAGGTTTATTTTGGCACAGAAAATTTTGAAAATCATGCATCTGAGGGTTCTTCTTTAATAAAGTTTCATGGAAAATGCATATAGTGGCCGGCGCCGCGGCTCACTAGGCTAATCCTCCGACTTGCGGCGCCGGCACACCGGGTTCTAGTCCCGGTCGGGGTGCCGGATTCTGTTCTGGTTGCCCCTCTTCCAGGCCAGCTCTCTGCTGTGGCCAGGGAGTGCATTGGAGGATGGCCCAAGTGCTTGGGCCCTGCACCCCATGGGAGACCAGGAGAAGCACCTGGCTTCTGCCATCGGATCAGCGCGGTGCGCCGGCCGCAGCGCACCAGCCGCGGCGGCCATTGGAGGGTGAACCAACGGAAAAGGAAGACCTGTCTCTCTGTCTCTCACTCTCACTGTCCACTCTGCCTGTCAAAAAAAAAAAAAAAAAAAAGGAAAATGCATATAGTAAAAAAAAAACTGCTAGATTTCAAATTTCTGTGCACAAAACAAACATCTTTTTAAAGATTTATTTATTTATTTGTAAGGCAGAGTTAGAGAGAGGGGAGAGTTAGAGGGAGATGGAGAAGGAGAAGGAGAAGGAGAAGGAGAAGGAGAAGGAGAAGGGAAGGGAGAGGTGAGGGGGAGGGAGAGGGTGGGGGCGGGGGTTTGGGCCTCAACAGCCAGAGCTGGGCTGATCCAAAGCCAGGAGCCAGGAGCTTCTGGGCTTTCCACATGGGTGCAGGTGCCCAGAGACCTGGCTGATCCTCTGCTGCTTTCCCAGGCATGTTAGCAGGGAGCTGGATCGAAACCAGAAGAGTAGGTACTCTGCTGACATCGCCGGCAGTGGCTGTACCTGGTACACCACAGCGAAGCCCCTTAACTTGTCTTTTAATTCAATTTTCCTGTGAACATTTTGAAGTGTATAGTGTGAACATGTCTCAGGTGTATAGTCAAGGAACCAGAGAAATTTGTGTATGTTCTATATTTAGCTGGTGCACAGGAATAAATATCAATATCAATAGTAGATTCAAACTAACAGACCCAGGCATTAAAAATACATGGGTAAATATATATATATATATATATATATATATATATATACACACACACACACACTTATACTCACACAACATATATATATTATACACATATATATGTATATGAATTTACCCAGTTAAAATTGTATATACCCATATGTAAAATCATATTCAAGAAGTAGTCAGAGATTAGCACATTGTTGCAGATTATGCACTTGAGAAAGAAGGATCACATTAGACCTCCTGAAAGCTCAGCTGTCTCCTACCCCCAGCTGACTTCAGCTGAGTTATTTAGGCTGGTGTCCATGTGTACTTGAGTCCCCATAATCTAAAGTAGCTACAGTTCTTCGATATTACTGAAATCTACAGTGCAGCACAACTACAAAATTCAGTAGCATACAGCTTGTCAGTATACAGGACTCTTTGTTGACCCTCAGTCTTTCTAGGGTAACCTGGACAAAGACCAAGGCAAAGTAGCTTAGCCCATAAACTTACATTTTCTTTATTTTTTTTTTTTTTGAAGGACTAGAGGAAGTAGAGTAGTGATATTACATGGATATACTAAATGTCATGCCACACACACTTATCCCATTTGTAAGGCTTGGAGATGATATTAAAAATAAAAGAAAATTGGATACAACTACATTACCAGAGAAGTTGAAAGAGACCAAGGACCATGAAAAACATTCATCTTCAGGGTAGTTTGAATATAACTTATAAAACTAAACAAGGGGGCTGGCATTGTGGTCCAATGAATTAAGCTACCACCTGTAACTTCAGCATCCCGTAGGGTGCTGGCTAAGGTTCCAGCTGCTCACTTCCACTCTAGCTCTCTGCTAATGTGACTGGGGAAACAGCAGAAAATATCTGAAGTATTTGAGCCCATGCCACCACATTTGAGACCTATAAGAAGCTCCCAGTCCCTGGTATTGGCCTGGCCCAGCCCCAGCCATTGCTGCCATTTGGGGAGTGAACCAGTAGATAGGAGATTCATTCATTCATTCATTCATTATTCATTCTGTCTCTCTCCTCTTCTCTCACTTTATCTAGCTGTAACTGCCTTTCAAAAGAGAGGAAGGAAGGAAGGAAGGAAGGAAGGAAGGAAGGAAGGAAGGAAGGGAGGGAAGGAAGGAATTCAGTACTATGTGTATTACATCAACTAAACCAACCTGAGAGTCTTTGGACAACCTTTCAAACTTAAAGTCAGTAAGCCTGTGTAACACTATAAATTCAGAGCTACAGATGTAATCAGTTTTTGAAAATGTTGCAGAATACTGCTGAACTCTTGATTCTATGATCTTATAGGATGCAAATGTAAGACAAGGACTTTTTAAACTGATATGGTTTAGTAAATCTACTGGTGTCATATGAGATTTTGAAAAATCTTGGTAAAATCTGCCAAATTTCAGTTCCCTGCAAAAAAGCATCTCTGCCGCTTATCAAACAATGTTGACTCAGGTACTAGAATTATAGTAACCTCCAAGGAATTATGAAAAATGATCATATTAATGAAAGAATTATTACAAGTTTCAAAGTCCAAATTCAAGTTCAAGTTGGTGCCACATGTAAAATTAATCTTTGGATCATTGCAGAATTCCTTTAGGTGATAGTCTACATCATAAAATCAACATAGTGATTAATGGACACTTTTTATGCCAAAGAGGTTCAGGAAATAAAATTTCACTGCACGATTGGGCATATGTATTATGGAGGATTTTATCTTCTTCTTAAGCATGAAAAATTGTCTACTATGTGCTATTGGAAGAGAAGAATCCATCATATGATCCACTATGCAGATCCTAATATAAAACTCATAGATTTAAGTTTCATTTTATTTTTTTCTAAATTGCAAGGATTTAGATAAATAGCCATGACATTTCAAAGCACAATGTCAGATAAGCAAAGATTTAATGTTAGTACTATAATAATATTAAGATGAAAATTCTATTTTCATTTTATAACATGTGCCTTTTAAAAAAACTCATATTTACTTCAAAATGCCAGTAATATTAGGCATAGTTGTATAGCAAAAGAACTAAAGTCATATTAAACCATTCCATAATTATTCTGGATATTACCTATTCATTTAAAAGTCTTTAAAATATGTACTACATATCATTCCTAAAACAACTCATGTGTGTATGTATAATAGCTTAAAATTATTTCCGAATAATGTTTATTTGCATGTTTCTTCTTCTACCCTGAAATGCAGGAAGTATTAATCCATGTTCCAGAAACAATCTGATAATTCCATTTTGTAATATTTCCTAAATATTTTTAAATATCTTGTTAAATATGCAATATTAGTTTAAGAAGATTGAACTATAGAAAACACCCTAATAATCAAGTATAAAAAATACATTTCAGTTTCTAAGGAATTTGATTGCCACAATTTGCATGTTATACCAAACTATGTGCCACCTATAGGACTCCATTTTGTGGGGAAATTATCACAGATACAGGAGCAAACCTCTCACCACCATCCCACCATTGTCATCCAAGTAGGGTTCTTTGTATTCTAATAAATGTGGTCTGTCCTGTGTACAAACTCTAGCCTCTGCTATTTGATATGCAAAGAAATTCAATCAGATGTTTAATTATGTCTTAACATGAGTTCCAAACAGCTGGCTAATTCCCTTGTTTCTGATTAAAGAGATTAAAAAAATAAAATTTAACATGGCATTTACATAGAACTCTAAAAGGAAACATTATTAATCAGGTTTAGGCATTTACGAAATGGAAGACATTCTTAGCACAAAGAATAACAATTCCTAAAACGATTACTCATTTTAAATGAAGCAGAGGAGGGAAAGAAAACAGAAAACAGTCATATGAGTTTTAGCAGTTTGATAGGACAGATTTTAAAAAGCTGTCAAATAAACATGGAATACCATGTGTAGCCATGCTATCATTAATGAGCTGGGTTCAGTCATTTACATTTTGCTTTGCAGTTGACCAAGAGTGAACATTTGAGAAACAGGGAAGCAGGTCATTATGTTAAGCACAACCAACTAGCCTGACATTTGGGGCATTCGGGACTTTTTTGTGCATATGATGCTATCAATTATAATATGACCTCGCTTTTGCAAATAGACAACTTTGTGTTTTATAGCACTGTCAAAAATGAAAAACTTTTTATGTACTTGTAAAGTTTTTATGAAATATTTTTTCATGACTTTAAACTGTTAATATCCTAAAAAAGATTAGAACTCTACAGAAAGTGAACTAGATGCTTTAGCCATTGGGCTACTTTTTCCATCATTAGACAGTTGGAGTAAATCTGTGTCAGCTCTCTCAGACACAAAGTTGTTAGATATCCAAGGCCCAAAGGCTGACAAGTATTGATGTTGCCTAAAATTATATCATTACATGTTCTTTACATCATTTTGCTTCTGATGAGAGTTTATAAAATATAAATTTACTCTATTTAAACAGCAAGAAGAAAATATTTAAAAGATCACTAAAGCAAAAGTCTGTATATATCCTTTATAATTTTCACATTGATTTCAGCCTTATTTGTTTATTGAGTTAATACATAATTTCCAGGTGCTTAAACAGATTAGCTCATTGGGTTCTATGGCAGCCCTAGGAAATTAGCAATATTCCCTGTCAGTTTTAATAAGAAGAAAAATTTGATGGAAATCATCAGAATGTAGTCTGAGGTCTCCAAGGGAAATAAGGTTGTCAAATTTTGAAGCAAGTGGACTGACTCTATGCCCCACTTTATTCTACTATTCTACATGTTTACCATAGAATTTCAGTATCTTAAGATGCTAGGAAATATTAATCATTTATGCCAACTGGGAAAAATGTGTGTCAAGATTGTCAGTTCTTCATATTGCTTCTTGGAAAAGAATGACTGTAGATGGAGATTTTAACTGTGTTTGATTAATCAGCAGGCTATTATAACAACAATTGGTGCTTTGAAGTTATTCATTACTATAAACAACTTTATGAGGTCAGAAGAGATACATCTTAGAAATTAATGCATAATTTTGACCTGATCCAAGTTCAAATCTCAATAGAATTTTCAAATGAAATATGATCTGTTCTCTAGTTAATATAAATGACAACATAGAAATTACCAATCTGGTGACAAAGAAAATACAATGGTATAGAATTTGCCTTACCAGAATTCTGGAACAAACAAGAGTATTATATTCAAGTATGTGTGTGTGTACATGTGTGTTTGTTTCTAAATATACACACATATATTAACTTTGAAAAATCTCTAGGATACACATTGAAAAAGTGGAGATCACTAAGAACAATTATTGAAGAAAGGGAATTCTCAATTGTTATTTTTTGTGTATATAAATTTGAATTATTATATGGATGTTTATAAAGTATGTTTTGGGGGCTGGCATTGTGGCGTAGCAGGTAAGGCTACTGCCTGCAACACCAGCATCCCCTATGGGTACTGCTTCATGTCCTGGCTGCTCCACTTCCAATTGAGCTCCCTGCTAATGACCTAGGAAAAGCAGCAGAAGATGGCCCAACTGTTTGGGCTCCTGCCACCAGGTAGGAACCCTAGATAAATCTCCCAGCTCCTGCATATGGCCTGTCCCAGCCCTGGTCATGGTGGCCATCTGGAGAGGGAAACATCAGATGGAAGATACTTCTCCCTCTTTCTCTCCTTCTCTCCCTGAAATGCTCAAACTAAATAAATAAATATTTTTAAACAGCGTTTTTGCCTATGAATATGGTGATGGATAGACCTCTAGAATATATATATATTATATATATATTATATATATAATTATATTATTAGATATAATTAGAATATAATTATATTCTATATATATATATATGGGCAGAGTGGACAGAGAGAGAGAGAGAAAGCTCTTCCTTTACCATTGGTTCACCCTCCAATGCCGCTGCGGCAGGCGTACCGCACTGATCCGAAACCAGGAGCCAGGTGCTTCTCGTGGTCTCCCATGTGGGTGCAGGGCTCCAGCACTTGGGCCATCCTCCACTGCACTCCCGGGCCACAGCCACAGCTGGACTGGAAGAGGGGCAACCGGGACAGAATCCGGCACCCCGACCGTGACTAGAACCTGATGTGCCAGCGCTGCAGGCAGAGGATTAGCCTAATGAGCTGCGATGCTGGCCTAGAATATATTTTAATAAGAAAAACAAAACAAAGACTCAGAGAGTAGCAGATAATTAATTTTAATGTATTACAAAGTGTATGTACAAATGTAATAAATGCATATGAATAACTACCAAAAAATTCTGGAAGAAAACCTACAAATATAGAATAGATTGGACTAAGAGAGAGGGAAACCAAGAGTTGAGGATCTGCCTTTTATTTTCCTATAAATTTCCCTCATGGTCAAAAATGGCTGCGGCTGTTCCAGTTATCACATCTTTACATGTGTTTATTTTGTAAGAAATAACAAGGAGTAAATCTGAATCTCTTTTACTACAGAAAAATGAATAAATTTCTGACTATTCCTCATTACAATTTTTCTTAAATTCTATTGGTTAGAGGGGCTGGCACTGTGGTACAGCATGTTAAAGCCCTGGACTTAAGTGCTGGCATCCCATATGGGCTCCGGTTCTAGTCCCGGCTGATCCTCTTCAGATCCAGCTCTCTGCTATGGCCTGGGAAAGCAGTAGAGGATGGCCCAAGTCCTTGGGCCCCTGCACCCATGTGGGAGACCTGGAAGAAGCTCCTGGTTCCTGACTTCGGATCGGCTCAGCTCCGGCCCTTATAGCCATCTGGGGAGTGAACCAGCAGATGGAAGACCTCTCTCTCTGTCTCTTCCTCTCTCTGTAACTCTGTCTTTCAAATAAATAAAATAAATTTTAAAAATTCTATTGGTTAGATTTAAATCATGCCCCTAACTTTGTTACCAAGAAGGGGAGGGGCACAGGAAAACAAGGTGATGGAAATTTCAGTCTATTATTGCATATGAGTTCTGTCACCAAAAAAAGAGAAATGAAACTTTTGCATAATCTACTAGAAATGCTTGCCACATTTTCATTACTTTAACATACACCTTGGAAGAGTTCCTTGGGAGGGAGAAGTAACACAGTTCCTTTTCTGTATGAATTCAGTAAATCATGATGAATTATGGTTCCTAACAGTGATGCATTAGTTATGTGCACTTTTAGAAGAGAGAGGTCTGCAATCTATTGTGGAAAAATCTAACAGCAGGCTTTACAAAACATTCCTTGTTACACTTCTCACAAAGATGTTCACCAATTGATTTGAACCAGCATCCTAGTGTTCTTAAAGTGGGTTTCACTCTTGTAACCCCAAGAGTTTGCATGTTGATAGGAAATCTTTTCTTAAATGTTCTGAATTAGAATCAAAAACCTCTGGATAAATCTTCAGTAATACTTACTTGATTCCAGAAAGTCTTGTTGGACTAAAAGAGTAGGTGATTTGAAAGTTACACCTACAAATATTTTTCAAGAAGAAATTGCGTAAAAGATTGCTTTAACACCAAACTGAAGAAAGCATAGAAGAGCATTGCCATGCTTAATCAGAACCCAATTCCAAACTGAACAAAGAACTGACTAAACCTGTGTGTCGGAGGGAAAGCTGCCAATGCAGAGAGAAGCCACAGCCCTGGATGGCAGTTCAAGGGGAGGTCAGGTGAGTGCCTGCAGGATCAGATTCAAAGTCTGTTTGGAGTCAGGAAATCTAGGAGGTGTAATTTTTAAAATAGGCTCACTGAATCTGTCAACAGATGGATTGGCTCTTTCATGAGGGAACGGCAGCCCCCATGGTTGATGACTAAGTATGGTACACATTTAGTTCTTTTGAGAACCATTTGAAGGAAAGGTACTGGTATAAAAGCAATGATTAAGAGATCCTTCTTTGAAAAATGTACCAATAGATGGCATATATTCTTCCCTCCTTTAAAGCAGAATTCAGAGATTTTTCACCTCCTTCTAGAGACTGAAAGTAACAGTGTACTTTGAAAGTATTGTTTTTCCTGACAGAAGCAGATAAATAAAGCAATTTTTATTAAAAATAATTAACCAGAGAGAAAGCTAGAAAATCTAGTATCTTAGGCTAGCCATTGGCAACTAAGCTCTCTATACATAGAAAGAATAGTAAATTACCACAAGTTAAGTGACTTAAAACAATTTTTTAGCTTGACAGTTCAATAGGTTAGAATCCCAACACACCTCTGCATTTCAAAAGTACTTAAGGTTTCATTAAAATATAGAAATGATTAAAGATAGATGCAAAATACATTCAGTTCAATTAAGCTAATATAGACAGAATGCCTACTTCTTCTCAGAATCACATAACATACTTAAGGAATGGGTAGAAAATGCAGAATTAACCCTATCCTTATCCTCATCTTTCCAGAGTCTTCAAAATTATCCTGTGTTTCCAGATATGTGTAGAAGTTCAATACAAGTGAGTCATAAGAATATTACTAACATTAGTCAAGTTATATGTTGACATATAACATATAATTGGGCAGTGCTTTAGTTGTTGACATTATGAGAGAACATTAGGTAAAGAAAAATTAAACACTCCAATGATTCCACTAGGAATTATTGGAAAGTGTGAAATAATACAAAGATATTTTGAAAAATAATTTTCCATAGCATATGGAGGAAAAACTGCAACTTAGTTAATGACCAAATGGATGGTATAGAAAATACTTTATCTTCCTGTTGAATTGATCCCTTAATCATTATATAGTGCCCCTCTTTGTCTCTCTTAACAGTTTTTGTGTTAAAGTTTAGGTTGTCCGGTATTAAGATGGCTATGCCCACTTTCTTCATTTCTCTTGGCATGGTATATCTTTTTCCAGCCTTTCACTTTCAGTCTGTATGCATCTTTGTTGGAAAGATGTGTTTCTTGTAAGCAGCAAATAGATGGGTTTTGTTCCTTACCCCATTCAGCCAATCTGTGTCTTTTAACTGGAGAGTTGAGGCCATTAACATTCAATGTGACTATTGTTAAATAGTAACTTTGCTCTGTCATTTCCCAAAGATATTTTCTAATATATGCTTTGAACTTCCTGTGATCTTTGAACTTCCTGTGAGGTTTTCTTCCTTTACCTTCTTTCATATTGATGACTGTGTCTCTGTGTTTCTGTGTGCAACACATCTTTAAGCATCTTTTGCAGGGCTGGAGAAGTGGTAACAAATTCTTTCAATTTCTGTTTGCTGTGAAAGGTTTTTATTTCACCTTCATGCACAAATGACAGCTTTGCATTATATAATATTCTGGGCTGGCAGTTTTTCTCTCTTAGTACCTGGGCTATGTCTCGCCATTCCCTTCTAGCCTGCAGGGTTTCTGATGAAAAGTCTGCTGTGAGATCCTCTGAGAGTAATCTGACGTTTCTCTCTTGCACATTTTAGAATATTTTCTTTATGTTTTACTGTGGTGAGTTTGATTTACACTAGATCTGGTACCAGACAAGGATGCCCACTCTCACCACTGCTATTCAATATAGTTATGGAAGTTTTAGGCAGAGCCATTAGGCAAGAAAAAGAAATTAAAAGGATACAAATTGAGAAGGAAGAAGTCAAACTAGCCCTCTTTGCAGATGATATGATTCTTTATTTAGGGGATCCAAAGAACTCTACTAAGAGACTATTGGAACTCATAGAAGAGTTTGGCAAAGTAGCAGGATATAAAATCAATGTACAAAAATTAACAGCCTTTGTATACACAGGCAATGCTGTGGCTGAGAAAGAACTTCTAAGATCAATCCCATTCACAATAGCCACAAAAACAATCAAATACCTTGGAATAAACTTAACCAAGGACGTTAAAGATCTCTACAATGAGAATTATAAAATCTTAAAGAAATAGAAGAGGATACCAAGAAATGGAAAAATCTTCCATGCTCAGGTATTGGAAGAATCAATATCATCAAAATGTCTATTCTCCCAAAAGCAATTTACAGATTCAATGCAATACCAATCAAGATACCGAAGACCTTCTTCTCAGATCTGGAAAAAATGATGCTGAAATTCATATGGAGACACAGGAGACCTCGAATAGCTAAAGCAATCTTGTACAACAAAAACAAAGCTGGAGGCATCACAATACCAGATTTCAGGACATACTGCAGGGCAGTTGTTATCAAAACAGCATGCTACTGGTGCAGAAACAGATGGATAGACCAATGGAACAGAATTGAAACACCAGAAATCAATCCAAACATCTACAGCCAACTCATATTTGATCAAGGATACAAAACCAATTCCTGGAGTAAGGACAGTCTATTCAATAAATGGTACTGGGAAAACTGGATTTCCATGTGCAGAATCATGAAGCAAGACCCCTACCTTTCACCTTACACAAAAATTCACTCAACATGGATTAAAGACTTAAGTCTATGACCCAACACCATCAAATTACTAGAGAGCATTGGAAAAACCCTGCAAGATATAGGTACCAGCAACCTCTTCTTGGAAAATACCACAGAAGCACAGGCAGTCAAAACCAAAATTAACATTTGGGATTGCATCAAATTGAGTAGTTCCTGTACTTCAAAAGAAACAGTCAGGAAAGTGAAGAGGCAACTGACCGAATGGGAAAAATATTTGCAAACTATGCAACATATAAAGGATTAAGAACCAGAATCTACAAAGAGATCAAGAAACTCTACAACAACAAAACAAACAAAACAAACAACGCACTTAAGAGATGGGCCAAAGATATCAATAGACATTTTTCAAAAGAGGAAATCCAAATGGCCAACAGACACATGAAAAATTGTTCAAGATCACTAGCAATCAGGGAAATGCAAATCAAAACCACAATGAGGTTTCACCTCGCCCATGTTAGAATGGCTCACATTCAGAAATCTACCAACAGCAGATGCTGGCGAGGATGTTGGGAAAATGAGACACTAACCCACTGTTGGTGGGAATGCAAACTGGTAAATCCACTCTGGAAGTCAGTCTGGAGATTCCTCAGAAACCTGAAGATAACCCTACCGTTCGACCCAGCCATCCCACTCCTTGGAATTTACCCAAAGGAAAGTAAACTGGCAAACAGAAAAGTGGTCTGCACCTTAATTTTTATTGCAGCTCAATTCACAATATCTAAGACCTGGAATCAACCTAAATGTCCATCAACAGTAGACTGGATAAAGAAATTATGGGAAATGTACTCTATAGAATACTGTACAGCAGTAAAAAACAATGAAATCTAGTCATTTGCAACAAAATGGAGGAATCTGGAACACATCATGCTGAGTGAAATAAGCCAGTCCTAAAGGGACAAATATCATATGTTTTCTCTGATCGGTGACAACTAACTGAACACCAAAAAGTGAAGTGAAGTTAAATGGACACTGTGAGAAACAATGACTTGATCAGCCCTTGTCCTGACTGTCGAGGAACAACTTGATACTTTATCCCTTTTAGTATTTTTTTTGTTCTACTTAATACTATTTGTTGAACTCTTTAATTAACACACAATTATTCCTAGGTGTTTAAATTTAACTTATAAGTGATCCCTGTTAAATATAAGAGTGGGAATAAGAGAGGGAGGAGATACGCGGTTTGGGACATGCTCAATCGGACTTGCCCCAAACGGTAGAGTTAGAAACGTGCCACAGGATTCCAATTCAAGCTCATCAAGGTGGCATGTACCAATCCCATCTCACTAGTCAAATGATCAGTTTCAGTTCATAATTGATCATAATGAAAGGATTAAGAGTCAAAGGGATCACATAAACAAGACTAATCTGCTAATACTAACTGATAGAATTAAAAAGGAGAGAATGATCCAACATGGGAAGTGGGATACACAGCAGACTCATAGAATGGCAGATGTCCTAAATAGCACTCTGGCCTCAGAATCAGTCCTTAAGGCATTTGGATCTAGCAGAAGAGCCCATGAGAGGATTTTAGGCATGGAAAGCCACGACACTGTGGCAAAAAACAAAACAAAACAAAACAAAACAAAACAAAACACCTAAATGAAAGATCTCTGCAAGTGAGATCCCAGTGGAAAGAACAGGCCATCAAAGAAGGAGGTACCTTTCTCTGAAGGGAGGAGAGAACTATCACTTCAACTATTACATTGTCTAAATAAGATCAGAGTTGGTGAACTCAAAAGGTTTCCATAGCGTTGGCAACCTATGACAAGAGCATAGTGTTATTACTGAAGCCATAAACAAGAGTGTCAATTGTTAAGTCAACAACAGGAGTCACTGTGCACTTACTCCTCATGTAGGATCTCTGTCCTTAATGTGTTGTACAATGTGAATTAATGGTATAACTAGTACTCAAACAGTACTTTATACTTTGTGTTTCTGTGTGGGTGCAAACTGTTGAAATCTTTACTTAGTATATACTAAATTGATCTTCTGTATATAAAGAGAATTGAAAATGAATCTTGATGTGAATGGAATGGGAGAGGGAGCAGGAAATGGGAGGGTTGCGGATGGGAGAGAAGTTATGGGGGGGAGCGACTATAATCCAAAAGCTGTACTTTGGAAATTTATATTCATTAAATAAAAGTTAAAAAAATAAAGTCTGCCAAGGCACTATTTGCAAATTAACAAATATATATATGAGGTTCACATTACTACCATTAAATTCATGATATGAAATTAATTTTATGCATTTGACTGTACAAAAATGAATGCCTTATAGGTTTATAATAGTATAGACATTTAATATACAAAAAAACTTTTACTGATTTAATAAAGAGAATATTCCTGGGGTGGGTATTTGGCACAGTAACTAAGTAGTCACTGGTAGTTTTCATTTACCACAAAATAGTGCCTGGCTGGAGTCCGTGATTGTTTTCATCTGATTCAGCTTCCTGTTTATTCTTATTTCAAGTTTTTTTCCCAATTGTCTGTGTGAGGTATTCAGCCACCTCACTAACAATATTTCCAAGAGACATTAAATGCAAAATATGTTTCTTATTTTAGCTGCTTTTTAGTATTATTTCATGGTTATAACACTTGCCATTTGATTTAGGAAGCATAGACTCTATTTGCACAGATAGTTACCGTTGTGATGATTCAGAAATTACATGGAGACTGGTAAGTACTGATCTTTAACTCTCAATTTCCCATTAAAACCATGAAAGGTGGTCAGTGGTGACACTGAAGGATTTTTCTTGTTTGCTAAAGTAGTTTGAATGTTTGAATATACAATATTTTGATAAAATTGCATGTATTTGTGTATGCATATAGTTTGGCTGTCTACCTAATGTATTTCAAATGGTAAAAAGTGTAGATGAAGCTAATAGACTAGTGGCTTATATTGCCAGAGATATGGATTAATACCTTTTCATCTGAATTTGTTTGAAAAAAATCACATTGCAACATTTTACAAAGAGAAGATCGTATGATCTACTCAAATAGTATCTTCCAGAATATAAATCATTGAAAACAAACAAACCTTAAAAGAGAAAGATACCTTATTAATATAATTTGGTTTCTAAATTGTAGTAAAATGATTTTATTTTAATAATTAACATATTGCTGTTCATTCATTCATTTAGAATAATATAAATGTCAACAATATTGTTTTATGTTTCATTAATACGCTAAGATACAAATAATATGGCATACATTCATGTGTTGTAGAAAATTACATGTAATATAACTCTTTACTGAATCTTCAACCAAAAAAAAACTAAGAAGGAAAATCTGAATGCTGATTTCAGAAAACTATTCCTGTATTTCGGCTTTTTAGGGTCAGTATTCACTCATCCCTTAATTTCCTAATGTTGATTAGTAGAGCTATACTACTTTATTCATATTCAAGTGTTAATGTCTGCAAACCTTCCAGCCAACTATGTGCCTTTCTATTTGGCTTTACTGGTTGACAAAGTGTGTGTCACAACACCTACCACTCCCAGCATTTTTAAAAAGAAAATGTAATTATTTAAGAAGCAAAGAGACAAACAGGAGGAAAAAGAGAGGGAGAGAGGGACAAACACTGGGAGAAAGAGAGCATTTCCTTTTGATGGTTCACTCCCCAAATGCTGGCAACAGCTGGGGCAGGGTCAGTGCTGGTACCGGAGCTGAGAACTCACTCATTCCAGTTTTCCACATGAGCAGCAGGGATCCAGCAACTCATTGCCATCTTCCAGGATCTACATGAGTCAAGAGTTAGACCCAGGAATGGAACCAGGCCCTCCAGTATGGATCACAGGTCTCTTAACTGCTATGCTAAATGCCCACACTCTCCTTCTTTCTTCATGACTCCTGCTACAATGGATAAATTTCTTCTCTTTAAACTACACAGTTTATTCTGACCTGAATCCTCTTGGTTTCTCCCCTGATCTGCTAAAGAAATAACAACCCTTTCACCAAAAAAGTTGAGACTGTTCTTGCTAAGAGGTAGAATAGCCACCTCTCCTATTTCAAGATAAGTTTCATAGTTTTCATTGAGGTAGGAAGGTACAGAAAACAAAATGAGAGAAATCAAACATTAATATAGGCAACATATTACAATTGTTCTGTGTTTTGTATTTCCTTATTTTGTTTGAATGTTGGGCAGTATATTAGGTTAGAAGCCATTAAATTCATCTGCAATGAGCTTCTTTATAGCAGAATTTGATTTTAGTCAGTCTGACAGGTTTTTTTTTGTAGACCAGGGAATGGATATTTCCAGAACACAGCAAAGATAAGACTCCTTCTACTACATCTACTGTATATCCTGCTTATATTTGAGCGCACCACAGCTTTGTATCCAAGCACTTTCATAAATATTTGTATAAAGTGACACACTACTATTCTTGTACTGTGTTTGTAGATTATAAAAGATAAGATTTTTTTTAAAAGGAGGTGACATAATTATTCATGTGAGCATGTCAGTTATCTCTAAATATAAAGGAACATTTTGTTGTTAACTACAATTTGTACACATTCTACTAAAATGTTCAAATCCAGTTGTACACTATGAAGCACTTAGTTTGAAAGCAGAACATGATTCTATAAATGTCACTAGCACTTTTTTTGTCCAAAAAACCTTGGTAATCCTGAGGAGAATACAGTTATCTCTTTTTGTCATTGAAATAATCAATAACACTTTGAAATGCAGATCAACTGCATGGATAAGAATGAGATATTTTTTCCCCAATGTGGAGATAAATTACTGCAATAGATCATATTATTATATAGGGTATAGCAATCAGAAAATTTGGAAGAATTTGATTTATTTGTACAATTAGCAAACTGTTTAGCAGATGTATTATTGTGATCCTCCTAATAAAATATTTAATCACATTATAATAGTACATTATACAGTATTTTTACCAATTTTTTATTAGTAGTAGTAAAGACTTTCCAAACTATGTTGAAAATTTAATCTTATGTTTATTTAAAGAGCAAATAATGAAATAAAGAATGAAAATTGATCTCCTTTTACCTCTACTGGAAAAATGTTTTGCTGTTGAATGAATTTATTTGAGTAAAATTAAATAATATAATGTATTCAGATTGGTTTGGGAATGTGTTCCCAGGCAACTATAAAACTCACTTCTTCAAATAAGTACCATTAATTTTTTATAGGTTTTGCATGGAGACTTCCTCTGGATTCAGACTAAAATGACTTCACTGAGGGAAGAGTGATAAACCCCAGTTCATATTACTAAATGGCTTCACATTTCTGTCACAATTTACACCACTTGTTAGAATGCTAAATGAAGGGAGATATTAATGTTCTTAATTTAATTTTCTTTTTTCTTCAAAATTTATCCTGGTTGTTTGGAATTTTAATTGCAAAGAGGTTATTGAATTGGAACTTATTTACAAATTAAAAGCCATAGAAGTAGAAAGAGCTACCTAAGTCCCTAACACAGTGAATACTTGGATAAAAATTGAATTCTCATCAATTTCAGAGGAGTTAATGAAATGAGCTTTAAATCACAACTCCTGGATTCAAGGTTGTATGTGTCTGTTATTAGATGTAAATAAGCCATTCTCTCTGAGCTTTTGTTTCTTAATGGAATTGTTACAGAAATCAAGTGACATATGTGTGCAGATAACAGAAACACATGACATATACTGCCATTTTTAAAAACATCTACCCTTTGATGTTAAGCACTGTGCTGTTCAGACTAATGTTCATTGAACCTAGCAGCTCCTCCTACAAAGTCCATATCATTGCACCCGATTCATGACACGGTTGAGTCTCAGGAACTCCATATAAGCACCTGTCACATGTACCAAAGTCAGTAACAGAGCCACATTTGTGAACTCATGCATCACTTTTCTCTGCACCAAGCTGCTCAGTATTCAAAGTCTAAAAAGAATATTTATTCATTTTCCTGTTTAATTCTTTCTACAACATATTATACTAACAGAATGTTAATTTGAAGTATTTCATGATTTCTTATTTAAGGAAATAAGATTCAAAATATTTTTAAACATTTTACACTTATATGAATTCTTCCTGTAGAAGATGTGATGAACTACCGTGTTTAACTTTCTGGCATTAGAAATTGTCTAAGGGAATTGAATTGTAATAAATGTACTTTTCTAAATTATCTCTGAGATTTCACAGGGACTAATGCAAAAAAATCAGGAGGCAGTTTTATTATTAGTGGCATAATCTTATCTTTAAGAAGGAAAATTAACTTAGAAGACAAAAGTCTTGAAATAACATGGAATTCTAAAGAAACTAAATGCAAAAACTGACTTTTTTCAGTAAAAACTATATTTGAGATCTAGAAAATAATTGATGAAAAAATAGGGAGGAGGCATTTAGCCAAACACTCAACACTCTGATGTAAGACATCAGAATGACTGTATTTGATGCCAGACTCCAGCCCTTGATGCTAGCTTTCCACCAGTGCAGAACCTGAGGAAGCAGCAAGGGTGGCTTGAGTAATTGGGTTCCTGCCTCCCATATGGGATACCCAGATTGTGTTCCATGTTCCTAGTTCTGGCCCTGGCCCAATCTTGGCTTTTGAAGGCATTTGGGAAATGAATACTAGCAGATGGGAGCCCCTTCTCTCTGTCTCTCTTTTCTCTCTCTCTTTCTCTGTGCCTCTCTAAATAATATAAATAACAAAATAATAAATAATAAATAAATAAAAATAATATTTTAAAATACACAAGTTGATGAAATTAAAATTGTATATTAAATATATACAGAAAGTAAAAAGTAGAAAATTGTCAGAAAGTACATAAACCAAAGAGTATCAATATTTTATTGGCATGGTAGTAGCTGGAATTGCTTCTTATTTTTTTCTCTTAATACTTCCAATAGCAATCATTAATAAAGGTTTTTAAATTATCTTTGTGGAAGAACTGCACCCTGCATTATGTATTGATACTAAAATAATTAAATACTACCACATTCTAGTATACATTTTAATAAAATATATTTGAAATTTTTATTATTTACCTGAAGACAGGCAGACAGACAACTCCCATCTGCTAGTTCACTCCCCAAATGCCTACAACTCTAAGAACTAGACTGTGCCAAACAAGGATCCAGAAGCTCAATCCATGTAACCCATATGTGTGGTAGGAACCTTATTATTTAACCTACCCCCTGCTGCCATGCCACCTGGAATCTGCAGGAATTTGCAGGACAATGGAACCAGAGCAGTGTATCAGACCCAGATATTGTGATGTGGAATGCAAGTGTCTTAACAGATCCAGGTATTCTGGTGTAGGATATTTTAAGAAACATGCTGTGCTAACAACCTACTCCTAAATCCTACTGCCCAAAGCTCTTTATGCTGATCCCAAACTCCTTTCCCCTTAGGTGCCTCTCTGGATCATTTCCTTTTTATCATCAAACATTCTTTTCAGGGATGGGCATTTTGCCTAGAGGTAAAAATGCTCACATTCCATATCAGGCCAGTTCAGCCCATGGGAGAGAGTAGTGATGGCTCAGGTAATTGTGTTCCACATACATGGGAAACCTGGATTAAGTTCTGTTCTCCTAGCTTTAGCCTTAGCCTGATCTTAGCCATTTTGGGTCTTTGAAAATGAACCAGTAGAATGAAGTGTTCTCTCTGGTTTTATCTCCTGTCCCCTTCATTGATCTGTCTCACTTTTTTGTGTGTCTTTGTGTCTCAAATAAAGATAAAATTAAAACAATTATTTTAGGTAAGTTATTGATGCTATTCATGGTGTACATTACTTTGCCAAAATGTTAAATGTCCTCCTCCCTGGAAAAGTAAGTTAAATATCCTCAAGAACAGGCATAATCTCATAAGAATCACTTTCTCTGGGAAGCAGACTTTGCCCCGTAGTTCAGATGTAATAGTAACACATTTTCTGTTTACATAAAATTAATGTTCCACCACTGCCTTGGCAGAGCCTCTCGGGTATTGATCTTTTCAGTTCTCTTAATGTGAATGCTGTTGCAACTTCTTTGTTTGACTAACGGATTGAGAATTTTAGCACTGTATATTGCCGTATGTGATATGTGTGTGTGTACACCCGTGTACCTTCATGGTTTTAGGGATTGATGTGTTTTTATGAAACTTCATATAATACTCAAGATAAGCCTGTTGTTTTAAGAAAATGATATTGATGAAATAATTTATTTTTAAAAGAACTAGTTCAGGTTTACATCTGTGTGTAAGTATAAAGTGTAATACTGTGAGATAAACTTAATACAGCATCTTTCCTATATGCATTTAATAATTGCTTTGTGTAGTTCCAAGATAAAGGAAATACCTAAGTTTTATAACCCAGTATATTCCATTGACCTGCATGTAGTACAAATGAAGTTTTAGATGGAACAATAAATATACTACTTGTGATAAATTTGAAATAAATATTATTTCATTGAAATATTCACAGAATGGGAAACTTGGTACTTATTGGGTTAAGAACAATATTCTCAAAAGGGTATGTTATTGAAATCCCAATTTTGCTGTAAGTTATGTGTAAGACCTTCCCAGGGAATATGAGGAGTAGAAAACAAGTAGTCCCATAGTTTGTGCTCTACAATTTAAGCAAAATTGGAAGGTTTTTCGGAACTTAACATATTAATTAAATGTAAACTCTGAAACCATGCTATCTTTGAATGTAAGTTGCTTCAAAGAGAAATGATAATGAGAGAAACATTACTACATGCACTGTGTGAAACAATGGCTGTTACTGCTCTCTTCTTTCACCAAAGGATTTTTTTTTAAAACTTTTATTTAATGAATATAAATTTCCAAAGTACAGCTTATGGATTACAATGGCTTCCCCCCATAACGTCCCTCCCACCCACAACCCTTCCCTTTCCCACTCCCTCTCCCCTTCCATTCACATCAAGATTCATTTTCGATTCTCTTTATATACAGAAGATCAGTTTAGCATACATTAAGTAAAGATTTCAACAGTTTGCTCCCACACAGAAACATAAAGTGAAAAATACTGTTTGAGTACTAGTTATAGCATTAAATCTCAATGTACAGCACACTAAGGACAAAGATCCTACATGAGGAGTAAGTGCACAGTGACTCCTATTGTTGACTTAACAAATTGACACTCTTGTTTATGGCCTCAGTAATCACCCTAGGCTCTTGTCATGAGCTGCCAAGGCTATGGAAGCCTTTTGAGTTTGCTGACTCTGATCATATTTACAAGGCCATGGTCAAAGTGGAAGTTCTCTCCTCCCTTCAGAGAAAGGTACCTCCTTCTTTGATGACCCGTTCTTTCCACTGGGATCTCACTCGCAGAGATCTTTCATTTAGTTTTTTTTTTTTTTTTCCAGAGTGTCTTGGCTTTCCATGCCTGAAATAGTCTCATGGGCTTTTCAGCCGGATCTGCATGCCTTAAGGGCTGATTCTGAGGCCAGAGTGCTGTTTAGGACATCTGCCATTCTATGGGCCTGCTGTGTATCTCACTTCCCATGTTGGGTCATTCTCTCCCTTTTCTATTGTATCAGCTAGTATTTGTAGACACTATTCTTGTTTATGTGATCCCTTTGGTTCTTAGTCCTATCATTATGATCAATTGTGAACAGAAATTGATCACTGGGACTAGTGAGATGGCATTGGTACATGCCACCTTGATGGGATTGAATTGGAATCCCCTGGTATGTTTCTAACTCTACCGTTTGAGGTAAGTCAGCTTGAGCATGTCCCAAATTGCACATCTCCTCCCTCTCTTATTCCCACTCTTATATTTAACAGCGATCACTTTTCAGTTAAGTTTCAGCACTTAAGAAGAATTGTGGATTGATTACAGTATTCAACCAAAAGTATTAAGTAGAACAAACAAAACAAAAAAAATACTAAGAGGGATAACATATCAAGTTGCTCATCAACAGTCAGTAACCAAAGGATTTATTAAGTGCCCCATCTGTTTAAATTCTAAGTAGGCATTAGAGAATCAAAGATGAGGAAATAAGGTTTTTCTTCTTAGGTAGATGGAAATGGGACAAAAGCAAACACAGTTACATGATCCAAGTGATGAAAACAGGAATAATGACTTCAAAATTCAGAGAAGATGATTATTTTTGCCATCAGGACAGAAACCAGGAGAGGTTGCAGAGAGACAATGTGAGTCACTTTATGAAGGGAGACTATCAGATTTGGGGGCTGCATGCACAGAGGAAGAGAGGATGTCGCCAGGAGATGTGACAACTTTGGCAAAGACCATGCAGTCTCAGGCCATGCTCTCTCTACATAGAGACAGATAACTGTTGCACAAGAACAACAAATAACTATGGGCCTTGAATTCCATTCTAAGAAGTTGGAGTTCCAGTTCTAACAATGTGTGCCAACATCAGCAAATTATTAAATTACAGAAATGATGTTATTACTAGTGAATCATTTGTGCAGTTATGATTTCTCCATTGCCTCAGTAACTAAATTATAATACTTATAGTGACAATTAAAATCACACTTATTTAATTGTTAATGTCACCTATTTGACCATATTGATGGTTTATTTCATTGTCTTAATATGATAATATAACTTCTTGTGGGTTAGTGGACACAGGTGAATGTATATGTTTGTTCCTAAAAGCCATGTGCCGTTGGTAGGAGGAGAGAGACATAAGGACCTCTCTCCTGTTGGCACCCGATAACAGCACATTCAAGGAAACACTCTAAAGTGGTACCTCCGCAGGCATCTTCCCCAGTTATCAGGAACAGATTGTGGCTGGAAGAAGCCTCTGGGTTCGCGATACAAGGGGTGCAAAGATGGTCACGGTGTTTTTCAAAACATTTTCTGGGAGAAAGTGTTTTTGTGAAATCAACTCAAATATTTGCTTGAAATCAACTTCAGAATATCTTTGACGTAGGGCTTGCCTTGAAGGTCAGAAGGAATATTCGGTCATTTTTACTTCTTCCCAACACTGTTTTTTTATGTAATCACTTGTCTTACACGTGCATGTAGATTAACAAAGCAAAATTATACCAGCATTTTCCCTCTGAATTTGATAAAAACTAAATGTCTGACTGGGCACATGGAGCTCTGAGCTTATTCTGCCACCTTGTGGTTAAAACACAAACTTTCATCTCAGCGATAACAAGTCTACCTCAGGGAAATCATTTCCCATGTTTCTTAAACAGGAATCTCTCAGCATGCTGGAGTTACATCAATATATTTTCTTGATAAATATACATATAACTTAAGATAATATGGTGCTTCCTTTTGATTGATTATAATTTTTATTAAAGCAAATGTCAGAAAAATAGTTCTTATATTGGGACACCTTAAAAAAATAAAAACCGGCATCATTACGTACTGTAGTAGGTCAATAAGCAAGTGTGCTGAGAAGGACTGACGCTTTCCTAAGGGACTCTAACTGACCTGTAGGCTTGCTATTGCAGTGAAGGTCAAAATGATGATTCAGGACCACAAAGTTTACTTCATTCAGTGACAATCACTTATGCTCACAAAATGTATGAAGTGGTTATTTTTCTCCTTAATACTGTGAACTTTGGTCAGAGAGTTCCATTAAGTAACCGTGTCTTCTTTGATACAAGTTTTTTTCTCCTATATTTTAAATTAAAAAAAATTAATTGCAACTTATCACTTAAAGTATTCTTTTTCCACAGTGGTACTTAAAATAAGGCCCTGGATTACTTTAAGTTAGTTCTTTAAAACTATTTTTGAGCCAAGAAATATCAATTTCATTGATTTCAGTGTTATAAATAGAAATTAATTTCCCATCCATTTGTCTTCTAATTGTTCTTCCTTTACTTGGTTCTTAGCCATTATTCTCCTCAGTATAAATTTATATATACTCATGTTACCTCTGTTGTAATTTGAATTCCTAATTTTTAAAAACTCTAAGCCCATAATATTTGGGTGTTTTCTATGTTTATCTCAATTCTTCCTTATCTATAAACCACTCCAATTTCCCCCATATGAGTTTGTAACTGAAAACACCTTTTTGTAACTTAATAGACTTTTGCAATTTCTGCATTATCAAGATTATATTCCCTATTTTTCTCTTGAGCCCTCTACTCTCATTAATGTCTTGAGACTCAGAACATGTGATTCAGTTACTGAAGCTGGATATGGCATTCTAGTGTCACCTTTTCTATGCAGGATGACATTCAAATCGAGCTACTCTTAGTTCTTTACTCTTCACCTTGACCTGCATTTTAGAAGATATCTCACAGCCACAGCCTAAGGTTAACATCTAACTTCAAAACACAGCTCATCTAGTCTTTCCTCTTGCCTGTTTCTCATGCTGCCTTCAGCATGTGTGCATGCATCTGTGTGTACGTGCGAAGTCTTTTAATCAAAGGTCATGGTTCATTCAATCATCCTTCTCAATTTCCTGCCTCCTTTCCCCATAAGAGGATTATAACAAGATGACAAAGCATCCAAGTTTGCCAGGACAGTTCCAGTTTACATCCATTATCCTGGCTTAATTATTTAAAAAAAAATACTTCCATCCTTATCCTGGTTGGGACACCTTATTATCTACCCTTTAATAATATATCTGTGTCAACATGCCACATCATAAAGTGAGAGTTCTTTCTGTCTCCATCAATAATAGGCTTGACCATGGACATTCTCTGACTAGTGAAATATGAAGGGAAGAAACCCATGTCAGTTCCAAACAGAAGTTTCAAGAGCCGTTGAAAGTTTCTTTGAAATCTCTTGATCTTTTTACTCTGCCACAGAATAGCACACCGCACATGGAAGCTATCACTTCGAATGAGAAGCATCCCATTCAGGAATCCAGCAGAGCCACAGCTAACTGGCCATGTGTAATATGAATGAGAAATGCATGCTGTTGAAAACCACTGAGATTCTGAAATGGTTACTATCTCTGCATAATGCAGCGCAATCTTATGGCTCTTTGTTTTCTGTTGTTACTCCCCACCCAATCCTTATTCGTAAGTATTAAAAACAACTCTTTTAGCTCTCCTGACCCAAGATAGTTTTGTGGGCAATTTTAAATCCCCTTTTGGCATACACTGAGAAGGGCACTAGTGCATAGTAACTCTAGACCATCTCAGAAAGTAGAAAGGAGGAAAATGAAGGGGATGGCGGGAAGCTGCTGGCAACAACATGTCTTATGACTGCTGCAACTGTAGTCCCAGCTTGGATAATATCCTTTATTTTGTTTTGTTTTCTTTCTTTCTTCTTCTTCTAAAGTGCATTTCTTCTCTGAAATTTGAGTACCTATTGGCAGATTGGTAAATTAAATGAAATCATAGCAAATAACAACATTTCATGCCAATGTATATCAAAAATTAAATAGATTTGGAGACTATGACATTAAGCAAGAATTTAGTGGGAGTCTAAGAGTTCTGACTGTAAGCATTCTAGATAGGGCAGATGGCCATTCCCCTGCTAAGGTTTCCACCAGTGTGAACTTCACCTTTCCTTACAGTTTTCTTCCACTCTCTGACCACCAGATGGCTCTCCACACCAACCTGGTTAATAAACCCTAAACCACGGATAATTTCAGTGCAATTCTAGAAGATCATCCTTTCCTGAGAGGAGTTAAATGATTGTTCTGTAGAATACCAAATATTAATCCATTCAATCATCATTTCCTCATGAATTCGTCAGCAATTGAAGGTTTTAATAAGACTGTGCTATAGTTTGTTTTATAGTATAGAAGTACAACATCTACAACTGTTTTGTTAGCCCCAGTCACACACAAAGGAAGCTCTCAGTAAGTGTTACCAATTATTAGCAGCTGTTCTTTCATACCAAGAGCATAATAGAATCCTCAAGGAATATTTTCAGTCTCTTCCTTCTCTATTTATATTAAACAAATGCCCAGAGTAGGTTATTAACAGATACAAAGATGATCTGGGCTGTAGTTAAAGATTTGAAGGCCATTAGTGGTATCAGATGAGTGTATTGAAAGCTATGGCTAAAAAAGAGATGAACCAGGAAGAATATTAACATAAGCAGAGGGCCAAGGATAAATCCTGGGGCCTGTTAATATTTCAAGGACACTAAGATGAAAAGGAACCAACCAGAGACTAATGTAGAACAACAAAAGTGTTTGTAGAGCAAACAGAAGAGATGCTTTTATTATTGTTTTTGGATTATTTTTCAAAATCTAGTGGCAAGAAAATTTTAGGAGGAAGAGTATAATGGTCAGTGTCACATGTTCCAGAAAGCTTGAATGAGATAGGGAAAGAATGTGTTCACTGGAACTTAGTAGGTTTAGGTAACCTTCACAAGGCATTGTCCTTGACCATGGAGTGAGTGATAAGGGTACTAGTGAGGTTAAAACTGACTTGAGAGATGCTGAGTGTGAGGAAGTGGACTATGAATGATGACCAGAGAGGAAAGTGGAGATAGGGAAATATTTTCTTTTGTTTAAAATGAAGAAAGATTGAGCATGTTTTTAGACTAAGAGGAAGAATAACAAAGAAAGAAAGAATCATATGGTATGGTAGAAAGAGAATAATACCTATTTTCATTCATTGTACTGACAAAATCTCAAGTTTGATTACACATTCTGTTGATAAGACTATGCAAACAGATACTCTGCTATATTGCTCATGGGGCTATAAATGATATAGCCCAGTGGGGTAATGGTGTAATATCTTTCTTATTAAATTTGAATAGGAACCCTTATCAAGCATTTCCACTTTAAGAAATTTATCTTGTTGGTACTGGTGTTTAGCATAGCAATTAAGACATCCCTTTTGGATGCCCACATCCCATATCAGAGTGTCTGGGTTTGAGTCCTGGCTCACTTTCAAGTCCAGCTTCCTGAATATGAATACTGTAAAAGGAAGCAAATGATCGCTTGGGTCTCTGCTACTTGTATGGGAGACTCAGAAGAGTTCCATTTTCATGGCTTAGGCCTAGGCCAGCCCTGCGTATTATAGGCATTTGGGGAGTGAGCCAACAGGTGGGAGATTGTCTCTCTCCCAACCTGTCTCTGACATTTCAAATAAAATATTTTTTTTATTTTAAAATTTTATTTTCCAATAGGTAAACTCACATTCATTGTTGTATCTGCAAGCTTATTTGTTTGTACCAATGCCTGACATATCCATCAAGAGGCTCTGATTTATATATTTTGACACATACTGACTATTGAATAGAATGTAGCTTTAAGAAGCAAATAACTAAACTAACTACTAACATGCAGCAATCTCTGAAGCATAATAAAGAATAAAATACTGGAAAGTGGCATGTGCTAGTTATGTTCTGATAAAGGGAGAATCAGAATATGCATTCTGTTTGTATATAGGTAAAGACTATTGAAAGATTAAAAAGTCACTAATAAAATGGTAATCTGAGTATGAGGATGGTGGTAGATTATGTAAATATTGCACTAGACAGGAAGAGCGGAGAAAAAAGTGAGTTTCTGCTGAATAACCTTTTCTCTTTCTTTTAAAATTGTGTCTGTTGCTCATTCAGAATTTTTTTTTATTTTTTAATGTATTTTTTATTTAGTAAATATAAATTTCCAAAGTACAGTTAATGGATTACAATGGCTCCCCCCCCCCATAATTTCCCTCCCATCTCCCACTCCCTCTCCCCTTCCATTCACATCAAGATTCATTTTCTATTATCTTTATATACAGAAGATTGATTTAGTATATATTAAGTAAAGATTTCATCAGTTTGCACCCACACAGAAACACAAAGTGTACAAATACTGTTTCAGTACTAGTTATAGCATTACTTCACATTGGACAACACACTAAGGACAGATCCCACATGAGAAGTAAGTACGCAGTGACTCCTGTTGTTGACTTAACAAATTGACACCCTTGTTTATGGAGTCAGTAATCTCCCTAGGCTCTAGTCATGAGTTGCCAAGGCTATGGAAGCCAGAAATTTTTTAAAATAGATTTTAAAATATAAGTACAAGTTGAGAGTTATGAAGGAAGGAGTGAAGAAGTAAATAGAATTACATGTAAGAAATTAATCTAGCTAAGAGAATATGTTGTATTCTGAAAAGTACCATTTACAGTACATTTATTTTCTTTAGATGCATTTAACTTATTTGATAAACAAACTGAGAAAGAGAGAGAGAGAAAAAGAGAGAGACAAACAGACAGACAAAAACAGAGATCTTCCTCCTGCTGGTTCACTCCACACATGACTGCAACAGCAGAAACTGGACCAGGCAAAAACTAGGAAACAGAAACTCTGTCCAGTCCTCTCATGTGGGTGGCAGGAGCCCAAGCACTTGGGCCATCTTCTCCTGGCAGCCCAGGTGCATTAGTAGGAAGCTGTATAGGAACCACCACTCAAATCTGGGATGCTGCTGTGGCAAGCAGAGGCTTACCCTGTGGGGCCACAACTAGCCACTATGCAACTATTATTAAAATTTATTTTGGGTTATTTATAATTAAGCTAATATTAAGTCTAGTTATCTACCTGATGAGTAATTATCAGGTTTCAAAATTGGATACAGGGAATTAATACGTAATAACCAACTACAGTACCCTACATGTTTTTTTCTATTATGGATACTGACCATTTCTAAAAGGAAATCTAAACATATAGTATAGGAGAAAGAAACCTTAAGATGAAAGTCACAAGGGTTGGGACACAAATTTTCTTTTCTGGTAAAAGTCTTTTATATGACCCTTTTTTAAAAAAATTCTGTTAAGAACAAAATTACAAAGGAACACATGTGAACACAACAACTAAACACTTTTAAAAAGTGATTACATACTCAATGATTCAAATAATGCATAGATACTTAATGACTCTTTTTTAATGACTCTTTGTGAATTATTAGCAAATTAAAATGTTGGTTCATTTAATTTCAGTAAAAAGCATGTTGAATAGGAAAAATGTATGGATATGGTACTTTGGCTATTTAAATGCTGCAATAGTTGGAATGTTATTTTTGAATATTTGTAAATTTGCTTCTTTGGAGAATTTTCAGATGTTCCTAGATCATCTCAAACTGAATATGAGAAATATTGAAAAATAAGACCCAAAGGACACAGATTGTTAATAGTTAAAGAATGTCCACTGAGCAGTGGTAAACACCCTTGCTGATTAAGGGAAAATTTGCATCTTCATAATAAGTGTTCTGTGAAAAGCAGAGCCCTTTCATATGCCAGCTCAGCCATTCATGCTATTCTTATCTCCTATCTGGAATACTGCCTAGCAAGAATAGGAAATTCTTCATTCATTTTACCAATTATATCTGCCATGTGCAGGCAACACAGAGCACTGGCGAACATTCAGAAAGCCTGCGGGTTGAATTCATTCGTGGAGCACGGTGAGCATTGTGCAGCAGTGCAAGAAGCTATGCTGGCTTTAATAATACATGAGGCTGGTTTGGGCTGTTTTTCAGCCTCTTGTGTTGACTGCATGCGTGCTGCCATGAGCCATGAAGTCTCTCCACTCCAGGCTCTGTTTGGAAGGGAAGTCAGAAAACAGGGCTTGGGGAATTCTAGATTTAATAGAATGTACCTCTTTTGCAATCAAAAAAATACTCAAGAAAGAATAGTATCCTTGTGGCAAATCATTCCTTTGCATGAAGCATAAACATGTCCCTAAAAGGCAAAAATGAAATAATTCATGCAATTTGTGATTCTGTATCTTTAAAATCTTGCTAAATATTGAAACGTTTGATATACAAAGAAGGTATTAAGGACAAAGGCATACTTCTTTTGATCTCATAAAAAGTTACTGAGTAGTTCATAATACTTAATTGTGTATTTTGACTATGTTCATTTTATTTTATTTTTAGATTTATTTATTTGAAAGACAGGGTAGCATAGAAGGAGAGAGAGAGAGAGAGAGTGAAAGAGAGAGAGAGAGAGAAGCCTTTCATCCATTGCTTCAGTTTCCAAATGGTTGCAATAGCTAGGACTGGGCCAGGGCAAAACCAGGAGCCAGAAATTCCATCTGAGTCTCCCCCATTGGTTGCAGGTGCCCAAGTACTTGGACCATCTCCCACTTTCTTTCTAGATGCATTAGCAGGAACCCACACAGGAAGCAGAGTAGTCAGGTCTTGAACTGGCATGTCCATATGTCAAATGGCAGCTTAACATCTTGCACAGTACCAGCCCCTATATGTGTCCATTTTAATCTATGTTTGAATTTTCAGAATATGTAGAGAACACCAAAGTTGTCATTTCCCCTTTCAGTGCTGAGCCTCATGTGTATCTAGAACAAAACACCACCAACATTACATGGGAAACACAAGTTCATAAACAAACAAACACACACACACACATACACACACACACACAATACACACAAACACACACACACCAATAGGTTAAAAGATTTTTATGGTAATAATGGTGTTTCTGGTACTAATGCCTTCTACAGTAGATTCTTTGTCCACTGCTCTGGAAAAAGGAATTAATACCTCACATATCTTCAAGTCCTTTTAAAGAAAACTAATATAGACCACAGAGTGTTGTGAACCTCAGTAAACCAGAGGTGTTTTCAGCCAAAATATGTTAAATTCTAAAAGAAAAGAAAGGAAGACATAGTAGAAATTAAGTGAAAGTTTCAACAGGTTAATCATATTCAACAATTTGTTGTTATAGTTTTGACACAGGGGAGACCTTAAAAAGTCTGTGGAAAATCTGTACAACCTTTGAATTCCTTTGCTGCATGAACTTTCTTTCTTTTTTTTAACTTTTATTTAATGAATATAAATTTCCAAAGCACAGCTTATGGATTACAATGGCTTTCCCCCCTTAACTTCCCTCTCACCTGCAACCCTCCCCTTTCCCTCTCCCCCCCCTTCCATTCACATCAAGATTCATTTTCAATTCTCTTTATATACAGAAGATCAATTTAGTATATACTAAGTAAAGATTTCAACAGTTTGCACCCACATAGAAACACAAAGTGAAAAATACTGTTTGAGTACTAGTTATAGCATTAAATCACAATGTACAGCACATTGAAAGAGAATTGCATGAACTTTCTGATTGCCCTTGTACTTTGCTTTACCTAAATTCATCAAGAAGCAGCTGGAAAAGAACACACTATAATCCCTATTGTAAGGATAGCAGAGGAAATCACGTGCCCAGTCCTCCACAGGCACTTATGTGAATATCTAGGGAAATGTGCATTTTGGAATCAAGGCCCCAGATTAAAGTGTTAAACTCTGTTCTGTGCCCTACTCTCCAATACACACATAGATCTTCTCTGTGAATGCAGTTTTCAGCCTTGTCCAGCCTCGTCCCTCTGCCTTGCAGAGTTGACCTTTCACTGCGTCCTCCACGTCTTTCAGCTCCACCTCACTAAAGGCTACACTATCCCAAAAAGAAGAAGCAAGTGCACTGAGAACAAAGATGAGAAATGGGAATAATGGGAATAGCCCAGAGAATGAAGCATTTTCTTTCTTTTTATTTTTTAAGCTTTGTTTATTTCTTTGAGAGGCGGAGTTACACACAGACAGAAGGAGAGACTGAGACACTGCTAGCTAGCTCCCCAAATGGCCACAACTGCCTGAGCTAGGCGGAAGCCAACAGCTGGGAGTCAGGGGCTTCTTCTGGGTCTCCCATGCAGGTGCAGGGGCCCAAGCACTTGGTGCATTTTTTGTTGCTTTCTCAGGCTAATGCAAATAGCTGGAACAAAAGAGGAGCAGCGAGGACACCAACCAGCACTTATATAGGATACCAGTGCCACAGGTGGAAGCATAACCTACTATGCCACAGTGCTGGCCCCACAAAGCATTTTCTATATCTAATATTGTGCTATACCTAAATTATTTTTTCCTAAAGCATTAGAAATACAACCATGAAAATGTCCTCACTTCTTTGGGATCTTTTAGCAATATAATTTAGAGGTATTCAAATTTGTCTTTAAGTTGCATGTAGATTAAGCTGTAACACTATTTTTAAAAATCATTACTCTGGGGTTGGCACTCTGGTTCAGTGGGTTAAATCCCCAGCTTACAGCACCAGTATTCCATGTAGGCAACAGTTCGAATCCCAGCTACTCCACTTCCAATAGGTCCCTGCAATTGTGTCTGGAAACCAGGGGAGGATGGCTCAAGTCCTGGGCTTCTGCACCCTCATGGGAGGCCCAGAAGAAACTCCTGGTTCCTGGTTTTTGATCAGTTCAGCTCCAGCTGTTGCTGCCATTTGGGAAGTGAACAAGCAGATGGAAGTCTCTCTCCCTCCCTCCCTCCCTCTCTCCCTTCCCCTCTCTTTGTAACTCTTTCAAATAAATAAAATAAATATTAAACAAACAACAACAACAAAACAATGGGGCCAGCACTGTGGCTTAGTGGGCTGAGCCTCCGCCTGCCGGTATCACATGTGGGCGCTGGTTTGAGTCATGACTGTTCCACTTCTGATGCAGCTCCCTGCTATTGCACCTAGGAATATAACAGAGGATGGCCCAAGTGCATGAACCCCTGCACCCATGTGGGAGACACAGAAGAAGCTCCTGCCTCCTCACTTCTCTCTATCCTCTCTATTCTCTGTAATTCTACATTTCAAATAAAATAATATTAAAAGAAATATCTTTACACTACTGAAGCTGGCAAATCAGGAAATCTGACAACAATCTATTGGCCTGGAGAATGGGACTCTTCTTCTTTAACAATGACTAATTCAGGTTATTTAACTAAGTTTTCTACAATGTAAATGCTGGCTCTGAAAAGGGAATATTCTCCTTGGCATATGTAGGTCAAAAAGTGACTGAATCACTCTATAAAACTGCCACTATACATTGAATTACTTCTCAGTCATATAATGAGTCCTGTGAATTTACTATGGGGCGGGAGACTGAGATCACAGACTTAAATGACAACAGTAAAATTACTTTTCCTGATACTGGAGGTATAGTTTGAGTCCAGGGTAATCATTTTATGGTAACTTTTTTTCTCTACTAATATTCATTGAAACATAAAGATTAATTTTTGAATATTTGGAGCATTAGCTTTCTTCTTTGCTATGTATAACTATATGCATGTAGTATTGCTTTAGTCGCTTCACTCTGCTCATTTTCTATGCTGGAATATGTAACATTTTATTACATTATTTCATTATTTCACATTTTCTTATAAAATATGAGACAAAGTTTCATGGATCTTCTCTTAAAAATGATCTTTCACACTCCATTAAATATACTGTTGGTTTGTTTGCTGATATTTCCTTTGGTTATTTGTTATCTTCCATGGGATTTTCTAATGTCTCCTAGAATTTCACAGATCAGTAATCTGAAATGAGGTTTTGATGTTCAAGTCCTCTGATAGATATTAAATATTCCATGTGAAGGTCAGGTTAGGGTTGATTCATAGAGCTTGAAACAAGCAGCAGCTTCCTGTCTCTTTAAATCATGACTTCTTTTTGTCTTTCTGTATATAGTGGGCACTGTAACTTTGGAAATCTGTGTTTTGCATTATTGGCAGAAAGCATGCATCTTTCTCTAAGGAAAACTTTAAAAGGCTTGGGTTACAATCCTGCCCTGGTGGACTTTGTTTTTATGGTGCTATTTATGTTTAGGATGTTTATCTTTGAATGTCTGACACCAGCTTTTCTCTGTAAGTTCTCAATCTTTTGTTTGTTTCTCTTTCTGCAGTGTGATGCCAGTTCTTTGTTTCAGGATATATTATTCTATTGTGACGATGGTAATTAAAGCCTATGTGATAAAATATTTCCTGTTTAGGAAAAGGAAATTATCCTTGGGATTTGTTTGGCTTATTGCCTTTTCTAGGGTCAGTTACCAGTAACAACAGAAATATGTAGAAAATTAGAGACAATATAAAGGATTCTAGCAGTAGAAGACTTAACATTAAGGCCGTTTACTTTGAATGACATTGAGCAAATCACCAAACCACCACAGTGTTTGTCAAGAAAAAAAATTAATAAATACAAGTTCTCTTGCAAAATGTAAACTAAAACAAACATATAACATATCTTAAGTATAGAAGCTAAGGCATAATCACAAAAACATGAATTCTAGACAGCAAAGGAATCATAATTGATTTTAAATACAGCTCAGTGTGTTTTTATTTGCGTTTATAAAATCTGGGTGGATTCAGCTCTTGTTAACTATATTCACATGAAAAGTACAATCACTTTGAGTCATTTCTTTTCATCAGCTGAAGTCTGCTCACACATGCGTGTGATATAAACAGATCATTTAATTTCTTTAGGCTTTGGTTCTTTTCTAAAAAGTTGTTGCCTCATGATGTGTAAACATTACTATCGGATTTCTTGGCAGCTTCTGACAGTTCTGTGATCTTGAGCCCAATCTGCCCATTGAACTGTGATATGCTCTGGCCAGTACTGAAGCTGAAAAACAATGTTCTTTCTAGTGGGCTCTTCTGATTGTCCCATGGAGCTGGGTGTCCTCCCTAAATGCTGAGTGAACAGAAGGGGAGAAACTTTGATGATAAGAATTTCAGAGGAACACCTGCTACTTGAAAGGAAATATCCGCAGGCGCCATGGCTCAATAGGCTAATCCTCCGCCTGTGGCGCTGGCACACCAGGTTCTAGTCCTGGTCGAGGCGCTGGATTCTGTCCCAATTGCCCCTCTTCCAGGCCAACTCTCTGCTGTGGCCCGGGAGTGCAGTGGAGGATGGCCCAAATACTTGGGCCCTGCACCCCATGGGAGACAAGGATAAGTACCTGGCTCCTGCCATCGGATCAGCATGGTGCGCCGGCCGGCGCGGCTGCGGCAGCCAGTGGAGGGTGAACCAACCACAAAGGAAGACCTTTCTCTCTATCTCTCTCTCTCTCACTGTCCACTCTGCCTGTCAAAAAAAAAAAAAAAAAAAAAAAGAGGAAATATCCTCCCAGAGTAGCAGGAATTGAGAAGAACATCTTACTAATGTGTTCACCCATGTGGAAAGACAAAATTTCTCTCCTTTAGCTGAGCACGTGTTGTCATTTATTCTGAAAAATGATAGCAAAGCATCTTTAAATTTATTCCCACTTTACAGATGAGGATGAAATATGTGAGGCTGTAAGATGATTTAATGGTTAAAAATCATTCAGGCAACAACAGGTAAAGCTGGAATTCTAACAGGATTTTGTTGAGTCCAGAAACAGTCAACAACAATTAATTTGTTTTCATCTTGCTCCACAATGCAAAAGCTCTAGCAGATCTTGTGTGGGGTGAAGATGGTTATCCTAAGCAGCTTGGAGAGTATATGACATATAATGGACACATGACACAAATTTCTGGAATGAAATAATGTATTGGGACTGGCATTGTAACACAGGTTAAGCAACCACTTGTGACAACAGCATTCCATCTCAGAGGGCCACTTCAAGTCCCAGTTACTCTGCTTCTGATCTAGTTTCCCATTGAGGTACCTGGGAAGTCAACAGAAGATTGCTTCCTGGATTGGGCCTGGCCCAGCCTCAGCTGTTGTGGCTATTAGGGGAGTGAACTCTCCTTCTCCATCTCCCTTCTCCCCTCTCATCTTCTCTCCGTCTTTCTCTCTCCTTCACTCTCTTAAGTTTGCCTTCCATATCTCATAGAGACCATTAAATTTTCTAAAAATTATTAAAGTTTAATTCACCTTAATTCCAAAGTAATGCATAACATCATTTTCTAGGCAGTGTTGTTGGGATTATCACTGAATCTAACAGTGTCAGCATAGTATCATCCAAATATTGCAATCTTTGCATTGCTCCAACAACAAAGCATATAATTTTTACTTTCTTTCCAATGGTTTCTCTTATTGCACAGATATTCCAGATCTTAAACAGATTTTATTTTTTCCTTGCTCAATAGAATAAAAGTGTAATATCTGGTATTTTAAAATTATCTCTAAAAAATGAAAAGCAGAAATGAAGCAATTAGATTCTGTTCATCAAAATGAGTGAGAGTACATTTGGCATGGTTTAAATTGGTCAGTGAATTACACACCAGTTTCTTATTCTACAAACAGCTCGAGTCAAAATAAATGTACTTCACTGTCACATAATAGTTTGGTTTACTTTCCTTAAAATTCAGTATGTTATTTAAGAATGAAGCAGACACAGTGTAAATGTTCTGGAACACTGTAAAAAAGAAAACATATTTGAATAAATGAGATTTTTTTCTCCTAGGTATAGGATAAGCTGAAGCATATTTGAAAATACATTAGTAGGTTCTTAGAAAAATAATTTCAACAATGGAGGAGCACATAGTGAATTTATTGTAAAAAGATAAACCTGGATGAGGTGGGTGTTATTCCCTCATGGTTGATTAGCTGTAATGGACCACAGGCACTGATCTTAGACTTGGCTTTTTTTGATAAATTTTCATTCAAAATATTACGTGATTTTGTCTCTTCCTATTATATATAATATTTTCTCCATGAAGGTAGCCAAAGTTTGGTGCTTATTAATGTAAATGGCAGAATTAAAGTCTTTGTTGTAGTTTCAACATCTTTCTTTTTAAAGGTTCTGCTTATGCTTACTTTTAAATCTGATCTCTTTTTGACTTGAAACCTAGTCTACAGACTGCATCCTGTCTGAAGGAACTACTGGAATCTGGGGCTTATTATTCGGGGAAATTTAAATACCTCAGAATTTTACTACTCTGGATGTTCAATTCATGATTATTTTCCATAACTCAAGAAACTGCCTTAATTTTTCCACATTTCATTTTTTCTCCCTCACTGATGAAGTGAATTAATTCTTAGGCACTCTTTCATGTATCTGATCAAAGTTTATCTCCCTTAGAGACAATACCAAACCATAAATGTTTTTCAGTTATCATTACCCAGCATTGAGCAGAAGCTGAATTTGTAATGTGCACTCAATTTATCTTGATTCCTGAAAGGAAACACAGCTTAATTAGCAATGTTAAAGTCTTCCTGGGTCTCAACTTCCCTCCATGAAACACAATGTGAATCTGTGAAAACCATGCTCCATAGGGGCTGTGTGGGTTAAGTAGGACTTATCTCACAAAAACTCATGCACATGTTAAAACTCTATTGTCTTAACGTTAATGGTTGATGGATTAAGGGTAGAGATTTGATCTAATTATGGTGTCTGAGGGGCAGATCTGGGGGGGGAGATCCTTAGGTCACTGGGGGCATTCCCTGGGAGGGTGGCTCTCATGAAAGGGTTCATTATTTCCATCACATTCTGCCTAAGTGTTCTCTGCATCCTGGCTCATTCCTGTGTACCCAACAATACCAGTCTCCGTCAGAGGCTGGATATGGGATTGCCTAAACCTGAATTGCAACATCCAAACTAAATTGAACTTCTTTCCCAAGGGGCTCCTCCTATATGTTTTAGTTAAAGTAACAAAAACTAGACTACTGCAGTGGATAATGTCTTAGTAATTTTGATTATTCTTGAATGTAAATCATCTGCTTTGCATGGTAGGTTGTATACCACAGTAATAATACTCTTCCCACTGATTGAATATTTGCTGTATATTAGGCCCTGTGCAAAACATGTATCATCACATGAAAGTTTTATAATTCACTAATAAAAACAACCAGCTAACCAAACAGAAATGTCACTGATGTTTCGAAGGAATAGAAAATCCTTAAAACCATGTACCTAGGAAATGAGGATAACGAGATAGGAACTTTAACATTCTTGAAATTGACAAACATATTTCCGCATCTGAAGTCATAGTTATTTTGAATGTTCTTTCTTCTCTTTCTTCTCCTGGATGTGTAGAATTGGAGGGCCTTTTAAACTTTCAGCTATCTCAGAGCAAAATGCAGTGATTATGTCATCCCAACCTAGGAATAAATATCTCTATTGAGCAAGGAGAAAATAAAATCTGTTTAAGATCTGGAATATCTGTGCAATAAGAAAAATCAGGGGAAAGAAAGTAAAAATTATATACTTTGTTGTTGGAGCAATGCAAAGATTGCAATATTTGGATGATACTACATTCTGACACTGTTAGATTCAGTGATTATCTTCCCAATACAATGCTGCTTAGAAAACAATGTTATGCATTACTCTGGAATTAAGGTGAATTAAACTTTAATAATTTTTAGAAAATGTAATGGTCTCTATGAGATATGAGAGTGTTCAAATCCCTCAAACTTATATTTTGGATCCATGCTTTCCTGCTCAAAGCATTTTTAAAAACCAACACATTTTTATTTTTAAGCAATTTTCTAATAAATTTAAGATCTATACAGTTATTTGAATAGAGAGATAAGTAAATTCACACCTACACACACGCACACACACATGTTATTTTGTAGTGGTTTGGATAGTTTATGTGGTCTAGGGGTCCCTACACAGTGGTACACAGAGGCTATAGAGACCTTGCTAGGCATCTGCCTCAGGGCTACATTTTTATTTTTATTTTTAGTTTTTATTTTAAAGATTTATGTTTTTAGCTGAAAGGCAGAGTTAGAGAGAAAGAGAGAGAGAGAGTTTCCATTCACTGGGCCATTCTCCAAATGGTCACAATGGCCTGGGCTGGGCCCATCCAAAGCCAGGAGCCAGGAGTTTCTTCTGGGTCTCCCACATGAGCTCAGGGCCATCTTCTACTGCTTTCTCAAGTGCATTAATAGGGAGCTGGATCAGAAGTAGAGCAGCCAGGTCACAAACTAATGCTCCTATGAGTTGCCAGTGTCCCACGTGGTAGCTTAACCTGCTACGCCAAAGTGCCAGCCCCTATATTTTTATTAAGAAACTCATGTATACAGGATCTTCAAAAAGTTCATGTGAAATGCTTATGACAAAAGTGTGCATTGTTTTAAAAATTTCATTACACCAAAATATATTTATTTTTAAAATTCATATTATATGAGTTTTTGATGCACTCCTGCACCAGCTGTCCTAATAAATCACAAATGTTGTTGTAGTTTCGTACCTTATAATGTTTCTTATTCTCCTATTTTGTAATAATATACTCTCAGCATTATTTGTACTAATGTACTCTCAGCATTATTGTACGCGCCATGATCTACCCTGAACTTTTATCCCGTTATATAAAACAGTACCATATCTCAAGAGGAGCTCTATTAAGATTAATGATTGATTGGATCCATGACACTCTCAGAATCTAGTTCATGTGACTATATGACCACTAGTATTTGCACACAACTGACATACAATTGTCTTGTGGCAACCTCCTGTGAACTTTGTAACCATTCAGGTGTGAAGTCTGTATATGTGGTTAATGGGAAACAAATTCACATGCTTATCTTTTTATTATTTATTTATTTAATTAATTTGAAGAGCAGAGACAAACAGAAAGCTCTCCTATCTACTAGTTTACTCCCTAAATACCCACAGAAGGCAGTATGGGACAAATAGAAACGAAGATCTCAGAAATCAATGCAAGTATCCCGTGTGAGTGATGGGGACCCAACTACTTTGAGCTATCACTTGCTGACTCCCAAGGTTTGCATTAGCAGGAGCTAGGAATCAGGAGCTGAGCCAGGATTTGTACCCAGGCACTCTGATATGGGATGTAGGCATTCCAAATGATACCTTAGATGTTAGAAAAAATGCGTGACCCCATACTCTTTTTTTTTTCTTTGTCAGTTTAATATTTTTACTTACCTAAAGTATAGGAGCTATATAGGGGCTTCCATGATGTTTTAAACAACATACCTCAAACCAAATAAATCAAGTTATTTTATAAATCACTTTATCACATTTTTTGTATTTCTCTTCTTTGAAACTTAATGTTGTCACATCATGGGTTACATTTGTCCTATTTGTTTCTTCCTACTTAAATGGATGAATGAATTCTATATATACCATTTTAGTATCTCTGACTTCAATTTCATCCTCTTTCTCAAGTTGCTATGCTAGCTAGGAAACTTCCTATTTATTATCTAGATATTTAATCTTACAACTCATTTCACTACCTTTCTATTTCAGTTATTACACAATGCCATTAAAGATCTTTTTTGCAAAATCTATTTCAAATAAAGAAATCTCAACTTATTATCCAAGTTAAAGTTACCATAATGATGATAATATCATAATATAAGCACAACTTCTGTGACTTCTCTTTGTATCTTAAAATTCATTTTATTTAGCCAGAAAAGACATTCTTCAAACTGTTACATCCCTGTATGTCCAAGTTTTACACTAACTCTCTTATTATAGTACATTTTGGCCTCCTTGGGTCCTTTTCTATTCTCCAAATGCCCGATAGTGGTATCCCTCTGTGCATCTGCACTCACTGTTCTTAGAGACTAGCATTCTCTCCCTTGCTTTTAACCTACCTGGCATGCCTTCAAGGCATTTCTCAAATACTAACTCTTCCAGGAAGCTGAATCTTAAAATAGAGGCTTTAAATAATCTCATTATTCTGAAAACCCACCAATGTATTTATTACTTGCAACCTCCATCTTGAATTATCATTATTTGTCTACTGATGTTATCTACTATACTAGGGAGCAAATTCACAGGAGGCAAAATCTTTGTGTTTATTGCTCTTATGCATCTTCTATGCTACACAGACTCAATCCATAAGCAAGTTACTACAAACTATTCTGAGCTGGAGCAAACATACACTGCTATTGGGTAGCCTTATGAGTTTTTTCTCCAAACCACCAGTCTTCAGATGCTAAGGCAAAGACTCCTCTCTTACTCGTTCTCAGCATGGTCCTTAAATTCATTAAAATTAACAGAATGAATTAAATATCAGTATAGTACTACATCTACAAGTTATATATTTTCAAATTCAATTGTAATTTTGTTAATTCTTTGGTATTACAAATATAGCTTAAGTTTAGAATTTTTAGCATACTACCACAAGATGGTTTATGAAAAGGCACAGTTCAACAGGATCTCAGGGAATCCTGGCCTTAGGGGTTCTGTCTACCAGGAGCCTAGTTAAAACAAACCTGATACTTTTATATAATAAGAACATAAAACTCCCTTCCTAGCCCTCAGATAGCTGTTCTGCTGAAGTTTATCCCAACTGAAAAGAATTTTGAGTGGATTACGACAATTTCTGGCTATTGTCTTAAAATGTAATGGGAAAAACATGTTCCCATTTATCATGATTTTATATAGTAGACTGAAACCAGATTTCTGAGAAACAATTATGAAGTTATAAATATGCTGTGTAGTGGCTGCATTTTCACTTATTTTTTCATCCCATCTTGCTCCTTCTAGGGGGTTGTACAATTTTGTTATTTATAAAGAAGAGACCAATGAAGACACATTGTAGAAATTTACCCTGGAATACACAATGTTAATTTTTCAAAGAGTTTTCCAAGAGCTGTTCTATCAGTAGACAACATCATGCTTTGTTTTCTTGTAACTACTACTAGCCCTGTTCAGGTGAAATATGCTAAGGCTATGCTTTTTTCTATACTAATGCGTGTTACATCAAGAAATACAGTTCAAATAGCTATGCCCAGCTTTATCTTTTAAACTCAATATAATGTCTTTGTTACCCATGTTGCATATTTCCTGGATTCAAATAAATGATAAAGGAACATGACTGGATATATTCAAAACTGATAATGACCATATAAGTAAGTAAAAGTCATACAGCCTTGGAAACATTTATGTTGAGAAATGTCAGGGGAAAAAAATTAGGTACTGGTGTGATATGAGGATTGCCTGAAAACTTTTTATATAACTTATGATGGGACTAATAATATTTCCTTCCTGACTATTCTGAAAACAATCAGAAGTAAATTTAATGAATCTAGTTAAAAACCTAACTTTTTAAACTGACTTTGGTGATGTATAAAAATTTTGTCTTGGTTTATTCTAGAAATTCCAGTGGGAAAGGAGAGAACACAGTTGATGACTTTTTTTTTCTACTCTTTTTGCTCTGTAGGACTGCAGTGTCCACTGACAGAATGAGCAAATTATCATAGAGACTGACTTTACCATGTCATCACTGTTGTTACCTTTAGTAGTCCTGGTATCAGATTTGCACTTAATAGCATATTCCCTCAGAAGCTATCAAGTCTCAGAACTGCCTGTCTGCTCTGCTCTGTTCTGAAGATGAAAGCAGCAACACTAAAACTGGGTCATGCCAGTGAAAAAGTTATCAGTGTAGAGTTTCATGGACTGATTGAATAAACAGAAATACTTCAGAGATATGCAAAGTTTTGCTGAGAATTGACTAGGTTTTACAAACCATACAGTCTCTGTCACAATCTCTCAACTCTACTATTGTGAAAAGAATGTGGCCACAGTCATTATATATAGCGAAATGAGTGTGATAGTGTCTCTATTACAAATTAATTTAGAAATATGGTTGACAAGGTGTGCCATGGCTTCCCAAAATCTGCATTAAAGAGACAGCATTGCACAACTCAGTCATCCAGGAGCATATCACCATTTTGAATGCCTGAGGGCCTTACCTTGGGATGGAGAAAGAGAGAGAGAGAGAGAGAGAGAGAGAGAGAGAGAGAAGAGAGAGAAAATCTCAGATTATATTATGAAAAGATATAATGTGGTTGAATAGACTTTTCACATCAGAGCTTCATTCTGTTACCAGGGATCCCTTGTTAAAATGCATGGGACCTTTCAATAGATGGTCTCTTAAATAATCCTGTTAATTTTCTTATGGATTATTTGAGCTCATTTAAGTTTGGTTTGCTTTGAAGATAATGTATTTAACATTCTTTATATAACCAGAGCTATTTTAATTACTTCATAATTTCTTGATAGACTTAAGTTTTCACTAGCTTAAACTGCTTGTAAAGATTGCCTTGGCAGTGAAAGCATTTGTTAATGAATAAATAAAAGATATAATTGACTAAATATTTATTTTATTTTTTCATGAAAAAAGTACAACCTCAAACCACATTTAACCTGTAATGGATTGAAGTATCATATTTTAAAACTGTTTGTTAGAGCAAGACACTCTGTGCAAGTATATAAATGAGATTTATATTCTAGTATATGCTTAAATTAGATGGTGTAAAAGATACTCAACAGTATAGTTTATCTGGGAATCAAGAAGTAATGACAAACATGAGCTTATGGATAAAATAGTTCTAAATGCTGTCCATAAATTGAATATATTTTGTACAATATCTTCACTTCTTCCATGCTAGTGTATAAATCAGAAAAAAATTATCTGATTCAGTAGCTATTGACATTATGAACTAAAAAATTTAGTGGAAATAGAGAACAAAATATTTTCTTTGAAATGCAAGTCAAAGGATAACACAAAATGCTTCAAGAAACTATTTATTTCATGTTTCTGTGACCACCAGTTGTGTTTTTGAAGTGAGAGAGGGACAGAAAGCGTCCACCTACTGGTTTACTCCCCCAAATGCCTGCAATGGCCAGCCACAGGGCTGAGCCAGGTAGCCAGGATCTCAATCCAGGTGCATAGATGCAACCAACTGAGACATCATCTTCTACCTCCTAGGGTACGCATGAGCCAGGATACTGGAATCCAGAGCAGAGCCCAGACTCAAACCCACGCACTCTGATATGGTGTACAGTGTTCCAACTGGCAGCTTAACCACTAAGCCAAATGTGCACCCCAACTGCTAGATCTTATTTATTCATATTAAAAGCTCTTCAAATTATTGCTTTTTAGTAATGAGCTAAAATAATTTTAATCATCACAGCCACAGAAAGATGTATTTTAATGATAATTGTATCAAATCATAATGAACAAACTTTCTTGGTAAATATCAAAAGAAAATTAAATTCTATACCAGAGTTCTTTATTTCTTCTTTTTGTTTTTTATGACTCATACTTCTTGGTTTTTAATGGCTAAAACAAATATTTGTTTCCTTGTATCAGTCCTTATTTTTAAAAATAGCTCACCAATTGGCTACAAACAATTAATGGACAGTTGTTTTATAGTAGTTACCATTTTTAAAAGAAAAAAAGTTAGTTGGTCTTTAAAACATTAGTGATAGTAAACTTTGTTTTATAGATATTGAAAAGGCATCAAAATCCAGTTAAACTGTCTGGCTTTGAAGTTCCACTAGAGGGCAACATGTACCAAGATTTTGATCCTTTGTACTTTAAATGAGAAAGAAATCCAGTTTTAATACCTTTTCATGAATAAATGACACTGTCTTAATATTTAGCATCATTCAGTATTAATTGTTATCTTTATGTTGCACATGTAGTTCTGAGTGAACACTAAATAGAAGATAGTATTGTGGATGCTAAGCCATCAGATTTTAGTTACAGTCAACACTTGTTTTTCAGTTATCACAATGAAGACACAATAATATCAAAAATGGCTTTATTTTGCATGTAATGAGTTCATGCAGTAAAATAGTATATATGTGATAGATTATAAATATGAATAAAGTGTTTTAGGTAAAAGAAATTTAAAGTAATCATAGGAGCTATGGTACTTAATTTGAAATATGATTTTTGAAGACATAAAGGCATTTTCTCATTATATATTCTCAGGGATCATTTGCACCTTGAGTATAAAGACTGACTGAATGTTGTGTATCACATCAGTCCTCCTTACCTTACTCCTTGCTGAGAAAGGGAATTGGTTTAAAACTGGCAGCATCACCAGGTGCTTGAACAAGTCTTCCCAAAACAGCACTCTGTCTACAACTTGTCCTCATTTATTTCCTACTTCTCCACCTATTCATTGATATTTAATAAAGAAAAATATTGTAAATGTTGCTGGTTATCACTATGACACTGAGAGAAAAAAACATAATGTCTTTGTCTCCTTTTGTTTGTAAATTGAATTATTTGGAAGAGAGCAAAGCAACATTGAAGAGGGAGAGAGAGATGCAACCAACTTTGGAAAATAATTATGTATGAATTGTAATTGGAAACAACAATGAACACATACTCACAATAGTGTACTTTAACTCTATATGGCAGATTTTACACAGGGACATGCATAACTAGCACAGTGCAGAAAATAATGCATGCTCTTCCTAATTTGTGTTCAGTTCATCATATCATATTTAAAGTAAGATAAGGTGCAAGGACCTTGAGTCAGGTGTCATGTGTCCATACTCTTCTAGGTAAGATCATTATTGGAAGCCTGCCTTGTAGGATCTTGGGAAGGAATTAGCCCTGAGGATATCTATCGTTCCAGGGCAAAGGCTTTGAAAATAATAACTTGCACCAGTTTTCCCTACAGTAACTGATTCTTTTCCCTTTCTAGATTCAGATGCTCATGTAATAAAATTGTTTCTGTTAGATCTTTGAATTGTTTTCTGCTCTTTTTTATATATAATTCTTTGTGAACAGCAATCATATAAATGCCAAACCTGATTTATCCCTCTTTCTCCTCTATTATATCCTGTGTAGTTGTCTTTATTCCTTTTCCTCTCACTTTAAGTGAATTTCTCACACTTCTGTATCCTGATTTCATTAAATTGTATTTCTTCTTCTTTTTTTCTCCATTTTTTTCCTTTGAACTCTGTGGTTTACTTTTCATCCCTCTATTTGTCTTAAAATCTGTCTCTAAAGCAGATATTTAACCTAGGGGTTAAACTGCCGGATTGGACAGTCGTATCTCACATCAGAGTGCCTATGTTCTAGTTCCCCATCCACTCTGGCTTCCAGCTTCCTGAAAATCGGCACACCGGGAGGCAGCAGGTGATGGATCAAATAGTTGAGTCCCTGATACCCACTTAGAAGACCTGGATTGTGTTTCCAATCCTAAACTTCATTCTGGCTCAGCCTCACCCCTTGCAAGCATTTGAGGAGTAAACAGGTGGATGGGAATCAATCAATCTGTCTCTCTCTCTCTCTCTCCCTCTCTCCCCCTCCCTCCCTCCCTCCCTCTCCCTTTACCCCCACCCTCTTTCTTACTATCGAGAGCATTTTTTGAAAAAGGAAACTTCTCATTCTCCCTTTTTAAATATTTTATTTTCCTTGAAGACTTTTGTCTTTGTTTTCTTTTGTTGTAATTGAACTTAAAAAACTTCTTTGAAGCTAAAGAAAATTACTTAAATAGCCTATTGTGCATTCCTGTTCATGATATATAGCTTTTTTTTCTTTTTTTTTTAACTTTTATTTAATGAATATAAATTTCCAAAGTACAGCTTATGGATTACAATGGCTTCCCCCCCATAACGTCCCTCCCACCCACAACCCTCCCCTTTCCCACTCCCTCTCCCCTTCCATTCATATCAAGATTCATTTTCGATTCTCTTTATATATAGAAGATCAGTTTAGCATATATTAAGTAAAGATTTCAACAGTTTGCTCCCATACAGAAATATAAAGTGAAAAATACTGTTTGAGTACTAGTTATAGCATTAAATAATAGATGATTTTTTAATTGATGATGAAATCAGATCAGACCCATTGTCATGTTTAATCCCAGTGAGAGTCAAGTTGGGAATTGATAATTTCTTCTTCTTTTTTTTTTTTAAAGAAGATCAGTTTAGTATACATTAAGTAAAGATTTCAACAGTTTGCACCCCCATAGAAACACAAAGTGAAATATACTGTTTGAGTACTCGTTATAGCATTAAGTCTCAATGTACAGCACATTAAGGACAGAGATCCTACATGAGGAGTAAGTGCACAGTGACTCCTGTTGTTGACTTTACCAATTGACACTCCTGTTTATGGCATCAGTAATCTCCCTATGCACCAGTCATGAGTTTCCAAGGCTATGGAAGCCCCTTGAGTTCTCCGACTCTTATCTTGTTTAGACAAGGTCATAGTCAAAGTGGAGGTTCTCTCCTCCCTTCAGAGAAAGGTACCTCCTTCTTTGAAGACCTGTTCTTTCCACTGGGATCTCACTCACAGAGATCTTTCATTTAGGGTTTTTTTTTTTTTTTTTTTTTTTTTTTTTTGCCAGAGTGTCTTGGCTTTCCATGCCTGAAATACTCTCATGGGCTTTTCAGCCAGATTGGAATGCCTTTAGGGCTGATTCTGAGGCCAGAGTGCTGTTTAGGACATCTGCCATTCTATGAGTCTGCTGTGTATCTCACTTCCCATGTTGGATCACTCTCCCCTTTATTTATTCTATCGGTTAGTGTTAGCAGGTACTAGACTTGTTTATGTGCTCCCTTTGACTCTTAGTCCTTTCATTATGATCAATTGTGAACTGAAATTGATCACTTGGACTAGTGAGATGGCATTGGTACATGCCACCTTGATGGGATTGGAGTCCCCTGGTATGTTTCTAACTCTACCATTTGGGGCAAGTCAGCTTGAGCATGTCCCAAATTGTACATCTCTTCCCTCTCTTATTCCCACTCTTGTGTTTAACAGGGATCACATTTCAGTTAAATTTCAACACTTAAGAATAACTGTGTATTAATTACAGAATTAAACCAGTCATATTAAGTAGAACAGACAAAAAAAACTACTAAGAGGGATAATGTATTAAGTTGTTCATTAACAGTCAGGGCTATGCTGATCAAGTCACCGTTTCTCATAGTGTCCATTTCACTTCAACAGGTTTCCCCTGAGTTTTATTTTGCTTTTTTCCTAGAGTTTTTGATAGGTCTCATTCTAGCTTCTTTACATTTAAAGCTCATCTTTGAATGCGGATATCTGTTTTCTGAAAAAAAAAAAAATGTATGGGGCATAAGGAGGAAAAATGGGGTGGGAAGGATATGCTAGAGGAGCATCCAAAGCCCACATTTCATAGTTCTTGGCTGGTATTCGTCAGAGGTGTTTTAAATGAGAAGTCTCATTTTTAAATGACTTTTAAAAAAAGGAGTTCAAAAGTCATATTTATGCAGCTATTAATTTTGTGATTCTTGTCAATGATTGCCATACTTCTTTTTGGTGGAGGGATTCATAGTTCTTTTACTTTTTGAATAATCTATTCACTTCATGAAAAAACCTTTTGGATTTTTCCTCTAATGATGAGTAGCAGCTATTTAAGAAAGCAAAACAAAAACCATAAGCCTATTTCAATTTCAGTGTGATTCCCTACTTTGTTTATTTTTATGTCTCTATCCCATAGCACAGTGTTTAATAGCATAAATATTTATTTATTTATTTATTTATTTATTTATTTTTTACAGCAGAGTGGACAGTGAGAGAGAGAGACAGAGAGAAAGGTCTTCCTTTTGCCATTGGTTCACCCTCCAATGGCCGCCATGGCCGGTGCGCTGCAGCTGGTGCACCGCGCTGATCCGATGGCAGGAGCCAGGTGCTTCTCCTGGTCTCCCATGGGGTGCAGGGCCCAAGCACTTGGGCCATCCTCCACTGCACTCCCTGGCCACAGCAGAAAGCTGGTCTGGAAGAGGGGCAACCGGGACAGAATCCGGCGCCCCGACTGGGACTAGAACCCGGTGTGCCGGCGCTGCAAGGCGGAGGATTAGCCTAGTGAGCCATGGCGCCGGCTTATTTATTTATTTTTTGACAGGCAGAGTGGACAGTGAGAGAGAGAGACAGAGAGAAAGGTCTTCCTTTGCCGTTGGTTCACCCTCCGAAGGCTGCCGCGGCCGGCGCACTGCGGCCGGTGCACCACGCTGATCCGATGGCAGGATCCAGGTGCTTCTCCTGGTCTCTCATGGGGTGCAGGGCCCAAGCACTTGGGCCATCCTCCACTGCACTCCCTGGCCACAGCAGAGAGCTGGCCTGGAAGAGGGGCAACCAGGACAGAATCTGGCGCCCCGACCGGGACTAGAACCCAGTGTGCTGGCGCCGCAAGGCAGAGGATTAGCGTAGTGAGCTGCAGCACCGGCCTAGCATAAATTTTTAATACTTTTTGTTAAATGAATCATTTTCTGATTTATTTAATTCATACCATCAGTTTTCCCTATTTCGGTCATCACTCTGGATTCTACAATATATCAATAAGTACTCTTTTTTTGGAGTACTTATTTTTGATTTTTTTATGGCAAATGTATTTTTTGAATTTAATAATAAAGGGAAACATGAACAGCTATTAAAATCAAGAATATTTTTATAATTTAAGATAATATCTTACATCTTTATTTTTTACAATTGCTTGTTTCTTCTTAAAATTCAAGTTATGGTTATTTGCTGAAGTACTTCTTTCTTTCCATTTTTTTTTTAAGATTTATTTATTTATTTGAAGGTCAGAGTTACAGAGAGAGAAAGAGAGAGAGAGAGTGAGAGAGATCTTTCATCTGCTGGTTCACTCTCCAGTTGGCCACAACAGTCGGAGCTGTGCCAATCAGAAGCCAGGAGCCAGGAGCTTCTTCTGGGTTGCCCATGCTGATGCAGGGCCCCAAGGTCTTAGGCCATATTCTACTGCTTTCCCAGGCCATAGCAGAGAGCTGGATAAGAAGTACAGTGGCTGGGACTCTAACCGGAGCCCATATTGGATGCTGGCACTGGGGCAGCAGCTTTACCTGCTACGCCACAGCACCGGCCCCAGAAGTACTTCTTTCAATAATGCCCAATACATGTTGTCTCCCAAAACATTTGTATTTGCTTATTAATTATTCATACCTTCACTTATTTTTGTAATTTGGAAATCTAAAATTAGATTTAATTTATTTAAAAATACCAATGACATGTGTTCTCAATTTCTGATTCAAAAGTATTATTGTGGACTAGATGTGGGCAATATGGTATTAAAACTTCCATGGTTTTGACTTAAAATTCTTTTTATACTATTCTCATAATAAATATATTTCTCATATGTGGGTTTATATTTTGCTATTTTTACTAAGTTTATGAGAAAATATCCATAGACCATAAATGGTTTACATCTTTTTAATATGTAACTCTACATTGCACTCTACTACCTCTTTTGCAGTGCAAAAATATATTGTAATTCAACATGACTTTCCAATTCTTGGTCACTTTGACATGTAGAGTTACAAAGATCTCAAATGTTAATGACATCCAAAAATTAACCTCTGGCCTAGAGTGTTTATATTGGAATTTAATGGCCCACTGTTTGGATTACTGCTGTGGGCATTAGCAGATACCCTATAACAGTAAGGAATTCACCTGTTTATATGAACAGCCAATTCTAGGCTGCAAATTTTCCCCAAACCTGCGTTAAAAACTGGGATGTGGTAGATGCAATAGTCCACTCAGAATTCATATCATTATTCTTCCTTCCTTCTTCTGCCCAGCAACCTAATAACTTTTCACTTTAGGATAACAAACTAGAAAATATTGGATTCAGTAATTTTCCAAGAAAATGTAACCATTGAATTATTTCCCTATCTCACCACTTCATTTCTCCTATAGAAGAATGATAAACCTGGAATTTAAAAGGATGCCCAACAGTAAATATACATATGGTATCTCTTTTACTAAACATGATTACAAATAAGCAGTTTAATCAATCATTTGTCATGTCTCATCTTAAATCCTCATAGTTTTTGCATGCACATGAAAGACTCTACATGCCAAGAATTTCACAAAGCTGTCACTGATGGCAGTGATTTGTGACAGAGCCAGGGTTGCATTTCAGAGGGAATTCTAATTCTGCCTTCCCCTTTGTGAGCCTCTCCAAGTGGAACACAAGCTTCCATGTAGTTCACTATGCCACAGTCATCTCTTAACTGAGCTCCAAGGAGCCCAACTGCATGTACTGCAGTAGTCAGTTCAAGCAAGAGACCCAGTGTGAATGTTCATTCTCAAGTTTTCAAACAATTTGTTATTATGAAGCAAAAATCTAAAAATGGACAGAAGCGCCGCTCCCCTTCCACATTCTCCCATGGCATGGTACTGGTTAAGGACCAGCTAGATTAGCTCAGACATGGGAATCATCTTCCTGTCCAGGGAGCCACTAACAAAAGGCTCCTGCTGTTTTATCTACCTGGGGTCATGGGAGATGGGAAAAGAAAGGGAAGATGAGGAGGGCTAGGAGTTGAAAGTTGGGAAGTATTGCATCAGAGTGAAGAATACTCCTACCATCCTCAAGGCTTCCCCTCTGCTTGTCCTCCCTTAAGACAGGCTTCAGCAGATGCCCACAGAAGGCAAGCTGAGAATGCCAGATGCAGAAATCTCTGAATGAGAGAGCCAGGGCTGGAAGTGCAAATATGCACACCCACAAGGCTGGTCAGAGGGGCGTGAAGCCTGGACAGCCGCTGCCTCCAAAACTGCAGTGTGCTGGCTGTGCACAAGCTCTGGGTTAAGGAAGGTCACGTGAGGCCTGCCAGGTAGGGCCTCTTAACTCTCGCGAGTCAAGCTGGGAGAATCACAAATACAGTCCTAACCAGGAGCCAGACTCTTTAGTCACCTTCTTCTCTTTCTTAATAGCCTTGTGTATTTTGTCCTCCCCTACTTTTCACATAATTGTTTTTAGCGCTTTCGCTTTCCACATGTAGATCATAGGGTAGAGGGTGGTCAAAACAACTGGAATAGTTCAGAGAAGATTTAATGCCGGGGGTGGGGGGAAAGAGTTCATTATAGAAATATCACGGAGAGTCTGTCTCATGGAGTGTGGAGAAAGGGAGTGGACTCCTGAGATAGTATATACAATGGTGACGATTCAGTGAGAGGATGATAATACCTTAGAGTTGATTGGAGCCCAAAGTAGAAGGCAAGGATGGGCAGGAGATGCATTGAAAAGACCAAATTATGAAAACCCACATACACTATCCAATTTTTAAATATTTTCCATTAAAATATAAAAGTAGTGAATAATATGATCACAAAAATTTTAAAAACATTTTGAAGCCAAGGCTAATATGGGAGCTAGGAAATGATACAAGAATAACAAGGTACCTAATTTTAAATAGTATTTCTTGGCACCAATGCAGAATTGGTTATTTGTGTCCATAAAGGAGACCATTTCAAAGATCAACTATTTTCTTATTTGAAGAGTTGTTGTTAAATTGTTCTGTAGTGTGTGAATACTTCCTCTAAAATATATAAAAATCCTTAAATGTAGAAAAATATTTGAGCACTGTATCATAGCTTCACACACTGGGAATGATGACTTGGGAAAAGCAGTGAGGCAAACATGTTGCTGATATGGGGGAGGAAAAAGGCAACCTACCTGTAACCTGAAGAGACTTGAGTTCCACAGAGTGTATATGGTGCCAATATCAATATTTTGTCTATAGAGTAGACATTACCTTTTTTCTAAAACAGAAACATAGTTTCTAATTTTCTAACATTTGGTAACTGTTTCTGTTGAGCAAATAGTAATGCTTGGTATAGATTTGAACTTCCCATTAATGCCATGGTCTCTGTAATGCTTATGTTATATATTCAAGTTCACATTGCAAAATAGCTAAATAAGAGCAGGCATTGTAGCATAGTGGGTTAAGCCACCCGTTGGGAGGCTCACATCCCCTTTTGGAGTGACTGGGTTCAAGTCCCATGTTGGCTTCCACTCCAGCTTCCTCCTTATATGTACCCTGGGAGGCATCAGGTAATGGCACAAGTACTTGGGTCCCTGACACACATGTGGGAGACCTCGATGAACCTCCTAGTTCCTGGCCTTGGCCAGGTCCAACCCAAACAGTTAGGGACATTTGTGATGTGAACCAGCTGATGGAAGATGTGTGTGTGTGTCTCTTTCCACCACCATCCCCCTCCCCAAATAAATGAAAATAAACATTTCAAAATAAATGCTTTTTAAATGTTTAGTTATTTTTATCAACTTTGACTCAAGATTAAATCTTAGTGACTTTATCACAAGTTATGCATAACATATCCAAGGACAAAAGTGACCTACGATAAATTAAATTTGATTTTCTTCTTATTTTTCATGTACTTATAAGTCTTGTTCTTGGCTAAGAAATCTGTTTTGTTCAATGTGCTTTGCTCTAAAATTTAGTATTTGCTTTTTTCTAATTTGCAATGTATGTGAATATGATTCACAGAACTGTTATGGTCTCTTGTGTTTAATTAGACATCTGTAAAAGAACCCAGGACTATTAGTGTAACACATTATTTCTAAGTCAAAAGAATTTCACTTCCCCAATAAGTTAAAAATATTATATTCTATAATTTTGAAATAGCAATTCATATTTTTAAAAATAATGCTACAGAAAATGTTGCTTTTGTGTGGTTATCATAATTTCTGTTGTCTTTATTTTGGTTGACAAAAAGAATGGAAACAAGAAAGTATAGTTTTTACCAACTTTGACTATAAGAAGATTTTTGTTCTTGATGTCTATCAAGGATTCTATCATCTCAAGTGTATTTCTTCTTACACAGTGAAGGCCAGAATTAGCAACAAGCCAGCCCCCCTTGTTATGACCTGGTAGAGATCTCTATAAAGATTCAAGTGATAGCATGACATTTTCAGGGCAAATTATCCCTCCGCTGATGAGACCAGTGGTAAAATATTCAGAACATTATATTTTAGTTTATTTCTTTTGTGTTAATCACACAGACATTATTGAAAATTTAGACTATTGTGATGTTTTCGCTTAAAGGTTCATTTTGTTCTTATTCAAGTTAAGATTAAGTATCAGTTTTTTCTTTAACTTTCTTTTAAAATGTTTTAAATTTATATTTCTTTTAGTTAACAAAATAATCATATGTATCCAGTAAGAGTCAACAAAAGTCTAAATTAAAATATTTCTATTTAATAGACATTAATAATCCCTATTATATCATTCACTTAACAATTACATTATTTTCATTGGTAAATTTCTAGTAAGTTCATAATTTTCCTGCAATTTTCTGTTTTTCTACCTTGATAATAATTGTTCCCATTCTCCCTTTCTATCCAAGGAAAATAAATACAATGAACATTTCACATTAATATAGCTTCTCAACTGCTAAATCTTGATAAATGAGTTGTGTATGTAAAAATGAGACGCTCTATGTTTTACCTCCCAAGTTACTTCAGTAGATTACTGGTGCATTCCTATATGGACTTCTGAGCTTAGGAAAGCTATGAAGCCTATGGGCCAGGTGGTAACCAGAAGACTGTGGTGAAAGTTGAGTTAAGCCCTTTTAGTAACATAGAACCTAAAACCAGTGTTATGAATATGATGAAGATGAAGACATCAAACATCTAAACTGTCTGTCTATATCCTTCTCGCACATATATTTGTGCATATATACATACACACGTATGTGAGAAAAATAGAATGAAGTGACTGCATGGAACAGAAAGTCATTATCAACAGTACTGTGGTCCTCATCGCCTTTGTCCATTCTATAAAACATTTGCCTTTAGGCCACCGCCGCGGCTCACTAGGCTAATCCTCCGCCTGCGGCACTGGGACACCGGGTTCTAGTCCCGGTCGGGGCGCGGGATTCTGTCCTGGTAGCCCCTCTTCCAGGCCAGCTCTCTGCTGTGCCCAGGGAGTGCAGTGGAGGATGGCCCAAGTGCTTGGGCCCTGCACCCCATGGGAGACAAGGAGAAGCACCTGGCTCCTGCCTTCGGATCAGCGCGGTGCGCCGGCTGCAGTGCGCCGGCTGCGGTGGCCATTGGAGGGTGAACCAATGGCAAAAGGAAGACCTTTCTCTCTGTCTCTCTCTCTCACTGTCCACTCTGCCTGTCAAAACAAACAAACAAACAAACAAAAAAAAAACCACATTTGCCTTTACTAGTTTAGGGCAGGGAAAAATAATTTTCTTTTTGCTGCTCAAGTACTCAAGTGGGATCCCCATAGCAAAAGATAGATTGAGAAAGCAAACACAAGTTTATTAAAGTATATCTATCATACACGTACATGGCAGGATAGAGAAAGAATCGTTCTCTAAGGGGTGGCTTGGAACTCAGGCTTACTTTAGCATCTCCAACAAAAAACAACAGATTTTTGGAGAAGTGATGAGACAAACTAAAATGACCTTAAGCCTCAAGGGGAGGTAAATTATGAAAATGAAAATATACGGGAAACTAGTGATGGAGAAAGGTTAGTTATTAAGTTTGTCATGTGGCTTGCTCTGGTGATCCAGACAATAAAGGATAAAGGTCCAAGGTTCTCATGGCTGATCAATCTTTGAACTTCCTGGTAGAGAAGGGAGGAGAGACATCTTTGTAAGTTTGTCATGCTTTCCCCAAATAGGGGAAGGAACGGAGCTTTCTTTTATTTGCCTCTTCTAAACTAGTTTCAACTCAAAATAATCCTTTTGACTAAGTGACATGTTCTAGGATGACATATTCCATAATTCTTCACAGGTAAAAACATCTTAGATGCCATAATTAATATAAGCATCATGAAATCCTAAATATTTTCTGGAGAACCAGAAAGTTAGCAGTTGAATATCAAAGATCTTTTATAAAGAGTGAAAGGCTGTTCTGCTGTTAATTTGGTGATTTAGCCTTATTTATCCACCAAGCAGTATTAGGAGACTAGGCATTTTCCTGGGCACAGAGAGATTAAAGGAGTTCACACCCAGACAGAAGATTATCAAGTAATTAGAACATATTGTAATAGATACTTTTATGTGGTACTTATTGGAGAATGAAGAAGAAAAATTCTAGCACCTTCTGACAGGCAAGGAATAGTCTTGCAATGCCAGTAGGAATTTGGAAGGCAAAGAAATCTCCATGTATAAAGGCATTTCCTTATGTTTATCTTTGTATATTAAAGAAGAAATGTATTTAATGAACCAGGGGTAGGTCAAAGTTATTTGTAAATTAGAAGCTATAAAGTATAATAAAATTACCAAATAGCCAATATTCTGTGAATCTTTACTGAATGCTAGTCATTCTTATGGGAGCTTTCTTTGAATCCTCATATTATATCTCATATATATCCTCATATAGTTTCTAGTAATTGATGTCAGTTTAACCCTGAATAGAATACAAAATCTTTGAGTGACTTAAGTTTTGCATCTGTAAAATGGGCATGTATTTATTAGGAGGATTGAGTTAATAATTTTAAAGTATTTAGAACAACCTCTTTCTCAGGTATTTATTATGCATCGGTTAAACAAATCAGTTAAAAAAACTGAACCAAAAGTTAATATTAAATTGTAGATTGTATAAGATCATTTCCTAACTTGAATCAAAAATATTTCATTAACATTTGTTGGTATAAAAACTGTGGTTTTTATTTTCAATCCTTTATAATGGTGCCATTTCTTATTCTTTTTTTTTAGTATATTGATTATGTTTGTCATTTTAAAATTATTTTAAAAGCTCATTAACAGACTGATCAAGGATAAACTATATAGAATTATTCATTTTTAAAATAATTTGGTTCTTTTGAATTAAAGTATTCACATCAGTATAAACAGTACTAGCAGTCACTCATGCATACAGGGTGTCATTCAATAAATACCTATTAAGTACTACTTTGTAGTAAATAGACAGCTCAACACTGTGGTAAGATTAGTAAGACAGGGTCTTCTCCCTGAAAGAGTTCAGGATCTTATATAAAAGCAAGCAATGCAATGAGAGAGGCAAAGAGACCATGTGATTTACCATTAGTTGGTTTCAACCATGTCAAGAACAGGAATAAAATATTATATGCATTCCATAGCTTTGAAAACCTTCAGGAGACAGCACATCAAATTATCACCGATAAGTTTTAAAAGCTTTCTTTGTTTTAAATCCTAGCCAATTATTATGACTGTGTTATATCACCATATATATCCTTAAAACCCTCATTTGTGCCATCTATTTAATAGATTTCACTACTCTAATGAAGACCTAACTAGCAGAATGTGATGAGAAAAAATAACACCTTTCCAAAAACACTTAATTTGTTAGTACACTAGAATGAAGAGTTATACATTTTGCCTCAGGGTTCAGTCTTTGCTTCTAAAACTTTTCTTGAGAAATGACTGAAAGTGTCTCACATGCAGAAAGAGAGCAGGCCAGCACGTCATCTCCACTTTAAACATGTACCACATCCTATCACTTTGCACATTCGCATTTCTGGGCTCAGAACAGACAAGTGACTCCATTTATACCTTTACAGGATCTCGGACACAAAGCATATCTTCAGGTCATCTGATCAGTGCCTATACTATTTCTACCATCAGGGGTCTGGAACCTTCCATGCAGTGACATTGACTAACAAATGAGCTCTTCAATGCTTATCTCTAATTGTTGGTTATGTCCTTGAAAGTCGTTTAGCCCCTTCGCTTAAATGCCTGTACCTCAAGGCTCAAATCTCAGCCAGGCTTGCATTTCCTTACAGCTTTCTTTTCAGGAAAGTGTTCCTCCTCCAAGTTTCCATTTTCTCTTCTACCTAATAAATCCCATAACTGAATTTCCCATCCTGGCTTTCTCTTGGATTTTCAGTCCTAGATTCATTATTGCTTGGTTGGTGTTTTCATCTGAATCTGAAGTTATTGCTTCAGAGACCACATATCAAAAACTAAACTCTTCAGCCTTCCCCAGAGAAAGCCTCCCCATGTCTTCCAATTGTCCTCATTGAATGGAACCACAATTGTTAAATTCTCATACTTCTCTTTCATGTTGCAATTTGCCTTCTCTTTATCATGAGTGATTATCAATATTCCATTTTCCAGTTTAGCTCAGTCTTCTACCATTTATCAGAGTGTCTCTGAACAGGATGCTAGGAAATATGCTATGGCAAGAACTTAACTGCCAAGACATAAAGAAAAACAAAAATTATATGTGTTTGTCAAACTCGAAACTTACATGTTCTACAAGAAACAGCTGAAATCAGTGGGCAGAACAAGGTGGGGAGGCAGCTCTGCTCCACAAGAGCTCACCATGTAATTTTCTCTTCATCATTCCCCATCATGTTGTGTGCAGAGTGTCCTGAGCCTGGTGTAATGAAGTTGCATTCTAGCTCATTGGAGCCAAGTAAAATAGAGAAGACTGAAACAGGAATATGGAAATTGCACATGTGAGTTCTTATCACACTCCTTTGTCAAAGACAGGGTCACCGGGCCAAAACAGATGCGAGGGAGGTGGGGAAATCTCCTGCAAGACAGCCAATGGCTTAACTAAAGCTATTATTTGAGAGGAAGGGGAAAATGGATTTGAGAATACAATTAATCATTTATCTTACTAGCCAGATATTGTCACTCAAATCTATCATCAACATTATTCCCCACATTTATTCTGAGTTTCCAGAATAAATCCAATGCACTTTTTCTGGTTATCCTCGTCCTTGACAGTTCTGTTTTGTTTTGCATTTATTTTACACTTATTTAACCAATGTAAAACTCTTTATAACAGATCCTTGTTTTCATTTTTATGCATTGTCAAGCAAATTTCATGATTCTAGTGCCAAGAAACACCTTAGTCCTTTGCATAGTCAGGGTCTATCAGTGTGTTATCCAAAATAAACAATAAGATACACAGGAACATTATTTTGCTTATGATACAGAGTCAGTGTTTTTTTAGCAGTGTTCTTTAAGGTATAATAGGGGCACAGAAGAGGGTGATCCTGGCCGTATGCATTATAAAGTGACATGGTCAACACTTCTATTCCAAAATGCTGGTTAGCAAAAGAAAAGCAAAACACATTTATTTGATCATTGTTATGTGTGAATTAGACTTCAGATTGAATATCCAAAGATAGGTCAAGTAGGCATTTTTATGTTTCTGTTTGATGAATGAGGGAACAGACAACTGCATAGAAATGTAGTAGAATATGAGCTACTAGAAATATATGTAGTGGGAAAATCCACCAAGATTTGTCTGTTCAGACTGTTCTTGTCCCCTCAGTTCTAGACTTTCTCCTCCTAGGTATGGGATAGTAACTTTCTGGAATGGAAATATTTTTAATTTTTTAAAGATTTATTTTATTTATCTGAAAGAGTTATAGATAAGACATGGAACAGGCCGGCACCATGGCTCACTTGGCTAATCTTCCACCTGCGGTGTCGGCACCCCAGGTTCTAGTCCCGGTTGGGGCACTGGATTCTGTCCCAGTTGCTCCTCTTCCAGTGCAGCTCTCTGCTGTGGCCCGGGAAGGCAGAGGAGGATGGCCCAAGTGCTTGGGCCCTGCACCCCATGGGAGACCAGGAGGAAGCACCTGGTTTCTGGCTTTGGATCGTCGCACCGCGCTGGCCGCAATGCACCGGCGGTAGCAGCCATTTGGGGGTGAACCAACTGGAGAAAGGAAGACCTTTCTCTCTTTCTCTCTCATTGTCTAACTCTGTCAAAAAAAAAGATATGGATGAGAGAGAGAGGGAGAGGGAGAGGGAGAGGAGGAGAGAGAGGGAGAGAGAGAGAGAGAGAGAGGTTTTCCATCTGCTGGTTCACTCCCTAACTGGCCACAATGGAGCTGAGCCCATCTGAAGTCAGGAGCCAAGAGCATCTTCTGGGTCTCCCACATGGATGCAGGGACCCAAATACTTGAGCCATCCTTGCTGCCTTCCCAGGCTCATTTTTAGGGAGCTAGATCAGAAATGTAGCAACCAAGACTCCAACTGGCACCCATATGGGATGTATGCTGGGGCTTTAACCTGCTGCACCACAGCACCAGCCCCTGCAATGGAAATCTTATGACCTAAAATGAAACAAAGTGGATTCGATAATTTCTTAATGGCCAATTCTTACGAAGAAAGATAGGAAGAAAGTTATAGTAATAGTTTTAGGTTTTATGGTTGGATTTGGGAAAAATGTATTCTAATTTCTACAATCTGCCCTGGGAAAACATTTTAGTTTCTATGTCTTGCCTCAGAGGAAAATAAATGGGAAGAATCAAGAGGGTAGGAGGAGGTCAGAGGGAAACTTTAGTGTTGAGGATGATTCTTCCTGTTTCCTTAGCCCTGATAGTACATAAGTGAATATAATATGTATTTGAATGACTGAGTCTATGAATTCTTAGATAAATATGAACTTGATCCAACCTAATTCCCAAACATGCATGCATTCAAACCTGGATTACAAAGATCTGATCTGAGGGGAGCAGTAATGGAAAGACTATAGAGTGCATGTTTTCTATGTGAAGCTCACCAAAGAGACAGAATTCTCAATGTCTTTTCTATTCCTGCAAGAATGACGGCTCACATAAACCTTAGTATTTAGTAAAAGTGAAAGAAAATAACCATCTATTCACAATCTTAGGAAAAAATGCACCAGCGCATATTTCTTTTAGATTTGACAGAAAAAAATATGAAAATTTCCTCTGAAACATATCCAACTTGTCTAAAATTCACAAGATGCAGGTGGAGAGGTGGTAAGATGGTTAACAAGGAGAACTAGAGAACAGAATAACAATTGGAAATTAATAAAAATGGGAATTAGAACTAAAAATCCTTTTTTTAGAATGCCTTAAGTTTCACCAGCACAGAGTGACCGTAATTCAAGAAAGATTTGGCCACTGAATTTGAGAAACATAATGGATTCTCATATTGGAGGCATAAACTATTTATTATATACAGGAAAGGAATGCATCAATAGGATAACTCTACTTTGTTGAAATGGGCCCATGTGTCAATAATGTAAATAGTATAAGAGTAATGAGGCTACTCCCATTATTGTCTCTACAGGGGAGTCCAGTGGTAAAATGCTTATTTATACCTGATAGTCTTCATTTTTAAAATGTTTGTCTCTTATGTTCCTGGGTACAATAATCAAAGACTTAAGGTTATCAATGCAGAACTAACAAAGCTTAAATAAAACCAGAAAAATTTTGTTGTACAAAATATACCAGAGCCCAGTTCTATCAATATTTTTATTTTTCTGTTTCAGAACAAAGGTAGCGAGTTCACTTCAAGTGTAAATCACTAAGTCTTTTACAATTTCTGTTCATATTCTCCTTGGCATTTTCATTTGGAGGCAATCAATGCCTTTCTGTAGATGGATTTCATTATTCAGACTTTACTATCAGTAGACTACATTATAAATTATGCAGAAATGTGATAATTAGCAGAAGAAAGAATGTAAATAAAAGTGTATAACCAATAAAAGGCCATAAACCTGGCAAGCAATATTAGTTACTGTGTGCTAAAAGAGGAAATGTATGGAAGAAAAACCATTGATCTCACCTGTCTTCTTCATGCTGAAAGGAAATTACTCTGAAATTGTATGTGTATACTTTGTTAGAAATAAAGTCGTATGTAACATAATGATTCAGAATGATCTGTGAACAAAAGAATCATGGCCCCATGTAGGTAATTGGTTTTTATGTTAAAGTAAATTTGATAACATCATTCCCTCCTTGACATTAACGTGACTCCAGGTTTTCAAGTGTGCATCTATTTCCATAGTTAGCTTTTGTAATTTATATATTTCAAAAATGTAATCAAGAATGTTGAAATTTTTATTTGTTAAACAACATACACACACATACATTTGTACATTTCCTGGAAATCAATAGTTAATTAAATGACCATATCAGTAATATTGAACAAATGACAATCCCAGCATGTACAATAGGATACACTGAGCTAAATGAAAACATTTACCTAGTCCATCTAGCAGAGCTTGACCATAATGAGAGGGGAAATTGCTTGTGAAGTATACTCATCTTTCTAGAAAGGAAAAGCTCTTAAGGCCCTTACTGATTCCATTGAATACCCTATAGATATACTTGAGAAACTGTAAAATAAAGGTTAAAACAAGGGCTACAATTCATTTAAATAATGTATTCTAACATATTCTATAAGACTCAGGACATTCCACAAGAGAATTAGAATGTATATATACAGTGTGCCAATTACATCAAAAGTCCCAAAATACTTTGGAAAGGACAAAAGTGTGATGTTTCATTATAAAAGATTATAGGGAATCCCAACAACAAATTATATTTTAATTTTTTAATTGCCATTAAAATCAGAACATATGGACTATGGAAATCAATTGGAATTTATGCACAAAAAGCCTTTTGAGCACCTGGTATTGTATATGTTTTTAAATTAATTTTTCATTTATCATTTTGCTTTGCTTAGAATTCAATGTCAAAGAAGTCAAAATGTCTCATATAAATGCAAATGTCCTATTCACTTTTTAATAGGAAAACTAGGGAATGTTAGCTCCAGCATTTAGGTGACCCAAGTCAGTAAAGGCATTTTGAACTTAAAATAGCAGGAAAGCATTGTGAAACACCTTATCTTACTTATGCTTGGGGTCTAAAATAACCATAAGGGCTTGATTAAAAATGCAATTCTGGAAGACCAATTATGAGTTAAACTGGCATATGTTTGACTAATATTAACGGGCAACAATTGCTGTTAACTGACTTAATAGATAATCATCATTGTGTTATTTGGAATTCCATTGGAAAACAAAGGTTATTTTGATACTGTAGATGTCCTATACTCATTAATCATCGTAGTGAGATAACTATTTGACAGACATATAAGATCTACAAGAGTCACTTTCAGACACCAGTTATTGCCCCTTATCCTTTTTTACAATGTTTCTACTCTTTGTCATAGATCTTTTACAGAACATGATTTCCTTTCCATCATCATTTATTTCTTAATGTGCACAATAAGTATTGATTAAATCGTATTCACTGGCTAGATTATGAAAGGAATAAAACAAACACATATGCAAGTGTTATAACGTGGTATGATTCCATCCAGGATTCTCTACAGATATGCCTCTAGTGTTCCCCACCTTTTATCTAGTACTGAATATTATTATCTTTTGCTAGTGTTATTTATCTAACTCATTATATATTTTAGGTTTTTTGACTATAGGAACACAGGCAAGTTGTTTTATCCATTGAATACCTAGAAACCTAGTGCTTAAAAATCTCAGATATGGTTCACTGGCATTTAGCCTGGTAGTTAAGATGCCTGCATCCCATATCAGGGTACCTGGGTTTGATTTCCAGCTTCCCTCTAATACTGACCTTTGGAGACAGTGGTGATCACTCAAGTAATGGGGTTTCTGCCTCCCATGTGGGAGACCTGAATTAAATTCCCAGCTCCTAGCTCTGGTTCTCTGCCCCAGCCATTGTGAGCATTTGTGGATTGAACCAGCAGCTGAGATCTCTCTCTACCTCTATTCCTGTCTCTCGTGTGTTTGTCTCTGTCACTCTCAAAAATATATTTTTTTTAAATTATAAGACGTGTGGCAGAGACAGAGTCATGTGTTGGTCAGGGGAAGGCGGTATCAAAGCAGTACATAAGCTTCCTGGAGCATTGAAGAGGGTGTGAGCAATTCTTTGGCAGGTAGGAAAAAGTCATGAAAAAGACTTCATAAAGACCAGTTAACATTTGAAATGAATTGTGGGTAGCATGGAGTGCAGTAAAGAAAAACAAGTTAAATCAAAATATAGAAACTTTAAGCATGCATTACAGTTTGAGAAACTAAAAAATTTACTTGAGGACTTCTTAGTTTCTGAACATTGGACAGCACATGGGATTGGAAAGGTGGTTTTTTCACAGAATAATGGAGCAGGGGCAATTCAAGCAACACCTGTTGACATATTCCAGGTACATCGTTCAGTAACTTGTTTCTGACAGAGAAGCAGATTCTCTTTAGTCTGCACTGATTCAATGGCAGGTTTTTGAGCTGTTTTTCCTAGCCCTTTTTTATTGATGAGTATTTTCTGTCTATAAATCAAGTCCAACTTTACCAGGATTTGAGCCTCATCGCACAGCAAGGCAATTCTCTAATATTCCAAGTTGATTGTTCAGTATCTCCATTTTCTTAGTCAAAATCCCAGTTTCAGGTCTTCACTTGATTGTTTTCTCCCATAGATCTTAAGGTTCCTGTAGACTTAGTTTGGTGCCGCTATTTGCTTTCACTCTCCGATTATAGTAAACCAGAGTACAGCAAAGATAGTTATAACAGGTATTCTCAATAGCATAATGAAAAAGGTTATATATACAAAAAGAAGGAAAAGAAACTCATTAAGGTTTTCACAATGTAGATTTAATTAGCAGAGTAAGGTAAATTCATATAGACACTAATTAATTAACATTAAATAATCCTAGATCTTTGTACAGAAATATACCAGATTGGCCGGCGCCACTGCTCAATAGGCTAATCCTCTACCTACGGCACCTGCACACCGGGTTCTGGTCCCGGTCGGGGCGCCAGATTCTGTCCCGGTTGCCCCTCTTCCAGGCCAGCTCTCTGCTGTGGCCCCGGATGCAGTGGAGGATGGCCCAGGTCCTTGGGCCCTGCACCCGTATGGGAGACACGGAGAAACACCTGGCTCCCGGCTTTGGATCAGCGTGGTGCTCCGGCCGCAGCGCGCCAGCCACGGCGGCCATTGGAGGGTGAACCAATGGCAAAAAGGAAAACCTCTCTCTCTCACTATCCACTCTGCCTGTCAAAATAAATAAATAAATAAATAAATAAAAATAAAAAAAGAAATATACCAGATGACCCTAAATCAATAAGAAAAGTGAATCTGAGGATCTTAAGCTGGTAAATGTGCAAGCATGCATTTGTCTAATAAAGATTCAGTATACCTAAACTGGATTGTTAAAAAAATGTATGCTTTAATGCCAATTTGTTGTTTTAAAAAATCATATATTGTTTACCTATAAAATCTAAAATAAAAATGAAAATCTATATCCAAATCAGATGGTGAAATTCACTTCAAACAACTTTTTCTTTCACACATACTAACTTATTGAAGATGCATATATAACAGGTCAAACTTGTAGCCTTTCCCATTTGTTAGATTTTCTCTCTTTAGTTTTTTTTTGGGGGGGGGATATTTTTAAAAGCCTACTCTTGCATATTATATGTTACTTCTCATCTGTATCTAATAAAGAATAAAACACAATGTTGCAGGATTTATCTTTTACCACTTATAAATCCTCATTATACCTGTTCAGCAGTGAGAGCTTTACAAACTTGGCAGTGGGAATTTCCAAAGCAAAAGAGCAGATACAGTGGTGAAGATGAGAAGTTTAGAAGCCTTTAAGACTCTTATAAGTTCTCAAGGTATGTGACCTGAGACCCACTGATCCTAAAAGGTCCCTGAATATAATTCCGGGATTTTATGGACTTGAATGGAAACAATGAGATGTCTTCATTAAAATATAGCATTTTCCCGTAATACTGGAGCAGTGAACCATGTGAGCATTAGCAGTACTAATGATATTCTACCACTAGGTTTTATTATTTAATGTATTGATAAAGGAGCCTATCTGTTACCATACAACACACACACACACACACACATACGTAATAACATGAGCAAATTTCAGTATCTGTAAAAGACTGAAATATGTTTAATCAAGGTCTGTCCCAATCCATGCCAGGTTATTCCCATATCACTTCCTCATTGGAAGTAGGAACAGTTATTCTCATATATTCTCAGTGTTCATGCAGAAGATGTTCTACTATAAATAAATAAATGAATACTATTTTCCATCACATTCTTTGTTTTTGTCTCTTCTTTTTTATTTTGAGAGGTAGAATTACAGACAGAGAGACTGGTTCACTTCCCAAATCTCTGCAATGGCTGAGGCTTGGCTGATCTAGGATCCAGGAGCCATGAGCTTCTTCCTGGTATCCCATGTGGGCCCAGGCACTGGGCCATCTTTTACTGCTTTCCCAGGCTATAGTAGAGAGTTGGATCAGAAGAGGATAAGCTGGGACCTGAACTGGCTCCCATATGGCATGCCAGCTGTATAGGCAGAGGCATAGCCCTCTACGCCATTGCGCTGGCCTCTTTGCACTTCTTGGTTAAATTTTCCTGTTTCAAGTCCTATTTCCTTGGTCAAGTTTCCCAACCAGACAGAGATATCTTTCAATTGCAAATGAATTAACCTATTTAACTTCCATGAATTAAAGGTCAGCTACAGATTGGTACGTGCTGAGTGTGGCCTAACCACACTGTTCAAATCCTATTGCTCCTTGTGACGAAAAAGTTATTTAAGTTCCCTTTGCTTCAATATCCTCTTGTGTAAAATATATATAATTGTAAAGTAGTTACTAAAAGGTATTCTAAAAGGATTAAGTGTACAATTGTGATTTCTGTGAAATTTGGAACAGTATCTGACACAATGTAACTATTAAACAAATAAAAGATATATTCAGCATCAGGGCTGAATTCATTGGGACTACAACAGTGAAGGAAATGAGCAGCATCCTTATTTTTATGGAATTTTTAATCTACCACCTAATGCTACTTGATTGTCATGATGTGTCTGCTTTATGAGGTATAGGCTTATCTTCTTATCAACTTTTAAACTTCTAGAAATATCAAGGAGATCCAGATTTTTCTCTCCCCAATACTTAGCACAGTGAGAGACAGATGGAATTCAATGGATCCCTTGGTGCTGGTACCCAACTAAACAAATGAAGGTATACAGTCATTGTCTAACAGAGATTATCCAGGGCACTGTGCATTGTAAAATCCCATTCCTTTTGATGTGCTTCTTCACTTCTTTTGGATTGTGCTGTTACAGAGATGTACCTTCCAGCAGCTCTGATTCTTCACAAGGAACATCTTTGTCCTTCAGGTAATCATTGAATTTTCCTGTAGGGCCACATGTGCCTTTCATGGGCCATGTCTTTAAATACTGGGCTGGTTTTGTTAACGTTTTGTTTTGTGTTCTTTTTTAAATAAAGTGGTTCCTATTTTAACCTTGACTAATATTATGATTTCAATCCCTTTACTTATTTTTACCAACCTTCCCCTGGTTATATTTTTATTAATTCCTGAGATAGATCTATTCCTGAACAATATAGGGTGCATTACTTCCGATGTCATTTTCCAAAGGGAGATATTGGCACCAAAGTAACATAAAATGTAATAATTTATTCCTCTAAATTAATCAATAATTCACTTTTTAAATGGATTACCATCTTCCTGGCAAACACTGAGAGATACGTACAGCCACTCTTCATACCACCAGACTTTCTTAAGTGCCTTATTCTGAGATGAGTACTGTGTAATCTATTAAAAAGACAACTAAGATCCACTTGAATCTACTGATTGTGGGGAACATCCAGATCCTTGTCTATAGAATTAATATATTACCCAAGAGGACTCCTCTTGTACTTTTAACAATAATTATAGAGTTTCACTTTATTCTTAAGTAAAGCTAGCCCATTTAACTTGGGAAATGAATTCCTTGATCACTATGTCATTAGAATTTAAAGGAACAATCTTTTTATTATTTATTTATTTTTTGACAGGCAGAATTAGACAGTGAGAGAGAAAGAGAGAGACAGAGAGAAAGGTCTTCCTTTTCCGTTGGTTCACCCCCTCAAATGGCCACTACGGCCAGCGCTGCGCTGATCCGAAGCCAGGAGCCAGGTGCTTCCTCCTGGTCTCCCATGCGGGTGCAGGGCCCAAGCACTTGGGCCGTCCTCCACTGCTCTCCCGGGCCACAGCATAGAGCTGGACTGGAAGAGGAACAACCGGGACAGAACCAGCGCCCCAACCGGGACTAGCAGAGGATTAGCCTAGTGAGCCACAGCGCCAGCCCAAAGGAACAATCTTATTATGCTTCATAGATTCTATTTGTCTTTTAAGAAATCAAAAAGAATCATAACTTAAATAAGGAAAACAATTATATACCACTAATAGAAGTGACATGAGTTTTTAAACTAACATGAATATGGATATTTGAATAATAACATTGAAAACCATTTCTTTGAAACCATAGTTTTAAATGTCACAAATTACCATCTTTATTGTTTTAAAATTCTTATAAAGTGTATGTGTTTTAGTAATAAAGATTTCCATAAATATATGTTCATAGTTTTCAACAACAAAGAAAAACTTTTGGCCACAGAAAAAAGAAATAAATTGTAATTTCAAGGAGGATTTGAGTGGATCTCAACATTTTAAATCTTTGACACAAATCTGGTTTTCTTCAACGCAGATTGACAATATGAATAACAATTCATTATCACATGTATAAGCTGCCTAGTGTTAGGATTGTTTATAAATGACCAGATGAAAAATGAGAGAAAAACCTATTACTGTTGTAGCTAACCCTTGGAAACTAGGAATTTTCTTATGGAAAAGTTAATGAGAGAGTAAAAAGATTAAATTTAGTAAGATAAATCCCTGTTCCATGAATAAATAATCCAGAAGTTTAACTCCTTGCTCATGTAAGAATGTTTAGTTATATAAAGAATTATTTTTTTGAATGTTGGAGACTTTTAACAGAAGTGCCTCCATTTCGCATTAAGCAAAATCCTTCAAAAATGTTTTAGAAACTATATAAAGTCAGAGGCACAGTGTAACTCATGATCCATGATACTTTAAAACTGCTGATAAATAATGAAATAAACTCAAAAAGAATCAACTAAAATGAATTCCAAATCATTAAGTGTACTATGTATAACATAGAAAATAAACATTTAATGTGATATAAAAATAGCATAGTATTTGAGAGTGCAACAAGTTGTTAAATCAGAGTTCGAAATAGAGAAACATAGATTTCTCTGAACAATTGAGATATAGTCTCTACAAAAATGTATAACCAACAAAATAAAGAATCTAAGAAAATGAATTTGGAACAAGTAAATGTATTTGAAAGAATCTTATTTTGTCACAATTCTGAATGAAAATAGTAAAAGATTATATGGTATCCAGGAGAACCATTGTTAAAATACAATATTACTAAGTATTATTCTTTGCCTCATAATAAATATCCCTTTCAAAATTGATGCATTTTAAGTGAAAATGATTAAAATATTATTCAAAATTTTCATGCACTAAAACAGGAAAGAAAACCATTTAGTCTGGCAACTTTACATATACAACCTGAATTCCATGTGACTATTTAAGTATACCAGGAGTGCCCTGAGGATTTTACTTTCTGGACTATAAGTAAAATGTTACACATTCTTTAAGGCTTAGGAATCATGTCTCTCTCTCTCTCTTTTTTTTTTTTTTTTTTTTTTGGTTTTAATCCTATAGAGGTGTCATGAATCTACAGCTGCCCAACAATTCTGGTATGTGATTAAGACCAGAAGAACTGCTGGAGGATTAGGATCACTCACTGGGTGTCAGCACCTATAGACAGAATCATGGCCTCTGGTTGTAAAAAATTTTCATCCAAAGTATTGCTCACCAGCTCTTCACAAAACCATAGAATGCAAGTACTAAAAAAAAGCAGAAAAATTTAAAATGATGGGAATTAGAAATTTATGCAACTGAAGACCATTATGCTTAGTGAAATAAGCCAGTACCAATAAACAAATGTCGTGTTTTTTCTGATAGGTGGTAGTTACTGTTATAAGAATGAAACTGACCTCTTAATGATTTGATTATTGTTTATAGCTCATGTCTATATTACTGAAAAACAGTGGTGTTTCTACTTGTTACTTGTTGAACATTATGGCTAGTGGTACATTAATCCTGTGATTATAAAGTAAATTTAAAGTATGTTATTATAAAAATTAAAGGCAAAAAAGGAAGTAAAGGAAGGAGAGGCAATTTCAGTAAGACAGGAAAGGAAGTATGGTTATCTTCTTAGAATTTTATCTATCAAATGTATGGAATATTTTCAATTTATATTAAAAAATTTAAAAGTTAAAAAAAGAAGCTTTCATTACAAAGGACACCATTAAGAAAGTGATAAGGTTATACACATAATTGAAATGAATATTGACAAATCAGTTATCTGATAATGGACTTGTATCAGAAAATGTGAAGAATTCTTGCAATTCAATAATAAAAGACAGTTGTATTAAAAACAGCAAAGGATTAGAATAGATATTTCTGTAACGAAGATGTGCAATAGCCAATAAGTACATGTAAAGGTAAATGACATCAGAAGCCATTAAGGGATTGCAGATCAATAGTAAAATGAGATTCACTTTACACCCACTATGATAGCTATAAAAAAAAGTCCACTAAAAACAAGTGTCAACAAGAAACTGGAGAAGTTGAATAATCATAGACTGCTGTTGGGAATGTAAAATAGTTCAGACACTTCAGAAAGCAATTCTTTAGTTCCTCCAAAGGGAAAACAGATAGTTCAAGCTAGCTACAACTCTATCTTTCAGCTCTACTCCTATGTATACATTCAAGAGAAACAAAAACATGTTCACACAAAAATACTTGTACATAAATGTTGATAGCAGCACTATTCACAGTAGTCAAACAGTGCAAGTAATCTGATTATCAGTCAGTTGATAAATGATAGATATGCCATATATCCGTATCACATATTTTGGCAGCAATAAAGAAGAATTAAAGACTGATATATACTCCTACATGATGAATCCTAAAAAAAAAATCAGTGAAACAAGTCAGTAATAAGAAGGCTTTATATTGTATAATTTCATTCATGTACAGTGTTCACAAGAGACAACTCCATGAAGGAAAGTAGTTTCATGTTTGCCTAGGTTGGGGCTTTATTTAAAAAAAAAGTTTTAAAAATGCAGTTATAATGACTATTTCCTGTATCAATTCAACTACTTCAGTATTCCTTTCATGAGAATAACTACTAAATACGAACAACTAACCAAAAAAGACAAAACATTTAAGTCACTTTCCATTTGTTTCAATTGCGTAACATTTCTGTTTTTTTTTTCTTTTTTGAAGTTTATTCATTTATTTGAAAGTTGGAGTTAGAGAAAGGGAGAGACAGAGACAGAGCGAGAGATATCTTCCATCTGCTGGTTCACTCCCCAAATGGCCACAATGTCTAGCACTGGGTGAGGCTGAAGCCAGGAGTCAGTAACTTCCCCCAGGTCTCCCACATGGGTGGCAGGGACTCAAGTACTTGGGCATCTTCCACTGTTTTTCACAAGCTATCAGCAAGAGCTGGATTGGAAGTGGAGCAGCCAGGACACATACCAATGCCCAGTTGGGATGCCAGCATCACAGGTGGCAGCTTTATACTCTGCGCCACGGTGCGAGCACCTGTCTAACATTTCTTACATTGGGGGATGGAGAGATTATGTAGTGGTTTATTTTACTACATTCTTTAAAATGATATTGACAGAGAATAAACAATACAAAAAAAGATCCAGCATGTTCAGAGAATTCAAAAATGCTTCTTCCATATAAATGAAATATTTTATATGAACAATCTTCTATATCTTTAAGAAATGTAGATGAATTTCACGTCATTTCTAAATTATAGAAATAGAGCATCAATGTGGGCTATATGCCATATGTGCATATTGTAGCAATGATTTCTATTTCAGTGGTAACATGATACGCCACAGATTTTATTTATTTATTCATTCATTCATTCATTCATGAAAGTCTAAGTGCTGACTACATGATAGGATTTGGCAAGTACAAAAAAATACAAGACGACAACTAGAGTACAGATCCCGTTTTCAAACTGTCAAGAAATTTCAAACATATGTCAGATTGCCTAAAATTACATTGAAAACAACTTACATTCAAAGAGTTCTATGTTCCTTGTATTTTTTTTCTTAAATTTATTTTCTTTCTAAATGTGTTTTGTTGCCTTGATAATTCTACAAAAAAAGATTAAAATCATCATTGTATTTCTTTTTTCTATTTTATTTTTTTTAAACTGTTCTGTTGACTTTTAGACACATGGCCATATATACAATCTTTTGCTCATTATTTTTGTTTTTTTTTATGATTTATTTATTTATTTGAAAGGCAGAGCCACAGTGAGGCAGAGGCAGAGAAAGAGAGGTCTTCATGTGCCAGTTCACTCCCCAGATGGCTGCAAAGGCTGGAGCTATGCTGATCCGGAACTAGGAGCCAGGAACTTCACCCAGATCTCCCACGCAAGTGCAAGGGCCCAAGAACTTGAGCCATCTTCCACAGCTTTCTGAGGCCAGAGCAGAGAGCCAGATCGGAAGTGGAGCAGCCAGGACTAGAACTGATATGGGATGCCGGTGCTGTAGACTTGGCTCTAACCCACTGTGCCATAGCTCCCCTAAAATTATTGTTTATTTTTTTTTTAAGATTTATTTCATCTATCTGAAAGAGTTAGAAGAGCAGAGGGAAGAGAGAGAGAGATTTTCCATCTGCTGTTTCTTTCCCCAAATGGTCACAAAGTTGGTGCTGAGCCAGACCAAGACCGGGAGCCAGGAACTTCTTCCAGGTCTCCCACATGGATTCAGGGGGCCCGGAGCACCTGGGCCATTGTCCACTGTCTTCTTAGGAGCATTCACAGGGACCAGATGTAGAGCAGCTGGGACACAAACTGCCAGCCATATGGGATGAGGGTGTTGCAGGCAGAGGCCCAACCTGCTAGGCCACAACATTGACCCCTAAAATTATCATTTTAAAGGTCATGTCCATAGATCTTACACTCCACTGTCATTTGGTGTGTCAAACCATATTCTCTTCTCAAGCAATATTAACTTTTTTTTTCCTTTTTTATTTTATTTTACTTATAATTGGCACATAAAATTGCACATGTTTATAGAACTTAGAGGGATGTTTTAAACATGTAAACATTGTATAATGATGAAATCAGGGCAATTGGCATATCCATCACTTCCAACATTTATGTTTTCTTTCAAATGAAAACATTTAGAATCCTCTCTTCTAGCTATTTTGAAATAGTATTTGTTAACTACGTATCACCCTATTGTGGAATAGAACACCAGAACTCATTCTATCTAACTGTAACTTTGTGTCTGTTACTCAATCATTACCCACCTCCTGCCCCAACTCCTTTACCCTGACTCCTCACTTCTGGTAATGGTTATTCTACTCTATTTGTATGAAATCAACTTTTTAAAGATTCTCCATGAGTCAAGTCATGCTGTGTTTGCCCTTCTGTTTCTGGTTTGATCCATTTTAGCATCATGTCCTCTAGGTTCATTCATGTTCTCTCAAAATTCTTTGTTAGGGCTGAGTAGTATTCCACTGTGCATATGTACCAGATTTTTTAATCCAGTCATCTCTTAATCAATACTCAGCCTGATTCAAAATCCTGGCTATTGTAAATAGTGCTGCAATAAACATGTGAATGCAGATGTCTTTTGACAAATTTCCTTTCCTTTGTATGTGAACCCAGTAGGATTGCTGGATTTGTGTGTAGTTCTATTTTTATTGTTTTTGAGAGCCCTCTACGCTGTTGTCCATAATGGTTATACTAATTTATTACCAGTAACTATGTAAAAGTGTTCCCTTCTTCACATCCTTACCAACACATCTCATGCTTTCTCTTTTTGAAAATATGTATTCTAATTGGGGTGAGATAATACCACATAATGGTTTTAATTTGCATTTTTAATGATTAGTGATATTGAGCATTTCTTCAGATATCTTTTGACCATTTGTATGTTTTGAGAAATGTCTAGTCAAGTCTTTTGATTATTTATAAATCAGATTATTTAGGCTTTTGCTTTTGTGTTTGAATTCCTTCTGCATGTTAACCCCTTAGCATAGGTATATTTTATAAATATTTTCTTTCATTCTGTAGGTTGTCTCTTCACTCTATTAATTTTCTTTGCCATGAAAAAACTTTGTAAGTTATGTCATCCCTTTTGTCTGTTTTTCTTTTGTTGCTGAGGACTTGTCCAAAATAACTTCTTGCTAAGACGAATGATATGAAGTTCTTTAAGTTTATTTTAGAAAATAATGAAAGGAGTGAAAGTGAACATCAATATCTTGTTCCAGATCTTAGAGGAACAACTTTCAACTTTTACCTGTTTAGTATGATGCTGTGAGTGTGTTATATAAGATCTTTGTTGTGTTAAGTTTCATTCCTTCTACACCAAATTTGTTGAGAGGCTTTTATCATGAAAGAATATTGAATTTTATCAAAGGCTTTTTCTGTACCTCTTGAGATAATCCTATGGTTTTGATCCTTAGTTCTGATTTGCTTATATTGAACCATTTTTGTATTCCTGGGATGAATCCCACTTGGTCATGATTAATTATCTTTTTAATGTGCTATTAAATTTTGTTAAACAATAACTATCTATTATGCTACAGAAGTAAGATCTCAAAATATGAACTTTAAAATTCAACAAAATTGCTTTGTAACTCTGTTTTACCCATGTTCATGGCTTTTTGAAAAAAACATTTATTTATTTATTTATTTATTTGAGAGACATAGAGAGAAAGAGAGCTACAATCCACTGGTTTGTTCATCTGAAACCTATAATAGCCTGATGCCTGGGGAAGGGGTGAGATAAGGAAGAAAGTGCGGATGTGAGGCCGGGCACCTAATGTCAATATAGGTCTCCCATGTGAGTGACAGGAACCCAAATTCTTGGGACCAAGCTTCAATCCCAGGGTCTCTGATGTGTGGCCAAGCATCTTAACTTGTGTCTCAACCACTAGACCATATGCCCATCCCTAAATATTCTCTTCTGGGGGGCCGGCGCCGTGGCTCACTTGGTTAATCCTCTACCTGCGGCACTGACATTCCATATGGGGGCCGGCTCTAGTCCCAGTAGCTCCTCTTCCAATCCAGCTCTCTGCTGTGACCTGGGAAAGCAGTGGAGGATGGACCAAGTGCTTGGGCTGCTGCACCCACATGGGAGACCAGGAGGAAGCACCTGGCTCCTGGCTTCGCATCGGAGCAGCTCCAGCTAGAGCGGCCATTTGGGGAGTGAATCAACCTGGCTCTGGCTTCAGATCAGAGCAGCTCTGGCCGAAGCAGCCATTTGGGGAGTGAACCAATGGAAGGAAGACCTTTCTCTCTGTCTCTCTCTCTCACTGTCTATAACTCTACCTGTAACATAAAAAAAATTCTCTTCTAGTGCAATATATATGTGCAGATGTGTTTAACAAATGAATAAATACAAGTCTCTAGTCTGCTTTTTCTTCTCTGCAATGCATGCATCAGTATTTTTCACATGACTTCAAATTTATTAAGCACATAATACTTTCCTGGCTGAAAAAAGCATAATTTATTTAATTATAATCTTATTTTTATTTTTGTAGTTGTCAGTTATCACATAATAAAATGATATAGAAATCTTTGTATATACTTATATGCCTGAATTCATTTTAGATTTTTTTGGTAAATCTTTGTTTATTTTTTTTAGACAAAGCATAGGAGAATTTTCACTGCTTTGGAAACATTTCATGTTGTCTTACTTCTTTTCAAAATGTTTGTATGTATTCATGGTGTCAAAAGTCTGGATAAGTGCCAGTGTAAGAATACCCTTATTATTGTAGAACCTATGCGTTCTAGTTAGTTATTGCTGTAGAATAAATGATCTCAAAATTTAGTGACTATAAACAGCAATCATTTCATTAAATCTCACATTTCAATGAGTCTGGGATCCAAGCAGTGCTATGCCAGGTGACTCCTCTGATTCCTGTGGTGTCAAATGAAGTCACTTGATGATATTCAGTTGGCAGCTGGGCTAACAGGAGGTCAGCTGGAGGACAAACAAGACATTTTCTCTTATACACAGTGACCCATGGAGATGGCAGAAGGCTATACTCAGCTGTGCTCCTGTCTCTCTCCCTGTGGTCTCCTCAGCTGTGCTGTCAGGTACCTTTGGTGGGAGTTCAGCATCCAGAAAGTCAGGGTAGGGATTGCCATTCTCTTGAAGGGTAGTCTCAGATCTGCAAGTTGTCATTGTTGCCCACTTTGTTGGTTAAAGAACTCTCAGAGCAACACAGATGCAACAGAATGGAAATGGCTTCTATCTCTTGATGGATCTGACCATCTTATTCACCTTATGATTATTCTATAAGTATCAGTAAAAGCAACCTTTAACTATAATTTAATGACAAACTTTGTGGTCAGACCAAAAACTCTGCTCATTTATTTTACTTTAATGAAATGGTTTCCTAAAATGTTTTGTATTTCTGATAAGCTCAATTACTATTTTATTGCTTCTGCATTGATTTCACCATAGCAAAACCAAATACACATGCAATTAGAATTTTGTTATCATCCAATTCAGATGTGCTAATGGCCTCTAAAACAGGCAAGCCTGCTATTTACATTGTTGTTTATGAGTCACTAAGGAGTTGTTCCCACTAGCAGTATAAAAGGCTAAATTTAAATTTTCAGGTTGCCTCAGAAAAAATCAGTACAATTTTCCATTTTTATCTGTTGCTAACTTCTCATTTCCTCTCACAGATCTGTACATATTCTTAGGATTATTAGACTTTCCCACAAAGTGTCAGGTTTAGTCTCCTTTTTGACTTTGCATAGTCATATACTTTATTTATCAATTTATTATAAGAATGAATGTGAGATTCCAAGATGGCTGAACAGGGAAAAGATGTGCTGATTTTGATCATGAGAAGATAACAGAAAAAAATGCAGAAGAAGTGTATTCCCAGGGGAGAGTGGAAGCCATGTTTGTGGTAGAAATTCTACAGAAAGAAAAGAGACACCGTGGAGCAATGTGGACAGTGCAAACACGCAGCAGCAAGCGGGGATGCCACCTGCAACTCCAGCAGCTGGGAGCTGGAGGAGACGCCAGCTTCAGTGAGGTAAGAGCGACTGTGGCAGCCCCATCACCAGTGATGCCACCTGAAGGAGGAGCTTCCTGACTACACTGACTTTGAGTCCAGTTTGGAGCCCTCGCAGGGCCCTGTGAGAGAAAAGCATATCTCCCTGGCCACACCCAGCGCGCACGTCTGTATATCCACTGAAGGGGCAGGATGGCACCAAGCCACAGAGGCATCGGTCAAAAATAAAAGAGAACACCGACAAGAAGAGAACACCAGCAAGTATTTCCACAAATGCCAAAAAATAAAGGCAGAAATATCAGAAACAAGAGCAAGGAAGACAATATGACGCCCCAGAAGGAACAGAACTGCACTTCAGTGTTAGAATGTGATGACTAAGATTGGTGAAATGTCTGGAAAGGTCTTCAAAAGAATCAGATTACTCAGAAACACAGAGAAACAAATTCATGAGATAAAGAAATTCCATACATGAAATGGATGAAAAATTTTGCTGATAGAGATATTGAATAGAAATCAAACTGAAATATTAGAATTAAAGAATTCAATAAGTAAGAAAAATCTTAGAAATATACCAGACCAAAAAAAGAAGAAAAAATTAGAAAAACCTGAAAATAGTGTTCAAGATTTATGTGATACTATCAAATGACCAAACATAGGAGTCTTAGGAGCTCCTGAAGTTATGGAAAGAAAGAATGGCCTATTCAGTGAAATAACAGCAGACAACCTCCCTAAGTTGGAGGAAAAGAGGCACATCCAACTACAGGAAGCACATAGAACTCCTAAGAGACACAATCAAAAAATATTTTCACCATCATGCATTATAGTTGAACTTTTAACAGTAAAACATAAAGAAAATATTCTAAAATGTTCATGGGAGAAACACCAGATTACTTTCAGAGGATCTCCAATTAGACTAACAGCTAATTTCTCAACAGAAACCTTATAGGCTAGGAGATATTGGACATAGTTTAAGTTGTAAAAGAAAGAAACTGTCACCATAGAACACTGCACACAGCAAAGTTCTCATTTATAATTGAAGGAGAGACAGAGATCCTCTAAAACAAATAGAAATACAAAGAATGTACCACCACTTCTCCAGTCTTACAAATGATTCTTTAAGATTTCATTTATTTGAGAGGTAGAATTACAGGCAGTGAGAGGGAGATACAGAGAGCAAAGTCTTCCATCTGCTGGTTCACTGCCCAAATGGCCACAATGGCCAGAGCTGAACCGATCATCCAAAGCCAGAAGCCAGGAACTTCTTCCTGGTCTCCCATATGGGTGCAGGGGCCCAAGTGCTCAGGCCATCTTCTACTGCTTTCCAGGACATAGCAGAGAGCTGGATCTGAAGTGGAGCAGTCAGGTCTCAAACAGGTGCCCATAGGGGATGCTGGCACTGCAGGTGGAGGATTAACCTACTGTGCCACAGTGCCAGCTCCTCAGTACTTATTTTTAAGAGTTGTATTTTTGTGCCGGCGCCGCGGCTCACTAGGCTAATCCTCCGCCTAGCGGCGCCGGCACACCGGGTTCTAGTCCCGGTCGGGGCGCTGGATTCTGTCCCGGTTGCCCCTCTTCCAGGCCAGCCCTCTGCTGTGGCCAAGGAGTGCAGTGGAGGATGGCCCAGGTGCTTGGGCCCTGCACCCCATGGGAGACCAGGAAAAGCACCTGGCTCCTGGCTCCTGCCATCGGATCAGCACAGTGCGCCGCGGCGCTGGCCGCGGCGGCCATTGGAGGGTGAACCAACGGCAAAAGGAAGACCTTTCTCTCTGTCTCTCTCTCTCACTGTCCACTCTGCCTGTCAAAAAAAAAAAAAAAAAGAGTTGTATTTTTGTAGTCATGGGAACACATGATAGAATAAGCCTAAAGACACTTCTGTGCACTGAGAACTGAAAATATCCCTATCTTCTCATTCATCCTTTCTCAAAGAAACCTTTAGGATTGGTTATTCTTCTAGACCATTTGTACTCACTGCTATAGGCCATCCTAGGGAGAATTGAGGGGGCTTAAGGTATTAACTGCCTTGATACCTTGGAAGAGATGAAAATTCTCATGTAAAGATGTCTCCCTGCTTCGCAACAATAGCCAACCTAATTGCTTGCTATGAGATCAGTTCTGTCTCTTTTCCCATTAATATTTAATACCTGATTCATTTTTATAGTTTAATTTGTTATTACTTTTTATTTTATTTGAAAGACAGAAAAAAAATAAGATCACTGCCCAGATGCTCTCAACAGCTAGGGCTGGCAAAGGCCGAAGAAAAGAGCCCAGAGTTCAGTCTGAGTCTCCGGCATAAGTGACAGAGACTTGCTTGTGCCATTAACTGCTGCCTCCCACAGTGTGCAAGAAGCTGGAATCAGTGGACAATTGAATACTTGGACCCACACATTCTTATAAGAGGACAGGTGTCCTAAGCATGGTGTTAACCACTATGCCGAATGCCTGCCACTGATTTAAATCATGCTGCAAATATATTTAGCCTTTATTTTACCACTTTCCTGGTTTCTACCTCTTCTTCTATGTTAAACATGAAAAAGTTTTTCATTGTCATTTAAAATAAGAAATAAATATGTGAGTTTTTTTTTTCTCTTTTTTGTCATGAAGCTTCTGGAATACTAGTATCTTCTATCACCTTTCCTTCATCAATCTATATTGAGTGGTAGAAATCTATAATTCAGCTGTTTTTTAAGGCTTTAGTTAAATGTTGCAGTACTCTGCAATTTGTAAACTTGATCATAGCTGGCCTTGACTTGCTACTTCTTCTCCTGGATAATTCCTACTTTCTGTGCCGTTGATGGTACAATGAGTTTCACTAAGCTTTCAGTGGCAGCACAGCATCTGTAATGAAGGTATATCCACCAAGGAGAGAAGAGGTAAGGCACTGAAGGAGGCACTAAGACGCATATACACACACAGTATTTAATAGGTTTCATATTCACTTCCAGTGATCTTCACACAAATAGTAGTTATTCAGTAGGAGCAATGTTCACACATCACGGTAGAAACTGATTATATTAAATTGATAGAAATAATATTTTTGCAACAAAAATCAAATTACTAATGCCAAATATTTTTAGTTTATTTATACTAATGATTGTCCTCAGTCAAATTTTAATTTTCCAGTAATAGTATACCATGAACATTACCAGCAAGTTCATTTGCTTCTTGTGGAATCCCTCATTAATCTCAGAATCTGTGGCTTTATGCTTTGAGAATCTAAGGGTTCAATTTTAAGTAGTTGAGTCAAAGTATTTGGAGTGGAAATACATGATACTACTATTTTCAGAGCATGAGAAAAGAATAACTCCAGGATATAGGAAAGATGCTTAAGTAGCAAAAATCTTCCTGGAATAAGTCTAAATGTTCCTGGGAAAATCTTTATTTTTGTTGGACCTTTGTCCAAAAACCTTTGTGGTAGTATTTAGAAGTTTGGGGGTTTTAAATGTTTTGGAGAAGAATTAAAAGGCTTAAAATGGCATGTAAAATTCATATAAAGATTTATTACAGTGAGGTGACAATTAGCCTAAGGGTTAAGGTACCATCTTCTCACATTGGAGTGCCGGGTTTTGATTCTCCCCTCCAGTTCCAGCTCTTGATTCCTATTACCTGACATTGCAGATGGGAAGGCAGTTGTGATGATTCAAGGTAATTGGTTTCCTGCCACTCTTGTGAGAGACCTGGAATGTGCTTCTGGTTCCTAGCTTTGACCTTGATCTAGCCATGTCACACTCCTGGCCATTGTGGATATCTTGGGTACAAACACGTGAATGAGAATGAGAATGAGAGTCTCCCCCACCCCTTTCTCTGTGTGCATGTGTGTGTGTGTTTCTGTGTCTCTTCATCTCAAATAAATAAAATTTTTAAAAAGTCTCTAAAGCAAATGGCTATTTAGTAAATATGTCATTTAGTATTTAATAGAAGTAGACATGGTTTTCTAAGTCAGACAGAAGGAGTATGAGGTAAAAATAAATGAGCACCATAAGAATTTGTGATTGATTTAGATAGAGAAAAATTCATGTTGGTTTTTATTCAAACTGTTGGAGAAGAATCTTACTGTACTTTGTACAATCAACTAAAAATGGTTAAAAATAGGAGAAAGCATAGCAGAAGTGATCTGTAGCTCTTTTTCTTCTATAGAAAAGTGCTTTAAACTATACATCCACTTGCTGTGCTATGTCTCTGCTTCTAGAATATCCTCTTTTCCTGTCCCTGCAGAACATTTGTTTGATACTTGCTAGATTTGGATAAAATAGTGACTTTCTTGATTTTCAGTAGATATTTTAGAAGGTAATTTAGCTTTGATATTAGATCAACAGATTTAACAAAAGGCTTCCAAGAACCCTCTAAAATCTTATCATCAATAGGTCTTTTGACTAATGTGTTCTTAAGGATCAAATGATTAGCAGAGACTGTTCCTTTACAAGGCCATCTTAATTTCCCTTTCGATATTTATCCCCTAATTAATGTCTCTCAGTGAAGGTCCTAGAAATGAAGGCTATCATATCAAGAGAATCAAACCATAAAACATGTGGCCAAGCATCTTTCAACATGTATTTTTGTAATGGAACATGAACACAGAAAGAAGATTAGACGCAAGAAGCTTAATACCAACTAGAGCTGCTCAACAGATGGTGCCTGCCTGCAGGATAGAGTGAAAGAGTGTGAATTTAGGAATACAACTATTTGGGTTTCTTTATTTCTAATATTCAGTTGAAAGCTTAGCTATAGGAGGCCCTCAGAGATTTTACAGTGTCATGTTTCATATTCAGTAATCATCCTTAAAGCTTTATCTCTGGTTAGCCGGCGCCGCGGCTCACTAGGCTAATCCTCCGCCTTGCGGCGCCGGCACACCAGGTTCTAGTCCCGGTCGGGGCACCGGATTCTGTCCCGGTTGCCCCTCTTCCAGGCCAGCTCTCTGCTGTGGCCAGGGAGTGCAGTGGAGGATGGCCCAAGTGCTTGGGCCCTGCACCCACCTGGGAGACCAGGAGAAGCACCTGGCTCCTGGCTCCTGGCATCGGATCAGCGCGGTGCGCCGGCCGCAGCGCGCCGGCCGCAGCGGCCATTGGAGGGTGAACCAACGGCAAAGGAAGACCTTTCTCTCTGTCTCTCTCTCTCACTGTCCACTCTGCCTGTCAAAAAAAAAAAAAAAAAAAAAAAAAGCTTTATCTCTGGCATGCCCTAATACTAGTTCTTTTTTAATATTTAAAATTTGTTGATTGTTATGAACGTTTGGCTTAACAGTTAGGATGCCTCCAGCTCCAGCTTCCAATTCCAGCTTCCCATTAATGTAAATCCTAGGAGGCAGCAGGTGACAACTTAAGTGAGTTTGTGTCATACATGTGGGGGATATGGATTGAGCTCCTGGCTCCCTACTTTGTCCCTCACTCCCAACCATTGTGGGCATTGGGAAGTGAACCAGCAAAATCAATCTCTCTCTCTTTATCTCTCTCTCTCTCTCTCTCCCTCTTGTAAATTAAGAAACATTTTTTAACTTTTATTTAATGGTTATAAATTTCCAAAGTACAGAATATTGATTACAATGGCTTCTTCCCCCCATAACGTCCCTCCCACCCGCAACCCTCCCCTTATCCACTAGCTCTCCCCTTCCATTCATATCAAGATTCATTTTCGATTCTCTTTATATACAGAAGATCAGTTTAGCATACATTAAGTAAAGATTTCAACAGTTTGCTCCCACACAGAAACATAAAGTAAGTGCACAGTGACTCCTGTTGTTGACTTAACAAATTGACACTCTTGTTTATGGCCTCAGTAATCACCCTAGGCTCTTGTCATGAGCTGCCAAGGCTATGGAAGCCCCCTGAGTTCACTGACTCTGATAACATTTAGACAAGGCCATGGTCAAAGTGGAAGTTCTCTCCTCCCTTCAGAGAAAGGTACCTCCTTCTTTGATGACCCATTCGTTCCACTGGGATCTCACTCACAGAGATCTTTCATTTAGGTTCCCCCCACCCCAAGAGTGTCTTGGCTTTCCATGCCTGAAATACTCTCATGGGCATTTCAGCCAGATCTGCATGCCTTAAGGGCTGATTATGAGGCCAGAGTGCTGTTAGGACATTTGCCATTCTATGGGTCTGCTGTGTATCTCACTTCCCATGTTGGATCATTCTCTCCCTTTTTGATTCTATCAGCTAGTATTTGCAGACACTAATCTTGTTTATGTGATCCCTTTGGTTCTTAGTCCTATCATTACGATCAATTGTGAACAGAAATTGATCACTGGGACTAGTGAGATGGCATTGGTACATGCCACTTTGATGGGATTGAATTGGAATCCCCTGGTATGTTTCTAACTCTACCGTTTGAGGTAAGTCAGCTTGAGCATGTCCCGAATTGCACATCTCTTCCCTCTCTTATTCCCACTCTTATATTTAACAGTGATCACTTTTCAGTTAAGTTTCAGCACTTAAGAATTGTGTATTGATTATAGTATTCAACCAAAAGTATTAAGTAGAACAAACAAAAAAAATACTAAGAGGGATAACATATTAAGCTGCTCATCAACAGTCAGGGTGAGGCCTGATCAAGTCACCATTTCTCATAGTGTTCATTTCACTTTAACAGGTTTCCTTTTTGGTGCTCAGTTAGTTGTCACCTATCAAGGAGAACAAGTGGTATTTGTCCCTTTGGGATTGGCTTATTTCACTCAGCATGATGTTTTCCAAATTCCTAACAGGGATCACTTTTCAGTTAAAGTTTAAATACCTAAGAATAATTGTGTGTTAATTACAGAGTTCAACCAATGGTACTAGAACAAAAAAAAAATACTAAAATGGATAAAATATTACACTGTACATCAACTGTCAGGACAAGAGCTGATCAAGTCACTGTTTCTCATAGTGTCCATTTCACTTCAACAAGTTTTTAAAATTATTTGAGTGTATTTGATTTGATTTGACAAAGCAACAGGCAGAGAAAGAGACAGAGATTTTTCCTTTGTTGATTCACTTCCCAAATGCCCCCAGTAGCCAGGGCTGAGCCAGGTCAAATCCAAAAGCCAAGAACTTCATTCTGCTATCTCACATGCATGGCGGGGACCTAACTACTTTAGCCATCATCTGATGCCTCCCAGGGTGCACATTAGCAGGAAACTGAATTGGAATCCAAGTAAGAAGTTGATCCCAGGTACTAAATAGGAGATGAGAACATCCCCAAGTTTCAGCTTAACCTGCAATGCCACACCCACTCCTAATTGTTATTATATAGACATCACCATATTAAAAATTCATTATTGTATTAATACTAAAAAAAACTGTGTTGAGAAAATACAGAAATAGCCAGTGCATCTCTATTCAAGGACATTGGAACTCTTACTCAACAACTTGTGAATCAGATAGCACTTCACTGTACTTATAATCAAATTGCAGAGTCTGAAAACTGATATAATTATTATGATGCACATAGGGAATTTACAGGTGACTTTCTAATTGTCTAATTGTCTCTTCAAAAGACTTCACTACTGAAATATTTCAACTGGCCATAGAAAATTTTAAATGTATCAGAATGACTCATAGCATCTCCTCTTGAAACTATACACTTTACTGTTATGACTTTTAGATTTTTTTTAAAAAAAGCAAATTCTAATCTTCTGCAGGAAATGGCAGAACAGTCCAGCCATCTGGCCCAAAATGAGCTGTAGTAACTGGAAACTAAAGATTGATGTTATATGTTGCACTTGCCCTATTCTGTGGAGGTGAGTGTTAAATCTCATAATCTAGCTCAGGTCCTACTTTCTGTGTTATAATGAGTCATTCTAAAGAGCAACACTGCTTGTTCTGTTACAGGAATCTTCTGCGTGCATATTTTAGCCTTTTTTTTTTACAAGGTGTGAACTGAAACTTAACACACTGAGAAGTTTTTAATAACTTCAACCAATTAAGTAATAAGAAAAGATATTCAGAGTGAGCATATTAAACTGTAATCCCTCTTACAAATTAAGATACTTAGAATGTTCCCTGAGAAAATCTTGCCAACCTCAGAAAACTAGTTCTGACTTTTCCCCAGGCATCTACCTCACTCACTAAATGGCCAAAGCAGAAAGAAGGGTCACTCTGATCTCCCATTTATCAAGCAATGAATTTGTATTTTTCTCATTTCTGATACCTTATCAGACAAATCTGGGCTTTGTTACTGCTTCATCCATGTAGTTTAGCCAAATCATAGTGAATCTGTAAATTGAAACTGAGAAAACAAATGTAAAAATGGATGAGGTAAATGGATGTAAGGTAATGTGAATTGAAAATTTGAAAAATAATGGAATGTGTGAAGGAAAAAAATAGTTTGGACAGTAATTCATACAGATTCTGATTCCTAACCACTGTTTTTCTCATAATTTGTATTTTTCCTTCACCTTTGATGGCATGTCTTTATTTCATGTTAGAACACATTACCACACATTTGAAGCTGGTTTTTAAACTGAAAGATATGGTAGATAAATTGCTTCTGTGTGTCTGATGTTTGTATTTCTATTTTTCTCTTTATTTTATGACTATAAATCAAGGGTTATGTCAAGTATAGTAGGTTTCTCTTATTAACATCAAGTGTAGCAGCTGAATGAACAATCATCTAAAAACAGTGTATAATTGGTGCACAAAAATGCTGCTGTGGCAAGTGAATAGAAGATGAACACTTACAGAACTTATTTCTTGTCTTTATTTCTCCATAATAGCATGCCACAAAGTCTAAACTTTTCATCATGTAATGAAATCATTTCCAGTTACGTTTCAGGTATGTTCTAAATCATTGCTTTCCTTATGGCAAGCTATAGTTAATGTTTTGACAAAATACTTAAAGAAAATTACATAGTCTAAACCATTCCTTACCAAAATTCTTTCCTTTTAAAAAAGACCAATTATACTTTAGCTGAGAATTAGATGTTGGATGTTTTGTTTTGATTTTTTTCACACATGTTTATATCTGACAACAGTAACATATTCGTAGTTTCTTACTCAGACTGATCAGGTATGGAGAGTTCCTATCATAAAGAAAGTTCTAGGAAAGACTGAGGAGCTGGGATCAATATTTACTACTAAATCAGTCCCTCATTGTTGCTGTTGTGTGCTCCTTCTTCATCATTGCGTTTGCCACATGGAGAGGAACAGGCTTGTGCCATTCAAGGCAAGCAAGCTTGCCTCGTCTTTGGATAGTTGTTGCCTCCAAGTTTCTTATTCTTGTCTGGTCCTTTAACAACATGTCTTTCATTGTGATTTGTTCTAACCTTGTTGCTTTTTATTTTCCCAAATTTTCAGCATGATACTTTTGAGTCTTCATAGAGACCTAAATTTTGCCAGACTCTTGAACAATTCTCCATTAAGCCCTAATTTTGATGCAGTCCCTGGCTCTCTTCTTTGTAACAGCTTGAAGTGCCTTCTTCAGTAATTCTCACATATCAGACTTCAGTGTGCCCAAGTGACTTTTTTTTCAAAACATAGTTTGGGAGTATAATTCCAAATATTCTGTATTAGCTTGTTTGAATTGGGTCCCAGACATTTCCATTTTGACACAAGTGGACAATTCCATGTTCTGTGTGAGAAGCATCACAATCCCTAGCTTACACTCATTTCTCTTATATGAGGAAATGGAAGGAAGGCTTTGATTATTCAATCAATTATGATAGCAATTCTAAGTCATCTTTTGGATTTGATGGCAGAAGTTTTGCTTTATCTAGAAGTCCTGTAGTTAGAATCTAGCTTCCCTAAATCCATTATATAGCTACCGCTCATTGAAGTCTTACCAAAATCCTTTTGGTCTGTTTAGGGGATGGGAATAGGTTACAACATGTGAATAGTAATTTGGCTGTTCTGAAAACCTGCCCACCTCCTCTTTCTTCCCATTCTTTGGGAAATCAAATCTTACCTCTCCTCCAAATGCATATATGTATGATTCTTTCTGTCACCCATCTAATATAGTTTCTGTTACCTCTTTCTCATCTCCTTTTCTATATTCCATTCCTTTATAAAGTAAATATCAAGAATTGAAAGACTATAGCCAAAATGCATGTTATCAATTAACAGCTTCTACATTATATCCCACATTTTCTAGGCCCATGTTTGTAAAGCAAAAACAAAGTGAATAAAATGCACATTATTAGCATATATTTCATATAAAATTAATCTCTAAGTAAAATTCTTCAGGTCTGTAAATTTTACATATATATTAATGTATCTGTTTCAGATATATTTAGACTGAGTATCTTTTTTTCTTGTTCAGGTAACTGAATATTTCAGTCATTACCACTTAGTACCCACTGAGTCATGTATAGTGTAAAAATAAGCAAAATGCCAACACAATTCCCATTTTTGTGGAATTTAGATTTTATTTTAGTATGGACATTATTCCAGTATCAAAAAATAAATGTGATAGTGCAATATATGTTCTACCAAAGAGGATAGCTCCCTGGGAATATATTGTATGGAGATATAGCATAGTCAAGGAGATCAGGTAGAGTATCTTTATAAATATATTATTTTGTGATAAACTTCTGTGCCTGAGTTAATATGTAGTGACTTTTATTTTCTGCCTCCCTAGTGAAATAAATGTACTTCTGATTTATTGTATAAACCATGAAATCCACTTTGGTAATGTTTTCCAATTTGAAAAAAATATTTGAAGATATACAAGATTTTTCCTACTTTATATTTATCTCAGGATCTTCTTACATAAGAGTGTTGCTGAATCTTGTAGGTAGAAATCATTATCCATAATTTCTTTGACATGCTGATATTTATGGAAGCCACTAATTTGTCCATGTTTAATTATATGTTAACAGTGACTGACTTTTTTAAATCATGAATCTTTCTTCTTTGTATTAATAAGAGAAGAAGAAAGTGCTTAAGTATGCCAATTTTTGTTATTTAGATGATGTCAAACTCATGTTACAGGAAAGAAGACCACTCTATCTGGAAACATAAGATGGATTATAAGGTTAAATACAAGAATTTTCCTGTCATAGGAAAGAATACTACAGTATAGTGGAGGACAAATATCAAATATTGAAATGCATATGAAAAATAAATGAATCATCGTAGAGATTTCTAATTGCAAAGTGTAAGAAAATAATCATCATAGATATTATGTTTGCAATCACTAAGAACAGTATAAAGATGTGATTAAAATGAGGTATTAGGGTCCTGCATTGTGACATAGTAGGTAAAGGCACCACCTGTAGCACCAGCATCCCCATATGGGTGCTGGTTCATGTCCCGGCTGCTCAACTTCTGATCTAGCTCTCTGCTAACGGCCTGGAAAAAGCACCAGAAATTAGCCCAAGTGTTTGGGACCCTGTCAACCATGTGGGAGACCCAGAAGAGGCTCCTGGCTCCTGGCTTTGAGAGTGAACCAGTGAATGGAAAATCTCTCTCTGTCTCTCTCTGTCTCTCTCTGTCTCTCTCTCTCTCTCTCTCTCTGTTTCTCTTTGTGTGTCTCTCCCTCATGCTTTGTAATTCTAACTTCCAAAATTAAAAAAAAAAAAAAAATAAGGGACTATTTACAGAAAACTTCCTGCTGTAGGTGAATATGACTTTCATGTTAGTGAATCATGATCATCTTGGCAAACCATTCGGATATTTTCTGTAACTTGGAAATAGAATAAATATGAATATAAATGTTTGAGACCATTACCCGATTCAAAGGCTGATCATGCCAATTTTAAACTGTATAGTCACTGACAAAGATTTTTAACCAAAATTTGCCACAGTTTGACTATCTTGAGGATGGAGTCATAATAGTGACTATTATTCATAGAGTTATAGGACATTTTATATCAAAAAGTGTAAAAGCATATTGTATCCTAACAACAGTAAACACTGTTTCTTAGTAATGTTAGTAGCATTAGTATTAAGAATAGTAGATAATACAAGCAGTAGTACTGGTAGTTGTGACAGTAACAGCATCACTTATAGAACAATGCAGATTTTCCCCACAACCCAAGCAATTATTTTACATACTTTATTTTTTTAAGCCAGTTATTTTTCCATGCACAGAAATACAAGGATCATACCAGGCTGTGCCTTTTCCAGTGCCTACATTGTTAATTAATATTTCCTAGTGATTAGATGTAGAAAAATAATCCAACCCAGTGTATATCCCTAATGTTAGCATACATTGGAACTGGTTTTGTTTGATTAGAAGTGAGTTTTTATAGGTTTATGTTACTATCCTTAACTGTAATCATTTGTTTCACATTAACTTATGTTACAGTCAAATTTAATTTTTAAAGTCTTTGACTATCTAAATTCTTTATGCTTATAGCTTTGAGGGTAAGCCTTAAGCAAATAATTACAGTGGTATGATCATCTATGTTATAAGCAATGAATCTAGAGTCCAAAGAGATGCTAGAAGATTATTTTATTCAACCTGTATCCAACAGTTGAATGCTTTTTAAGCACCACTGTTTTTTAAAATAAAAACTAAATATCCATTGGTGCAGATGTCATCATGTGTTCCATTTTTGATTATCTGTTTTGCTTTTTAAAAATCCTTTCGTATTCTAAATTTTTCGCTTAAAATGATAGCACTTGGCTATGGGAATAACCTTCAAATATTGGAAATTATCTATTGTAATACTGACATCTTTCTGTTATCTAGACCATTCTTGTCTCAATTTTCTCAATGAGCCTCATGTGACTGCATGATACTGATTTGTTTTTGCTTGTCTTCCTTTTTTTTGGAAGCCGTCAAGTTTTTTAGATTGCATTAAACGATAAACTTCAATTCTTGTCTAGAATTTTTTAAATAAGATTTAATTCAATTCCCTAATTAGACTTTGTTCTAATCCACTAATTAAATTAAGAACATTAATAGAGTTTTGTTTAACTTTGCTTTGCATTTATGTTACACAAATATTGTTGAGTAAAAGTAAATTTATACTCAGCAGTACCTACCTCCTATGTCTTTTTTCCCTTGGTCTGGTCTAAGTTTCATATGTATGTTTGTCCTCTTCTATATTTGGAAAAATGATACCTCAGACTTATTTTCAGGCTTTCACATTTTCCATTTCCATTTCACTTTACTCCACACACCCCATCAAGGTGGCTGGTTGAGCAGTTCCGTGTACCTATCAGTTGTTAGCTGTCCAATCAGTTTTTCATATGGAATAATACTTGTAGTAAAGTTATTGTATCACAATTTTAAATTAAAAAGTACTCTATCAAATTAAGGATATTTTTCTGTTTCTGTTAATTTAAAGTTTATGTTTTCTCTTTTAATATATATATATATAAAACAGGAAAAATGTTTTTTTTTTCCTTAAGCCAAGAAGATGAGTCTAAGAGAACATAATATAATTTTGAGTAAACTGATATATCTACAAATATATAGTCTCCTACCCACCACTGATCTTGTAAAAGTTCACTGTGGCATATTGGAATAATATCATTAGTATGCTCATCAAGAACAAGATGCATCCCATGATTTATAAATAAACAGATGTTCTCCAAAAATACTGTGACAACTTGGTGAAAATCCTCCATTTATTATATTTTAATTAAGTTTTATATCTATTATAAGCAACACTAATTACATCAGGATGTTATTTCAAGACATTAAAAATTGGCTATAGTATATATGGTGCCAAATTCAAGTGGATATTCAAATAAGGTATTGAAATACATTATGTAGTATATGTTTCATAGTAATATTTCAGACATATTTTAGGATTGAGGACTGGCTATTATGTATTTCTATAATTTGATCTATGCTAAATTGAATTTTTGAGAATTCCCAAGATTTAGAAAATGCATTTTTAATGTTACTTGATAGAAAAAATTTGAATTGATCACTTGTGTAAATTCAAGATTTTTGAACCAAGAATACAAATGGTGAAATGAAAAGCAAAATGAATATTTATGTCCTAGTGACAGAGGAAAGGTAAAAAATAAAATGAGAAAAAAATAAATTCTGTGTTGTTGACCAAAAATAAGCAATTCAAAAACGTAATAAAATCTGTGAAAATTACTGTGCATACAATCTATTCATGAAGTCCCAGTGATTAGCATGACCATTGGTGTGAGATTTCTATAATCACCATAATTTTGTTTTTATAAAACAGTAAATCAAAAGTTTATTCTGGAGTTAATAATCAGACTAAATAGTAATATGTTAATATATATACTATATCCGAGGGTACTTCAGAACATTCATGAAAAAATGGAATTAAATATAACTTTATTTTGGTATGCCAAGATTTTTAAGTCCCTGAATATTTTTTTCATAATATGCATTTCCCACGTGTTTTCTGAATAACTTTTATAGATAATATACATGTTACTGTGTATATTACATAAACACATCTGTGTAATTTATACAAAAATAAAATGAAAATGTGTATCAATGGCTATAATAACTAGGTAAGGTAGATATCTGTGTATATAGATCACTAGGATGATGAAAAATGGATATATATATATATATATATACTAGACTTAATAAAATAGACACTAATAAGGTTATCAATTACCAAGGTTAATAAACAAATCCTTACTCGTAGCTTGAAATCCAACCCCATCCCCATGTCATCTTGTATCATATCTTCATTCCTTCAGTGTAATATGGAATGCTGGCACCACAAATAGCTACTTAACCTGCTGTGCCATGCCAGCTTTCTATTAAGAAAAATATAAAACTTCTCCATATTGTTGATTTTAATCTTTGTTGTAAATGGTGCTTTTAATATTTTTGTTGGTATTATAGATACTTTTAAGAAGGTTACTTCATAGGCTGTCATTGTGGTACAGCTTGTTAAACTGCCACTTGCAATTATGGATCCTATATTAGAGTGCCGGTTTGAGTCCTGGCACTCACCTTCCTATTCGGCTCTCTGCTACTGTGCTTGGCAAGGCAGTAGAAAATGGGCTAAGTATTTGGACCCCTGCCACCCATAAGGGAGACCCAGAAAGAGTTCCTGGTTCCTGGCTCCCGGCTCCCAGCTTTGGCTTGGCCTAGCCTCAATTGTCACAGCCATTTGTGGAGTGAAGCAGTCGATGGAAGATATTCTCTCTCTGTCTCCCCCCACCCCATGTGTGTGTGTAACTCTGTCTTTCAAATAAATAAAGTGAATCTTTTTTTTAAAAAAAGGACTACTTCAGCAATATTTTTATATTTTAAAAAATATTTATTTATTTGAAAGTGTTAGAAAGGTAGAAAGAAAGAGAGAGAGAGAGAGAGAGAGAGAGAGATCTCTTTCATTAACTGGTTCACTTTAGGTGGTTACAATGGCCACATTGAGCCAGACAGAATTCAGGAGCCAGGAGCTTCATTCAGGTCTCCCATTTTGGTGGCAGGGGCTCAAGCCCTTGAGCCATATTTTTCTCAGGTCAATAGCAAGGACCTGGGTCAGAAGTGGAGCAGTTGGGACATGAACCAGCACCCATATGGGATACCAGCATCACATGCAGCAGCATTACCTACTATGCTACAATGCCAGCCTCAGCAATATTGCTATCTATATACATACCTATTAGCTATATTGTTATTCTTTTGGGTTTCAATTCTAAAATATTATATATATCTGCTTCACATAAAACAATACTTTTATGTTTTTAAATCCCTTGAACTAGTTTCTTTTTAAAAAAAAAAAGATTTATTTATTTTATAAAAAAGAAAGGCAGAGTGGCAGAGAGAGCAAATGAGAGAGAGAGAGGTCTTCCATCAGCTAGTTCACTCCACAAATGGCTGTAATGCCTACAGCTGAGCCTTTCCGAAGCCAGGAGCCAGGAGCTTTTTCCTGGTCTCTCATGTGGGTTCAGGGGCCCAAGGACTTGGGCCATCCTCTACTGCTTTCCCAGGCTCATTAGCAGGAAGCTGGTTCAGAAGTGGAGCAGCCCATATGGGATGTTGGCGCTGCAGGTGGAGGTTTAGCCCAGTATGCTGCAGTGTGAGCCCCTGATTAGGACATTTTTAAGGATCCTAACTGCATGGAATAGCTAGATCATATTTTTAGCTTTTTGAGCAACCTCTATAATATCTGTACTAATTTATATTCCTACCAGCAGTTATGGAAGAGTCCACTTTTCTTTGCATCTACACCAGAACTTGTTAATTTTTGCTTTTATCTTGAAAGCCATTCTGACTCGGGTAAGCTGCTATCTCACTGTGGTTCCTACTAGCATTTTTATAATGATATTGAGCATTTTTAATATATTCACTTGTCATGCCTTCTTTTGAGAAAGGTCTATTTGGATACATTTATTATTTCTTTTAAAATGATGTATTTATTTATTTGAAAGGCAGAGTAAGAGAAAGAGACAGAAGACTGAGAAATCCTCTTTCTAATAGTTCACTCCCCAAAAGCCTGCTGCAGCTTTCACTGGTCCAGGCTGAAGTCAACAGCTCAAGTTCCATCCAGGTCTCCCACATGGACAGCAGAGGTACAGGTACTTGAGCCGTCTTTTACTGCTTTCCAAGACACATTTGTAGGCAGGTGAATCAAAAACAGAGTAACTGTACCTTAGAATGACACTCTGATATGGGATACAGTCATTGAATGTGGCAGGTCAGTGCTCTGTACCACAACATCAGCCCGCCAAATTTCCCATTTTTAAATTGGATTATTTGCCTTTTTGTTGAGTATTTTGAGTTCCTTAGGTATTCTGGATATTAACTGCTTGTCAGATGAACAGTTTACAAATGTTTTCTTTCTCTGTGTCTCCTCATTCTGTAGAGATTGCCTTTTCTGTGCGTAAATTTCTTAGTTTGAAATGAAGACATCACAAAAGTTTGTGGAAAATTAAATTAAAAGATGTGTGGGTTTTTTTGGTGCATAAAAAAACTTAAAGTGTATGTGCTCCAGGAGATTTAAAATGTTTTTGGAAATGCTTATTATGGAAAAAAAATTAACACAGGTTTCAATATCTTTTGTGCCAAAATAAATTCATCTTTTAATTCCATTTTTCACAACCTCATTGAAGTCTCCTTGTATAATCCCATTTGTCAATCTTTCCTTTGTTTTACATGCTTTGAGATCCAAAGTCTATACGGAGTTCCTGAAGTATTTCCCTTATGTTTTAATCTCATAGTTTTGTAATTTCAGGACATACACTTAAATTTTTTTAAGGTTGACTAATTTATTTGAAAGGTCGAGTGATAGAAAAAAAGGAATAGAAAGACAGATCTATCTGCTGATACACTCCCCAAATGACTCCAACAACCAGGGATGGGCCAGGCCAAAACCTAGTGCCTGAAACTCCATCTAGGTCTCCCACGTGGGTGGCTGAGACTCAAGTAAGTGAGCCATCCCCTACTGTTCACCAGATGTATTAGCAGGAAGCTGGATTGGAGGCCGATAATTTGGACTTGAACTGGCACTCCCATATGGGGCACAAGTTCTCAAGCATAGGCCTAACCCACTGATCCACAATGTCAGTCTCGCATTTGATCTTTGATCCATTTTGAGTTTGTTTTTTCATTGGATAGACATGGGAGCCATCTAGTTTCACTCTTCTATATATTGATATCCAGTTTTACCAGCACCTTTCATGGAAGAGGCTATCCTTTATCCAATGTATGTTTCTGTTGCCTTTATTAAGAATCAGTTTGCTATAGATGGTTGAATGTATTTCTGGGGCCTCTATTCTGTTCTTTTGATTTATATGTGGTTTTGTGCCGTTTCAGGCTTTTTGGGTTATGATGGCCTTCTAGCATGTCTTAAGATCGGTTACTGTCATGCTTCCAGCTCTGTTCTTTCAGACTTCTTTGGCTATTTGTGCACTTTTGTAATTCACTATGAGTATTAGGATTTTTTTTTCCTGAAAATACACCATTGATAATTAATTTGATGTTGCAAAAATATTTGCATATCACCTTGGTGATCAGTTGGCTAGATTTTGTATTATTTTGCCTTTTCAAATATATAAATCTATACAGACATGTAAATGTTGTACACTAAAGACCTTTGAAGTTAAGGACATTGAAAGGAATGTAGATGTATCTTTTTTCTAATAATAAAGACCTTTTAACTTAGTAGAATATTTATGTTTCAAGTTCTTAAGATAATTATTCAAAATTTAAATGTGTTTGGATATCTAAACTGGCTTTCTTTGACCTGTAATCAAAGTTCTATAAAAAACAGTACCCACCAAATTTTCTCTCCCAAACAACCTTATTGTGCTATACTTTGGGAAGCAGGATTGTTTATGGAAAAACTTCCAAGCAAAGATGAGGTATCTCCATGGAGACTAACCACAGCTTGGTGTCACTTAGAGTTGTAAAGCTGTTTTACATCCAAAATGAATTCCAATTTGAAGCAAAGGTCCTGCTATTTTCTTAGATGTCAGTCTCTCAAGTTACTGTGATCAGCATAACTTATTTGTTTAAATCAAATTCTGTTATACCCATAGAAGATAATTTTATTGCTATGTTAAATACAAAGTCGTTTTGTGTTAAGGTTATATGTTTAATCAATTTTGAAGTAATCTCAGGAGCACAGACTTATGCCTTTATAGAGTCCTACCTGTTACTACTTCTAAATCATTTTAGTTTTCTTTTAACCTCCCCTTAAGATAGCATTCTGCAGGTTGTAGGCAATGAGATTCATTTTTTTTCTTCTTACAGACTGTACAAGTAGGTCTGTATCATTATATCTAGGTTGACCAGTTGCTTTTTTCTGAGAATAGTAATTCAAAATATGGTTAGTTAAAGGATGAAGGAGAGTAATGATGATTTTTTTCATATGTTCGTATTCTATTTTCTTCTTATGAAATGTATAACACAGATTGCCTGTAGCCCCATAGTTTATCTCAAAGATGGAATCACCCCAAGACACTGTAAAAATAATGCTCACCTATTTACTTTAAAACTGGTCAGCCAGGATTACAAAAAATGCTAATGTGGTCACAGTAGAAAAGCACACACACAGTTTGTAATCAGACTATCCAGAATCAGCATAGATCAGCACACGCAGTATATCATAGTGAGGACTGAAATCCAACTCAGTTCAGTATCCAGAAAACTACAACTGATTAATTAATTAGGTTTCTGTTTGTAGTTAAGATTGTCAAGACTTATTGGATACTGTTTTATCATCTTAAGTACCTTGACTAACAGTTTTCTTTCTTGAAAATAATTGAGTATAGCTTTAAAAATAATTGCAGTACACTTAAAAATTCTTAAACTTTGGCTTTCAAAATGCATTCAGCATTTCTTATTAAGAGACAATAATAGCAATAAATAAAGAGAATTCTATTTAGCAAATATTTTGTGGCTGACAACAGAAACATAGGCCTGACATTAGTTAATATGTGTTATATGAATTATTCTCTGAGTAAAACTTTTATATTAATGTTTTCTCTTTGAGATTTTTAAAAGGATACATCAGATCATTCATCTGTTGAAAATATTCACAGGCATGCCTCTGAAAGCAGAATAGAGATCTAATTCTCTGGATGGCATTTGAAGTCGTCCACATGAACCTATTATTCCCATCAATGATTTTCTTCATCACTGTAAGGGCTATTTATTTTTCTCCTGTACTCCAACAACACAAGATCAATTCTTGGTGTTCAAACAATATCTACAACCTGCTTGTCTTTGCTCCCTTCAGTATAATTTCACAATCGAAACAAATTTGCTTCTATGTTGTATTGAGTTCTAAAGGTAGAAAATCCAATCTATCTAGCTAGAGTTCAAGGGAAAAACAAACAAACAGACAACTAAGCTGGTCACAGAGCTAAGAAGTGTGCTTAGGTCAAGCACATAAATCAGAGAACTTGTTTGAGGATGAGGATTACCCTAGTCTTTACAGGAACGATGATATAAGGCTAACAGCTCAGTGATTAAAGCAAAGGCTTAACAGCATTTGTCACCTTATTCGACTGACTTTGCAAGAGGAGAAATAATCAGGGGCAGGTACAGCAGTTAAGACACCACTTGAGACTCACATCCCTATTAGTGCACCTGGGGTTGAGTCTTGACTCTGCTTCTGATTCCCGCTTCCTGCCAACGTCACTAGGCGGCAGCAGATAACGGCTCAGGTTGTTGGGTCCCTGTCACCAGTGTGGGAGACCTGTATTCAGTTCCGAGCTCTTGGCTTTGGCCTGGTTCAGCCCTGCATATTACCTGCATTTTGGAAGAGAGGAAAAAGAAGAATGGGGAGGGAGGAGAGCCAGTGGGTAGAATACCTTTGTCTCTGTCTCTCTGCCTTTGAAAAAAATAAAATAAATTGGGGTCGGTGCTGTGCTGCAGTGGGTCCTGGCCTGAAGTGCTGGCATCCCAAATGGGTGCCGGTTCTAATCCCAGCTGCCCCTCTTCTGATCCAGCTCTCTGCTATGGCCTGGGAAAATAGTAGAAGATGGCCCAAGTCCTTGGGCCCCTGCACCCACATGGGAGACCCGGAGGAAGCTCCTGGCTCCTGGCTTCGGATTGGCGCAGCTCTGGCTGTTGCAGCCATCTGTGGAGTGAGCCAGTGGATGGAAGAACTCTTTCTCTGTCTCTGCCTCTCTCTGTAACTCTGTCTTTCAAATAAATAAGCAATGATATATGGGGATGGTCAGAGAAACTTAGTCCAACTCATAAACCTTTTCATTCAGTTTTCTCACTCATCTTCATTCAAGCTCTTTGGTTAAATTGACATATCTGGGCCACATCTCCAAATAGAAATTAACAAAAAAAATGGAGTAATACCTCTACAAATACTAGTAGAATGGAAATTTTCATGAATTTTTCAAAAAGACATAGATTTTCATTAAAATCAGAAAATAAGGTATTGCAATAAGTGATGACTTTGAAAAACATGTATGTTAAATTGCTTCCAAGTCATGTTTATTTTGTAACTATGGAAGATATTTCTGCTACTCCTTCATCAGGTCTCTGGTGTGCACTATTTGGAAATGAAATTTTCTTTTATGTCAAATAAATGTTGATTCTAGGAAGCAAAGTCAAAAATATGTGTATCCTCAACTCAGAATTTTGAAAGAACAGAGGCATCCCTAAAAACAGATTTAGGTATCTAGTGAATTTATTTCTGTCAGATAATTAAATTACTTTTATCTTTAGATGGAGGGGAAATATGGATTTGATGCCCAAAACAGGTTTTCCTCAGAAGGTTGCCTATGAAACGCTTTTTCTCCAAAAAAAAAAAAAAAAAAAAAAAAAACAAACAAACAAAAAACAAAACAACAACAAAAAAAAACCTGAGAGGAGAAGTATCTAGGCCCTTATTACCTTAAGTTAACTTAATTATTAGTTTTCATATTCTACAGTACCAAGTATGTCTGTGCCTTCACTCTGCCAAGCAGATTCAGACCTCAATTTATTTTTAATGTATTTTTCTAAGTTGTATACTTAGAAATAATTAATATTGATGAGATATTATTTAATGAACATGACTACCCTGAGCAACATCTAAATATTTTGTCTCAAAAATATTTCAAGAATACAAAAATATTTTTATATCACCCATCAGAACATTTAGAAACATGTCCTTGCCCCCTGGATTTCTAACTTCCCTGCTATTTTAATGACTTAATGATCAAGTGAATTCATTTTCAAAGTTAATGATTACATGTCCACTTAGAATATTAGCAAAGAGCTGCTGGCTTGAATGGAATTTGCCGGATGTGTGAATCTGTTTGAAACATGATTATGTACTTAGGTTAGCTGATGCAGGAGTCAAGGTTCTTAGGGAAGGGAAGAAAAGATAAAAAACTATCCCATTCATTTAAAACGTTTCTACCCAAACATCTTGTTCTTCATTTAAATAGAAATTCTGGTTAACATAACATAAGTGAATATTCAGTGATAATTTTGTATTCATAAGTATTGATGCTATATGCATCATATTTTATTTTGCATTAATAAGAATATCTTAAAATATTAATACTCCAATTTGGCTCTCTTTAGCAAATTTATTTTTTTCTCAACTGTACTTGACTTACAGAATGTTATATTTTAATACTACACAATTAACTTTAAGTTTATTGAGAGAAGAAAAAATTTTATGATGATTCTTTTAAAAATAAACTATTCTCATTTTAATATAAATTGGAATTGGCATATTAGTTGGCAAGATTAAGAGGCTTAAATGACAAAGGCTGTTATAAATATATATACCTTTGACTCATAAATTATTCTTCTATACCAAAGCAATAGAAAATAATAAAAATGCAGACATTAAATTGTAGCACAGCAAGTTTAGCTGCTACTTCCAACATAAACATCCAGTATTTCAGTCCCTGCTGTTCTGCCTACAATCCAGTTTCCTGCTGGTGTATCTTGGAAGGCTGTAGATGATGCATTTGATACCCTGCCATCCATGTGGGAGACCTGGATGGAGTTCCTGGCTCCTGGCTTCTGCCTGGCTGAGCTCTGGCTATTCGGGGTATTTGGGGAACAAACCAGCAGATAGAAGAATGCTTGTTTGCTTTCTCTCCCTCTTCTCCTCTCTCTTACTCTACCTTTCAAATGAATAAATAATAAATATTTTAAAAATAAACTATACATTCACTTCATGGAAAATTAATAATTACATTTAAGTGATATTTTTGCAGTAATTTCTACATGTTAAGTGTAAACAGCAGTGATAAATAAATATCCTAAATTATGTCTCTTTAGTATGTTAGCATTTTTTTTTAAATAGTGGATGGAAAATCACTGGAAGTCAAATAGTAGTTGTATTCATAAAGTTCCAATCTATTTTTTACCTTTCAATTATAGTATCTAAGTTTTGTATAGGGGCACATAGTTTTTTGTATTTTAATTTTTTTAAACTTTTATTTAGTAAATATAAATTTCCAAAGTACAGTTTATGGATTACAATGGCTTTTTCCCCTCCATAACTTCCCTCCCACCCGCACCTCTCCCATCTCCCGCTCCCTCTCCCATTCCATTCACATCAAGATTCATTTTCAATTCTCTTTATATACAGATCTATTTAGTATATATTAAGTAAGGATATCAGTTTGCACCCACACAGAACATAAAGTGCAAAATACTGTTTCAGTACTAGTTATAGCATTAATTCACATTGAACAACACATTAAAGACAGAGATCCTATGTGGGGAGTAAGTGCACAGTGACTCCTGTTGTTGACTTAACAATTTGACACTCTTGTTTATGGCGTCAGTAATCTCCCTAGGCTCTGGTCATGAGTTTCCAAGGCTATGGAAGCCTTTTGAGTTCGCCAAGTCCAATCTTAGATAGACAAGGTCATAGTCAAAGTGGAAGTTCTCTCCTCCCTTCAGAGAAAGGTACCTCCTTCTTTGATGAGGAGAGAAACAGACACAAACAGCAAAGGCTCCTATCTGTCCACAAAAGGGGTCAGCATTGTGACACAGCAGTTAATACCACCGCCTGCAATGCCAGCATCCCATGTGTGCTCCGGTTCAAGTCCTGCTGGTTCCACTTCCAATCCAACTCCTTGGTAATGGCTTGGGAAAAGCAGCAGAAGATGATCCCTGTGTTTGATTCCCTGCCATCCACATGGAAGAACTGGAAGAAGCTCTTGACTCCTGGCTTTGGCATAGCCAAGCACTGGCCATCACAACCATCTTGGGAGTGAACCCGCAGATGAAAAATCTCTCTTTGTCTCACCTGTCTATTTGAATCTCTGACTTTCAATAAATTTTAAAAAATATAAAATAAAAGAAAGAAACAAATTCCCACAGTGTCTGGGCTGGGCAGAAATGAAGACAGCACCTGGAAACACCATACAAGTCTCCCACATGTGTGTTAGGGATATAAGTATTTGAGATGTTAGCTGCTGCCTGCACATTAGCAGGAAGCTGGAGTCAGGAGCCAGAGCTGAGTATTCAATCCAGGTAGTTTGATATGGATTGCAGTCCTAAACACTAGAAATGTAATTTTTAATAACACACCCCACCTGATTGAACAAAAACATTCATGCAGATTCATTTGTGGGCTCAATAATGAGTCCCTGAAAGGTACCACTCTTACCCTACTCTCACCACTAACTCCCCTTAAATCTAGCCACTATCCTAAATTTGTCACTGTCTTTTGATTTTTGCCATTTTTGTACCATATAGAAATAGAATGAAACAGTATATATTACTTTTGCCCTTCCCCCTCTTTTTGGCTTTTTTTTTTTGAATGACATTGTATATGTGTGGGTTGCCCATGTTGTTGTGTGTGGGATTCCAAAGTATTAGTACATCTCAGCTTACACATTTTACTGTAATAATTGTGTAATCATCAGCTTTGACTATTACCAATAAAGCTCCTATGAACATTCTTATGGATCTATTTTGGTTTACATACGTAGAAATTTCTGAATGTAGCATACATGTTGGATCATAGGGTATGGAAATGGACAGCTTCAGTAGATATTGCATAGTCTACTTTTTAGTTAGCAAAAAGGAATGGACAAAAGAGAAAGTAAGGGACAGGAAAAAGACTAGGAAATAGGAAAAGAAGATGGAAAGAGATTGCAAGGAAGAACCAGAATTGGATATGTGAAAATAATTCAAAAAGTTCAAGGAAAATGAAAATAAAATATGAGGTTATTTTGTTGGGAAAAACATTTAAAATCCATTGGTAGATTTTTATAATATACATTTTTCACATATTATGAGAAAATAAAGCCTTCTGTATCATTATATGGCAGATAGCCATTTTGCATTAGTAACATGACAAGGACAGTCAGTGTCAGAAGCATGACTTATAATACGTGATACTGATTGGCCTTTATGATTTTCCATAAGTGTGCAGATTTATTTTATTTACATTAATGCCACAATCAAGAATCCAGAATAAGAAAGTTCAGAGATTTACCTGATCAAGAAGGCAGGAAATTACCATCCCCCCCCCCAAAAAAAAGAGACAGAGAGAGTGAGAGAGAGAAAATTAATATACATGACTTAAGACAAAAAATAAACACTCTAGAAATAACATTAGTAATATGGAATGAAATTTTTAATTTTAAAGCTAATTTTTACAAGCAATCTTTTCATAACGACCCTTATTTTTCACAATGCTTCTTTTGATACAAGGAAGCTTAGCCTGAAGTTTTTGGAATGATCAAAATTAAGAACATGATCTTCATTTTTGTTGGCCCAGATATCTGCTTTAACACTTCAAACACCCTTTTAAAATATCTCACACTGTATCAAAAATAACTTTCCTTAGCCACAAAGAAATCTGAGAGCTCTGTCAGTCAGCAAGCCCATATGTAAGTGAGAGAGAAATGTGCTGCTTAGTTTACATGACAACCTACAGATCAGAGCAAAATAAATAAGTAACATTGAGTTCACTCAGCCTTCCAATTCTCTGGTAATAAACATCAAATATGAACCCTTTGAAGTGGAAGACGAAAGACATCCTAACTGTCTGTGGTGAAAGATGATGAAGATAAAATCCCTGATAAAGGGAAATTATAATTTTAGTGTTGAATTTTTAATGTTCACTAAGAAATATGAATCAAAGATGGTACAGATTGGCAGCCTAGAAATAAAAGCTTTGTGCCGTCGTTGTAGAAATCCGTATGGTTTCAATAGAGAAATAGTTTATACTTTCAGTGTAAACTAACCATATGTGATTAGTCAGGTTTCAGTTATTTCTTTTAAAGTGACATTTTATTCATTAACACGTATTGTTAAGATTCATTACAAATCAAACAAGAATATGTAGGACTATTAAATAGCCCCTGCCTTTTTTTTTTTCCTAAGCAGTTACCCCTTCTTTACACAGATCTAATATGTTTTCTGGGATTATAGAGCTGTTAGCTGTCACAGTATTTTCGCTGTCTCTTCCGTGGTTTGAAATCCCCATGAGTGATTCTGATTCCGGCGGTAGTTTTCTCTTTGCCTTAGTTTTCAAATTTTAAGATTAATCAGTTTTTTAAGAAAAGTAAGAGGGATCTCTTCTCCTCAGAGAAATAAGCTGAAAAGAGCGATACAAGTTATTTCAGGGAGAGCACCATGAGCTTACATTTGCTCTGCTCTTGGCCTACTTAGAGGCCTTCAAAAGAAACACAGCTTTCTGATACAAGTTTAACGGGAAGTTTGCGCATATTAAGAGGGTATGCTCAATATCAGTCAGAATTTTAGAATGGAGGTACAAGGAAACACTGAACTAAATTCGTTTATTCAGTTTGATCAATACTTCACAAGGCTTGCATTTTGATTGTCCCTTCTATTATTCTATTATCTCAGTAATGTTTTGGCTATATCCCTGCACACAGATGATAATACCAACATGGATTCAGCCCCAAGTGCTATAAATATTGCTTTTTTGTTACCTAGGTAAAAGAGAAAAAATAAACCTGTGAAAAGGGGAAAGCTTGTGTGTAGACAGAGAGAAGATTCAAACCATTTTCTTTATAAAAAAAAAAAAACAGCAAAAATCTACAAAATTAATACCTCAGTTTGATTTATTGGAATATTTAACCCTTAGGAACCAACTGCATGTTTAAAATTGAGGATACAAAGTTCTAGTATTTCTACACCAATAATATATACATGTTGTTAATATTTAATCCACCAGGATGCCATTGATGACCCCTGAGTTTGAAGAAATATTTTATTTTTTAAAGATTTATGTATTTATTTGAAAGGCATAGTTACAGAGAGGCAGAGGCAGAGAGAGAGAGGTCTTCCTTTCGTTGGTTCACTCCCCAGGTGGCCACAATGTCCAGAGCTGCGCCCATCTGAAGCCAGGAGCCTGGAGTTTTTTCCCAGTTTCCCACGCAGGTACAGGGACCTGGGGACTTGGGCCATTTTCTGCTGCTTTCCCAGGCCATACCAGAGACCTGGTATCGGAAGTGGAGCAACTGGAATTCAAATGGTCGTCCATATCGGATGCTGGTACTTCAGGAAACAGCTTTGCCTGTCATGCCACAGCGCTGGCCCCAAAGAAATAGTTCAGCATTGATGTTTTTTTTTTTTTTTTTTTTTTTTTTTTTTTTTGAAGCAGCTTGGTTCAGTAAGCAGTTTGATAGTAATCACAACGCTGAGTGTGGGAGCAAGAATGTGTGTATTTAGGGGCCTCATAAAGACATATGTGTTCTCTGTCTCTGTCCCTTTCTCTTACTCTGGCAAAAATGGACTGGCTGAAAATGGAGTTGGTGGAGGTGATGAAAAGGCATGAGATAATTCTCTGCAATATAACTGACTAATTCAAAATACTATCATGGTCTTCTCATATTAACGGTATTATTTCCTAACGTGTTTTTAAGCGCTTCATGATTAGGACTTTTGATCAAGATAAATCCAGGCTAATCAAGAGCAAGGGAAATTATGTTTATTTGAGGACTTTTAGGATTGCAATCCAAGAGACACAGAATTCAAGGAGGCTTGAAAATATCCTCTGAGGTTTTACAAAATAGTGGCTGATCTTTGAGCCCAAAATGAAAGGTCATTGTTAAAGTCATCAAGATTTGTCAGGAATTAGGATTAGGGAGGCAAAAGTCAAACTATCTTGTAAGAAGAGAATTGGACATAGTCTAAAGAATCAAGGGGGCTGTTTTCACCAGCTCCTGCAGAGGCTGCTTTATCTCATATTTCACCTAGTTTACAAGGTCCGCATGTACAGACAGAGTCGGGTCCATGCAAAGGAGCCCAGTGTGTGAGTGTAGCTGACAGGTACCTGGGGCTATTTTTAACAAAAGCCCTTATAACTCCATTTTAAGTTCCCTGATCAATGCTGCTGTTCTTTAATTTTTGACTAACTTTAAGAATATGAAACATTATTTTTAAGAATAGAAGCCTATTAATTACGATTGATTCAGTGTCCTCCAGTTTATTCCCAACAATGCTGACCAAAGCATCTCAAACCATTTCACAGTGAACACATAAAAATATTTGTATGGCACACAGAAGTAAATGGGAGGAAATATGGTGATCTATATGGAATTTGGTGGAAGAGAAAACTCATTAAATTTTCTTAACATTCGTAAAACACAAATCATTAAAGAGATTTTAATACTAAATTTTATAGACTGTGCAAATAATATACCTTCATTTTTAATGAAAAATGACCTTGCACTTGTGAACACAATGTTTTATGAGTTTTGTATCCTTGAAATAGCTACAAGAAAGTGAGATATTTAGATTTGATAACAATCATTCAAATTCATCATCACCGTGGACAAACTTTGGTTGAATGAGTAAAAGCTACCAAAAGTCAGTGTTGTAGGGTGGTTATGTTCAGGTTCTTGTCTCTTAAGCAAGAAACAGTTCAAGGACAGTTCATAGGAAAGGTCAGCAGAACAATAAGCTTTATGTGCATTAAAAGTGAAAATATACACTCAAGCGCTTGAGTCACTGCCATCCGCGTGGGATACCTGGATTGAGTTCTAGGCTACTGGCTTCTACTCCACCCTGGCTTAGCTGGGGAATGAACCAGTAGATGAAAGAACTCTTTCTTTCTCTCACTCTGTCTCTACCTTTAACATAAAATGGAAAAAATTTGAAATTAATTCTAAGAGGTAAGACAGCAAATCAACATTACTTAGTAGCTTGGGGTTGGTGTCATTTGGAGTAGCCAGTTCAGAGAGGTGCCTGACATAAAAATGGCATTTGAGTTATTTCTATACCAGCATTTACTCTGGTGTTGCCAGCAATAATGATGTGGCTCCAAACCTGCCTAAATTATGAATTTAGTGCTAACAGGCTATTTTGTCGCTTGCTGCTGGGAACATCCTTGCTTGACTGAAGGCCAGTTAACCATGCTTCTTTTATTTCTTCAGACTGTTGAAATGACCTCTATCAAAGCTCTGTAACTTGGAATAGATCGCCTGTTTCAGAGTTCTTCATCCCAGGGCCTGAGTGTTGAAGTATTTTCAGACTTTGAGCAGAACTGAAGCCGTGTGAACTTCGGAACTTAAATATTTAGCTCTGAGTTTTCCTTGCTTTGTGGCCTAACTAAGGAAGCAACACCTTAGGAATAGCCATGAATTTTGTGGAAATAAATTGATTTTGACAGAAAGTTCTAGAATGAACCAGAAACTCCAATTGTAGCCTAAATTTCAGTGCAAAGCAGCATATGATTGGTACTTGGAATTTGAGTTAATAGTCCCATATATTGTTCCATGGTGACTTGACATGCACATGTTCTATGTTCCATTTTTAAATTATGTTATTGGATTATTACTTCTGTACCATAAAAGGCACTCTTTATTATTACACATTTCTATGTGGTTTTAAAGACACATATTATAACATAACTATCACCATAATCACAATATAGAATATTTCTATCATCCCAAATGTTATCGTATGTCTCCTTGTAATCCATTCCTGTGACAAAATGTGATTAGATTTCTGTCCCTGTAGTTTGGCTTTTTCGGGAATAACGTCTCAATTAAATATGTAGCCTTTTTGTTCTGAAATTTTCACGTCATTAATTTGTGATCTATCCACGTGTTACATATAGCAGTAATCATTCCTTTTTGTTATTGATTGGTATTCCATTGGTATTAGTGGTCTATAGAGTTTTTTAAATCAACTCAGCATTTGATGAACAGCTCGTTTTTTCCAGTGTTGTGTGGTTACAAACCAAGTTGATATAAATATTTACATGCCATCTCTGTGTAGGTACATGTTTTCTCTTGGGTAAATACCTAGGAAAATTGCTGTCTCTATAATAAGAATAACTCATGAAAAACCATAACATTATTTTGTGAGCATACTGGCTTTTTGCATTTTGTATTCCCACCAACAATATGCCAGAGGATTACTGTTTATAATAATAATACTACCAGTAACAAAAATGGCTACAAATAAAAGAAACAACAGCAATCTTATTGAGTACTGATTCAGGACTTCATATGTAACAAACACTGCGAGTAAGCATTTGGCATGTTTAATTAATTGCATCATCAGAAGCATACATACATTACATACTAATATCACCATCTCCATTTTAAAAATGAGGAAATTGAGAATGAGCAAGAATCACGTAAACTGTCCACATCGTCTCAGCTTACAATGGTAGAATTGCATTTAGGATTTCTCCCCTGAATGTATTGGTCTACTACCTCTCCATTTACTGGCTAAATAGAAGGAATAATACAGAGTCAGGCATTCTAAAGGAAAAAAATTCTGAAAATTGAATTCTTAAAGAGGGTGCTGAAAAGCATCTTGAACAGAACACAAATTGAAAAAGCATCCAGGCTCTTAAAAAAATGTCATTAGTATGTGCTACTCATATGTACAGGATGCCTTTTTTTTTTTTCTGCACTTACAGCAATCTGTATTTAAATCAAGATCTGTTCTGCAAACTGTTTTGAGGTTTGGATGGAATATCAGAAACCTATATGTATAGTCATGAAGGAAAATTATTTCAATCATAGGGAATAGGAACAAAGACTGACAGAGTCAGTCTCCAATATATAAACAAAATCTACTTAGAGGCAGAAATAGAATACAACAATTTTGTTATATAAATTCAGAATGAGGAATTACTGGAAGAAACAATAAATTTTATATTTTATTTGCATATTACATCAAACTGTTATAAGAATTGATAGAGATTCAGTAGCTTGGCAACTTTTTGGTGGCCATAATTTTTTTATATTTTAATTAATATCTTGAAAAATGGCTAAGGCCTATTGAATTTTTTAGGTTTAAAACATAAATGTACATATTTTTGAAGTACAGTATGATATTCCAGCATGTGTGTACTATAGGTAATGATCAAATCAGGGTACTTAGAATTCCCATCTCATCATTTCTTTGTTTGCAGACTTCAAGATCTTCTAGCTCTTTACATAATACTTTATAGATTATTGTGAACCATAGTCACCCAACAGTGCTGTAGACAGAGTGCTGTAGAACACTACTGGAGCACTGTGTTCCAGTACCCATTATCCAATTCTCTCCTACCTTTCCCTTCCACTTTCCATTGCCTCTAGTAATGACTGTTCTACTGTCTTCAACTTCAACGTCAACATCAACTTTTATAGTTTTCCCCATTTGAGAAAACACAATGTAGTATTTATCTTCCTCTGTAGGCCTATTTTTTTAAAGCAATGCCAGGAGCGGGGCTCCATGAGAGGCAAAACCAGAAGAGACTGGTGGTACAATTTTGGGAGACAAAAAAAATTTATCAGCTTGACATTCAGTTACAAGGCAAGGACAAAACTCATCAAAAGACTGGTTCTGTAGGTGAGATAGGTAACTTGTGTTTACAGTAAACTATGAGCTCAGAAAGATGGAATCGCTACACCCTTGCCATTCTCATGGTAAAATTGGAAGCTCCCAAGGAGTGGGGCAGGTACTTTTGACCTTGCTAAAGATAACTTTTGGGGAACCAAGCATTTTGCACTCAAAATTTCCACTGGGACCAACCTGACTGCCTACTAACCTATCTGACTCCTTACATCCTCTTCCCCAGAAGAATGGACCCTAACTTCTGTTAGGGAGTATGGGATAACAACTGCTCTGGCTTCTTCAAGCTGAGTAGGGGTGGAGTAGGGAACGTCAGTCAAGAGAGGGTTCCAGCAAGATGTAGCTTCTTGAGTTGTAGGCCTATTTTTATAGTGCACAGTAAATAACTTCATTTATTTTTTTATTCATTCTTAAACTCATTAGTTGATTTTCCTGGTTGTTACCTATTTGCACAGAAATACAATTTAACTAGTCCTTCAAATCTTTTATTTTTAATTTTTTTTGTTTGTTTGACAGGCAGAGTGGACAGTGAGAGAGAGAGAGAGAGAGAGAGAGAAAGGTCTTCCTTTGCCGTTGGTTCACCCTCCAATGGCCACCGCAGCCGGTGCGCTGCGGCCGGAGCACCACGCTGATCCAATGGCAGGAGCCAGGTGCTTCTCCTGGTCTCCCATGGGGTGCAGAGCCCAAGCACCTGGGCCATCCTCCACTGCACTCCCTGGCCACAGCAGAGAGCTGGCCTGGAAGAGGGGCAACCGGGACAGAATCCGGCACTCCGACCGGGCCTAGAACCCGGTGTGCCGGCGCCACAAGGCGGAGGATTAGCCTATTGAGCTGCGGCGCCGGCCTATCCTTCAAATCTTGCTGTGATCCTTTTTAGGAGATAAACATGATAGAATTAAATGAAGGACAAGACATGCTGAAGAGAAAGATATGATGAATGCATCGGTGTATATAGGACCTGGGCATGTGTATAGTATGTTATTATGTTAGATTTTTATCAGGTGTTGATACTATGATATTTTTATCCTTACTTATTTTAATAAAAATTCAAGGAAAAAAAGCACAGAATTAGATTGTAAGCTCCATGAGATCTAAGTCTTTGGGGAACATTGTATGATATCTCCTGTTTTAAAAGCAGCTCCTGGCATGTTTTGAGCACTTGAGTATTACTAAGTACTAAATATATGAGTGATTGATGGATCATTTTCATTAAATTAAGGAATGTGCAATAACTTCCTAATGGTGTGGAATAGGAAGATCCTACCTTATCCAGGTTCAGTGTGATATAGTCAAGTAGTCACTTATGTGTAGATCTAGTGAATAAATTGGCACATGTGAAGGAAATATCCAACAGATTTAGACCAGAGAATAATATGTCTCAGTCGCTTTCTTACAGGTCGTGTGTATAGATCATGTGTATTTGAATATATCTTCTGTAACTGAAAAACATACGTATATTTACCTTAATTGTTTGGTATAAAAAGAGCATTCTGAACCACAAGCAACCATCTAACTACTAGATACTTGGCTTTAAAGACATCTATAGAAGAATAAATATATAGGGAAATCTGATTGTGGTTCATTAATTGTGACAAATATATCAACACTATTATGAGATGTTAATAATAGATGAAGTTGGATGTGGTTCATTAACTGTGACAAACATGTCATACTAATATAGAAAGTTAATAGGAGAAGCTGGGTGTGGGATATAAGGGGAATTCTGTGGTACTGAACACTTCTTGTTTTGTAAATTTAGAACCATTCTGAAATAAGGTTATTAAAAGTAGACAACTTCAAGAGTAATCTTGAAGATGTGTGGAAGATATCATATTTGTATAGAAGCATGTTCTTTTAAATCTGTACATTTATAAAGTTCTGATGAACCCTAGCCAGAAAGGAAGGGCATTCTTATGACACAGCTGTACATTAATAGTCATTAATATGATCAACTGGTAGAACTATGAAAGAAACACTTTAGGCACTTCTCTACCTCAATCTTGTGCATATACAACTCTGCAGATGTTTTTATGCCTCTCTATATAACTCTATCTATATATCTCTATATATTGATCTGTCAATGTGAGTCTCCACTGATTTTCCCATGTGAGCTCTTTGCATTTTTCATCAAAAATGCTAAATTCTAAGTCATTCAGTGGATAGCAGAGAGAAAAACCAATAAGAACAGTACTATGTGCTGATTTACAATCATGTATCATATGCTAAAGCATCAGTTCAGTTGAGCCACAGAGAAATTTCATGAGTCAGTCATTCTTAATTTGTACACATCATAGGTGAGAAAATGAGAGCTAGACTAGGAGGAACAATCCACCCAGGTCCATTTATCCATAATCAGAATCTGAATGTAGGCCTTGTCACACCATAAAGCTGTCTCTTGAGATTTCACACTTCAGCAAAGTGAGATGACAATTTAACATATCACTACTTCTTATGAATATTTACACTTTAATGTGAAAGTGAAGATTGCCAATGTATAACCCAAAGTTCCCTTAGTAGGAAAAAGCAAAATATTTTGACAACTCTTTTGAGTTTTAATTTATTGGGAGAGCTATACTCTCATTTCTAACATGTGAAGTTCACTCAACCCTAATTTAATTCCATTAATTTCCTCTTGGTCTGCAAAGATGTTTAAAATTAATCTATTTTTGTGAATTTTTTATTTTATAGATTGATGTTCTTTGATTTTGAATCTTTCTCTTCATTATGATCTTGAACTGCACTTCAGGATAGATGAGACATTTGGGCACAGTGACTAATTCTCTTTTTTTAAGATTATTTATTTGAAAGAGTTACACACACACACACACACACACAAAGAGAGAGAGAGAAAGAGAAAGAAAGAGAGAGAGAGAAAGAGAAAGAAAGAGAGAGAGAAGCCTTCCATCATTCCATCTGCTGGTTCACTCCCCAATTGGCTGCAATGGCTGGAGCTGCACCTATCCGAAGCCAGGAGCCAGGAGCCAGGAGCCAGGAGTTTCTTCTGGGTCTCTCATGTAGGTGCAGGGGCCCAAGGACTTGGGCCGTCTTCCACTACTTTCCCTGGCCATAGCACAGAGCTGGATTGGAAGAGGAGCAGCCGGGACTAGAACCGGTGCCCATATGGGATGCCAGCGCTTCAAGCCAGGGCTTTACCTGCTGTGCTACAGCACTGGCCTAATTCTCTTATACTAAATGTATTTCTCTTGTGCAGTAGTAGAGATATACTAAATAAAATCATTCCAAAACATGACTTATGTGGCAGGGATAAAATGAATTCAAGTTAAGACAGTGCAATCAAGAGAGAAGGATATGGAAGAATTTCAGGTGAGGGGAAGGTTTGGACAGCAAAAATGAAAGTGAACAAGCCTAACATACTATTCATTCTGCTTATGTATTACATCACCACACATTTCCTCTTGCTCTGCTTAATAATACAACTGGGTTTAAGACAGTTTGGGAACTTAGGTATGACATCTGTTACAACCCAAGAAAAAATTAAAATGCCAATAGGTGGATTTAATTAAAATTCTCACTTATCATCCTACTATCTTATTTTCTAACTCATTAGGAAATCTGTTTCTTTTTACCATTCTCGATCCCTTTCATGCAAAGGCACTAATTCAACCATTGTAACCAATGTGGTATTTAGTGCAAGTTTTGAATTTAAATGTTTCTCAAACTCCCTTTGCAAAAATATACAATATATGTAACATAATTTTGAGTTTGTTTCAGTACTTAGTCAACTTAAAGCCAGAGACAACTTAACTACATTGTTTGATTTCATGAGAAGGGCAAATTTCTTTTTACTTAAAATGCTCTTAATGAATCATCAAATGCACTATTTTTCCACTTTTAAAAACCGGCGCCGCGGCTCACTTGGCTAATCATCTTCCTGCGGTGCCGGCACCCCGGGTTCTAGTCCCATTGGGGCGCCTGGTACTAGTCCCGGTTGCTGCTCTTCCAGTCCAGCTCTCTGCTGTGGCCTGGGAAGGCAGTGGAAGATGGCCCAAATGCTTGGGCCCTGCACCCGCATGGAAGACTGGGAGGAAGCACCTGGCTCCTGGCTTCAGATCAGCGCAGCGCGCCGGCCGTAGCAGCCATTGGTGGGTGAACCAACAGAAGGAAGACCTTTCTCTCTGTCTGTCTCTCTCACTAACTCTGCCTGTCCAAAAAAAAAATAATAATAATAAAATAAAATTTAAAAAAAAAAGAAAAAAAAACTGTACTACTAAAGTAGTTGGATAGAAACATTTCATTTGAATTCAAATTAAATATATAATAAAATATTTCACATATTCAGAAAATCATTGTTATGAATAAAATTTCCAATGAATGCAGGAATTAAGGCCAATGAAGGTGTAGTATTACCTGGATTTCGCTACATGGATTTCTCTGTGTGGATTTGTGTTAGGTACATAGAAGGATATATACATGAGCTTTGAAAATCAACTGTCTTGTCTACCCTGGCTTCTTAAAATAAGCTACAAATGCTGGTGTTAAGCTTTTATCCACAGTATTTGTTTTCAAAGCATTTTTCCATTTGGAGATAAAAGCAGCTTACAATATTCTGCAATTTCAGTATATAGCTATTTTTTAAGTCTGGCAGCATTCATATATCTTTTTATATATCTTGAAACACAAAATACATAAAGAGCTATACAGCATTTTCTCTAAATAAGGGGGCTTGTACTTTTAGAAAGAAACCCTACAGGCTTAAATTGAATTGTACAAAGGCACTAAAATTTGAAGCAAGTGACTATTTGACAGAAATGGGGATGTTAAAGATTTCTTAAGGACAGTTAATGGGAAGTATAAAATATCTGAGTAAGGTGTGTAAATATGAAGGTTAGAGAGATTCAGTAGAAATGCTAAGCTATATCAGTCTTAATAAACTAATAATGAAATGTCTTCTTTTTAAGAATAAATAGTATAATTCAGTGATTTAATTTATAATATATTCATCATAAGTGCATAGACATATGTATATATGTGCATGTATAAGTAAAACTATAAACTTTAAGTTATATTTATACTATTGTAAGTTACTATCTTCCATGATTTTGAAAGATCAAATTCATCCAAGACAAAATAATTAAAATTAAGTATTAATATTGAAATAATAAAATGGTAATAACAAGAAACAAATATACCCTGTTGGAGTTACTGTTCTTGTTGGTTTTGGTCTTTATTATTAAAGATTTATTTATTTATTTTAAAGTCGAGTTACAGAGAGAGGAGGAGACAGATCGTCCATCAGCTGGTTCACTTCCCCAAGTGGTGGCATTGGCCAGGACTGAACCAGACCAAAGCCAGGAGATAGGAGATTCATCTGGGTCTTCCACATGGGTGGCAGGGTGCAAACACTTGGACCATCTTTCATTGTTTTTCTCAGCCAGTAGCACAGAGCTGGATCAGAAGTGGAGTAGCTGGAACTTACACCAGAGCCTATATGGGATGCCAATATACACTGGCCTGGTTTTGGTCTTTTTGGTAGATTTGCGTTGTCAGTAATTTTATGGTCAAAACTCTGTGTTTGAATGTGCTGTTTTTAATATGCATAGTAAAAATATTTAAGTCTTGGTTATAAAAAATAATTTTTATCAGTTTAAAAACCGAGTTAATATATTTATAGCTTAGTGCTCTTCTGTCAACAGCTCATTATTCTTGTCAATGCTTAGGTTTTCTTATGAATGTACTATTTTTAAAAGTAAGCTAATGTTTGCAAAATACCATTATAAAACTTGACCTCCTTCACACAGATGTGAAATAAAGTAATACAGAGCTTCATTAATTAGCTCTTCTCTAATGATAATAACAATTTTTATAAAATATTGAGATTCTATATGTATAGATGTAATTCTTCTAGTTTATGAAGATATACATATATATGAATCTTCAATATATACTAATATATTATTTCATCATTTTATGAAAAAAACTGAAGCATAGAATTTATATCACTTGTCCAAGAAAATGCATTGTTGGCAAGTAATGTAGTTGGGATCTGAGTTCAGGTCAGACAATTCCAAAATCCAGCCTTTTATAGTAACTAAGCCATGACTCTCCTTTAGTATCACAAATCACAAATTTCACTCTATCATGTCAATAAATGAATAAATACACATATGTGGAAAGAGGCATATTTCTTCAGATAGTATGTGTTATACTAGAAAAAGTTCCCTCAGTGGGAATTTACTGAGGGCGAAGAATTCCAACAATAGTTAAGACACACTCTTCCTTCCGTAAACGCGGTCTAATGGAAGATAGATATATAGATAAGCAAAATTTCAAAACACCCTCACATACCGTTTAAGCAATAGTATTTTGACTACAGCCATGGGAGCTAAGATAGACCAATAACTCTTCAAAGTGATGAAGTAGATCTTTATAGAGAGGGATGTGTTGGGGCAGAACTTTTCATAAAAGTAACCACAAACCGTGCTCCAGGAAAGGAGATCAAGGTCATCATGACCAGTAAGTTCAGTGTGCACTGAGGTGCCCAAAGGGCATGAGCTGAACTCCAGGATGAGTACAAGGGAATCAAAGAAAACGATGCCAGAATGGTGATGAGGGCCTGGCATAGTGCACAAAGCTGTGTTAAAAATGCTTAACGTGCTTTGTCTGGCTTAGTCATTGACCACAATAGCTGATGTATTGATTGATTCAGAGTTGCAGAGTGGATACAAAATGGGTGGTGGTTAAATCTTGGACTTAGGCTCTTGGTTGTCTGCTGAGTTGCCCACGTGGTCTTCCAGGTATATTTTCTTCATTAAACATCACAGGCTCACTTTCTGCCAAATGATAATAAAAATAACAACAGCTTGGACTGAGGGACAAATACATCTTCTCTTGGATCCTAGTTCATTAGCTGTGTGGCTTTGTAAAAACATTTAATCTCTGAGTCTCAGTTTCCCTTTTTATAAAAGATAATAAAAAGCACAGCATTAATAACAACAATAATCTTGTTCACTAGCATTGTATTAGTGACAATTTAAGATTTTTATCTTCATTCACTCATTTAATGTTCTCAACCACTGCACAAGTCAGCATTGTTTTTTAATTTTACAGAACAGGAAACTGACACTGAAAATGCTACAAAAAGACCCAAATTCAACATATATGGATTGGACCTAAAAAGTCCCAATGCAGAACAACTACTGCTGTGATCAGCTCATGCTGTGACTTTTGCTCTTCTCCACGTGGCCTAATTTCATACCGTGGCTGGCTCTGGGCAGAGTTCCATGTGACCAAAAACAGAGGCTGTAAGGATTCTTAACGTCCAACGTCAAAGTTAAACACTTCCTGGAGTGGTGTTGCACTGGTCAAAATGAGTCACAAGGCTGAGGCAAATTCCAGTGATGCTGAAATAGACTCCACCTCTTCATTTGAGAATTGCCAAAAACACATGTAAATTTGCATTTAGAATAACGGGATCCATCACATTTTTGCAAACACTACCACAAATCTTTCAGGGGTTTTTGTTATGCTGTGAAATGGCCACACCTGCTGTCCTACTCAATAACAATGATGAAACTCAGTTGTTAAAATAAACTAACAGTATAGGATACTATACTATAGTATCCTATACTGTGTATTAATAGGTGAGAAATGTATTATAGAAAGATTGTACCAAGATACTCTAGCTTACTCTCACTTAACCAGAAAATATAACTAAAGTGTTATTTTTAAATGAATATTGAGTCTTTAACATTTTACATATATAAATATTTAATTTCTCCTGTCAATGATGAAACCATGCCTTTGACAGTATCTGTTATAGAAATACAGAATCTCATTAATTCTGAAACACTAAGTACTAAAATAATCACACTTACAGTATGGGTTAGATAAAATTATGTCATATAAAATAGTACAAAAATTTTAGTATCATAGTGCTTATATTTCAATTCTAGCATCAGATTTCATTTTTCTCTCAGTGACATCATGTTTTTCAATAGCAAATTAGAAGCTCGGCCGGCGCCGCGGCTCACTAGGCTAATCCTCCGCCTAGCGGCGCCGGCACACCGGGTTCTAGTCCCGGTCGGGGCACCGGATTCTGTCCCGGTTGCCCCTCTTCCAGGCCAGCCCTCTGCTGTGGCCAGGGAGTGCAGTGGAGGATGGCCCAGGTGCTTGGGCCCTGCACCCCATGGGAGACCAGGAAAAGCACCTGGCTCCTGGCTCCTGCCATCGGATCAGCGCGGTGCGCCGGCCGCAGCGCGCCGACCGCGGCGGCCATTGGAGGGTGAACCAACGGCAAAAGGAAGACCTTTCTCTCTGTCTCTCTCTCTCACTGTCCACTCTGCCTGTCAAAAAAAAAAAAAAAAAAAAATTAGAAGCTCAATAGTACATTTCCAGGATAAGAATTAGAGGAGTGAGCATTTGGTATAGCAGTTAAGATGCCATGTGTGATCCCCACATCCGATATCAGAGTGTCTCTGTTTGATTCCTCATACCACTTCCAATCCAGCTTCCTGCTAATCCACACTCCGGGAAACAGAATGTGCTGTCTAAAGTATTTGAGTCCATACTCCCCACATGGGACAACAAGATTCAGTCTGGGTTCCTGGCTTCAACCTGGCCCAATCCTGGCTGTTGCAAGCATTTGGGGAATGAATCAGGAGATGGAAGATCTTTTTGTCTTTCTTTTGCTCTGTCTCTATGCCTTTCAAATAAAATGAAAGTAAATAGATAATTTAAATAATCATTTCCAATCACCAATTAACTCAAAAATGGAAATACTGGAGATACTGTATGTCATGTATGTCTTGGCTATTTCATTATGGAAAGATACTAAGGCCAGGTTTTGTTAGTCTTTGAAATGTTGATTTTCCTGAAAATTACTCTATTACAAAAAAAAAAAGTTTAAACAGTAGTACTCCAACCCAAATGCCAGATATATTTTGCATCTGGCTTGACAATGGCTTATGAGGCTCCTCAATATCAATCCATGGCCAGCAGTCTCCTTTTCAGATGTATATGTGAGGGTAGTGACAACAGAGTGAACATCAATTCCCTGTCATCAATACCCCTGTCCTTAACCAACATAAATGCTCCCATGTCATCTTTTTGCGGTAAACTAGATCACAGAGTTATAATATAAAATTAACATTGCTCACATTACAATTCTGCATGCAAGATGGATTGAAAGCGTCAATTTCTTAACACGTCAAAATTTGTAGTTTTGTTTTACCCAGAAATAACTCAAGACTGTGCTCAAAAACTGACCTTTCACATTCTGGAGTGCGAAACTTATGATACTCAGGGGAGGGACACCTGTGTGTGGGGTGACTCCATGGTATCAAAGGTGCTAATTAAATACATGACAAAAGGGATCATTCTCGAAGGATCTATCTCCCACATGGGTGCAGGAGCCCAAGTACATCAGTCATCTGCTGCTGCTTTACCAGGCACATTAGCAGGGAGCTGGATTGGAGTTGGAGCAGCCGGGATTTGAACCAGCACCCATGTGGTATGCTGGCACTGCAGGTGGCAGCTTTACCTGCCGCACTACAATGCCAGCCCTGCATTACATTTTTAATACTCTGTATATGAGGACATGAGTTTTGTGGCATAGTTATATATAATACCTGCTTAACATCTCACACAATGTCTTCATCCACCTATCCATCTATGTATGTAGATATCTAAATCTTGTATAGTCACTAGAAGCATTTCAGAACTGAAATTTAAAAAAAAAATGGTGCTAATGGTATTTTCATTGAACAGTCCACTTTATTTTTGTTTGTTAAATAATTTGTTAAATAATAATTGAGACTAAGTATGAATAGCTGTTCTATTTAATGTTGGAAAGAGTGAGAAGCTATCATGGCTGAAGGACTTTTGTTGATAATGACATTAGGGACATTATAAAGTCATTTTTGGAAAAAAAATTTTTGGCCTACATATATATGTCTATATATATATATATATATGTACATCTATACCTCAATTTCTGAATTCAATTTAGGTGATATAAAACTAAATTACAATTGAGCTTTAAATTCTTGTCTGTTACATGTTATGATGCCACTGATTATTGCAATGTCATATCAAAAAACAATGGATGAAAAGTTTTTAACCAGTAAGGAATCCTCTTCAGAAGCCATAAAAACGGCCGGCGCCGCGGCTCACTAGGCTAATCCTCTGCTTTGTGGCGCCGGCAGACCGGGTTCTAGTCCCGGTCGGGGCGCCAGATTCTGTCCCGGTTGCCCCTCTTCCAGGCCAGCTCTCTGCTGTGGCCCGGGAGTGCAGTGGAGGATGGCCCAGGTGCTTGGGCCCTGCACCCCATGGGAGACCAGGAGAAGTACCTGGCTCCTGCCATCAGATTAGCGTGGTGTGCTGGCCGCAGCGCACCGGCCACAGTGGCCATTGGAGGGTGAACCAATGGCAAAGGAAGACCTTTCTCTCTATCTCTCTCTCTCTCACTGTCCATTCTGCCTGTCAAAAAAAAAAAAAGCCATAAAAAGTCTTCACTGACACCCTAGCAGGTACCAGAGACACAGGGCTTCCTAATAGCAGAGAACACCACTGTTCACAGTGTTTGTCCAACCACGTTGATGTTCTTGGAAGGTGAATATTGTATCAATGAATGATATATTTACTATGGGTCTACAACGTGTCCGATTTTGTACTAGGTGCCTAAGAGGCAGATGTCCCTTACAAATACAGCATTTTTAAATAAAAAGATGGTAACAGTTTTGTAATAATCTGATAGTAATCTGAAATCAGACCTGAAACTTCAATGTGCCTGACCCCACCTAGCAGGAGTCAAAGTTGGGTTTTGTAAGAAATTGAATGAACTGGTGACTAATTTTCTGACTTAAGAACATGATAAATACTTTGCTAATCAAAGTTGGGGGATTTGTTGGAATCAAGTCTGCCATTTTGCGTACTCCATATCAGTATGTTGTACTTGACCTCCCTCACATAAAGTAGATAAGGACAGTGATATGTTGGATTGACATACCGTTGTAGCCGTGGCCTTTACCAGCCATCTGAGTATCAGAATGGTTTTGGAAGTAGTTGGGATGGAAGGAATGTTTGGGTCATTGTGATCCAGGATATAGTAGTTATGTATTGTGTAATAAATTATACTCAAAGCTCAGCAGCTTAAGATGACATTCAGTATACAGTTTCAGAGGACCAGAAATTTCACAGCAGCTTAGCCAAGTGGTTCTGGTTCAGCATCATTAAATTTATTCCCAGGCTGTAAATCAGATCTGTAGTCATCAGGATCCATCAGTTCACTTAAATGGTTGTTAACAGACCTCGGTTCCCTGCTGCCTACTGCACCAAACTTCAGTTTCATGATATTTGAGCCAGATTTTCCTGGTTTCCTCACAATACATCAGCTTCTCTAAAGTGAATGACTCTCTCTCTCTCTCTCTCTTTCTCCCTCTCTCTCTCTTTTTCCATATATATATATGTGTATATATATATATATGTTTTTTATATATATATATATATATATATATATAAAACCACCACATAAATTCTGCTGTTTTCTTTAGAAAAAAAAAAAAAAGGATGTATTTACCTGAAAGTTATGGGGTGGGGGGAGGGAGAGACAGAGAGAGAGAGAGAGAGAGAGAGAGAGATCTCCCATCCACTAAGTAACTCCCCAGATGACTGTGAAAACCAGACCTGGGCCAGGCTGAAGCCAGGAGCCAGGAGCTTCATTCGAATCTCTTACGTGGGTTGCAAAGACCCAAACAAATTGGGCCATCTTCCACTGCTTTTCTCAGGCATTTAGCAAGGAGCTGGATTGGAAGTGGAGCATCAGGGTAATGAACCAGTGCCCATATGGGATGCCAGCATCACAGGCAGTGGCTTTACCCACTCTGCCACAATGCCAGCCACAAATTCTGTTTTTTTAATCCAAAGTTTTGATGCTGGGAAATTATTTTAAGTATTTGTTTCTCAGTTTTGATTCCGGTCTTTCAACTCAGAAACTATGAAAGATCTTCCTTAATCCAAATCCAAAATGGATTTTAGGACTACCAGAGGGCATGTTTGGCAAGCAGTTTGCAGTTTCTGCTGTAGTTGGGATACTACAAAATGTGGAATGGAGATAACTCAGATATGGATGTTGGCCCATATTCCAAGAAGAGCTGCTAATATTATACAGGGATAAGCAATACAGTGTATACCTATCAATTGCGGATGCATGTTTAGCATCCAAAACAACACCCCACCTTAGCAGTTTTTCTTCTTTCGCATCTACCCACCTAGCCTTCTCTGCTGCACGAACTCTATTCTATTTATCAGCTCCTGTCTAGATCACTGAATTTTCCAGTTATAACTCTTAATTACTTTTCCAGTTATTATTCTTACCCCTCTACATTTGACTCTTACATTGTTGCTAAGTTCAAAATCCTTAGCATAATGTATAGGGCCTAAACTGAACAGTCCCCTACTTATACCTCTACTTACTCTTTCATCTTAATATGTGCCAGGCTCTCTTACACCTGAGAAATTTTTGCATAAGCTGTCAGTCTGGGTGTACATGTTTTCTACTTTTGTTTTATATGTTCTTAGTCATCTTTCATTTCTCAAAAGATGTATTTATTTATTTGAAAGGTAGAGTTAGAGAGAGAGATGGAAAGAGCACTTCCATTAGCTGGTTCACCCCCCAGATGACTGCAATGGCCAGTGTTGGGCCAGGTCGAAGCCAGGAGCTTCTTTCTGGTCTCCCATGTGGGTGCAGGGGCCCAAACACTTGGGTCATCTTCCACTTCTTTTTGGATACCATAGTAGGGAGCTGAATGGGAAGAATGGGAAGAGGCACAAACTGGTGCCCATATGTGATGCTGGAATTGCAGGCAGTGACTTCACTGAACCCCTTAGTCGTCCTTCCTATTTCATTATGTGCCACTTCCTTAAAGAACTTTAAATTAAGTCCCCTCTTTTGTAATCTTTCTGAAATTTGTCCTTTAAGTCCTTCGAAGATGCAATTAAAAAGTATGTGCTTATAAGTGAGATTTTATTTTATGGTATCTATTTCTACTTATTAGACCTCCAGGTCAGTGAAGACAAGGACCACATGAGTGTTTAAGGGCACCTCCTCAGCAACTAGCCTGCTGCATAGCATGTGTACCATGCTCAGAAAAACATTTGCTAAATGAAAGAATAATAGGTTTATGACTACCCCTTCCATGATTCGGGCCGAATAAATTAGGTTACTTGATAAGAGACTGATCAGTTATACTTAAGAAAAATGAGATTATGCAAATCCATGCACATAGACCAGAGTAAGGTTGCATGGTGAAATGGAAGGAATACTTGAAGTAAGAAGGAAGAGCAGATATAGAAGTGCATTTTGTCTACTTCATGCTTTAAGTTGAAATAAATCTGGATGTGGGCAATTTAGGATGTGACTGACAAATTACTGGCTTTGTAGCATTTTGTAATTTTAGGGCACAGTTAGCCAATTTGCTAATAATCTTCATTGCCTTTATTTTAAAAAGTATGCAGCTTCAAAAACAGATCATAGAATTTATTTCTGTACCAATCTTCCCATGTTTATAATTGCTCTTTCTTTGTGATCTTTTTTTTTTGAAGATTCATCTATTTATTTGAAAGTCAGAGTTACACAGAGAGAGGAGAGACACAGAGAGAGAGAGAGAGAGAGAGAGAGAGAGAGAGATCTTCCATCCAATGGTTCACTCCCCAACTGGCTGCAGCAGCCGGAGCTGCGCCGATCTGAAGCCAGGAGCCAGAAGCTTCCTCGGGCTCTCCCACGTGAGTGCAGGGGCCCAAGGACTTGGGCCATCTTCTACTGCTTTCCCAGGACATAGCAGAGAGCTGGATTGGAATTGGAGCAGCCGGGTCTCAAACCGGTGCCTATATGGGATGCCGGCACTTCAGGCCAGGGCTTTAGCCCACTGTGCCACAGCGCCGGTCCCTCTTTATGATCTTTCAATATTCATGATCTAAAAGTTAATATAGAAGATAAGAATAACCCCCTATGGGTGCCCAATCAAGTCCTGGCTGTTCTACATCTGATCCTGCTCCATGCTAAGGTGCCTGGGAAAACAAAAGATGGCCAGGTCTTGGGCCCCTGCACCCACATGGGAAACCTGGATGGAATTCCATGCTCTGGGATTCAGCTTGCCCAGCTGGGGCAGTTGCAGCCATTTGGGGATTGAACCTGTGGATGGAACATCAATTCTCTCTCTCTCTCTCTCTCTCTCTCTGTAACTCTGCCTTTCAAATAAATAAGTAATTTTTTTAAAAAATTGGAAAGAAGATAAGCTTTAGACTTTTATCAGTATAGCATGAATTACAGGAGACTGACATGCTACCTTTATTGATGATTATGATTCACTTAAACTGAAAGAGAATAAATACAATGAGGATTTCCTATGTATCTCTCACATCTTATAATATTAATGATCAAGGTAAGCAAAGAACAGCATTCAGGTATATGTGTAAACAGAGGGTGAAAGAAGTTGTCCTTAGTGTTATCAAGTGCAGTATTTTGACTTTATAATTCTTCAACTCAAAATAACATCTATAACTTTACTAGAAATGCCACCAAAGTCAACTAGCTTATGAAAATGTTCTGTGTACAATAATCATTGCTGAATTTAGGAATACAAAGAAATTAAAATATAGTCAGGTCCAGAATGACCTATCCACACAGAGGTGAGCTCACAGGCACACACACACACACACACACACACTCACCCCCTTCAACTTTAAAATAATGTATTGAGATATCTACTTCCAGGTGAGTGTTATAAGAAAAATGTCTGATTAATCCTTGGAAAGCCTGTGAAGATAAATTTCTGTGAAGCAATTAAGTAATAAGAGGATTATAAAAAGTAGGGCTAGAAAAAGGTATTTCAAGGAGAAATATGTTAAAAGACCTGTCAGTCTGGTAGTTCATGTTCTTTGGGGAGTGAGGAGTTTCCTGGTATGACTAGATTCTATATGGCATAATAAGAATGGGAAAAAATGAAAAGGTTATCTTGATGCCCCGGGTAGTCACTTATTTTCTTATTTTTGTACTCTGTGATACTGCAGATCACATGGATTTTCATTGCATTTAGCATAGCATATATAAAGTTAATCAGATATACATGAATACATATGGGGGATATCTGTCAATATGTGATAATCTGTGGACATTCAAAGCATATTTCTTGAATTAAAGAGTCTGGAAAATTTAAGTTGCAAACAGACTCAGAATATTGTGCTATACATGCTAGTTGGTAAGTTCGGAGTTATGTTTTTTTCACTTTAAAAATTAGGAGGTCCCGGCCGGCGCCGCGGCTCACTAGGCTAATCCTCTGCCTAGCGGCGCCGGCACACCGGGTTCTAGTCCCGGTCGGGGCACCGGATTCTGTCCCAGTTGCCCCTCTTCCAGGCCAGCCCTCTGCTGTGGCCAGGGAGTGCAGTGGAGGATGGCCCAGGTGCTTGGGCCCTGCACCCCATGGGAGACCAGGAGAAGCACCTGGCTCCTGCCATCGGATCAGCGCGGTGCGCCGGCCGCAGTGCACTGGCCGCGGCGGCCATTGGAGGGTGAACCAACGGCAAAAGGAAGACCTTTCTCTCTGTCTCTCTCTCTCACTGTCCACTCTGCCTGTCAAAAAAAAAAAAAAAAATTAGGAGGTCCCTCAGAATAATTTCTATCTTCTCTTTAAAATTTGAAACATCTGACAACCCTGAATTTATAATCCAAATGGCAGCATCCAACTGAAGTTGAGTGGCAGCCACCACCAATCACAGGGCTCTCTCTGTGCTTGGCCAAAATCTCCACCTCTCCCTTTTGTATTACACTCAGTCTATTTCACCCATTTATGCTTCTTGCTTGGCTGCTGTAGATTTTTTTCCCCTTTGCAGCAGAACAGGAGACCAACAATAAATAGCACATTATCAAGTATGTGTTTTAGAAATGTTTTGGCAGCTGTGTGAACTATTTAAATGTAAAAGTAGGTCAGGATATAGAACATTATTATGTGTTTAACAGTATCTGAAAATAGCTTTATGTGCTTGTTAAAAGAAATGTATGTGTATTTTTGTTCTATCATGTTCTTGGAATCATAAAATTATTTTATTATTAAAAATAAATTTAGTCCCAAAGTGAAAGCAAGCTTCTTACATCATTCCAGCATAGTTCCAAAATAATAAAGATGATATTTCAGTGTGCCCATAAGCAACAGAGTTAATTGTAAAACAGAGAAGTGTGATTTGCTTCAAAATCTTCTCAGCTCATGGGGTGATTAAAATCACTCTGCAGGACACAGAAGAGTTGGAAGGTACCAACACATATTTACAAAGCAAGCACATGTTTTAGGATGCATTGCAGATGATCGTTGAATGTGCAGTGTATGTTTCATTTTGCCTGCTTCGTGGATTTTGGATATTTTTGGCAGACTGTCTTTATACATTGTTCTCGGAATACAGAAATTGCACAGTACAAGCTGAATAGGAGAGATGACTGTTTACCACTCCTTTTTCAGAGGTATTTTTATCATGCCTTAGCAGCAGATATTATACACCTAATCCTTTCTCCAAGATGTGAGATAAAGTGTTGTGAACAAGTGTGTGGGGGTTTTGAGTTTTTTTTTTCTTTCTTTAATAACCACCTCTGTTTGAAATGAGGTGTGTTTGCAGTGCCAAAATTAAATATTCAGTTTTGTCAAGTACTATAATCAGTGGTACAGGACGGGTAGGTGGGAGAATGCTGAAATCTCAGGTTTTTCCTATTGCCATGTTTTGAAAAATGTTGATAAACATTTGGAGGAAGTGAGAGATGGCAGGAACAGGTTAGGAACTGGTAGCTGCAGAAGCACCAGCGAAAACTGCCAGCAAATCGCTCCTGACATTAGTGCCTATATATGGAGGAAGGCTTTACGTCCCTTCTAATTTTTTTTAAACATCCTTGCATAATTCAAACAGAAAATCTGATGAGAACATACCTGCTTTTTTAAAATTTATGGGGAAATCAGCGTCTTTGCATTTCTGCTGAATAAAATGACAGGATTGGCTCCAGGTTTCTATTCCCAGGAAGAGCCTTCAGGTTCGTCTGTGTGACAGGACTCTCCATAGAGGTTATTTTTACCTGGCATGGCTGTGCTGTTACTGATGCTGCTGCTCTCGATGGCAGAAATAACTTCTCCTGTGGGTGTCTCGGGCAGAATGAAAGCTGGGTCAAGGTGGAGAGGTGAAAAGAATCGTGAGTAACCAGGATTTTTTACTCTTGGTGCAATGGTTTCTTTCTTCTTTATATTTAGGAACGCATCCAATCTGCCTAGTTTTGCAGTTTATAGTGTTTCCAAGAGATTGTTTTAGGACTTAAAAATAATTTTACACATTAAATATGCATGCAGAATAAATGGGCTCCACCTTCTGTAAGCTCCACACATCTGCAGTATTGTTCTGGATTTCATTGCAAGAGTTTGCTTGGCTTTTCTCATTAACTCTTACATATCCTGATACTTGTAAAGACTTAGAGCAGATACAATTAAAGGCTATGCATTTAACTGAACATCATCTCTTCTACATAAAGTTCAAATATGTTGTTGGTCATTGTGGACATTCAAATACTACTATGTGGTAAAATTCCTTATATCTGAGTACTTGGCTCAGAGGGACGCAACAGGTAAGGAAATTACGAATATAATAGCAACTCTTAGTTGAATAACTTAACAGTTGATTCCTTAAAATTGGGTGCTGACAAATATATTACTTTCTAGAGTAAGTAATTTGCTTATTTACTTCCTATGAAATGGAGACCTGCACAACTTGACCATGAAATGTGTTTGTGTATTTAAGAAATACAATATTTAAACTAATATTTTAGATTCAGAACTGAATCTTTTTTCTTTTATGTTAATGAAGAGAGAAATGGATTTCACATTTGTCTGCCTCCAAATTCACTGGCTAGGACAGCCAATGTCTTTTCTCCCTTTTATCATCTCATAAGAAACCACAGGTGGAAGAGGGTGTGTGTGTTACAAGTAGATACATTCTTCTTTTCCAAGTTTAGAAGTAGAATTTTAGAAATTCCACTCTTTAGACCTATTTTTTAAAAGAGGAATGTATAGAAATAGACCCAGGAATCAATTTGAAGAAAGGGAAATGGTTATTTTAAAAATTGCCAAATACCCAGTGGAGATGTGCCAATAAGCTTGTTTTACTGGCACTTGCTCTGGAAGATTCAAAGTAACCTTGAAGCTAATTGCCAAACTATGACTTTTGGTTTAATCATGCCTTGACCCATTTAATTTTCTCTCCTACTGACTTGAATGGGAGTTGGAAAGCTCTGACGGATAGATCAATGGGGACTGCTCCGCTAGCAGAACAAGTTAGAACAGTTATGGGTTTGACTTGCCGTGCTTCCAACCAGATCTCTCAGTGCTTGGTTATGACAGGCCTTTCATCTCCCTTTCTCTGCTTCATTTTTATTTTTGCTCTTATTATCTCTCTTTTTTTACTTCTTAGAACTCAGAAAAAAGCATATCTACAGGTCTGGCATAACGAATGATGGCTCTTATTGACCATTTATTCTCTGGAGGTACAGGTTTCCTCTGTGTTCTCACCATGAAGTCTAGATCATGTGTTCCCACTGAAGAATGCTAAGGGAAGAATTCTTTGCTCTCTAAATTTTGGGATCCATCAGATTTACTCCATCATAGTCTATAACCTTATTTTCATCTTTACATGTCTAGCTTTCCAGTTTATAATATTTTCACAGCCATATATGAAAATCTTATCTATGGTAAGCCCATGATAATAAGTAAAAATTTGACCACTTTTACTTACAGATGAGGAAATTGATAAAACAAAAGGTTAAATGACTTGCTCAGAAGTGTTTTTCTGATTAATCACTTACAGACACTGCTGGATGGTTGGACTCAGTGCTCTTTCCAGTGTGCAAAGCTTCCTCAGAGAAGCATCCAGCTGGGCAACCTGTACCTCAGTTCCTCAGTCAGCTTTGAGACCATATTGAAAATAGGCTCACAATGAGTCAGTTGTAGAGTACTCAAGATGTTACTCTTTCAGTTAAGTGCTCCCAGAGTGTTCCTTCTAGTTGGATGTAAGTTAACGTCTTTGGAGAACCAGAAGCAAGCTATTTGAGAATTTCCAATCTTTTTAAACTGTATATTTAAGGAGATAATATTTGTAAAAAAGTGGAAATGAGGTTGGGGTGGAGAAAAGGGTCGGAACTGTGGTAAGGCAGTGGTTCTTTATATAGAAATAAAATTTTATGCTTTTAAGAGGTAAATGAGGTACAAAATTTTGTATATTTTGATCAGCATGGTGGTCTCTGATGCCAAAAAATAAGTGATAATAGGACAATATAAAACCTTAAACTTATGGATTCTAACCTTTTCCTTTTCAAATAAACATCTGGAAAATGTGAAATTGAGAAATTGAAGCGCACTGTTGCAATGTAGAGTTTGAAAGAGAAAAGCTTAGATCATTCATTGAGGATTGTTCAACTAACAGAATTCCTTTGGGAGCACAGATCAATTGATTTTTAACAATAAACAAGTTATGATGGAAAGCTCATATTCTACCAAATATCTACCAAATAGCCTCCCATTGTCTTCATTTCTTATTCTTTTAATTTTTATAATGACATACTTTCTAGTTTATTTTATAATCATAATCTTGAGCCTCAGTTAAGAAAAGAATTCAACAAATAGTAAGAAGAAAAAAAACAAACAAGAACACTATTCCTCACAGCAGAGACAAAGGCTATAAATAATAATCAAATCTCAAAATGTCCATTTCATTCATAGACATTATATTATTTTGTATTCTATTAGTTACCACAGATCAGGAAAAACGTGACATGTGTCTTTTGGGGACTGGCCTATTTCACCAGGTAGAATGGTTTCCAGTTGCATCCATTTTGTTACAAAAGAAAGAATTTTATTCTTTTTTATGGCTGAGTGTAAATCCATAGTATATATGCACTACATTTTGTTTATCCAGTCAGCAGTTGATGGTCATCTTAGCTATTGTGAATTGAGCTACCATAAACATGGGCTATAGGTCACTCTTTCATATGCTGATTTCATTTCCTGTGGGTAAATTCCCAGGAGTGGGATGGCTGGGCCATATGGTAGATCTATTTTCAGATTTCTGAGGAATCTTCTTACTGTCCTCCACAATGGCTGCAGTAGTATAAAATAGTTAATAATTTAAAAATAGTTCAAACTCACAGCAAATACCTACATATCACACTCTTCAAACTATTTAAGGATGAAGAAATATTATTATGCTTATATTTTCTAAACAAACATATATGGAAACTGAGAAAGCAATTCCAATAGTAAAATTTACTGAGGAAAAAGCTTGTGTCTACTAAAGTTTAGTCAGCTAGCTAATAGTCTCAGCAGGAAGGGTTACGGAAAGAAAATTACTATCTGAATGAAGCAAAGTATACAATCATGACTTAGAAAGAATTTTACTAAGGAAGCAATATCTATTTAGTCTTTAAATATATACAAGTGTAACTGAACACAGGAAGTGTCATAAGTTTATGTGATTTTTCCCAAGGCTTTTGTAGGCAGAATTCCAAAGTTAGAAGAGTTATCATTATCTATTCAGCAAAATTAGGCCACGAAAGTATGAGTTTATGTAGTACATTCACTTATTTCTACTTTGAATGGCTACGTGACAGATGTAAACATCCACATCTTTACTATTATGTAATTTCTAATTACCAAAACAGTATGTTGATAATTTTGTGTTTCTTCCTCCCTTCCATATTCTCAGATAAAATTATGTGAGGATATATCAAAAGAAAGTATGTATGAAGAAAAATAGGATCTAGATCACACTATTAAAATTCTAATGTAATCAGAAAATTTCCCCAAGACTTTTATATAAATGCTTCAAATGTGAACTTCATTCTTGCTTTTCAAATTGCAAACTAAAGTGTATATATTTCTGAAAACAACTTGTAGTAGCTGAAATACTTAAATTGTGATATTCATTTATGTAAGCGTCTTTTACCCTCACCTCCTTGTTTGTTCACACATCAGACTACATCTTCCCTGACATGAGACCAAAACTTCTGTCCTCCACGGGAAAGGAAATCATTCTATAAAAGTACCAAAATGGACTTCTGGTTTTTCTAATTTGTTTTTAACATTTCACCTCGGGCCGGCGCCACGGTTCAATAGGCTAATCCTCCGCCTTGCGGCGCCGGCACACCGGGTTCGAGTCCCCGTCGGGGCGCTGGATTCTGTCCCGGTTGCCCCTCTTCCAGGCCAGCTCTCTGCTATGGCCCGGGAGTGCAGTGGAGGATGGCCCAAGTGCTTGGGCCCTGCACCCACCTGGGAGACCAGGAGAAGCACCTGGCTCCTGGCTTCAGATCAGCGCGATGCACTGGCCACAGAGGCCATTGGAGGGTGAACCAACGGTACAGGAAGACCTTTGTCTCCGTCTCTCTCTCTCTCTCACTGTCCACTCTGCCTGTCAAAAAAAAAAAAAAAAAATCACCTCAAAGATTTCAAATGAACCTCTGTGATTATCTTTAATCATCTTCTCCCTTTTTTTTTTTTTTTGTCACTGGCCAAAGGTCAAGTGTTTCTTCAAAATCCTTGTTAGAATATTATAATTATTCAGGCAGGGTTCTTTACAGAGGCCCTGGAATCACTTAAAATAAAATGTTTAAAGCTTAAGAAAAAATTAACTACCATTGCTATTTATCTATTTTTATGATCCTCATCTCTACTTTATTAACAATATCATAGACTATACAATTCTCCAGATTTAGTATTACAGAACAGTTTTCCCCTCTTCTTTCAGAGTACTAGTTTTAAAAGATTAGAAGCCACTTAGATAACTTAGTAATTTTGTGTTGAAGACCATTGTTTCACCTTCTATTCTTTGTCTCTTCCTCCCTTTCCCAATCACGTTTTATTAATTTTTGAAACATGCATTTTGATATTAATCCACAATGTAATGTTACAAAATGTTACAAAAGAAATTCTTCACTACTTCTGGTTCTATTTGTATATGGAGAGAAAATATTCTTGCAAACAATTAATAGCTGTATGGTGAACACAAAATACAACACTGAGAGTTATTTCCAGCCAAACATTAGTATCCAAAATATTCTAAGGCATAACTTGAAGTGTATAGTACAACACAGGCAACTGGGAAACCTCTGAAGCTGATAGGATTTACCACCCAGCTACCTCAGGAATGACTGAGCCCTATTAGAGAAAGCATAATATGCTACATTGAAGGTAACAGGCAAAACCAATGTTATAACAAACAAGTGTCACTCCTCACTCTGCAGGACAGATCTTCATATGTAATTTCTGAGTTATCAGATACAGTCAGAAGGTAGATAGCTCATGTATTTGAAAAAGTTCATGTGACCAGAGAGGAATATCTTTATGGCATAATACATTTATATCATATATGTACGTATATTTTAAATATAAAATTTGTCAGAGTGAAACTCACAAATATTTTTCAGTTTTTTATGTTAACAAATCAGTGTTGCATGTTTACAGTCATTTTAAGTGCATTATTCTTGGAGGAAATAATTATTCTATCACAAATTCTTTGTAAGTTAAATAGTTGGAGAAACATAATTTCAGAAGACCTATGAGTTTAAGTCAAGGTGATGATAGGCAGTCAGGCTATTTAAACTATGCTTCCTTTTTAAAAAATATTTCATTTCATTTCATTTTTAAAAATTTATTTAAGGTATACAAATTTCATGTGTTTTGTATAAACAAATTTGAGAAAATAGTGATTATTTCCACCCTACTCTCCCTTCCACCCACATTCCCACCCTCCTCATACTACCTTTCCTATTCCCACTCTTTATTTTTACAAAGTTATATTTTCAGTTTACTTTGTACTCATAAGGTTAACTCTACACTAGGAATACAACACATAGTATTTAAAAAAAATACACTGTTTCTCAACAGTAGAGAAAAGGGCTGTAAATAATCATTAAATCTCAAAATTTCCATTTCACTCCAATATATTACATTTTGTGTACTCTTTTACTTATGCCAAATCAGGTAAAACATATGATAGCAGTTTTTTGGGAACTGGCTTATTTCACTAAGTATAATGGTTTCCAGTTGCATTCATTTTGTTGCAAAAGACAGGATTTTTTTAACAGCTTAGTAGTACTCCGTAGCATATGTGTATAATAATTTCTTTATCCAGTCATCAATTTATGGACTTCTGGATTAATTCCATATCTTAGCTACTATAAATTGAGCTGCAGTAAACATGGGGGTACAGATAACTCTTTCATATGCTTACTTTCTCTCTTGAAAAATTTCTGATCATGTCCTTTGCCCATTTCTCAACTAAATTGTGTGTTTTGTCATTGTTGAATCTTGAGTTCTATATAGATTCTATATATTAACCCTTTATCAGTTGCATAGTTTGCAAATATATTCTCCCATTCTGTTGGTTGCCTCTTCACTTCACTGAGTATTTCTTTTGCAGTACAGAAGCTTATCAGCTTGAATTAATCTCATTTGTCTATTTTGGTTTTGATTGCCTACGCTTATCAGGTCTTTTCCAAGAAGTCTTTGCCTATGCAAATTTCATGCAGAGTATTCTCAATATTCTCTAATAATTTGATGATATTGAGTCATAGATTTAGGTCTTTAATCCATTTTGAGTGGTTTTTTGTGTAAGGTTTAAGATAGGGGTATTGTTTCATACTTCTGCAAATGGAGATCCAGTTTTCCCAGCAGCATTGGTTGAAGAGACTGTCCTTGTTCTGGGAATTGATTTTAGCTCCTTTGTCAAAGATAAGTTGGTTGTAGATGCAGATTAATTTGTGGAGTTTCTATGTTGTTCCATTTGTCTCTATGTCTGTTTTGTTCCAGTACTAGGCTGTTTTGATGATAACTGCCCTGTAGTATGTCTTGAAATCTGGTAGACTATGCTTTCTTAATACAACCATGGTGCAGAGAAGATTTTAGTAGTTACTGTAAGGAAAGAATGGAAATTATGTGATCTCTGATTAAACATAACCTTTTATTACTCCATTTCTGTTAAATAAGATATATTTTAATTGAAGTAAGTTAATAATTATTAAAATACTTTATATTAAAATGACAATAAGATAATTATATCATGGTTCAATTAAATGGACATTCTAAGTATTGCATTACAGACAATGAAATTATTAGTTCAACAGCAATGACCTTTAGAGCAAAACAATGCACACATATTCTTCCCAGTTGGTTAATCTTTGATTGTTCAGAAAATCAAGTTTAATTAGTTCTTTCATTTGAGCTGCCTTCAGTGGATGACACCAAATCATTTCATCCATCCCCAGTGAATAGATGCAACTTTGTTGGATTCTACTTCTCTTGATGGCCAGGTCTGTTGTAGGAGTTTGAATACAAACAGCAGAGGACTGATAAGAACTTAGCAGCAATTACCTTTCTAGGACTGAGACTTCTCTTTGGAGCTTATGGATTTGCTTTTGGTTTTGTACCTAATATACAATATACAATTATGGTAGAAAGGCTTGTGTTAATATGTACACCCAGATCTAAAAGGACAAGAGTTACAGAAAATGATTTTGCCCATAACAGTGCCACCAAGGTCAGTAAGTTAAACCCATAGCAGATGAAGGGAAAGTAAATTCCTTGATCTATAACATTCCAGTGTTACTATGTTCAACTTCACTAGCTTCAAAATTCGGCGACCAGGAGAAAGTGCTCAGCTGTTCTGTAGATGCTTAAAAAAACAGCTGAACTCAGCTGTCACACACATGAATAGAAAAGCAATTTCCCAGGTAATCCGTTCTCAAACCTTCCACATTGAAAGGTTAAAACTCTACAGAAGCATGACTTCGAAAGAGAAAAAATAACAAGTCTGACTTGATTTTGATAAGAGATAGAAATTAAGTATGTGGAAATTAAAAAGAGGTTAGTAATCTTATAAGATGAAGAGTATAAGTGTTTGCAATCTCAGATTTTGTAAATCTGGCATGTATCTTGATTTGTGTGACAGAGATATGATCCTAGGTTATTGTAGCATGATGACAACTATCTCTTCTATGATGATTTCAAGTATGACTTTTTTGGCTGTAACAAATAAATTTTTAAATATGGAAGAGAATGTAGGAAATATCAGCTATATCGTAGATATTGGAGGTTTTTAGCTTTTTGGTGTGAAGGATATTTTTCTCATACTACGCAGGTGATAAGACAACTGAGTATTATTTTTCATTTCATTTTGACTTTAAAATAAGAGATTTAAACTCAGAAAAATGTATCCCAAGGGTAGGTTAAAACCACACCTAAGAAATCTTTGAGAAATCTATTTTGCAGTAGAGCTAAGCTCAAACTTTACTGTTCTCAGTTCTTCTTAGAAAGCATCTATTGCCCTGACTGTTGATGAACAACTTAATACTTTATGCCTCCTAGTATTTTTTTGTTTGTTCTACTTAATACTATTGATTGAATTCTGTAATTAATACACAGTTATTCTTAAATGTTGATACTTAACTGAAAAAAAATGATCCCTGTTAAATATAAGAGTGGGAATAAGAGAGGAAAGAGATGTACAATTTGGGACATGCTCAAGCTGACTTGCTCCAAACGGTAGAGTTAGAAACATACCAGGGGACTCCAATTCAATCCCATCAAGGTGGCATGTACCAATGCCATCTCACTAGTCCCAGTGATCAATTTCTGTTCACAACTGATCATAATGATAGGACTACGAGTTCAAGGGATCACATAAACAAGACTAGTGTCTGCTAATACTAACCAATAGAATAACAAAGGGAAAGAACGATCCAACCAACATGGGAAGCGGGATACATAGCAGACTCATAGAATGGCAGATGTCCTAAACAGCACTCTGGCCTTAGAATCAGCCCTTAAGGCATGCGGATCTGGTTGAAAAGCCCATGAGAGTATTTCAGGCATGGAAAGCCAAGACACTCTGGCAAAAAAAGAAAAAAAACCTAAATCAAAGATCTCTGTGAGTGAGATCCCAGTGGAAAGAACAGGTCATCAAAGAAGGAGGTACCTTTCTCTGAAGGGAGGCAAGAACTTCCACTTTGACTACAACCTTGTCTAAATACAATCAGAGTCGGTGAACACAAAAGGCTTCCATAACCTTGGCAACTCATGACAAGAGCCTAGGGTGATTACTGATGCCATAAACAAGAGTGTCAGTTGTTAAGTCAACAACAGGAGTCACTGTGCACTTACTCCTCTTGTAGGATCTCTGTCCTTAATGTGCTATACATTGTGATTTAATGCTATAACTAGTACTCAAACAGTATTTTTCACTTTGTGTTTCTATGTGGGTGCAAACGGATGAAATCTTTATATACAGAAGATCAGTTTAGTATATATTAAGTAAAGATAATTGAAAATGAATCTTGATGTGAATGGAAGGGGAGAGGGAGCGGGAAAGGGGAGGGTTGCCGGTGGGAGGGAAGTTATGGGGTGGGAATGCCATTGTAATCCATAAGCTGTACTTTGGAAATTTATATTCATTAAAAAAAAAGAACAAACAAATAAAAAGAAAGCATCTATTGTCTGCCACTTGCAGTTGCTACTACATTACACAGTGTTCAAAATTTTCATGTACTAGAACTCAGTTAGTTTTGGTCAGTGAAATGAAGTCAGACCTTGTGCCTAAGGAAGTGCGATGATGAAAATATCATTGTTGTAACTTGCCCCAAATCCCTGCTGAGGTAGCCACAATTTTTCTATGAATCTGTTAACACACTTACCGTTAAGATTTCACACACTATTTGTGAGCTTGGTGATATTTACTTAGCCTAAAAATGCTAAGCAGGCTCAACTGTTGTATAGTATTGGTTCATCTCTCCTTTTTGTTATTTTTGTTTATCCTGTGAAATGGTTAGCATTCACATTTCCAAAATTGTTAGAACATTTTTCTCAGAAACAGAAACAGAGGGAATGAATGTGAGTTCTTTTGTGATGTAAGACCATGTAATTGAGTGCATTGAGGAAGAGTAAGTGATAACTTTCAGACATGTTGGCTGCCCATTAACCTGAAGCAAAGCAGCAGTTCATCATAGAGGAGCTTTGTAACCTGAACAAAGTTATGGACAAGAAGCTATGAGCTACACTGGGAATTTCATCATTTTAACTCCCAAGGCAAATTTTTCCTCAGTTAATGAAGCTCTCCTGAAGATATTAAAGTCCCCCCAAAATAATAGCTAATTTATAGTAAAATGATGGTCAGGAATTTGGAGTAAAATGATGGTCTGTCTCACCCCAAATTTAGTTTTGTATAAGGCAGATAATAAGTTACCAATATCATTTTCTCACAGAGAAACTATAATAGCAGACGTACCACTGTCCAAACCTAATGCTTCCATAAATATGCTGAGAGAACTGACATGATCTCTCTGGATCTTTGTTTTTATCCATGAAATAGAGATAATACAATGTTATCCGCCACAAGTTGTAAAGATTTATCACAGTGTCAATAAAGTTTTGGCACATAAATATTCGAACACTGGGGACTCTGATGGTGGTCATTATAATCATTATTAGTAGTGTTGTGATTATATTAAATCCGGCTTGTTCTCAAAATGCCTCTATTTCTTTTTATTGTATATATTCATCAGCAGTAATCACCGACAAGAAAACAGCTGATTCCTGAGAGCATACTGCTTCATTGGTATAGGATCCAGCTCTTGGTGTCCAAGAATAAAATGTGAATTAAAGATGTAGATGAAGATTGGTGTTAGATATCTATCAAGAGTGAAGAGATGGGTTGGCAAATTATAAAACCAAATGTTTTGGAATACATTTTTAAAATTATTTATTTATTTATTTTTCATTTACCTGAACAACAAAGAAACAGAGACAGACAGACAGGCAGAGACAGACACAGAAACACATCTTCTATCCACTGATTCCTCCTCGGATGCCTGCAATAGCTAGGACTGGGTCAGGCTGAAGTTAGAAACCTGGAATACAATCTGTTTCTTTCACATCCATGGCAGAATCTCAAACACTTGGGCTGTCATCTGCTGCCTCCTGGGGTGCAGATTAGCAAGGAACTGGATTGCAAGCAAAGCCAGAACTCAAACCTAGGCACTGTGCCTCAAGACGCAGGCATCCCAAGCAATGTCTTCCACACAGATCAAGCATTCAACTTGTGGGAATATTTTTATAATGGGTTAAGTAATTCTGTACAGGCTGAAAAACATCTAATTCCAATCAAACCATAAAGCTCATTTTCATTCATGTTTATTTTCTCTACTTCTCATATAAATTTTTTAAAATTATAATAAGTGCTATGGGAAGCAGGATACACAGCAAACTCCTAGAATGCAGATGTCCTAAATAGCACTCTGACATCAGAATCAGCCCTTAAGGCATTCGGATCTGGCTGAAGAGCCCATGAGAGTATTTTAGGCATGGAAAGCCAAGACACTGTGGCAAAAAAAGAAAAAAAAATCTAAATGAAAGATCTCTGTGAGTGAGATCCCAATGGAAAGAATGGGCCATCAAAGAAGGAGGTACCTTTCTCTGAAGGGAGGCAAGAACTTCCACTTTGACTATGACATTGTCTAAATATGATCAGAGTCAGTGAACTCAAAAGGCTTCCATAGCCTTGGCAACTCATGACAAGAGCCTAGGGTGATTATTGATGCCATAAACAAGAGTGTCAATTTGTTAAATCAGCAACAGGAGTCACTGTGCACTTACTCCCCATGTAGGATCTCTGTCCTTAATGTGTTGTACTATCTGAATTAATGGTAAAACTACCACTCAAACAGTACTTTATACTTTGTGTTTCTGTGTGGGTGTAAACTGTTGAAATCTTTACTTAATATATACTAAATTGATCTTCTGTATATAAAGATAATTGGAAATGAATCTTGATGTGAATGGAATGGGAGAGGGAGCGGGAGATGGGAGGGTTGTGGGTAGTGGGGAAAAAGCCATTGTAATCAATATTCTGTACTTTGGAAATTTATATTTAGTAAATAAAAGTTAAAAAAATTATAATAAGTGCTCAGAGAAACAATTACTTTATATTTTGAACTTAACATTCTCAAGTCTATATGCAATACTTGGAACAACAGGTCCTACTTGTATATAAAATTTTTTTTTAAAAATCAAATTGTGTTAAATAAATATAAATTAGTAATCAGTTAACAATTGATGTTACACATGAACACTCACCCTATATCCATATGATTATAACCAACCCATGTTGTTTTCCCCTGAAAAGTAACAAAAAAGAGCACTTAAAATTGTCATGAATGTCAGGATTAAATCTTGAGGAAAATTAGAGAAATATCGGTGCTCTGCCTTTGCCAGGAATTTAGTTTATTTTTATTGCTGTGTGTTTTCATTTTATTTGCTAGAAAGTATTGAAGGTTCCTGGTTTGACTTGCAGAGTACATATATTTATCATCCCTTACTTTTCCGGATGCTCATGATTGGAAAGTGTACAGAGTGTACTGATCTCTGATTCATTACAGTCCTGTTTTTCAAAATAAATACAGGAGTATTCACAGTTACTTTCAGGAACTTAATTGATTAAGATGTTTCCAGGTTAGAGGACCATAACTTATCATCTAACATTCATATATAATATTAGCCATTCCCAAAGGATTTCATTTTCCCTCTTCTCTTATTTTTTGTTTTTTAAAAAAATTTATTTACTTATTTGAAAGGCAGAGCTACAGAGAAACAAAGGCACAGAGAGAGAGAGAGAAAGAGATCTTCCATCTGCCGGTCCGCTCCCCAAATGGCTGCAACAGCTGGACCTGGGCTGATCTGAAGCCAGGAGCTTCTTCTGGATTTCCCATGAGAGTGCAGGAGCCCAAGAACATGGGCCATCTTCTACTGCTTTCTCAGGCCATAGCAGAGAGCTGGATAAGAAGTGGAGCAGCCAGGTCTTGAACAGGTGCCCATAAGGTATGCTGGCACTCTGGGTGGTGGCTTTATCCCCTAGGCCACAGTACCGCCCCTTTCCTCCTCTACTCTTAAACATTATTTCTCAGGAGAAAAAGCAGACCCAGTTCACATTTCTGAAGATTTTGTATGCTTCAATGAACATTTTAATATCAATTTGTAAATTTTTTAGCTTTTAAATTTCAACTTACTGTAATATCATATTAAAACTGAACTTGATAACACAATTTAGAGACTGGTCCTTCATAAATAAATAATAAATACTCAATGAATATAGTAAGCTTAGAGAAATTAGTTTCAGATTCTTTATTTAGTTTCAGATGCTTTATCTACTACTTTGTTTACTGGATTAAAATACATAATACAGTGAGGTATATGGTCTATCAGTTAAGATATTATTTGAGACTCCTGCATCCTAATCAGAGTGCCTGAATTTGGATCCCAGATCTGTTCCGAACTCCAGCTTCCTGCTGATGTGTGCTCTGAGACGCAGCAGCAGATGTTTCTGTGAGAGGACCTAGATTGGGTTCTCTCTTCCTAGCTTCAGCCTGGCCCATTCCTGAAGGCTGCAAGTATTTGGAGAGTGAACAAACCAATGGAAGATTATCTCTCACTCACAATCTGCCTTTCAAATAAATAAAATAGATTTGAAAAAATAACTATATAAATAGTATAATTATTTCCAAGTGATCAACATTTTTGTTATCTCAAACTTAATGTTAATATAAAAATGTATCACCTTGGTTTATAATCTGTACTCTGCCAAGGAGTCAGTTTATATTCAGTAATTAGTAACTGTTGAAAGAAGTATTTCATGTCCTTTTATCATATGCATTTCTAAAATTAAAATTATTTATTATAAGATGAATCAGTCCACAAAAGTTATGGGAAATTAAGAGGATATCTTTGAATCACTTTTACCAAATCATTAACTCAATTAATAAAATAACCTAATTACACATTTAGACACCTTTAGCTAATTAACATTCTAATTGTGATTTTTCAAAAGAACAAATTGTTCTTGTGCATCTACTTCCTAAATAATCCACTTAACTGAATAAATATTTATTTAGTCATATATTATTTAAAATAAAAATTTTTCCCAACTCAGACCCACAGTACATAAAATGATACCTAGCAGTCTATGTAAACATTTTGAAATCAAGCCATCATTCCTTTTTTTAAAAAGATTTATTGATTTATTTGAAAGGCAGAGTTACAGGAGAGGCAGAAGCAGAGAGAAAGAGAGAAGTCTTCCATCGCTGGTTCACTCTCCAGATGGCCACAACAGCCAGAGCTGAGCCAATCCAAAGCCAGGAGCCAGGAGCTTCCTCCAGGTCTCCCATGTGGATGCAGGGGCCCAAGGACTGGGGCCATCATCTACCGCTCTCCCAGCCATAGCAGAGAGCTGGATCGGAAGTGGAGCTGCTGGGACCTGAACTGATGCCCAAGTGGGATGCTGGCGCTGCAGACCGGGGCTTTAACCTGCTGTGCCACAGCGCCAGCCCCAAGCCATTGTTCTTGACTGCTAACTGATTATCAATATTTAACGGGGGAAAACTGAAGATTACTCTTATTATGAAAGCTTGTGCTGAGGTTTGTGAAGCGAAGCCTTCATAGTAAGAGTGCAAATGTTTAGTGTGCTGGGATAAAAAAGTAAAATGTTGAAGTGGCCTTACCACACAAGCCACCACTTGGGATGACTGCATCCTCGCTCAGGGTTCCTGTTCTAGTCTTGGCTATGCTGTTTCAGATCTAGCTCCTTGCTGATGTGCCTGGGATGAGTTCCTGACACCTAGCTGGGAGCCCTGGATGGAGTTTCTGGCTCCTGGTTTCAGTCTGGCCCAGGGCCCTGCTGCTGCAGACATTTGGGAATTAAACCAAGGGATAGAATCATCTCTTTCTTTCTGTCTCTGTCTCTGTCTCTGTCCCCCCCACCGCCTTCCTCTCTACTTTCAAATTAATTTAGTACTTTGTTTGAAGCACCTGGCTTCTGGCTTCCGATCAGCACCGGCCGCAGCGGCCACTTGGGGGGTGAACCAATGGAAAAAGGAAGACCTTTCTCTCTGTCTCTCTCTGCCTGTCAAAAAAAAAATCAATATTTTGTCATATGGATAAGAACCAGAATAGTGTAATTTTTGGGTTTATGTATAAAAATTCATGTCTGCCAAAAATAATGTGATTAGAACATATGTTTCCCTGATATTAGCATTTTTTTAAATATGCAGTCTAGTGTGTGTGTTTTGTAGAGGTTGCTATAGATGTATATTTTTATAGAGTGACTCAGGAAATTGATATAAAATGTGGAAAATATGTTAAAACTCTGATTTCATGTAGAGGAAATAATGCAAACAGTTTTGAATTTATTTTAGATGATTGCAATATTTTTTTCTAATTTAATAGTTTGGCTAAGGATTCACATTTACCATTTTTGTAATAAATTTACATTTGATGACATAATTTGAAGAGGTGATCACCACAGAACAAACTTTCCTCAATAAGTAATTAAATATGAAACCAAGAGTAAATGTGTAGCCAATAAACCTAAGTATTAGGAGTTACACAGTACTATACAAGGGCCTACTGTGAGTGAATCAGCAAGCTGTCTGTAATGTCATTTTTGGATCATGTTTGGAAAACACATGTACAAATCCTATCAAAATTTTAAGAAATAAGGACAGTGTATTTCATAGTCACATTCATGTAATGTTGTGTGTGCAAATGAAAATGTCTACAGGTGGAAAAATATGAAACACCTGTCATTTATATTCTATGCAATGATTCCATACTCTTCTGTCAACTTGAAAGCATCAGGTTTTTGTCCTATTAAAAACAATCTTGATGTTTTTAAGGCAAATTTTATAGAGTGTTGGATATGTGGTCATTTTTTTTCAATTTGGAAGTAATTTAAAATCTTCTGGCAGTCTGCTTAGATAAATATGCATATGCCAGAATGTGCACAATCACCTTTGATTTAGAAATATGTGTTAAATCAATGTGTATGAAATAATTGAAGAAACTGACAGATCTGAAAGAAGTGAGAGAGGGAGCTCATATCAGAAGCAAGAATGCTTACTACGAAGGGCACAGTGAATGCATAAGAGCTGCATGTTACTACACTTGATCTTAGCCAAAAGGCCGAGAAGCGATGGGGCTGCGTGTTAGTAGTGTGCTTGACATGGTCCTAGAACCGCACCTAGAAGTCAGCATAAACAGAGGTCCAAGGGCAGTGAGTCATGTACGACCTTATGGACTAGAATATAGGTTTGAGGTTTATAACCATATGTGATGGCAAGCCTCTGGATATCTTGGAAATGAAGAGAGAAATGATGCAACAAACATGTTTAGAGGACCACTCTGGCTCTGTATAAATACAAAGATATAATGTTGCACATTCCTCTGTACATTGCTTTGTCAGATGAGCCACAAGCACACATTGCCACAGACCTAGAACTCCCTAGCACCCCTAGGACTTGATCAGAAGCCCTCAGTTGTGCAGGCGGCACAGAATTCGAGCACCATGACCAATTCTCTTTCTCCACACAATTTGGTTCTCCACGAGGATGATCTTCTAATACAGGCATTCTCTGGAGGATTTTACCCATAAGAGGTTGACCATTTAATCATGTAGATTGAGAGATTTGTATTTCTATATATGTACAGCACTGTGCATCTCTGCTATTAAAATGTCATCGAGAGAGCATGATTAGGATAAAAGTATCTCAGAGGCCCCTTGGGTTCTTTGTAATAATTTTTAAAAATTAAGCATCATGGTTGGGACTGGCTCTGTGGCGCAGCAAGTTAAGCCGTTGTCTGTACTGCCAGCATCCCTTATGGATGCCAGCTGAAGTCCCAACTGCTCCACTTCCTATCCAGCTCACTGCTAATGTGCCTGGGAAGGCAGTGAAGGATGGTTCAGATCCTTGGGAGACCTGGAGGAAACTCCTGGCTCCTGGCTTCAGCCGGGCCCAGCCAGACGTTTGCAGCTATTTAGGGAGTGAATCAGCGAATGGAAGATTCTCATTCTCTCTCTCTCTCTCTCTCTCTCTCTCTCTCTCTCTCTCTCTCTCTTTCTCTGTAGCTCTGCCTTTCAAATGAATAAATAAAATCTTTAAAAAAAGAGAGAAAAAGAATCATTGCTCAAAAAGATATGCTGGAAACCCGCAGGGACATTTGGTTGTCATGAAAATCAAAGAACTGCCCTCAGCATTTACTGGAGAGAGGCCAAGGATGCCATATGTACTGCAATACTTAGGGAGCTTCTTCTGAATAAAAATGCTTTCAAATACCCACTGAGATGATTCCTGTAGGCAAAAAGGTCTTTAACTTAAATTTTGGTTAGCACAAAGAATTGTGTATATTTAAGAAGTGCCGTGTGACATATCAAAAAATGCAAATATGTACCAATAAAAAATCAAGATAATTCATGTCCCCCCATCTTTGCCATTTTCAGTCATTGGAGTCTTTGAGTCCCTCTTTTCTATTTGCTCAGAAAATATACATTTGGAGACTGTGAACTCTAGTTATCCCATTGTGCTGTGGATCACTATGACTTACTCCTTCTAACTGTGTTGTGGTACCTATTATCCATCCTCCTTTTAACCCCTTCTCCTATCACCTTCCCAGTCTCTAGTAAGCACTATTCTATACTGAAGTGGAATATCCTAGCTTCCATCTATGAAGGAGAGTCGACATTATGTATCTTTCCATTTCTGGCTTATTTCACTTAATATATTGTTCTCTAATTCCATTCATTTTACTATAAATAATGGAATTCTATTCTTTTTTTGTGGCTAAATAAAAGTCCATTTTGACTATATACCACATTCTCTTTATCCTTTCTTCTGTTGATGGTCACCTTGGCTGATTCCATAGCTTGTCTGTAGTGAATAGTAGTATGGTAAATGTAGAAGTGCAAGTATCTCTTTCACATAATGATTTCATTTCCTATTGGATTACATACCCAGTAGTTCTAGCTCTATTTTTTTAGTATTTAAAGGAATTCCTCTAATGTTCTCTATAATGGTTTCACTAATTTACATTCCCAACAACTGCATGTAAGGGTTCCATTTCTCCACGTCTTCACCAGTAATTATTTTTCTCTTTTTTTATAATAAACATTCTAACTGAAGTGAAATGGTATCTCAGTGTTGTTTTGATTTTTATTTCACTGATATCCAGTATTGTCAAGTATTTTTCATTTATTTATTGGCCATTTGATTTCTTATCTTCAGAAATATCTAATCTAGTTCTTTGCCAGTATCTTTTTTTTTAACTTTTATTTAATGAATATAAATTTCCAAAGTACGACTTATGGATTACAATGGCTTCCCCCCCATAACGTCCCTCCCACCCACAACCTTCCCCTTTCCCACTCCCTCTCCCCTTCCATTCACATCAAGATTCATTTTCGATTATCTTAATATACAGAAGATCAGCTTAGTATACATTAAGTAAGGATTTCAACAGTTTGCTCCCACACAGAAACATAAAGTGAAAAATAATAGATGATTTTTTTTAAATGATGATGAAATCAGATCAGACCTATTGTCATGTTTAATCCCAATGAGAGTTAAGTTGGGAGTTGATAATTTCTTTTTTATTATCAACTTTGCCAGTATCTTAACTGGATTTTTACTCTGTTATTGTTGAGTTCTTTGTTTCCTCATGTAGCCTGACTGTTACTCCTTTGCAATTTGAATAGCTTGCAAACATTTTCTCCCACTCTGTTGCCTGCTCTTACACTGTTGATCATTTCCTTTTCTTTTCCTTTGATGTAATACCATTTGTCTAATTTTGCTTTTGTTGCCTGTGCTTTGGGGCTCTTAAAAAATCTTTGCCTGTATCAGCATCTTTAAGTATTTCCCTTATGTCTTCTCTAGCTATTTCATAATTCCAGGTATTACATTTAGGCTTTTGATCTATTCGGAATTCATTTTTATATGGTGAAAGACAGACATATCTCATTCTTCTATGTACATACATCCAGTTTTGCCAATACCATTTTGAAGAAAGTATCATGTCTCCACTGTGTGTACCTGGCACCTTTGTCAAAAACCAGTTCCCTGTTTGTGTATGCATTGTTTTCTGCCTTTTCTATTCAGTTCCACTGGCCCATGTATCGAGTTTTATGCCAGTATCATGCTGTATCAACTGTTATCTTTTTGTAGTATTCTTTGACATTAAGTATTTTGATGCTACCAGATTTATTCCTTTTTTGTTTAATGTTTGCTTAGGATAACTTTGCCTATTCTGAATCTTTGTGGTTCCATATATATTTTAGGCTTTTTTGTATTTCTGAAGAGAATATCACTGAGATTTTAATGCAGACTACATTGCTTATTGCTTCTGATTGAAAAAGGAAGGATGCTATATTCTAGCCTTACCAGTTGCATAGTGCATTGAATTTGCCTGACTGATTTACTGCTTCTTTACCTGGTTGCATGTTTGGATTAAAAGTGAAATTGCTCATTTCTGTTCCTTGAGTAAAGTGAAGAGCTTTGGTTTAATAGGCTCTACCTGAACACTTTTACTTACTCAACTCATTCTTAGTTAATCTTGTGTCCTGCACTGATCAATTTCAGATGCTTCATCAGAACTAGAACACCTAGGAAAGGATTGTCCAATATAAGAAATGTTGTATTATTGACTGGTAGAAGAAAAACATTGATCCTTGAGGTAAGATAGTTGAGGAATGTGGATCCTTAAGCTGTGGTCTTTCAAGTCTGTTGACTAATGGTCATAGGAAACACAACAAGTAAGTGTTAAATATAAGGCATCCAAAATGCTTTCTAAAAGTTTTCTAAACTTGAGATACTCTACCACATCTAAGGTTAATACATTATTATCTCAATAGATAGGTTGGCAATGTGCTTTTTTATAGAGAACCTTTTCCCACTTTGGTAACCAGTGAATATTTTGAATGAAAGACAGACTGAATAGAGGAGGATTTGTTTCCCCTTAAACTGCTTGTGAGCTTTGTTTTGTATTTTAGTGAAGGAACTACCTCAGTATTTTTACTGTGAATGCATATGACTGTGAAAAATAATCTTAAAAAAGGAAAAAGAAAAATAATCTTAGATGTTTTAAAAAGCTTCAGATTTTAGAAAGCCAAAGTCAGGTTGTCAGTCATCTATATAATTTACTCTTTGTTTCAAGTAGTAGAATAAAACTAGATGATTTCCTGTGGTTGCATAACTACGTAACTGCAAAGCAGATGAAAGGTAGATTAAATATATTTTGGCTCATTTCGTAATTATACACAGTTGCCACTTACAATGAATCCAAAATGCACCATGCACAATATATTTTAGCCATGTGATCCAATTTAATCTATGTCAAGGAATCATTAAATAATGTAACAATTGTCCTAATAGAGCATTAGCTAGCCTTTTGAACAAGAAGGTAACAGTGTTGCTAAAACTTTACACATAGGTACTAGGGTACATGCTTTAACCAAAAGAAATAATTTTTAATTAAAAATTCCTTTTATGATATAGAAGTATTCCAATGTAATCCTTTTAGAGAGAAGTTTTATCCTAGTAGATGATACTTTCCTCATATCAACCACTATAAAACATATGACAAGATGTTAAAAATCAGAAAAAAATTCTTGTCTAAATCAAAAATGGCTATAGCTGTTCAGGCTTTCATTTACTGTCTAAACCTTCAAATATGTGTACCAGAAGAACCTCATTCCCTTCTTACTATATTAGTCCATTTTTATTAAAATCTATTTAAAAGTTATCTTTTTCAACAGTATGCTTCTCCTTGAGTTCATTTACAGGTCTCACATTCAGATAGAACCCTATTTAATCTCAAGTAAATGTGTGTGTGTGTATGTGTGTGTGTGTAGGTAAGACTATTAAGATGATTGTGAATTTATACACATATTATAGCAATAGAATCTCAAAACAACCGTGGCATACCTCATTGGTCACATACACCATGATTGACCTCCTTCACTCTCCCCTTAGAAATTGACAACTAAAATATCATAGCATTTCCAGTTATTTTATGTGTAAATTTAACTTTTAATAGGTTAGTCATAGTATCATTTATAATAATGGAAAATAAATAAAATGTGCAATGACAGAGGTTACTAAATAAGAAAATAGCTCTACTCTTTAATTAACCCACAGTTATTCTTAGGTGTTTAAATGTAACTGGAAAGTGATCCCTGTTAAATATGAGTGGGAATAAGAGAGGGAGGAGATGTACAGTTCGGCACATGCTCAATCGGACTTACCACGAATGGTAGAGTTAGAAACGTGCTAGGGGATTCCAATTCAATACCATCAAGGTGGCATGTACCAATGCCATCTCACTACTCCAAGTGATCAGTTTCAGATCATAATGATAATATTAAGAGTCAAAGGGATCACATAAACAAGACTAGTGTCTGCTAATACTGATAGAATTAAAAAGGAGAGAACGATCCAACATGGGAAGTGGGATACACAGCAGACTCATAGAATGGCCGATGTCCTAAGCAGCACTCTGGCTTCAGAATCAGCCCTTAAGGCATTCAGATCTGGCTAAAAAGCCCACCAGAGTATTTCAGGCATGGAAAGCCAAGACACTGTGGCAAAAAAAAAAAAAAAAAAAAAAAAAAAAACCAAAACAAAACCAACAACAACCCTAAATGAAAGAACTCTGTGAGTGAGATCCCAGTGGAAAGAATGGGCCATCAAAGAAGGAGGCACCTTTCTCTAAAGGGAAGAGAAAACCTCCAATTGGACTATGGCCTTTTCTAAATAAGATCGGAGTTGGCAAAGGTTTCCATAGCCTTGGCAACTCATGACAAGAGCCTCAGGTGATTACTGACATCATAAATAAGAGAGTCAGTTGTTAAATCAACAACAGGAGTCACTGTGCACTTACTCCCCATGTAGGATCTCTGTCCTTAATGCGTTGTACAATGTGAATTAACGGTATAACTAGTACTCAAACAGTACTTTATACTTTGTGTTCCTGTGTGAGTGTAAACTGTTGAAATCTTTATTTAGTATATAATAAATTGATCTTCTGTATATAAAGATAATTGAAAATGAATCTTAATGAGAATGGAATGGGAGAGGGAGTGGGAGATGGGATGGTTGCAGGTGGGAGGGTGGTTATGGGGGAAAAAGCCACTATAATCCAAAAGTTGTACTTTGGAAATTTATATTTATTAAATAAAAATTTTTAAAAAAGATAGTGTCCAACAGCAAATAAAGTGATGTTTACAAAGATTTATTTTGGTTTATTTTATATCTTTTTAATTTTTTTGAAGATGTTATTTATTAACTTGAGAGGTAGAGTCACAGTCAGAGAGAGAGGGAGAGAAAGCAAGAAAAGTCTTCCATACTTTGGTTCACTCCCCATTTGGCCACCAATGGCAGGAGCTATGCTGATCCCAAGTCAGGAGCTGGGAATTTCATCCAGGTCTCCCACATGGGTGCAAGGGCCCCAAGCACTTGGATCATCTTCTCCTGCTTTCCCAGGCCATAAGCTGGGATTCCCAGGCCACAAGTGAGCTGGATTGGAAGAGGAGAATCCGAGACACCAGCACTACAGGCAGAGGCTTAGCCTACTATACCTCAGCTCCAGCCCCATCTTTTGTTTTTAATAATGTTGGATAAGTTCATATTATGATGTCATACAAATTAGTAAAATGTAAAAATTTGTATTCAGTGTACTATAAATAATACAGATTTAATAAAATATAGATAGGATGCCTATGCATAGGATACAAAGATGGAAAGCAGCTATATGTAGATGCTGGTATCAGTAGGAATAGTCAGAAATTATTTCATTTATTCTTAAAATATTTATACTTTATACAATGACCATAATAAGTATTATAATCATAATGTTTTAAAAAGATAGTTTTCAGTCATTTCTACGTATGAATGTCTTTTCATTGGCCTCTTCATCAAAAGCTGAAGGTATACAGTCTCATATGTATCATGCCATTATGTATATATAGCAAAAATGTATATTATGTATTATTTGGCAAACAGATATTTATAAATGTTGTCTTCACTGAAATATGATCCTATTAATAGTACATCCATGTTTCCTCACTTTGCTATGTTTGTTTTATTCCATTATATAATATTTGTATTTGTACTCATTATCTGTATATTTCCCATCTTTGAATTTAGTTCTCAATGAATATATAGTAATTTCATCCATAACATTTCATTTATTTCTTTTGAAAATCTCTGTAGTAACAAGCAAATATTTTTTTTCTTGTTTTTTTTTTTCCATTTTTTTAAAACTTTTATTTAATGAATATAAATTTCCAAAGTACAGCTTATGGATTACAATGGCTTCCCCCCCATAACGTCCCTCCCACCCGCAACCTTCCCCTTTCCCACTCCCTCTCCCCTTCCATTCACATCAAGATTCATTTTTGTTTCTCTTTATATACAGAAGATCAGTTTAGCATACATTAAGTAAAGATTTCAACAGTTTGCTCCCACACAGAAACATAAAGTGAAAAATACTGTTTGAGTACTAGTTATAGCATTAGATCTCAATGTACAGCACACTAAGGACAAAGATCCTACATGAGGAGTAAGTGCACAGTGACTCCTGTTGTTGACTTAACAAATTGACACTCTTGTTTATGGCCTCAGTAATCACCCTAGCTCTTGTCATGAGCTGCCAAGGCTATGGAAGCCCTCTGAGTTCACTGACTCTGATCATATTTAGACAAGGCCATGGTCAAAGTGGAAGTTCTCTCCTCCCTTCAGAGAAAGGTACCTCCTTCTTTGATGACCCATTCTTTCCACTGGGATCTCATTCGCGGAGATCTTTCATTTAGGTTTTTTTTTGTTTTTTTTTTTTTTTTTTTTCCCCAGAGTGTCTTGGCTTTCCATGCCTCAAATACTCTCATGGGCTTTTCAGCCGGATCCGCATGACTTAAGGGCTGATTCTGAGACCAGAGTGCTGTTTAGGACATCTGCCATTCTATGGGTCTGCTGTGTATCTCACTTCCCATGTTGGATCATTCTCTCCCTTTTTGATTCTATCAGCTAGTATTTGCAGACACTAATCTTGTTTATATGATCCCTTTGGTTCTTAGTCCTATCATTATGAACAGAAATTGATCACTTGGAGTAGTGAGATGGCATTGGTACATGCCACCTTGATGGGATTGAATTGGAATCCCCTGGTATGTTTCTAACTCTACCGTTTGAGGTAAGTCAGCCTGAGTATGTCCCGAATTGTACATCTCTTTCCTCTCTTATTCCCACTCTTATATTTAACAGTGATCACTTTTCAGTTAAGTTTCAGCACTTAAGAAGAATTATTGTGTATTGATTACAGTATTCAACCAAAAGTATTAAGTAGAACAAACAAAAAAAATACTAAGAAGGATAACATATCAAGTTGCTCATCAACAGTCAGGGTGAGGGCTGATCAAGTCACCGTTTCTCATAGTGTTCATTTCACTTTAACAGGTTTCCTTTTTGGTGCTCAGTTAGTTGTCACCTATCAAGGAGAACAAGTGGTATTTGTCCCTTTGGGATTGGCTTATTTCACTCAGCATAATGTTTTCCAAATTCCTAACAGGGATCACTTTTCAGTTAAAATTTAAACACCTAAGAATAATTGTGTGTTAATTACAGAGTTCAACCAATGGTACTAGAACAAAAAAAAAAAATACTAAAATGGATAAAGTATTACATTGTACATCAACCGTCAGGACAGGAGCTGATCAAGTCACTGTTTCATATGTTCTCCCTGATTGGCGACAACTAACTGAGCACCAAAGGGGAAACTTGTTGAAATGAAATGGACACTATGAGAAACAAGCAAATATTTTTGAGAATCTTTAACTGACTTGCTATAGTTCATTAGTTTATTTGTGAAAATCAAATGATCTTACTGAACATCACATAGTGAAAACATTAACTGGATGCATATTTAGTTCTTCCTTATAGGCAATCTGTTCTTTTTTAAGATTTATTTTTATTTTTATTTATGTATTTGTAAAGTGAGACAACAGAGAGTGAAAGAAAGGTAGAGATTTTGCATACTCTAATTCCCAAATGTTCTCACTATACAACTCTGGGTTTGACTGCAGTAGGAACCAGGAACTCCTTTCTAATCTCCCACGTGGTTGACAGGGGCCCGAGTACTTGAGCCATCTTCCACTGAACAGACACTGATTGTTAGGGAATGCCACCTTGTAAGCAGGGGCTTAACCTGCTGCACCACAATGCCAAACACTTAACTATTCTTTTTTTTTTTTTTTTTTTTTTTTAAGATCTGATAACGTCTCTTACATGCTAGGTCCCTACTAAAACCTTCCTTTTTTTTTTTTTTTTTTTTCTTTTTGCTAGGTCCTGGGCCAAAGCAGGGGTCACCATGCCATATAGCTTTTCATAATTTCCAACATCAAATATTCCCATTCGTAGCCTCTTCTTGTGATATTAAACATAATGAAATCCACAGGATACCATCCATTGTCATGTAATTCAGTTTTGTATAAATTGCAGGATTTGATTTTTTTTTTCATATTAGCTGAAGTTTTTGTACTAGCCATCTAACTGTGTTACTATGGCTCTTTACCCAGATGTTTAGGTTTTATCAACCGTTCTCCCACAACTAAAATTAGTCTGTCACTGCAAAGCTGACTTTGAAACTTTGTCTTATAAAATGTTTTTTTGCTTTCTAATAAGATTTCATTTAAACATAGCTCTCTTTTATATCCATCTATTTCCTTCTTATAACTTCTCTTATTTCTGTTATTTTGATGAAAGTCTTAGCAGATCATTGTGCTGTTCACTTCCTTAAGTTTGTGCCAGCCGGTGTTGCAGCTCAATAGGCTGGCTAATCCTCTGCCTGTGGTGCCAGCTCCCTGGGTTCTAGTCCCGGTCAGGGCGCCAGATTCTGTCCCGGTTGCTCCTCTTCCAGTCCAGCTCTCTGCTGTGGCCCGGGAGTGCAGTGGAGGATGGCCCAAGTGCTTGGGCCCTGCACCCGCATGGGAGACCAAGAGGAATCACCTGGCTCCTGGCTCCTGGCTCCTGGCTTCGAATCAGCGCAGTGCGCCAGCCATAGCAGCCATTTGAGGGGTGAACCATCGGCAAAGGAAAACCTTTCTCTCTGTCTCTCTTTCTAACTCTGTCTGTCAAAAAAAAAAAAAAAAAAGTTTGTGTCTACTGTATCAAGATTTTTCAGTCATACCTATGAATTTAACAACATTCTGTCTTTGAATATTCCTAGATTTTAATCATCTCTATTTGATATCAAGTTAACATGTATATAACTATAACACTTTAAAAAAATTTCCTCCAATTCTCCCAAATTTGTTTTCCAGGTTACGTGGTTTTAAACTAATTGAATAGCATGTACATTATATTCTACTTTTAACATTGTCCCTTTATTCCCTGGTTTGCGAATTTTTAAAATATTCTGTGTTTGACCTATACAAAAATTTTTTCACCCCTTCTGTGGCCTTTGTTCCTTTTTCTTGAAAACCTTGCCCTGCCATCCATCATTTCCTTAGCTTTAATATCTTATATGCTTCTTAAATGTTTGCTAATCGTGTACAGACACAGATTTCATAGATTTTCCAAGTTTGCTAAGAATTTACTCCAACCTTTCTGGCTCCTCTCATCTCTCACACTGACATGTCAAAACCTCGGATACATTCAATGCAGTCAGGTAAAACGATCCATGGTGACTTCTAGGTGTTTTTTGTTTGATCCTTTGACCAGTGTGCTTCCTGGAAAACCCTATATCAATTCAAATAGTATTCACGAATAATGTTAATATATTCTGCCCTTTATTTTTTGAGATGGGGAGAGAGAGGAGATAAATAAATTTCTACTGTTAAGCATCCTTTTATATAAAATTTCTTCAGAATTTCAAATGACTTTAGATGGTGAAATATTCTAGAACTTCTTTTTGAGAATTTATTCACAAAATGAAATTTTTAACAAAATAAGAATTTATTGAAATGTTAAATCAAAATGAGTTTATCTATGAGAACTAGAGTGGTTCATTTCTTTTGAAGAATTGGCATTCTAATGAATTTTGAATTGAATTTATTTAAATAAAATTCTTTGCCGTAATGAAATTTTCACTCTTTAGATAAAAGTTTCATGTAACAACTTATTTCCTTGGAATGGTACCATATAAGTTAATAGAATAATCTGAAATTTAAAATATATTTTTGGGTTTATTAAATTATTAATTTTTGTTCATACTAACCATATGTGGATGTGTGGTTACTGTCTGGAAAGATCAAATCATTCTGTACTTTTCAATAGTCCTAAGCAAGAGATCTTCAAAAAGGTCATGGAAAATGTATATTATGAAAAAAAAATCCATGAATTTCCAATGTTCTTTGCACCTAAAAAATTTACCTCTTAACTATATTTATACACAAGCTTTTTGAAGTTCCCTCTGTTGCCACATGGAACATAGGCTATGGGTTATACGAAAATATTTTTAAACAATTTAAATTTTTCGTACCATTAATGTTGATACAAGTCACTGTTTTCTCAAGCCACCAGTAGGTTTACTTCATACATTAGAGTTCATAAAGGGCTATTCTTTTATGATATCCATTTGCCAACAAATTATCTGTGGGTGGATATCCTGCTGCTCATCTCCATTTTCAGGTAAGAAAATTGAACTGTAAATGTTTAAGTAACCTGTCTACAATCAGGCACTGTGATTGAGCATATAAGTTAAGGTTTGTTTGCTGGAAGTTCTTATTTCACAAATCTCTCTGTACAACTCAATGCTGAGGTTATCTGTGATTACATTATACAATAACTGACTCGGTCTGGTACTAAAGAGTAGAAAACTGCTTGAGCTCTGGATGTAGAGACTTCTGTAGGCAGAACTTGATTCTAAAAGTAGAGTTGTCAGAGAAAGAAAAGTCACACACAAAAGGGCTATGTTTTAAATGATGCCAATTAAATCTATTCTTTGAAATAAGAAATATGTGTTGACAAGCAGATTTTTACATAGAATTGTATGGCCTTCCTCTCTAAATATCAATGTTTCTGCCCTTAAAAATCATCCTGCCTTCCTACACCTGGACAGGGAAATACAGTCTTTGCAGTAACACTATAATGATCGCAAACATTCTGAAGTCATAGCACTCTCTTACTAAGGATTTAGAGAAATACTGTGACTCTCTGAAAAATGCTGAAACTGTTAGTTTCAGTGTATCAGCAAATTATGTCAGCGCTATATTATCTAAAGAGTTCAAAACATACATTTAAATACCAGCAAGTTATTTAACGATAACAAGGAGAGTGCCCTGTCTACTTAAGACCAATATAGTCAGTTAAAAACTGAATTCAGTCATCAGAATTTATGAATGACTTAACAAAATTCTATTGCATGGGGTGATGATCATCATTTTCATCCCTATTGTCCTTTCAAGGCAGTGGGATTCCCCTGTCTGTTCAATTCATTGCAAAGTAAATCATTTAGATTACTTGAGCTGACAGATTCTCTTGGAAAAGTACTACTTTGTGTGAACATTGTGGCATAGCAGGTTAAACCTCTACTTGGGATGCCTACATCTCATATCATAGGGTGTCTGGCGTAGAGTCCTGGCACTGCATCTGATCTAGTTTTCTGCTAATGTTCACCTCGGAAGGCAGCAGATTATAGCACAAGTACTAATGTCCCTGCCACCCATGTGTGGAGTTCTCAACTCCTGGCTTCCGCATGGCACAGCTCTGGCTATTATATGCATTTGTGGGGTGAACCAACGGATAGAAGATCTCTCTCTCTCTCTCTCTTTTAGATTAAGTCTTTAAACTTTAAAAATAAACATAAAACTACTACTAGATCCCATGCAAATATTTATTTGGATATATAGATTGAGTGAATTATCATTTTTCTTTGTTATTTTTAATTTACTTCTAATAACCAATATAATATTTTAATCCATTTCTTGCTGCTGACCTAGGTTTTTCAGCTTATAAAATAAAAGGCAGGCTGGCACTGCTGCTCACTTGGCTAATCCTCCACCTGCGGCACCAGCACACCGAGTTCTAGTCCCGGTCGGGGCGCCAGATTCTGTCCCGGTTGCTCCTCTTCCAGTCCAGCGCTCTGCTGTGGCCTGGGAAGGCAGTGGAGGATGGCCCAAGTGCTTGAGCCCTGCACCCGCATGGGAGACCAGGAGGAAGCACCTGGCTCCTGGCTTCTGATCGGCGCAGCGCGCCAGCCGTGGTGGCCATTTGGGGGGTGAACCAACGGAAAAGGAAGACCTTTCTCTCTGTCTCTCTCTCTCTCTCACTGTCTTAACTCTGCCTGTCCAAAAAAAAAAAAAAAAAAAGAAGGGCAGAGGCAACTTGTTTGCTGTATAGATTATTTTTCAGATAATATTTTTAAACAATTATGATTTTATTAACTGTAGATTCTCCAAACTCTATTAACAATGAGCATGAAATGAATTCACAATATGTAGTTTTTGAAATGGGTTTACTTTTTTTTAAAAGATTTATTTGTTTGAAAGTTAAAGTTGTAGAGAAGTCATCCATCTGCTGTTTCACTCCCCAAATGGCCACAATGGGCAGGGTTGACCCAAGTCGAAACCAGGATCTGGGAGCCTCATCCAGTTCCCTTACCTGAGTGGAAGGGGCCCAAATATTTGCTTTTTTCAGTCCATTAGTAGGGAACTGGATAGGAAGTTGAGCAACCAGGAAAGAAACCAGTGCCCATATGAAATGCCAGCATCACAGCTCGTGGTGTTATCCTATAAGCCACAACACTGGCGTCTCTACTTTTCTTTTTTGAAACAAAATCAAGTAATTGAATATTTAAAATTATTTAATAACTTTAGCAAGATTTTAAATTCCAAAATCATTCATGGTGCCCATGCTTAAGTAGCCTTAACTGACAATTTGTTCAAAGATCAGCAAACATATACATCATAGATGAAATTAAAAACAATGTTTACATACTGTAAAGAAATAATAAGTCTCATATTTTGCAATTACATTTGCCCAGGAAAATATTTATAGTAGTTGTTTTAGTCCTTAAAATGAAATCCTGTATTTTCATTTTGTAACATACACAGGATTGTTCTAAAATATTGATAAAATTACTTTTACTCTCTACCAATTCTTGTTTGCTATTAGACTGACACATAGTAAATGATGGACTTTCAGTCACACAATTTCATATGGTTTAGGCCAATTCATATGCACTTATGAATGCCCAGAATTTCAGGCAGAGAGATTCTGAATGCCTGTAACCCATGGAAAACAAAACAACCGCAAAAATAATATAGACAGATAGACATGCGTATTGGCAGATATAGATATAGATATGGGGAAGAACAAACTCCAAAATGTACAATGATTTGGGGAGGAATTGCAATAGGCACTCACATATGTTTGATGACTCTGTATTGTTACTATTCCTTTTGATCTTGCTGTTTTCCATTTATCCCTAGCCCTGGGTTGTAGTGTTAGAGAGTGAATAGTATACTTATTATAAACTACAAAATGCTCTCTGTAAATAATAGTAATGAAAATTGGACACATTTTCTTTTTTTTTTTTTTTTTGGACACATTTTCATGAGCTACCAATATGCTCCAAAAGTAATTTGCTGTCTATGAATTCATAAAATGTAAAATCTTAAAAAGTTTGTATTTCATTTTGTGTTCTACCACATAAAGGATGTCAGCAGATATTAAATTTCCTTGAGCTTATATTTTATTTATTTGAAAGGCAAAGTTGCAAAGAGAGATAGAGATCTTCCACCTTTTGGTTCACTCCCCTAAAGGCTGCCAGGCCCAAGCCAGGAGCCAAGAACTTCATCTGGGTCTGCCAAGTGAGTGCAGGGGCCCAAGTGTTTGGTTCATCTTCTGTTGTTTTCCCAGGCACATTGTAGGGAGCTGGATCAGAAGTGGATGATCTGAGACTTGAACCAGTGCTCACATGGATGCTGACAACTTAAATCACTGTGCCACAATGCCCTACCAGTTAATAAGTTATAGCTAAATGAGAGTAAGTTGTTCTAGAGTTCTGTTCTACCAGAAAGTGATCATAGAAAATATTAATGTACTGTATGTTTGTCTAAAAAACTAGAAAATAGGATTTGGGGCCGGCGCCGCTACTCAGTAGGCTAACCCTCCGCCTAGCAGCGCCGGCACACCAGGTTCTTGTCCCGGTCGGGGCACCGGATTCTGTCTCTGTTGCCCCCTTCCAGGCCAGCTCTCTGCTGTGGTCCGGGAGTGCAGTGGAGGATGGCCCAAGTGCTTGGGCCCTGCACCCCATGGGAGACCAGGAGAAGCACCTGGCTCCTGCCTTCAGATCAGCGTGGTGCGCCGGCTGCAGTGCGCTGGCCACGGCGGCCATTGGAGGGTGAACCAACGGCAAAAGGAAGACCAATAGGATTTGGGATGTTTCCACCCTAAAGAAAAGTCAAATGTTACGAAAGATAGATATATTTACCTTGGCTGGATATCACACAATACAATGGATACGTGTATCAAAACATCACATCATACCCTATAGATATGTCCATTTTTTATATGACTTAAAGTGTTTCTTTTTTCTATAATTTTTAAAGTTTTATTTAAGTTATATAAGTTTCATGTATTTCATACTTACAGATTTAGGAACATAGTGATACTTCCCCTTCTACCCTCCCTTCCGCCCACACCCCATCCCTTCCTCCTTCTCCCTCTCACATTCCCACTCTTAATTTTTACAAAGATCTATTTTCAGTTTACTTAATGATTATATACTTAACCCTACACTAAGAAAAAGAGTTCAACAAATAGTATGAAGGAAAAAAAAGAAAACAGAAAAACACTGTTGCTCAGCAGAAGAAATGAGGGCTGTAAACAATCATTGAATATTGAAATGTCTATTTTGCTCCAATACATTACGTTTCAGGTACTCTATTAGGTACCTCAGATTGGAAAACATAGATCCTAATATAATTTTATATTGAAGAAATAAAATTTTGAAAATGAAATCTCACAAATTGTATTGTTTGGAGAGTGAAATTTTGTTCCTCACCTTTGAGTAGCAGTGTAACTCATTTAGATATTTCAGTCCTTGACAACAGCATCTGTTAATAATAAATGCATTAGGTTTAGGTAGAAAAGAAAAATAACAACTATGGCAACAACAATTATACATCTTGAATGGTGATTCTAAACACATTTATGTTATACAGTGGAGTTTTATATCCTGGTAAGGCAGGCAGGGAGATATATATATATATATATAAACACATATATAACTAAATAATATGCTATTTTATATTTTAACATCTTTATATGACTGTAATATCTATTCTTTATTTAATATATATCCTCTAATGTAAAACTACTACTGTGATGCGTAACCTTAATTTAAGTATGAAGGTGACAAAGAAGGGAATGGGAGATAGCTGAATGAGGATTTTGGGCTCTATGTTGTAACCAACTGCAAAGAATGAAAATCATTATGAAGGGAAATAAGAGCACTGGGCTTATTCTAAGGAAGATCAGTTTGGTAGTAGTATGTAGGATGTGATAATAAAAAATACATTGGTAATAATGGTAGATTCCAATAAGAAATAATGAAAGGTTCCACCACAGAAGGTAGAAAAGAATGTCAAGATGCTGCTGATGATTGTGAAGTAGTTTGGATACCTACTATGATTAGAATAATCACGCAATTTATCATCTGCCCCAGAATAATCTCAGGCATCAGATTAGTATTAATAATGGAAATGAAAATGCTAGTTATAAACTGAGACTGTCCAAAATAAACACAAGTGAATTGTCATTCAAAACAAGCAAGAAGAATCAAGGAAGCCTTTGAGAATGGTGTAGTTGGAGAGGCAGTTTCTAAAGAAAAGGAATTCAAGGGAAGTTAGCTACAGAAAATTTATTGAGTTCTGCTTTCTGATCTTATCCATTAATATAAAAGTATTCAGCAGGAACCTTGAAATTAGGCTATATTTCCGGCATGAGATAATTGCTAAATATAAACACTTTAGAGTCCCTGCCATAGTTGGACTAACTGTGCATAATTATAAGCTTCTAAATAAATGACATTGTCAGGAAGAATGGTAAAGAAGGAAGAGCCTAACACTGTAATATGAAGTAGTCAAGAGAGTGAGGGTTTACAGAAACCTAAAGAAGAGAAAATTTGAAAAAACTCAAGGAGATAGAGCATCAAGTGTTGAGGAGGGCTAATGTACAACAGGAACGAAAAAAAAGGAAGTGAATTTGGCATTTAATCAGCCCGTAGTGACCTTTGCTACTGTTTGTAGTGGACTGACAGAGAAGCCCAACTGTAACAAGATCACAAAAGATTGAGGTATTGAAGAGCACCTATTACATATAGCTTTTACTGTGAGCTCATTTTTATTTTAAGCACTTACTTAGATGTTTTTATATAATATTTCAAATAGTCTGATGAAAGAGTTTTTTCTGAAAGTTAAGATGAAGCATTAAACGGTTGGACTGTGGCTGATCACTGCTAATAAGAAGTAGAACCTATACTCAAACGACATAGATTATTTTAGAGCCAGTTCTTTTAGACACTGAGTATTGCCTATTTCTTCACCTATGAAGAAATACCAACAAATAATGGTTAAGATACTAGGTTCAAAATTCCCATTGCCTGTTTGAGTTATTAAAGAATCATCATCTCCTCAATAAGTTATTATTGAAATTCATGTTTCCCAAATACTCATGCAGTCAGTACTCATGTATTAAGTATAAAGGCTTTAGTGTTCTATAGCAGCAACCCTGAATTTCCAATTTATAGTATCAGGTAAGCTCAATGGCCTTGAAAAGGCTATTAATTCTATCTGTGTCAAAAGATATATGGGACAAGTATGGAAGATAAGCCCACTGTGGAAGTGACTTGATTCCTGGACGGAGAAGAAAGGTCTTGTGTGATTTGTCATAGACACACACTGAAAGGGAAGCAAAGAGAAGCAGTACATTTGAAGAGTGGAGTAGATTATGTTTCAAAGGAAAAGGAAGGGACGTTTTTCAGACTTGACTAGGTTAGGCTTTATGCTGACAGCTGCTCCTGATTTGTGACCCTGAGCAAGTCATTTAATTTTTCAAAGTCTCAATATTATTGGTTGCAAAATGAGTGGCTTGTGCTAAATAATTTTAATCTTTCTTCCAGTTGTAACTTTCTTTTACAATCTTAAATATTTTCTTAGTCTGTTCACTGTTGTCTGATGATACACTGTCTCTCTGTGAGAAGCAAAGGTCCCTTTATTGTTCAAGGGGGAAATCACAGGAAACTACTAGTTGGATATTGAAATGGATTCTATTGTTTGAAGTTTGACATGGAACCTTTTATTTATTCATGCTGTACTTTTGTATTTATCAACCTTAAGTGACATTAATACATTGTTATAAAATTGCCACCTACTTTTAGATTATTATTCTGCTTCAGTTAAAATCCACTGCAAAAATATAATGCCTAAATTCTATATAGAATTCCTATTATTCCTGCTTTAATATCTTTCCCTCAGAGTACTGTCACGAGAAGTTTATGCCATAAATAGATTCATTTGACCTTGTAATTATTTGGCATGTAACATTCTATCTAAATCTCACAATTATTTCCTAACAAAAGTAACTTGTTCTGTGAGCTTTATTCTTCTAGTAGAGCACTGACGAAATATTTCTTTGACCATGAAAATCTGTTTGTCCAGGTGACTATATCAAAGCTGTGAGGGACAAACAAAGGTTGTGGGTATCAGTTGTTTGCAGACCTGTGCCAGATAATCAGCATATTCATTCTCTTATTTCTCCTCTGACACTTTCTCAGAGGACCAGTTCCTTGAGTGATAAATGAGAAATGGACTGTTTCCTTTGACCCCACTCCATATGTGCCTTTCAGCGGGTATTCAGAATGAAAGAAATCTGGACTTCTGATCCAGTGTTTTTGACTGTTCTGCAAGATTGTTGCTTACAACAGAAGGTAATATACCCTCATATCTATACACACCAGTTGGGGAGTCTTAGTACTCTACATGGAAGTCCAGAGAGATTTCTTGGTTTTCCTTTGGAAGCCAATTTGACTACCAATTTATCTTATCATAATTACTTATTTTTAAAACCCTAAGTGAAGCACTGATATGAAAATTTGATAGTTAGGTATACAAAAGCAATTGTATCTTACTTGCATCTGGAGGCCACATCAGTGTATTTGTTTCTTTTGTCGCCTAGTTACAGTATCAACAGTGAAAACACTCTTCAGAAGTATATCCCTTAAATTATTTTGAATGAATATAATAAATGAGGGTTTTTTCCTAATTTTCATGGAAAATATACATTATGAAAAACTTTGAAAGTATTTCAGGGTTTTGTTGCACCAAAATAAACTTATCTCTTAATTCCATTTTTCCATGAGCTTTTAGAAATGCTCTTTGTAGTTCATGTAAATGAATGTCTCTGCATGTCACATTAAAATTCCTGATTTTGTGCATTCCTAGGTGAAGCTGTTGAGAGGAACTACTGTCTTGGGATGGGAATGGAGTAGAGGAACATTTGGGAAAGTCATTGACTGAAAAAGACTACTTTATGGCCAATAAACATGCTATTCCTTACTTTATAATTGAATTAGAAGCTACATGTGCTGAACCTGTCATGTTTGTGTGTTTTATTGGACCACAGGAAAAAAATCATCATTAACATCAACTTTTAAAAACAGCTGCAGTAATAATGTGTAAAGAGTTGATGGTGATGTGAGAATGAATGTGAGACCTGTGTCTATTGCTGTTGTTTATAACAAATCATTAAGAACTATGTTAAATGTTAAAGAAGTTCTTTGGTATATCTTTTAAGCAGTATTTCTCCTCCAGCATGTCCCATTTCACATTTTCAAAACATACCTCTCTAGTTATTATGCAAGCATACAATCTTGACTCAGGCATAAACTAAGTACTGCTTTAGGAAGAGGTCAAATAAGTACCCATATTGGCTGTGGCCCCTACTGCATTTCCCTACTAAGTCTGTATCTCTTTCTTTTTCAGTCTGCTTTCTTGCTTTGGTCTGCCAGGATCTCCCTTCACCACTTTCCCTGCCCCCAGATACGTGTATGCACTGTAAGGAGACTTCAAAAACCTCATGAAGAAGTTACATTATCTTTTGATTGCATTTTCCTTAGACTTTTGAATCCCTTTCATTATGCTGTCTTATTCCCTGAAAATTGAAAAATAATCAGTAGCAATCATTTGCATCTTGCCATTACCAAATGTATTAACTTATACAGTATGTATGCACGTTTCCTGCCATCCTTCCTAGTGTAAAAGTGCTGCAGTTTCTATTAAAAGCTACTTTTGCGGGGCCAGCTCCGTGGTGCAATAGGTTAATCCTCTACCTGCAGCGCTGGCATCCCATATGGCTGCCGGTTCTAGTCCTGGCTGCCCCTCTTTCCATCCAGCTCTCTGCTATGGCCTGGGAAAGCAGTGGAAGATGGCTCAATTGCTTGGACCCCTGCACCTGCATGGGAGACCAGGAGGAAGCACCTGGCTCCTGACTTCATCGAGGCTTAGCTCCAGCTGTTGCGGCCATCTGGGGAGTGAACCAACAGAAGGAAGGCCTTTCTCTCTCTTTCTCCCTCTCACTGTCTGAACTCTACCTCTCAAATAAATATAAATAAAATCTTAAAAAAAAAAAAAGGCTACTTTGCTCTGGATCCAATCCTTTCTCACCTTAATAAGAATGTTTTCTGCAGTCAGTTCTTTCCAATATCATCAGAATCTCATTTCCAAAAGCATCATTTTTGTCATGTTCTAGGATTCTCAATATTTTAAAAGGTTCTTAGTTATATCTTCCTTTCAATTATTTGCTCCCCTTTTCAGCATGTTTTCTGAAGTTATCTATGTCCCCATCATCTTTCTTCACTAAACTCTCACCTCATCTTCCTCAGATGAGGTGAGACATTTTACTCACTCAACTAAAGGTTATTTCATTAAGAGCCTCATCTGCTAATGATGTCATATGCGAGTAGCTTCCCTCTTTTCACCTTAATATGGTTTCTTAACATCATTTGGCAGCTGTCTATTCCTCCTTAAAACACATGCCTCTCTTGGCTTCAGTGACGCCACGCATAGTTTTCCTCTTAATTTCTCAGCTATTGCCTCTCAATATATGTCTCTTTATCAAACTTCTCCACATTTTATTCTTTAATTATTGCAAAACCTGCTGAGCTTGGAACTTGTTTTCTTTCCTCTACAGTATTTGTCTAAATGGTCTCTTATAATCACTTGTGTATAAGATGCCATCCATGTATCTATAACTCTTTATTTTGTGTCTATGGCTTTTGCTTTTTCCTTCGTTTTTGATCTGAGCAGCAGAATCTTCTCTGTAACTATTTAATCTCAATTAAGAATAAAATGTGCATCTCAGCCACTACATGCCCAGAATAAAATATTTAATTCTCTCACCATTCCATCTTTGCTTGACCCACTCTCTGTCTTTTCCATCCCATTATTCAGCATTTCCATTCATCCAGTGACTTAAGCAAAAAAAAAAAAAAAAAAAAACAAAAACAAAAACAAAAAAACAAAAAAAATATATAGAACACTTCTTTGTTTTCAAAATTCCTCATTATGTGTTTGGTGAGATTATATACAAACAGAAATTATTTAGATAAATCAATCAGTAAGTGAACAAAAGTCCCTAGAACTCTATCAAAACTAATATTTGTAGCATTTTCTTTTTCATTTGTTTGAAAAACAAAGAGACACCAAGACAGAGACTCTTCCATCTGCTCATTTACTCCCCAAATGCCTGCAACAGCCAATATTAAGAAAGCCTAAAACCAGGAGCCAAAACTCAGTCTGAGTCTTTTAATCTAGCTCTTTCACAGGGAAGCAGAGACCAATTAGCTGAGCCCTCACTGCTCCCTCCCAGGGTGTGCATGAGCAGGAAGCTGGATTAGAAACAGAGGATTCAGGATTCATTCAACGTGGAATGTGAGTGTCCCCTGTGGCAATGTAACAGCTAGTCCAAATGCCTCCCCCTACATTAATTAATTTCCCTATTTTTTTTTTTTTTAGTTTCAATCGCACATTCTGATATGCTCTGTGTACTTCTGATTAAAATAAATTTAAGGGCTCAGGTTTGTGACTTAGAAGGTAAAGCTGCTGCCTACAATGCTGGCATCACATATAGGCACCAGTTCATGTCCCGCTGCTCTTTTGATCCAGCTCCCTGCAAATGGCCTGGGAAAAGCAGTGGAAGATGGTCCAAGTGTTTGGGGCCTCTCCCCCCAATGTGGGAGACCTGGAAGAAGCTCCTGGCTTCTGGCTTCAGCCTGGCCCACTGCTGGAGTGAACCAGTAGATGGAAGATTCTCTCTCTCTCTCTCTCTTTAGTCTCTGTCTCTCCTTCTCTCTGTAACTCTACTTTTCAAATAAATAAATAAATCTTTTTAAATAAACACATAAAATAAAGTAATTTCAGGTAGCTCATGGAAAATAGTCTTAGGTAAAAATTATTACTGTAATATTGTACCATCTAGGTATTTTGATATTTGAGTATTTCCCCTAGTATACTGAAGATGAATGTAGAGATGACTTCATAATTTTGAACTATTTTCCAAAGATTTCCAAAAGCGGTAATTTCAGATTGGATTTAGTATCCTGAACTCTTCAATGTTTTTACAAAACTGAATAATTACAATGTGTGCTTTATAAAGGGTATTTGCATTGTTTTCTGTAAATATCCTAGAATTTGACTTTGTGTCAGTGCCTGCCCTACCTGAAGATCTGTATTTCTAGAAGCTATCCCCAAAGTTTTCTATTTCTAAGTATAATTTTAAACATGTCTTTGTTTCCTTTCCATGAGAATGATTTTGCCAGTTCATTTTCATTTTTCATGTGTTCTACCAGGTAGCCAGGATTCACAAGGACTACTCAAAGCCTAGCGTTCCACCGAGAGGGGCTTGACAAGAACTTGTAAGGTCACAACTGATTATTGCGTGAGAGTGTCTCAGGTTCCACATTTTTCTCCAGCAAGCTTCATGTCGCCTTTAGGATTAGCTGGCTTTATGGAAAGATAACCCATAATGTCATGAAGATATTTTCTGCCCCATGTAACATGACAAATGATGAGACTGAGTTATATATTAGAAATAATCTTGTCTTCAATCACATGCCAATCCTAAACTTTTCAGTTCCAGACACCACAGTAATAAACTTTAACTTGGAGTCTTAAATAAAACTATTTCTAAACACTTGTGACAACATTTGACCATCAGGAGACATCGGATTCAGGGTTAAATATACAGAAACCTTCACATTAATACAAACTATCTAATATTGTTAAAGTATGCATTTTTTTAATTGAACAAGAAGTTCAAGTGCCAAGGTTTAAAGTGTTAAGGAATAAAAATTGTCCTCGGTCTTTTGGATGATAGATCTCTCCGGACCTAAGTATGATTTGAGACCAGCAAACTTTCTTTGTGGCCCTTTTCAAGTCAGAGTAGCTAACTTTATTTCCAAACCAACGTTGTTGTAATTCTCCTAGTACCACCAAGTTGAAAATCTTCTGTCCTGAAATTCTATACAGATTTTCTGGAGTGCCATCCCTGTATAAGAAAACAGAAGCTGCATAGCTCAAATATCAGATAAAGTTTCCTAAATAATGATTGGACTGCATGCATTCTCTTCTGAAAGTAGAGCATTTTGATATCACTTACTTTAATAAATCTGTAGTGTTTGCCTCTGTGTAATCATGAATATGACCATAATCCTTAGAAAATACTGTGTGAATGTATTTAACGTCCCATAACCTAAATGCAGATGGATTGTAATGCAAAAATCTAAGATTTAGTAACATATTTAACTTTCTAAAAGACCTCAGGCAAGCAAGTATGAAAAGGAAACATTCAAACCAAATAGAGCTGCAATAAACATGGGCAAACGTTTCACATGCTGATTTCCTGTCCTTTGGGTAAGTTCCCAGGAGTGCAATGGCTAGGTCTTTTGGTAGACATATTTTCAGATTTCTGAAGAGTCTCCATACTGTCTTTTACAATGGCTGCACTAGTTTACATTCCCACCAGCAGTGTATTAGGGAACTTTTTTCTCCACATCCTCACCAGCATTTATTGTTTTCTGATTTGTGTATGAGATTCATTGTAACTGGGGTGAGGTGAAACCTCGTTGATTTTTGGTTATTAGAATATGATATTGAAATTTAAAAAACAAAAAAATTATAAATATTTTCTATAATTCTTTAATATTATTAAATTTAAAATTGATCCCTCACCAATATAGTCTTTTTGGCATCATTGTTTTTACTTTTAATAGCTTGTTTTTATGTAGACAAGATGTTTTGATGCACTGCATATGTGAAATACCCAGCCCATCTGTTATTAACAATATATGAAATTGTCTCTAAGCTAAGCCTATAGTTTTCAAAATAAATAACTACAAAGCAAGACACATGGCACAAATGACTATTTAGAGTATTGTCTGATCTTTTTTATAAATTTGATTACTAAGCATTTACAACATAAATCCCAAAGAACCAAAGCTATTAACAGGACAGTTAATAGAAACTTAACAAATGAAGAAGAGAAACTGACTTGTTCAAAAGCCTAGAAAAGATGATTTAACTGAGTACATAAATTTTGAGGGGGACCTAGAAATTATGCCTATTTTTTTTGCGTAGTTAGTAGTGAATTAAAAAACAACAACAAAGTCACTTTCTGGGGAATGTTTAGGCAAGGAAGAGAAGGGGAGAAATGAGGCTTCCTTCCAGCTTCTAAAGATAAGAACTAAAAAAAAAAAAAAAAAATGGGAATGAGATTGTTGTGGGTATGCTTTTAATATACGATTCTTAAATTAAGAATCACAGTATGAAACAGAACCATTGGATCCATTTTTTTTTTAACTTACTTCTTAAATGTTCAAAGCCACTCATTGTATTTTGATTAGGAAACAATGCTGTGCTGATATAATCATTTATCCTGACACTTTTTAACATGGAAAATATTATAGGAATTCTTTTCTCCCTCAACTATCAAGCTTTCAGGGTTAAAATAGTAATGACAATAATAATAAATAAAAGAATAATTACAGCTCCCCAGTGGAATAAAATTGGTCCAAAGCTCTTTGCAGGTAGCCAAAAATAATGACATTTCATTGTATGGCATTGATCTTGCATACTTTAACTTTGATTTAAAAGGAAATCCTGGCAGGCAATTAACCTATATATAAAGATTTGTATAATAGGCAGTTCTTTTTGAATTGCTAATAGATGACTCATTTTCTCTCTGGCAGCCCATTGAGGGTTCCTCTTTTTTTGTAATGTGAACTAAATCTTCCATAGTTTATTAGCATCAACTCTTTCAACTGTCCTCCGTAATATCACTTGGGACCTCCATAAAGCTGTTTGTCCTTTCTGTTTCTTTGGAGATAGATTATGTACAAAAGAAAAACAGCAAGATATCAAAGTCTGCTAGAAAATGCCACCAACTCAAATCATTCCTCCTCATCCCCTATGCACATAACCAGCTAAGAAAGAATTGGAAATGTGGGGTAGAAAACACAAATTAGGTACCCTTGGAGCCAGCACTGTGGTATAGTAAGCTAAGCCTCCACTTGCAGGGCCAGCATCCCATATGGGCACTGGTTTGTTTCCTGACTGCTCCTCTGCTGATCCAGTGCTCTGCTGATGGCCTGGGAAAGCAGTGGAATATGGCCCAAGTCCTTGGACCCTGCACCCACGTGGGAGACCCGGAAGAAGCTCCTGGCTCCTGGCTTAAATTGGGCCCGGCTCTGGCCATGGCTACCATTTGGGGATTGTAGTGGATGGAACACCTTTCTGTCTTTCCCTCACTCTGTAACTCTGCCTCTCAAATAAATACATAAAATCTTTTTAAAAAGTGTATATTCTTGTTTTTGGGAAATATAGTGTACATAAAACAGCAATTATTAACTAAGTTGAAAATTAAGGATATAAATTGAGACTGCAAGGAAAGTTAGTTAACTGGCCAAGTGCCTAAGAGAACATTTTAAGAATATATTATTAAAAATCATGGCTTCAACATAATTTTAATGGTACCTACTCAATCAAATATTAGGTCTCTTTTTTATATTCCAAGGTTTTATTCAATTTTAGCAAATTATTCATGAGAAAATTATTTATATTAATTAACAGCATCATTATAATTCTGCCTAACATTGTCAGCCCAATATTAAAGCTTGTGGATATCTGGTCATCTAACATTTGTGGAACCTTATAGTCCAATATATCCCCACACAGATCCTCCTATCTTAGCTAAATAAGTATATTGCCTTTCCCTTAAATATAGCTTCATCACCATTTCTACCTCTCTTCATCCTTTATTGATAGATTTAATCAATTCTAAATTGTATAGTAGGTTTATTGGAATTCAGTGCACTATTTTTTAAAAGGTATTCTACATGCAGTTTATTCTTGGTAGATTCAGTCTCTCACTTCAATTTTTCAAGGCTTAGGGGTAGGAAATAAGGCATAGTATCCTGATTTCATCATTCAGATTGCTGTTTCCTTTTCCAATCTGATATATGGAATATCTAATTTGATGATCAGGCTTTCTCTGTCTACATGCCTGATAAAAGATGTGGGGGGATAAGAATTACTCTAGATTGGCGTCAATAGAAATGGAAATAAAAATACCTATAAAATGTAAGAGATAGGCTGAATATTATCAAATTATTGTAAAGCATTTGAGAATATGCCTTTGGGGAAAGAAGGAACCAGAATATACGGATAAAATAGCAAGTTCAACTTTGAACATATAATGTTTGAAAATAATTATAAAATTTTATTTGGTATATATGCTTTTGGTAATATACATATCATTATATGTATTTACACATGCACATTAATATGTAGGGTTTCATATATGAAAACATTCTTTGTAGGCAAATAAATAAAGTTTCAAGTATGGTTTTGACTCTGTCCAGTTTTACCTTTAAGCAATGTTATTGGACCATACTTCATCTAAATCACACAAGGCCAGAATTTAGGTAAGACTTCAGGTCTAAAGACAATATTAACAAGCTGAACACATGCAAAATTTGTCGGCACAGTATGTCAGAGGGAGAAAATATGACAGTGACGACTTTGGCCAAGAATTTTGTAACTGAAAAAAGTTCCATTTTTCTATCAATTACTTATTGTTACAATACAAATCATCCTAAAATTGATGCTGTATAACAACAAACATTTGCTATTTCATAAATTCTAGAATGCCTGCATCTCTCCTGGTCTGGGCCATGTTTGCCAGGATTCAGCTGGTCTCGCTCATTCATCTACAATCCATTGAAGTATGTGCGGAAGGTTGGCTCCTTCAGTAGGTTCCTCATGGTATCTAATAATTCCAAGTAGGATAGCACAGTCTAGTTTTCATAGTATAGGCAGATTTCATTATAAGGTGAACAGAAGTGCTCAAGGTTTCTTAAGGCTTAGATTTAGGACTGTCACACTGTCATTTATGGCACATTGTATTAGCAAAGACGAGTCACAAGACCAGCTCAGATTTAAGGAATGGGGAAAACGATATGTCTTAATGAAAAGAGCTAAAAAGACACATTGCATAGAGCAGAATCCAGCAAAGACATTAATTGGACCACTGATGCAATTGATCCTCCATATTATAACATAATATGAGAGATTAGACATGATTATGATAATTTGAGTGAGAACATTTCATGAATATAAAGTAGATGGTAAAAATTTAGCAAAATACAAATTAAAATTGGTCATAAGGCATTTCAGGCATATTACTGGAGATTTTCCAAATTTCCGGGAAAACAAAGGGATAGGCATTAACTAACAAGGAATTTTGTGTCAGTGGTAAACTGTTGAATCAATTGGTGCTGTTTGGTGGCTAGACAGTTAGTACCCGTGGTAATTTTCCTCTGTCTTGTGTATGAGTTTGAAAAAATAGAAGAGAGGAAAGGAAGCAATATTTGTAGCCTGAGAAGAGGGTAAGCGTGTAACTATAAGAAGTAGTCTTAGAAAACATGGCAATCCTTTCCTATAATTGAAGGAAAGGAACAAATGGTGAATATATATATAAATTATATTGAATGAGAAACCTTGAAGGGAGAAGAACTCCCTCTTGTTCTTAATGAAAGAAAAAAAGTCATCAGAGTGTCATGATTTGATACACACCTCCTACTCCTAACTGCAGCTTCCTGCTAATGCAAACTGTGGAGGCACTGATGATGGCTCAAGTAATTGAATCCCTGCCTCTTATGTGGCAGACCTCGATTGATTACATTTTTTAAGATTTATTTATTTATTTGAAAGGTAGATTTACCTTACCAGAGGCAGAGAGAGGGAGAGAGGTCTTCCATCTGCTGGTTCATTCCCCAGATGGCCACAACAGCTGGAGCTGTGCAGATCCCAACCCAGGAGCCAGTAGCTTCTTCCGGGACTCCTATATGGGTGCAGGAGCCAAAAGACTTGAGCCATCTTCTGCTTTCCCAGGCCATAGCAGAGAGATGGATCGGAAGTGGAGAAGCCAGGACTCAAATCAGCACCCTTATGGGATGCTGGCACTGCAGACAGCAGCTTTACCCACTACGCCACAGCACCAGCTCCTGGATTGATTTCTGAAATTCAACTCTGGCCCAGTCCCAGAGCCATTGTGAGCATTTGGGGAGTGAACCAGTGAATGGATGCCACCCCCCCTTGCTTTCTCACTCTCTCTTTCTCTCTTTCTTTGTATCCCTGCTTCTAAAATGAAAAATAAATAAATAATTTAAGGAGGTCATATTACAAATAGAGTAGCAGAATGAGATTGACAAATATAGAAAATTGGAAACTTTGTAATATATCACGGACTTTTAAGAGATAAATTAAACGAACTGGGAAAAACATGTTGGTAATGATCATGATTTGTTTTGGAATAGATGTGCATGCTTTTACTATAGTGAATGATTTATTAAATAAATGATTACTAATGCAATATTTCAGAATGTTTAACGTGCATCAGAAAAACCTAGAGGGCTTACTGGGTCCCAGTTACTTGACTTATCCCTGGAGATTCTGGTCCTGGTAGGTCTGCAATGAGGCACAAGATTTTGTAGTCTAATAATATTCAGATGATGCTGATTTTTGTGACTAAGAGTTGATACTTTGAAAACTACTGGAATAATATTCAGGTAAGAGATCTTGATAAGTATGAAAGATTCATATATAAACTAAATATGAATAAAAACATAGCTTTATTTTACAATATTATCTTACAAGAAATAGTATTGTCCTCAATCATATTATGAACAGTTCTATGAGTCCGAGTTATCTTATAAATACAGAAATATAATAAGGATTTTAGAATACAAGGTAAATGGCAGTTATGTCTTAAGTATGTTGACATGATACAATTGAAATATACTTCAGGTTTGGCACCAGTCATCAGGAGCACTCACATGATTTCACACTGGCTTAAAACTGAAATGCCAATGGGGGCATACCGGGCTTATGAACATTTTAGGTGCAGTAGTGAGCACACCAAAACAGTCACTTTTACTCCTCAGCTAACTTCAAGTCTGCTAACATCCCGCTGACTAAAGTAAGTCACATAAGATGGACATTGTGGTTAGTGAGTGAATCCGCCACCTGCAGTGCTGACATCCCATATGGGCACAGGTTCAAGACCCAGATGCTCTGGCTGGCGCCGCGGCTCAGTAGGCTAATCCTCCACCTTGCGGCGCTGGCACACTGGGTTCTAGTCCCGGTCGGGGCGCCAGATTCTGTCCCAGTTGCCCCTCTTCCAGGCCAGCTCTCTGCTGTGGCCAGGGAGTGCAGTGGAGGATGGCCCAAGTGCTTGGACCCTGCACCCCACGGGAGACCAGGAGAAGTACCTGGCTCCTGCCATTGGATCAGCGTGGTGTGCCGGCCGCGGCAGCCATTGGAGGGTGAACCAACGGCAAAGGAAGACCTTTCTCTCTCTCTCACTGTCCACTCTGCCTGTCAAAAAAAAAAAAAAAAAGACCCAGATGCTCTACTTCTGATCCTGTTCCTTGCTAATTTACTTGGGAAAGCAATGGAATGGAAGATGGCCCAAGTGCTTGGGCCCCTGCACTTACACAGAAGATCTGGAAGAAGCACTTGACTCCTGTCTTCAGGCTCGGCCAGCTTCGGCCATTTCAGCCATTTGGGAAGTGAACCAGCAGATGGAAGACCTCTCTCTCTCTTTTCCTCTCTCTGTATGACTCTGACTTTCATTAAATAAATCAGTCTTTAAAAGAAAAGCCACATAACCAAGCCCAAAGTGGTGAGGAAGTACACTCTACCTGCCATTGAAGTCATGACAAGAGTGCTGATACGCTATTCCAACAAGTGAAAGAGTGGAACGGTAATTGAGAGCAGTAATGACCGCAGTCAACAGTTACCTTGGGGCCGGCACTGTGGCACAGTAGGTTAATGCCCTGGCCTGAGGTGTCGGCATCCCATATGAGCACCATTTTGAAGCCCCGCTGCTCCACTTCTAATCCAGCTCTCTGCTGTGGCCTGGGAAAGCAGTGGAAGATGGCCCAAGTCCTTGGGCCCCTGCACCCACGTGGGAGACCCAGAGGAAGCTCCTGGCTCCTGTCTTTGGATTGGCGCACCTCTGGCCATTGCGGCCAATTGGGGAGTGAACCAGCGAATGGAAGACCTCTCTCTCTCTCTCTCTCTCTCTCTCTGTCTTTCCTCTTTCAAATAAATAAATCTTTTTTTAAAAAAAAGAAACAGTTGTCTTGAAAGACATTTATGCTCTTTTAGACCAAATTTTATCATCTGTAAAATATTGGCTTATATGATCTATACCATCTTGTCCAGTTTTATCCTTTAGGAATACATGCTATTGTTTTTTTTTTTTTAATTTATTTATTTATTTGAAAGGCAGAGTTACAGAGAGGCAGAGGCAGAGAGAGAGAGAGAGATCCTTCATCTGCTGGCTCACTCCCCAATTGGCCACAATGGGAGGAGCTGGGCCAATCCAAAGCCAGGAGCTAGGAGCCTCCTCTGGATCTCCCACGTGGGTGCAGGGGCCCAAGGACTCAGACCATCCTCTGCTGCTTTCTCAGACCATAGCAGAGAGCTGGATTAGAAGTGGAGCAGCCAGGTCTCGAACTGGCGCCCATATGGGATGCCAGTACTGCAGGCAACAGCTTTACTCACTGTGTCAAAGCACTGGTCCCATGCTATTGGGTTTTTAATTTTTTCACTTAATCATTTTATTTATTTGAAAGGTAGAGAGGTAAACAGAGATCTCCCATATTCTGGTTCAACCCCCAAAAACCTGTAATGGCTGGGACTGGGGTGGGCTGAAGCTGTGAGCCATGAACTCAATCCAGATCACCCACATGGATGACAAGGATCCATCTACTAGACTTATCAATTGCTGTCACCTGGAGTGTGCCTTAGCAGGAAGCTGGCATTGGGAGAAGATCTGGGACTAGAACCCAGGGCCTCTGATGTGGGATGCGGGTATCCCATCTGGTATGTTAATTACTACACCAAACACCTGCCCCAGACATCTAAGCTACTGTGATAGTAGTTGAGTTATATAGATAGATAGATAGATAGATAGATAGATAGATAGTTCGATTAGATAACCTTCAGAACTCAAAACATATATCATTATTCAAAGATTTATTTATGGAGAATCTATTATGTCAACTGTGTTTAAGTGGATAGGGTATCTTTAAGCACATGAGGAAATGACTGACATTTTTCCCTAGTTAGGAAAGGAATAGGGAGCTATTATTAAACTCATTTTTCAGATGAGTAAACTAAAGCTCAGGAGTCAAGTTTATTTTTCCAATTCAAACAGGAGGAGGTAGAGATGGAAGTGGAACTAGGGCCTTGAAGGCCTTTCCCTGCTCTGTTGCTCTTTCATTGTCTCACATAACTATGTATCATGTTGCCTGGTGTGGGCAATGCAAAATGCTATTAATGCTATTACATATGAGATGTAAGGGCATGAAAACATAAACTGAAATACATACAATTAAAAATAAGAAAATAATAGCGGATGAGCTCTCCAAAGGCAATACATGAATGTTTGTGATAAGAAATAGAATTCGTCATTCTATTATGAAATAATAATAGTTTATGTAGAAGGGGCCATCACGGATTCTTCACCCTATCCCATAGTCTAGCATGTAAGATAAACAAAGAACCAAATCTTCAGGGAATGAAGCACAAAAACAGTTTGGTTTGGGCTGAAAGAATTCTAAGTGGAAGGTGCTGCTTGGAAGACAAGACCACTGGGGCTGTGCAGCATGGAACATAGGCTGGAGGTGTAGGAAAAGAGAGGTTTCAGAAGGTTGCACACCTCTGAATCTTTTTAAGACAAACTTCTGCTTAAAGTGTGAAACAGAACATGCTGTGTGTGTGTGTGTGTGTGTGTGTATGAGAGAGAGAGAGAGAGAGAGAGAGATTTATTTTTCATGTTGCTTAAATTAAGCAAATGTATAACTTAAGAGCACATCAAATACTTACTTCCTTGGTAAACAAAAATGGAGACACATACTGGAGTTTCAAGTGAGGCAGTGGCAGTGCAGAGGTAGCCAAGGGAAAGAATCAGACCCATCCTTCCAATTAATGTACATTTTATTTTGTCTTGTAAACACTGCTGTTCTGTGCTTCATTAAAAGTCACACCTTAGATTATCAAATTTCAAATGTTCAAAAGATTTTTCAGATTTAGCATCTCTGATATGCTAATAAGCACATAGCACCTAATAGCAAATTAAGAAGATGTTGAAGAGTGGCTGACTGCAATGCATGGGCCACCAGGCTGTAAATAGAGAGTTATAGCACACCATCAAGTGGATCATTCCTGGCTGTTCCTAATGACCGCCTTTGTTCATTAGTACAAACTCTGATGGATGACAAAGTGAACTCATGGTTAAAGTGAGCTATAGCACTGAGTACAATGAAGATGATAAACATAAATAATGGACAAAACAGCACCTAATAAATTAATTAGAAATAAGGTACATAGTAATATTTTTAAATAAAAACAAGGCATTTTACTAATGGAAACTGATTCTGCAGTGGTTTTTCTGTTTGTTGCTCAATTAGATCCCCAATCTCTACTAAAAATCATGATGTATTTGAATAATTATACAAGAAGAAACAGTATTTAAATACCCTTGCCGTTTCCTCAAAGGTATTTGGCAGGATCAGATTATTTGTGTAAAGTTATATTCTGTCAAGAAATTACTGGAGAAAAGCTGTTAAATTTTTAATTTCTGCCAGAACACTTAGGTGTCGCCATAATGAACTTTTTAATACCCTGGCAACAGATTAAATAACATCTTTAAATATGGTATGACCTTTATTTGAAAGACTTGTGTGTTCTTTTTCTCTTTTTATTAAATTATGGCTGTCACTACAAAGAGATGAAAAGAATATATTTTCTAAAAGGCCACGTACACAATAAGTAAGCATCAGGTCTCCTCTGTCAGGTGAAAAAATTGCTTTCCTCAGCAGAGTAAATTTTTAATTATCTTACTATTTTAGAACTCTGCTATATATTTTACTTAATTGTCTAATTACATATTTTTATTTCCCCCGGGCAGTGCTGTTGTTGCTTGTATGCATTTCTGCCATTACATAAATTAGGGTTGAAGTAGTAGGAAAAGATTACCTTAGATCTTGGTCTCTTGTTCTTGATTCCCTTGAAGATAACCTCTACATCCATTCCACTCAGTGCTGTCCTCAAAGACAAGTAAGGGATCATTACACTCATTTTCCTAAGTTAAAATACTGCCCATTACATATTTTCATCTTTTTTAAAAGATTTATTTATTTGTTTGAAAGGCAAAGTTACAGGGAGGCAGAGGAAGAGAGAGAGAGAGAGAGAGGGAGAGAGAGGTCTTTCATCTCCAGATGGCCTCAACAGCCGGAGCTGTGCCGATCCGAAGCCAAGAGCCAGGAGCCAGGAGCTTCTTCTGGGTCTCCCACTCAGTGCAGGGGCCTGAGGACTTGGGCCATCTTCCACTGCTTTCCCAGGCCATAGCAGAGAGCTGGATCAGAAGAAGAGCAGCCGAGACTCGAACCAGCACCCTTATGGGATGCCTGCGTAGCAGGCAGTGGCTTTAGCCACTATGCCACAGTGTTGACCCACATATTTTCATCTTAACATGGTTCTTATTAATGGATGAAAATAATGAAACGAGGCAATCATAAAATATATGACAGAGGCCGGTGCCGTGGCTCAATAGGCGAATCATCCATCTGCGGCGCCAGCACACCAGGTTCTAGTCCCGGTCAGGGCACTGGATTCTGTCCTGGTTGCCCCTCTTCCAGGCCAGCTCTCTGCTGTGGCCCGGGAGTGCAGTGGAGGATGGCCCAAGTGCTTGGGCCCTGCACCCCATGGGAGACCAGGATAAGTAACTGGCTCCTCTGGCTTCGGATCAGCGCAGTGCGCCGGCTGCAGCACACTGGCTGTGGCGGCCATTGGAGGGTGAACCAATGGCAAAAGGAAGACCTTTCTCTCTGTCTCTCTCTCTCTCACTGTCCACTCTGCCTGTAAAAAAAAAAAAAAAATGACAGAATGAGCTTTGGGAGCAAAAGCTTCTGAATCAGCATCATAGATGCCTAGTCATAACATTAGCCTCTAGCCCTTCAATGACTAGTTGTCAGTACTAGTATACAAGATGCAGAGGTTTGGGGAAAATAGACTGTGTAATTTTTACATGATTTCCAATGGCTTGGATAGCTCAGAAAAGAGTTATGCCATATCAAAGAAGACTGAGGTTTTTAAAATATTCCAAGGAGGGCAGCAATGTCTTTAAATTGCACCCCTTTAATTATTTAGACTTAAAATTATTTAGACTTAATGTGGAACGGAAATAATGCGCTGTTAGATCTGGACTACTGAAGCAAAGAGAACACGCCAAACCTTTTGCTGTCACCTGGCCTCCAACTTCAGGGAATGTCCGTGATGCTCTGGTCCTAATGTGCTCTCTTATGCAATATACACTTGCCACACACTTCTGGACATGCTTTTAACTCGTTTATATTTTGAAAACCTCAAACATAAATGTGTTACAATATCATGGATATACATTTTTCTGTAATCATTTTTGTCAATGTAGCAATTCTCTTTTGAAACAATCTTAGTTTTCATGATACTATTATTATCCAGCAGAATTGAAGAGAAGCATCTTAGGGTTTCATCAGTCTTCATCTCTGAGCACTTAATTAAATCTATAAGCTTTTTTTTCCCCAGGGATCAGCTGTTGTTTTAGATCTCAATCATACTCTCAGTGTCCATGAGAAAGGCTCATCTCATTGACAAATGCCTTTTTGTGGACCCTTTCTCAAAGCCTATCAGAACTTTCAAGCTATCCTTGTGGTAACTGTACAGATAGATCCTTTTAAAGCTGAATATAAACTTCTAAACTGTTTTTTTTTTTTTTTTTTGACAGGCAGAGTTAGACAGTGAGAGAGAGAGAGACAGAGAGAAAGGTCTTCCTTTTTCCATTGGTTCACCCCCCCAAATGGCCGCTGCGGCTGTTGCACTGTGCCAATCCAAAGCCAGGAGCCAGGTGCTTCCTCCTGGTCTACCATGTGGGTGTAGGGCCCAAGCAATTGGGTCATCCTCCAATGCCTTCCCGGGCCACAGCAGAGAGCTGGACTGGAAGAGGAGCAGCCGGGACAGAACCGGCACCCCAACCAGGGCTAGAACCCAGGGTGCCGGCGCCGCAGGTGGAGGATTAGCCAAGTGAGCCGCGGCACCGGCTATAAACTTCTAAACTTCTAACCAACTTATTTACACTAGTTTGTTTCTAACAACTAACCTATGTGGAATGAAAAGGGATTTAGGAAACCGAATACTTGGGTTTAAAGTTTAGTGCTGTAATTTCCTGTAGTGTGATATTGAGAATTAATTTGGCTTTTCCCAGTGCTTCTTTCCTACTCTGCAAAAATCTTAATGCTCTTAGTCCTGTAAGGAGATACTGATGTATTCCATTGAACTTTGTGTCAACTTTTCCATTTCTTCCAGTGGTGTCAGTATACTTGTTTAAGGTCATCTTGAAAACTTCTGTTCTGGCACCAATATGAATTGGAGCTATGGCTGAGACCCTAAGAAACATATTTTCTCTGAAGGAAACTGACCTTGTCAGCATCTTCATAGCCACTGGCTGATGACTATTTTAACTCTGAGAGCTAGAATTGAAACATAGGTATTTCCTATGCTGGGCCTGTTGTCACTGCCCTAGAACAGCAGTACATGTCTTCTCTTCAGGTTAATGTATAGCAACCATTCCATGGTAGACTAAAATGTCCATTTTTCATTCATTCCTTTTCACTTCTGGTCATTTCTTTGGAGTTCACCCCACAGTAGACTCCATCCTTAAACTGCCACTTTCTTGGCTTTCCTTCCCCCTTCCCTCAGCTGTCCCCAACTGTCTCATCAGAATATTGAGTTGCCAACCTGAGCCTTAGCAACTAACAGAACACCATGAAGTTTCCCATCATGCTCCAAATAAGGCGCCTTTTTCATGTCTAGACTCTAGGTTCATATACAGCTAAGCAGCTTGATTTATGCTCTTTTATAATATGGATATTTGTTGACTATCTGAATTTCCATAGTAGATTTGAAAACATATTATGACCGTATTCTGTATATGTTCAGCACTGAATTAGTGTCAAGTAAATGAAAAGATGAATAAATAGAAAAATTATATTAATAATACTTTAATATATCTTTCTTCAGTAAGAATAAGAAACCATAGGCTAGAGTTTATTGCCTAAAGTTAATCTCCGGTTATATTTTATTTCTGTCAATATGAACAGGAAAAATTGGAATATATACCTATTATTCCAAGTTAATTAGAATTAACTTCAAATATTCTGAAATATCAAATTTTTATTTTTATTTATTTTACTTATTTATTTGAAAAGAAGAGTGACAGGGAGAGACATAGAATGAGAGCCAGTGAGCTAGAGAGAAAAAGAGAGGCAAACAGACATCTCCCATTTGATGATAACTCCTCAAGTGACTGCAACACCCAGGTGTGGGTCAGGTATTAGCAAAGAGCTAAGAACTCCATCATGGTCTCCTACATGGGTGGCAGGGGCCCAGGTACTTGGGCCATCATCAGCTGCCTTTCCACCATATTAGTGGGAAGCTGGATTGGAAGCAGAGCAGCTGGTATCAAATCAGCACTGAGATAGGCAATTCTGGCATCTCAAATGGCAGCTTAACCAGAGGTGCCACAATGCTTGATCCTCAAATTTTTTAAATGGTGAAAACAAAACAATCTTGAGCTTGAAATGCTGTATTCTTACATAAGACTAAGGCCTGAAATTACACTACCATTGCAGTACTTTACTGGTGGCCAATGCTTATGATTCAAAAGCCAAGTGACTATTTTTAATCATGACCATCTAAATACATAAATATCTTATAGTTCAAATATTAACAAAGTAAACCAAATTATTTCTATTTTCATTGCTGCTCTTTCCAAAAAATGAAATAAAATCTAGATAATATATTTTAACTTCTTTTTTAAAATTAGTGGCTTATACTTATGGGTCAGTGCCACTAAATAACTTGGAGATAAGTGTTTTTCTTATTTTTTTCTCCTTTGCATTTTTAAGCACATACCTTTCATTCTGCTTTTATATGTCCATGTGAAAAATTGAGTTATAAGTATGATTATTTTATTATGTTTTTATCTTTTTGTCTGTGTAATTATTTTTCAAGCACTCATTTATATATTCCCCTGAGGACTGCCATATTTGAAACTGACATTGGAATTGGATAATACATTCTGCTAAAACGCTATTCTTCAATCATGGATGAACAAACTCCAAATTTTACCCATAGGCAGATTCCATGATTTGTCCTTATTCTGTTTGACCTTTCAAAAAGTCCTTTGTATTGTCAGCATTTGACATAATGCATAAGACACCATTTGGGACACCAACATTCCATATTGGAGTGCCTGAGTTTGAGTTTTGGCTCTGCTGCCAATTCCAGCTCCCTACTAATCCTCACCTTGGGAGGCAGTAAGGGGATGAGGAAGCAGTTGGGTCCTCACCACACACATAGGAAACTCAGATTGTCTTCTTGATATCTAGTCTTGGCCTGGCTAAGGCCTAGTTGTTGAAGAAGTTTGGGGAGTAAACCAGCCAATGGGAAACCTCCCTCCTTTTTCTGTGTCTCTCTGTCTTCCAAATAAATAAAATAAATAGATTAAAAAAATTTTAAAGTCCTTTCCATTCTGAGCATTTTTTACATAATTCTGCAACAGTTAACCAAGGTATGTTTTTGCTTTTAATGACTTATGACATAATGACTAAATAAAAAATAAGAATGATGGCCCTATTAAACAGTCAATATAAGATAAAAAGCCAATAAAACCCCAGATGAAAGTGGTTCATGAGAGAAAAGGCCTAAATGTATAAGGGTAATCAATTGATTGGTTTATAGATCTGAATATTCCCCAGAATATGTTTTAAATTTACATCATGGCTCAGAATACTGAATTTTGCATTTGGGTGCTTTTGCTGAACTAAAAGATCCTTATCATGCTATTATCCTTCTTGGCTTTATAACAAAAAAGGGCTAAAAAGTAAGGCAATTTATTCAGGGTCTAAAATATATTACACACAATAAATTCACTTCAGAAGATCTTTGTGAAATATGCTGGAAACTATCTCATTACAAATACTAAAGATCAGATACACAGCCGTAATTTTAGGGGATGGTAGAATTTCAGTATTTGACAATACAGTATTTGACAACTTATTTCCTATAAAATTTGGTTCTTTGTGTATCTGTAGAACACTGGGTGATACAGTTTCCTGTGCTTGTTAGATTTGACCGTAGAGAAACATTGTGTAGTGTTGCCCCGATCCTGTGCAAGCTGTTCAGGCTTCATAAGGCATTCTTTCTGGTTTATAAAAGAGATCACAATCCATGGTTCTACTACATGTGTTCTGGGTCAGAAGACAAAATATGGGAAGAAAGGTAGACAGAAGACGTATTCAAGAGACCCCTGGCATACATAGGAACAAAACCATATTTTCTTTTATCTTGAGCATAAAGTGAATTTAAGAAGCAGTCATTAGCTCTGCTTCTTGCTGTTACAAATATTGGACAGGTTATTTTTAAAATAAAAACAATTTGCTAAAATGGTCAAAAACTTGGTGAGAGACACAACCTCAGCCTCTATCTTGGTCTGCTTGTACTACTGTAACAACGTATCACTGACTGGGTGGCTTATGCAATAAATAGATCATGTGCAGAAGCAGATATCTATTTTCTCACAGTTGTGGAGGTTTGGGAGCCCACAGTCAATATTTTAGAAAATTTGAGTTCTGGTGAAGGCTCTGTTCCTGGACTAAAGACAGCCACCTTCTGACTATGTGCTCCCACGACCTCTTGAGTGTGTGTATGTAGAACAGGAAGACAGGAAAAGAAGGAGAGAGACAGCAAATACTCTGGTATTTCTTCTCCTAAGAAATGCTCTCATTTAACCTTAATTCCTTCCTTAGAAGTAATACAGCCACCCTAAGGGTTAGGGCTTCAACATACAAATTTTGGCAAGGACTTATATAATCCATACCAGATCCAAAATATTTTTTTTTCTCACATGCTTTCTCAATCCCCAATGTTTATTATTACTTATTATACTTCATATTCCTTCAAAAAATGAACATATTTTATGTGCATATATATTTTGGTGATGTATATACAAGTTAAAAATTTTCTAAGCTGTATTTACATTTACTATGAGCAATCCTGCTTTTCTTATTTATTTTGTTTCTCTTGTGGATCATTTTCCGCCTTCTCTATAAATGGAATGCATCTATACAGTACCTTCATTTCTTTTACATGTCTCTAAATTCTCTAAAGGATACATATAGGCTTATGTTCATGTGAAACTTTGGCTTCTAGAAATAAATATTTAAATATGCGTAGCTTGATTAAGTATATGTTTCTGTTTAATATCATACCATTCTGTGGGACAGCAGAGAAGGCGAGAAAGAATTGTGGCACTATATTGAAAAGACAGTCTTGGGGTTACCAATTTATGGTTGTGTGATTTGGGGATGACATCAGTGAGCTTCAGTTTCAATGCTGGAAAAATATGATTTATACATAATAATTGTCTTACCCATGCCTAGGGTTTTATCAGGAAAAAATGAGAAAATATGAGTATTCTCATATATGAAAAATACCACACAAAAGTTACTTCTTATTATTCAAAAAAGCAGTTACACAGAAGAATCAGTTTTATAATTATGTTTTCACTTTCTTCAAAAGAAATGTAAAAATGTAAAAGATAGAGTGAAAACTTCCCTGTGCTTAAAAAATTAACCTTGGCCATGTTCTCTCCTACTTCTATGAAGTTAAGACATTTGTGTCTTTTATGTTTATCTTATATTTTCCCTAACTTTCAAGTTTGGCAACTACTTTTTAAGTTTTAGAACTACCAATTTGTTGGATTATTATATTTAAATATAATCAGTTTTACTTGAACATATCCAAGGAGTGGTAGAAGACATGTTTTTATTGCATGAGCCTTTCTTTTCTGCAATGGCGAATATTAAAAATAGACCTAACGTGTTGGCATTCCTTTAAGACTAGGAAAACAAAAAAGTAAATCAAAATTTGCAAGAATTGTGAATATTTGTGAAAATATTCACAAAATAATGCAACCAAAGATTTTCTGACAAGTGTGTTCCCTGACCCACTGATAGCAGAACAACATAGGAAACAGGAAACAGGTGTGTTCTCACTACTAGCTAAATGCAAAGCATAGGATTATCTATGTCAGCTTCATGAGATTTGTCTGAGATCAGAGCAAGGTAGTCAGGAAGGGGAAGAATCACTTCCAGTCACTCTTCTTCTTCCCTGTGAATTTTGGTGAGAAAGATTCAGGGCTCTTCTCTGTGTCGAAATACACTGAGATTTATACTCAGCCTAAAAGCTCGGTATTGAATGAGAATGCTAGCTGACTTCCCGACTGTGTAAGGGAAGTTGCCTGTGCGCTTGGGCCAAAAGGATTTCACACATGGTACTTAATTCTTAATTGGCCTGTTCCATACTTTATCCTTTCTACATGAAGGATTTAGATTTAGTATGACTAAGAATTAGCAGATTGTCTACAGTTTGCTGTATTTAAAAACGGAAAGAAGACAATCTCTTCCTGAATCAGGTTTTTGTGGCTTTTGTGTGTCTTTAAATTAACTGGTGTGATTGGTTTAAAGCGTTCATTTGGATGAAACATATACAAAACAAGATTTTCTAACTTGTTTTCCACTAGATTGCCCCATAGGCCATAAAGTCTTATTTCTGTGAATGTTATCATATAAACTCACAGGCTGTTTGAAGGTATTGTTTATGTGCAATGGGTGCTTTTTTACACATCTCTGTGTATCTTAATTATTTATTAATCAACTAAGATTTAAAATATGTGGAAGCACATGTATTAAAGCCTTGCTGCTGTGCGTCCTCTTGAAAAGAGATTTCTAATGTAAAAAATTGAATTTGAGTCTACTGAGGGTATCTAAGTACCTAAAGCAGACCGCACTCTATCTAATGTCTTTCTGGAGCAAAGGGAGCATAAACAGTGGAATTGGACTGAAGGAGCCAAAAAAGCAGAGCAAGTAGCTTCAACTACACCCTGAGATCAGAGTCTGATATGGAGGAGATAGCAGGGTGAGACAAGCTGAAGAGGGTGCCTGGGGGGAAAAGCCGGTGGGTGTGTGCCTTGGCACCAGCTCCTGTCGTTGTGGCAAGTCTGCTGCTGTGGTGTAATAGCCACACATCTTGCAGAATTTTAGGCTGGATTGTTGGAGCTCTTAAAACAATCACACTACAATCATTGAGCTGGTCATTGACACCACTGAGTTTCTGTTTGCACAAATTGCAAGCACAATCCCACTTGCTTTTAATGTGCACACGGTGATAATAGCTTGTTTGTAGATATTTTTAGAGTTTTTTTTTTTTTTTTTCCTTCTCTTTGTTTCTCATGACCCTGGCAAAGAAGCCCTAGGACTTATTATGAATGAATTTATCAGGTCCCTATGAAAAACATTATCTGATTGTAGCAAAAGAATGACAACAGAAAAAAATTGTAAAAGGGAAAGGAAACATAGACCTTTAATTTGTCCATTTAGGTAGGGTGGGAAGTATTATTAGGCTCCTAAATCTGTATATAAGAAATACATGAAATTTGTTCACCTTAGGAAAAAAAAAAAAAAAACTAAAAAAAAGTCACCCATTCAGTATCTTCCATGAGCCAGTCAGTGTAGTGGGCACAAAGCAACAGACTATCCCTGTCTACCTTAAGGAAATACCTGTTCTAATAAGAGAATGGTGTGACACCAATAACATCCTAGTACTCAATTCAAAATTGCAAAAATAATAAGAAATGTAGGAGCTGGCGCTATGGCACAGCTCTGCCTGCAGCGCTGGCATCCCATATGGGTGCTGGTTCTAGTCCTGGCTGTTCCTCTTCTGATCCAGCTCTCTGCTGTGGCCTGGGAAAGCAGTAGAAGATGGCCCAAGTCCTTGGGCCCCTGCACCCACGTGGGAGACCAGGAAGAGGCACCTGGCTCCTGGCTTTGGATCAGCACGGCTCCGGCCTTTGCAGCCATTTAGGGAGTGAACCAACAGAGGGAAGACCTTCCTCTCTCTCTCTCTCTCTCTCTCTCTCTCTCTCTCTGTAACACTACCTCTCAAATAAATAAATAATCTTTAAAAAAAAATAAATGTGGGTCAGGGTTTCCAAGGGTATATTACTGAACCTAAGACCTAGAGAGTAACAAGCACCTACTGTGTGCAAAGCCAACAAAAGGGAGGGATTATTGCCATTATTGCCATATATTTTATAGATGCAAAAATAAAGTAGTTGAGGGGTTGAAAGACTGTCTGAAGTCACACATTTTCATAAACAACCAGTGTGAACCAGTTATTCAGGCTTCAAAGCATTTAACCATGCATACTGCTGCCTAACAATTGCAAAGGTAATCAACAGCAGGATGACAAAGCAGGGAAAAGTCTCCTAAGCAGAGAAGTGTGCATGTGAACTTCCAGTGCATAGACTTGCATAGATCTGCAGGACCCTCAGGCAGCACAAAATCTCAGCAGCACTGAGGGTCAACAGCACTGCAATGGACATTACTGGTTACAAGCTTCATGGTACTCTAAAAGTAGAAATTGTTTGAACATAGGTTTAATGTAGGAAAGAATTGCTATAGGTGGCCTCGTGGTCAGAAGGCAGCTGGAAGCTGAAAAATCCTTTAGCCCATTCAAGAAAGTCAGACTTTATCTCCTTGTAATAGAGACCAAGGACAGCAAGTAAAGAAAAAAAAAATAATAAATTAACACACCATATATGATACTTCCTGCATGTAAGACTTTTTAATTGTGTTCAGCTATTTAGGATAATTACACCTAATCACATAATTCCTGTAAATTGGCAAAGTGACATAATTTAGATGTTTAACAAGAAACGTAGATTAAATAATTATAACATATAGCTGTAATTTATGGATAATGACAGGCAAATTTTAAACTTTGCAAAATAGTGCAATTTGAGCCTCCATGGAACAGTGCCTCACCATTTCTGTTTCCTATTTCTGACCAAATGCAACAGCTCTGAAAGCTATATAATGTATACCTAAGGGCTTCCCCTTGTTTCTAGGACATCCTACATATGGAGTATTCTTAAGAGACTAATGTGGTTTTAGACTTTTTCCGGGAATCTAATATGAAGTGAAATACTTTGGAAATATTTCAGGACTCCAACTGCTTCTTGAGGGAGATAAAGATCAAGAGGACTGAAAACTGTGTGTTCATCAGGGACAGCTCTGACTCTGGAGCTCTCCTTCCCGTTATACTAGTTATGTCATTGAACATTGACCATTATGCACCAGGTGTTGTGCCAGCAATAATGGTCATTCTGTTCAGAGTATGCCCCAAGGGAACCAAGAAAAGAGAAGGTAAGAGTAAGGAGGGCATGTCCCACAATACTAAGTCTTGCCAAGATAGCAATTAGATAAGGATCTTTCAACAGGGAGCTGACTTGGGTGACTTTTATAAGGACTTGCCACGGAGTGGTGAATGCCAGTATCAGAGGGAGTAGGCGGGGCAGCAGTTCAGAGGTGAAGTGCAGGGAGCATTTCTATTAGGTAGTTTCACAGTGAAATAGAAGAGGGGGTCAGAGAGCTGTAGAAAAGGGAGTACTTATTAACTTAAGGGAACTGCTGTCTTCCCACACTTACTGGGCTTATTTCAATTCTGATAGGAAATAACAACAAAACTCTCTCAAAAGCTTCCATGCCAGGTTTTTACCCTATTCATTATTCTTTCATTATTATTTCATTATCCTAATTCTATGAGGTATCTGCTGTTATTATTCCATTGTCAGGCAAGGAAACTGAGGTTTAGAGAGGCTAAGTGTCTTGCTCCAGTTGCTTGGTTAGGGAAGCAATCAGATTAGTAGCGTACTCCAAGTGTTTCTGACTCTGCAATCGATAAACCAGTCTTTCTATAGTTAGAGTGTATAATGGAAAGCTCCAGACCCAAGGAAGATTGGAATGGATGGAACACAATGGAGAAGTAGAAAGAGAAGCATCAGAGGAGAGCAGCACAGCTCTAACAACAGAGATAAAAGTAGAAATGCAGATATAAGTAGATAGTTTCAGTGGAGCAGCTTGGTGGCAAGCTCAGATGGTGACTTTCATTTCTTCAAAGAAGTAGAGGTAATCCAGTAATAAATCAGAGATATAAAGGAGCCAGGATTTCAGATTAAATGACAAACAAGATGGGAATAGGAGAGAGAGATTTTAGAGAAGTTCATTTGCTTGTCCACAATCAGGCATAAGTTAAGATGCTGACAATGAAATTAATGTGGATAATGGATTTGATACGAAAGTGCAGATCTGAAAGATGAAAACTGAAAGGATTGTCAAGCAGTTGTGGATTTCTCAGGCAGGTAAGGGGTGACATTGATGGCACATGGCTATCTGGAATACTTGTGAAAGGTGGTAGTGATGAACCTTGGATTTTAATCAAGAGAGATGGAAAAGAGGAAGCCTACAGATGAGCTAGGAGTAGATTCTGAGGATAGGAAACTCTGATGCAACCCATATGTCAATGTGTTTAGGACTTGAATGAGAGAACTGAAACATAAAGAGGCTATAGTTATAAAGAGGGATAACCAAACATGGTATTTTAGAACCATTCACATTGAATGCTCCCCACAAATATTAGGAGAGAAAATAGCCCCTAATAGGTACCATTTCTCTCTCTCTCTCTCTCTCTCTCTCTCTCTCTTTCTTAATTTGAGAGGGAGAGAGAACACACACTCTCACCTACCAATTCACTCCCTAAATTTAGCTCACCAGGGCTTACGCTAGGCCAGGTTCAAAGGTGGAAGCTGGGAATTCAATCCATGTCTCCCATGTGGAGAGCAGGACCCCAATTACTTGAGCCATCATTGCTGCCCCCAAGAGTCTGCCTTAGTGGGAACTAGAGTTAAGAGCTGGAGCCAAGAATGAAACACAGGTTTAACTGCTAGGCTAAACACCTAATCCTAATTGGTACTATTCCTAAGAAAATTCATTTTCCTAACCTATATGAGATACCTCAGTGTGTCAGTTAATTACTGAGAAAATAAATACACATTCAACAGATGTGCATGATTATTTAAACATGTTAAAGTTAATGTTTCTGACTTTTGATGAGTATGAATAGGCGTAAAAATATTTTTTCAGAGTGCTCAATATGAATACCTTTTTGGATAAGAAAAGTATTTTACATATGGAGTAAAACAGTATTATTAAGCATCAAAATGTTAGGGCCAGCCTTGTGGCACAGCCAGTTAAGTTGCTACCTGCTATACTGGCACCCCAATATTGCATTGCCAGTTTGAGACTTGGCTGTTACACATCTAATCCAGCTTCCTGCTAATATGCCTGTAAAGGCAGTGGATGATGGCCTAAGTAGTTGGGTCCCTGCCTCCCTTGTGGGATATCTAAACCAGCAGATTAAAAGATTGTTCTCTCTCTTTCTTTCTCTCTCTCTGTCTTCTTATTTTTCCTCCCTGCCCCTCCCCCGCATTTCAAAAAAGAAATTTTTCTAAAAAATCAAAATATTATAAAAATTAGATTGATTCATTCTTTTTTTTTTAATTTTTTTTTTTTTATTTTTATTTTTGACAGGCAGAGTGGACAGTGAGAGAGAGAGACAGAGAGAAAGGTCTTCCTTTGCCGTTGGTTCACCCTCCAATGGCCGCCGCGGCCAGCGCGATGTGGCCGGCGCACCGCGCTGATCCGATGGCAGGAGCCAGGAGCCAGGTGCTTTTCCTGGTCTCCCATGGGGTGCAGGGCCCAAGCACCTGGGCCATCCTCCACTGCACTCCCTGGCCACAGCAGAGGGCTGGCCTGGAAGAGGGGCAACCGGGACAGAATCCGGCACCCCAACCGGGACTAGAACCCGGTGTGCCGGCGCCGCTAGGCGGAGGATTAGCCTAGTGAGCCGCGGCGCCGGCCAGATTGATTCATTCTTGCAAGCTTTTCTCACTATGGCTTCACATGGCCAGGAAAGTAATGGGTTAAGTTTTGTTATGCTGTAGGTGACAGAAGAGTAACCAAGTAAAGCTGAAATTAGAGGAAATCAGCAAAATCAGAATATGTAAAGAATGTGAATAGCTTGTAGGGGCAATTAACCATTAAACTATATGAAGGTTTGTTAAAGTAATTAATTTCAAGTGGCAAAATGAAAATTATTATTAGAAATCCACTGAAACAGAGAACACATAATTAAATTATGTCAACATGCTTAATTATCAGTAACTTAGAATTTATATTTCCTAGAATTTAATAACACTATATTTAAAGTTAGTATAATTTTTTGACCCTTTGCTTTATTCTAATCCTTCAGAATTTAGACCATGGCCCTGTGGTGAAAATCACGTCTTGACAAATAATCGATTGTGATAATAAGATATGTCATTATGATTTTTTTATTATAAACATGATAACAGGGCTTTCAACCTGTAAGTCAGAAAAAAAAGGAATGTATGGGCAAATATTTTTTACGTATGCACTATGTGTATTTTTGTATGTGCAGAGGTGTGAGCATGTGTGTATTTGCCAGAGCATTGTGTTCATATATGTGTGTGCATGTGTGTTCTTGTGCATACTTGTAGATGTGTGTCTTTGTGTAGGCCTGGAACTCAGTGTGACTCAGTTAATTCAGAGATCTTTCTTTGAAAGAATTAGTAGACAGGACTGAATTATATACATATTCATTATATGGACTTCCAGGAAAAATTTGTTGAGTAATTGTACAGTGTAATTCTCATTTGTACCTGAATCATGATGTGTGATCAAAGGATAGTCCATGTTAAAAAAAAAAATGGCTTTTTTAACAGTGATAAAACTCCTTGATATCATAAATGAGAGAATTAAAAATCACTTAAAACCAAATGGATAACGTTACTAACATTACATGCATTTCTTTTGTCCATATTTCCTTCCTTCCTCCCTTTCTTCACGTTTTATGGTCATGTTGAATGAGAGCGAAGAAAGGAACAGAGTGCCTAGCTGGACAGAGTGAGTTTTAAGTAATATACAGAAAAGGAAAGAAATCACAGCTGTGTCTCTGTTTCTCGGCAGACCAAGAAAACTCATCCTGGCTAAGATTGGGGGCAAAAGAAGCTCTGCGACTGTTCTTATTCATAGCTCCTGTGTTTCATAAAACCATATTGTTTCCTGTGAGTGGCTGAGGGAAAGAATAGCTCTCTCCTTTGCTGATAGCTCATTTAGAACATATAAAAGCCTTCCTCATCAGGTTGCAGAAATTACATCACTGATAAATCAACCTCATGTACCCTTTTGGATCGCAGTCTGTTGGTAGAAAGTGTGGCATTTTTAGACATTAAGACTATTTTGGATTCTTTTGAACTCCACTAAGAGCAATTGGGTCTGATGGGATGGTTTTTTTCCTTATCTGCTGGCTAGGAAGAGCTCTTTTATCAAACTAGCATTTGAGTTGGCAGAGTCCCTGCAATAGGTCAGAAAAAGCTCCTACAGAGAGTTTTATATTATAGCATTGTTAGCTAAATTAATCCTTTGCCTAGATTTTTTTTTCCCTCAAGAGAAATTTTGTGAAGTTAATTGGAGTCTCTGGAAAAGGGCTAACAAAAGGCAGAATTTCAGCTGGGTCAAAGAGGCATATTATCCTCAAAAGCAAAAAGATGAATTATGAGTGAGTATTCTTGGTTTTTGATACAATTAAAGCCTAAAAAGAAACTTAATTTTATCTCTTCCATTTCCTTTCTTTCAAGACTTCACCACTCTTTCTAGGGGGACACGTGTTCATCTTGCTATTCAGAATCTATAATGAGAAAAATTAAATTGCCTTTCATGAAGTCTCATGATTATCAATTATTTTACCCAGGAGCATCCTTTGTACTTTAGCTTAAATACCATGTTTTGAAATTTTATCAAATTGTTGCCTCATCTCTTGTGTAAAGACACTGAAAAACAAATATTAATTTCCATTCTAAGTTATTATTCATAATATCCTTAAGCACTTCTTGACACTGAAGACACACTTAGTCTATCACTTTTAAAACCTACTTGACAATCCTTTTGTTATCTGGGGTCCTATGTGTCTTTTAAAGGTCCATTGTTGTACCTTTTATTTGTTGTCTATTTCTTAGATTCACTAAATTATTCATTACTTACTACAGAGTTAAATGTTGTTTTATTTTAGATGAATTATTGCATATGCATTGAGCTGCATATCTTTCAGAAGTGAATGCAAGTTTAAAAATTCATACCTATGTGTGTATATATGAGGAAGGTTTACATCATACCCATTTAATCATGAGGGATAATTTATTAACTGTTTTGCCACTAGATGGCACCCAACTGCCTTTGGAAGCTGCTACTTTTTGGTTGTTTTAGATAATCTTTTAAAATTAAGAAATATTTCAATTATCATAACCAATAAATTACTTCTGTGTGCAGAGTTTTTAATATGCATAGCTATCTTTTGTTGAGATCGACAATAAAAGTTAAACAAACAATAAGTACTGTCCTTTTCTCTAGTGACAATATCCCTCCAATGTTATAGTACATGCAAGAAATGTAGTGTTCAACAGGAAATTTAAAATTTTCACCCATGCCAATGTAAATTCTTTATTTTACAAGACTTTTTCATCTCTTTCTACTGGTAATAAATAGTTGTTGGTGGTACAGTTAAATTTTAGTTACTTAATAGCTTCTGGCTGTGCAAATTTCTATATCAATTTTTCTTTAGGAAACTATTCATGTACTTACTCTCTTTTAGCTACCTATAACAAGTTTTACATTTAAATATGATTATTGCTTGGCATGTATTTACCTGACTCTTTCATTTAATCTGGATGCTTTTTTTTGATAGGAAGTTGATTTTTATCTGCCACAAATGTATATAATTAGAAAGTCTAATAATTATATTTTCTTAAAAAGATGTTCTACACTCTAAAAATTAAGGCTCACTGTAAAACACATCAAAAGAATATCTGTCTTGGGTCTCAACTTTAATTTGTCTTTATGTGGGCTAAGGATGACAAATACAATATAATAATTTACTTTGGGATATGGTATGTCAATCTGATACTACAATGTTTCAGTCTAAACAAAGAATCTCTAACAGAGTTCTTAATCCTTGAAGTGAGAATCAGGGTTACCTGAGTGGATGCAAAATGTAGAAACCAAGGCTCCACAGCAGGTCTGTTGATTGAAACAGAAACTGTTGGAGAGAGTATGGCCATCTGTACTGTTTAAGAGTTTTATAGATAGCTCTGGTGTGAAATCAGAAATGAGAACTACTGTCCCCCTACAGGAGATTTGATTCAAGACTATTGTCTTATTAAAATATTCTACACCCTGACTCAACATTTGGAATCTAGACATAGCCTTGTGGGTTCGCTCTCATATGTTTAACTATCCGTCAGGTCACTTGTGTCATTTCGCTTTCAGGTTTCTCAGCCACATAGTGGTGACAATAAGAGCTCCACATTATAGGAGGTTGTTCAGAGGAACAAAAAGAATATTTTATTTAAAGTACTTAAAACTTAGTTTATCCCTGATAGTTTGGAGTTTTCACCATTGTTGTCATTATTAATACACTGTTATTATTATTACTGTGCAAAAATATCATTGCTCTATATGTAGGCATGCTATATTACTTTTTCTATACAAAGTTACTTTAAATTCTTCATGGAGAAATAAATTTATTTATTTTGATGCCAAAAACTATTGAAATCCATGCAGTCTTTTCCAAATACATATTTTCTATGAACTTTTTGGAATAGCCTCATATTTATTTTTATTTAATAGAAAAGTGAGGGCAATGTGATAATAATATTAAGGAACACATAAAATCTTCATAAACTTCTAGAGTCAATAAGAAATTGATCTCACAGAAAGTTTATCTATGGTTAATCAAGAGTTAATTTTTCATCATTTTTTATTATTTAATATCAGGTTCAGAACTTTCATTTATGAAAGTTAAAAACACAATGTATGTTATGAATGAGATTTACATTCTGATATCAATAAAACTGAGATAATATCATGCAATTAAGACATAATTCTTCTTAAAATAAGCATTTAGAAATTAAACCTTGCTACAACTTGAAGTTAGACATGTTTGAACGCTATCCAAAATACATTCAGAGCACAAATACTAGAACCTCTCACACAATTGTCTTGAATACCTATGCCAAAAAATATTTTCCACAATTTCCTCTGCCTGAAATGATATTTCTCTTCTCATTTGATGATTGAAGTTTTCTTCTTCCTTTAAAATTAGCTCAAGCATTACCAGCCACGGAAATTCTCTAAGAGCCTCAGTTGACCATCCTAACATCCATTGCTTTTTTGCCTTTTTGGAATTTGATACTTTATAGTGGTTAGATTTTTTTATCCCTAGCATCATGGTGCATTTCATCAGAAATGTATGGTTTTATAATTATGATTATCTTTTCTCTTAGAAACTTCTTATAATTCCAGATTCTCAAATATTAATAAAAGTGAAATATTCTAGATTTTATGCTTTTTGATTGAGGCTTGAGTAATTGATTTCATAGCTTACCAGATAGAATGGGCAAACAGTGAGTCAAATCTGGCATTTAGGATGAAACAAAATATCACCCATTGGGGAGATGACAACTTGAAAATTAGAACCCGTGAAACAAGCTCAACATCAACGACCAATTCAGTTAACAGTAAAAAATATTTTTGGAAATGATCATAAATAGGCAACATGTCATACTAGGTATTATGCTCCTTTGTGAGGAAATTCAGTTAATCACTGAATTAAGTACCTTTTATGTATTTTGTTTTTGATCATATACATATATGCAAATGCATTTCATTCTGTTTATTTGACAGAATTTGATGATTTTTTTTAAAAAAATGCAGACAGAAAGAATGTAGAAAAGCCTAGTTTGACATTATAAATTATAAGAGCAAGATTTTTTATATTTATCAAGGAGTTAATTGAGTGACTCATTTGCTGTTTCATCATTATATTGTTATAGCATGTTGATGTGTGATTTAGTTTCCATTTAGGTGTTGCTAAAAGATTAATCTAGTTTAAGACACTGACTAGACATGTGAAGTGATCACTCACTGAAAGCATTTTTATAATTAACTTAGCAGAAGAGATAAATAAAGAGGCAATCTTGTAGTGACACAGAGGGCATGATATGACTGGTCTCTGAACAAACACATTTTAAATAGCAATTCATTGATTTATAAGTGAATATCTGTAAGAGGAAAAGTCATATTACTTGATGTTAGACTAAGATCTGTTATCCAGATTTATAGTAATTTTTATTTATATGGCCAAAAACTGATGAGGACAGTAAAAGTAGTACATTACATTGCTGATTTGCAATGGCAAAATGGGTGAATAAATGTAATTTTGTACAACCATTGGTCTTCCAGATGCAGAAATGGCACTACTGCGGCACTTTTTCAAATCATTAATCAAATTTGAAAAGGGAATTCTTAGTTTAACTTTTGGCATTTCTGGAGCTTGCATCCTTTTATTGTGATGAAAAATGGGTCTCAAATATGTAAGCACTGTTAAATGTTTAATGAGACTTCCAGCATGGGAAAATATAAAATACATGTAGACATACCTTGGATTCTCATCCATGTGTTGGAATCTTAAGACAGGTTTTCAAGAACAGACAGTATTATCTAAGAAATTATCAAGTAAAGGTGGGATTTTCTAATCGCAAACCATTATTAGACTCAAACTGCTTCTGGTATAACTACCTTTGAACCTTTGGGATATGTATCCCATTTCCTAAGCCCAACCAAGGAGGGGACAGGTGGAATCTTCTCAGGTAGAATCTTTCCTCTGACCTTTGCTTGCTCCTTTGGATCCTTGATGATATAACACTTAAACCTGAATCACGGTCCATTTCCCTGTATCAATATTCATAGCTGGCACGTATGTAGTACTTAGTTTATACAAAATGCTATTCTTAGCGCTTCATGAATATTAGGAGATCTAATCCTTAAAACATCCCTATGGGATAAGTAGTATTATTTTCACAATCTCATTTTACAGATAAAGAAACCCAAAACATAGAGAAGGGTTTATAAGATCAAGGCCACACAGTTATGTAAGTGATGAAGCCAGAATTCAAACTAAGGAAGTATGTTCCAGATACTCTGCTCATAACCCATGGTCCACCAAAAAAAAAAAAAAAAAACATACAAACAAATTCTAATCTTATATTTCTTCTGGGAATGCAAGAAGAAACTGAAAGTTTGAATGCTGAATGCTAACCACTTTTTATTTCCTGTTTTATCTCTTACTTGCACTGGTCTACAGATCAGGAACCAGAATTCAAATTTTATATGAAGGGAATTAACTTCTGGTTGTACCACTGGAGAAGGCTGGTGCTAGAAGTTAGCAATTATACTTAAAGGAGACTCAAAACAAAGTCAGAATTAAGGGATCTGATTTGGCATTTTTTGTTTTGTTTTGTTTTTAGAAGTCTATGTTCTCTCTAAACCACCCTGCCCTCAGGGAAATTCATTTGTTTACAACTAGCCTTGTGGCAGATGCAGTTCAAATGCATTTTTGAGCATTTAAGTGTACCTTCTCTGTAGTTTCAATTTTCAGTTAGTTAAATACTTCAGATAAACAGCTTCATTATTTTCCCTCTGTAACTGAGGATAATTGTATAAATTATAACTAAATTCTATATAAACTATGATCTCCTTGTAATTACCCCAATTAATGTTTTTAATTGACATAATGATTCACTTTTCAGCTTAATACCTGAGGCATTTCCATTAACTCTCTGACATGAAACACATATTCCAATTGCTAAGGGATGTATGTCTAACAGACTGATTGCTCCTAAAGTTAAGTACAGACTTATACACATGGTAGGCTCTGAAAGCTGATTGTCTCTCCCTTTGTGAATCCAAAGTAACATTAACGAAACATGTGATTTCACGACCTGTTAGAAGCAAGAAGAGACTTACTATGTTTTAAAGGTGGAAACTATTATAGGATAAATTTCCTGATATTTTTCTATGTAGCATTTGTACCCTAAACTAATTATTGTGAAGACAAATTTCTCCAGAAATGGGTCTAGATGTTTGGCTGACCTACTTTGTTGTGGCTTCCTGAATTGCCCTACTCATATCAATATACAACAAAGGAAATTGCTTCTTATTGGCCTCAGTGTAAGTCCCAGAGTCAAAGAACCTTGACACTATTTCAAACAATGAATTACCTGAAGATACAGTATAATTCAAGAAATCTTGAAAAATTCTATTAACTTGGAGAAATTCTAGTTTCTTCGTTGTTCTGACAAACCAGACCTGTCCTAAATGCCCTGAGAATTTCTCCTGGTCACTGATTACCTTTACAAATAGACAGCAGAGTAGCACACTTACGAGAAAATGTCAGAATTGCAGAGGTGGAAAGAAACTCAGATATTGTTTTCTGTTGAGGCATAAATGAAACAGCAAAAATGGTAAAATAATAGGTGAAAGGTAGAGCGGGACTGAATCTTGAGCTTCCATAAGATATTAAATGTCAGATATATTCATGCTAGGTGAAACATCATGTCAACCTTTTTTTAACATTTGAGTCTTACATTGCTGAAAGGATTAGATACCAAGGAGAGTACATTTTCTTTTGAAAGCCCCTATACTGAAAATAAGATGAGTAGTTATGGATGTTTGTACTATAATCAATGCATATATGTTTAAAAGGTGTTAAGTTTACATGTTGGGACGGACAGCTATAACAAAATACCAGAGGGAAGCTGCTTAAAAATGAAAGGGGTTTATAGTAGCTCCTGGTTTTGGAGGTTCAGTGTCCAAGATGGAGCAGATCTGTGAGTTGGGGTCATGTGGAGAGGCCAGAGGATGATAACGGTGGATTCTGTAGGGAATAACGATCACACAATAAGCCAAGAAGCAGAGAGTGTCTAGACACAACTCAGGCTTTTAAAATCAACTCTTCTATAAGAAACACCTTCCAAGGGCATGCATGCCCTCTGTGATCTAAAGATCCACTAAACCCACTTCCTAAATGCCATAATTGAATTAAATTTCTTCCCAACTATGATAAGGTTTCCACTTTTTTAGTAATATTAACTTATTTTGGGCTTAACCATCTGCATAAATTGAGGCATGATATCATATTAAAACCATAATAGAAATTGACCTAATGTGTTGTTAATAATACTGCAAATATTAGATCAAAGGTCAATTTTGTGAGTTTTTCTTCTCAATAAATAATGTTAACATAAAAATTAAGTACTATGATATGATATATGCAAGGGAAAGAAAATTTTGGAATTCTTAGTATTAAAGCATAGAAATGGAACTTTGATCATGATTAGTATTTATGAAAATTAAAATGGTGATTCCACTTACTTGTAAGGTTTTTAGTAATATCTACATGCTAGTGTTGCCAAAATCTACAGCTCTAGAGTCAATGTTTTGTTGTTATTATTATTACATCAAAGAGCTATTTAAGTTAAGGAGCAATTATTGAGTTTAATAACTTCACTCTGTTGCAAGGATGTCTGTTACTGACTGTAGCAGATAATTTGCGAATTGTGTCAAGTGTGTCAAAACAGACACACATGGATGTAAGAGGCAGAGCTGATGACAAGTCCATAAAATGTTGGTCAGTGGGATTGAGAACCCTGCCATACCTTAATTATTATTGTGCCACTCAACATATTTGAGTACTGTAATTAAGTTTGTATGGTAGTAGAGCAGGGCAGTGGAGTATAGTGCTGAGCCAGAGTTGGAATTCTGAGCAGTTCCACTGGAATGATAGGGATGTAATATAATAAAAGATATTGGTGTGAGAGCAGTTGTAATGGAAATTTGGCCCTTAGAAGGCAGTAAAATAGAGAAGGTCAGAGGAAGTTGACCGAGGGAAGATGAAGGAAGTAAGGCCCCTGGACATCCTGTTGGAATCAACTGGCAGATATAAAATATAGAAAACAGAGGGGAAAATAAGAAGTTTTAACAGTTTCTTATCACTGCCTTTCTATATGTGGTGAAGGTTAAATCTGAGTTCACGTGTCAGAAGGTTAGAACAGTGTCTGTTGTACAGTAAGTGTTCAATAAACTGGATAGATGTGGTAATCTTAGCCATAGTAGCAGAAGTGACAGCCGCAACAGTGATAGTTGAGTGTCCTTCCTGGAAAACGGCAACAGTTTCTTGTGTATTTCTTCAGAAACTAGCTCCTAGTAGATCCTCCACATTTCCACCATATCCTCCTGATTAAAACTTCCATCTGGGCCGGCGCCGTGGCTCAATAGGCTAATCCTCCACCTTGCGGCGCCGGCACACCGGGTTCTAGTCCCGGTCGGGGCGCCGGATTCTGTCCCGGTTGCCCCTCTTCCAGGCCAGCTCTCTGCTATGGCCAGGGAGTGCAGTGGAGGATGGCCCAGGTGCTTGGGCCCTGCACCCCATGGGAGACCTGGAAAAGCACCTGGCTCCTGGCTCCTGCCATCGGATCAGCGCGGTGCGCCGGCTGCAGCGGCGGCCATTGGAGGGTGAACCAACGGCAAAGGAAGACCTTTCTCTCTCTGTCTCTCTCTCTCACTGTCCACTCTGCCCGTCAAAAAAAAAAAAAAAAAATCAAAAAAAAAAAAAAAAAAACTTCCATCTGTTTTCCACTAAATACAGAATAAGTCAAAATTATTTCGCTGTTAAAGAACCCTCTTGGCTTCTCTCCAGCATCTCCGTGTCCACTGCTTGGATTGAGGAATTAAACAGGTGAAACACCATTAGATAGAAGCATACTAAACTTGCTACCTTTTATTTTTTTTTAAGATTTATTTATTTACTTGAAAGTCAGAGTTACACAGAGAGAAGGAGAGGCAGAGAGAAAAAGAGAGAGAGAGATAGAGAGAGAGGTCTTCCATCCACTGGTTCACTCCCCAGTTGGCTGCATGTGACTGGAGGTGTGCCAATCCGAAGCCAGGAGCCAGGAGCCTCCTCTGGGTCTCCCACATGGGTATAGGGGCCCAAGGACTTGACTTGGGCCATCTTCTAATGCTCTGGTCCCAGTCCATAGCAGAGAGCTGGATCGGAAGGCGAGCATCCGGGACTCGAACCGGCGTCCATATGTGATGCGGGCACTGCAGGCAGCAGCTTTACCCGCTAAGCCATAGTGCCAGCCCCGCCATCTTTTCAAAATACATGCAAGTACTAGCCTGACTGCTCCAAGTTTAGTTTTCCATATTTGGAAATTATTTTTATGTGTGTGCGTTATATATATCCGAGTGCTTGTATGTTAATTCTCTATGAAATTAGTTCTTTTTGATTGGACTAGTCAAAATTAACTTTCTTCCTCTTTATGTCTAATTTAATCATATGTCTTGTATAGCATTTTCCACATAACAGCATCTTATAAGTTTCCCCCACTCAATCCTTAACAATTTAACTCAAATACTCAGAAAAAAATACTTTATATGTAATATTTACAAACTAAACATTAATAAAATGAATAAATGAATAAATATTGATCACTAAAGGGTTGATGTTACACAACTATACAATTTTTAAAAGTAATATTGACCCAACATTTTCTAGACAGTATGTTATCAATAGAGTCACTAATTTGAAAGAGGCTTTGAATCCCTCCAATATGTATAAGTTATATTCTTTGTATGTGAAATATATACGTGTGTGTGTATAATTATGAAATTAATCTGTCATACTTGTAAGCCATACACATCTCCAAAGTAGGGCAACTGAAAAACTGAATATAATTTGCTAGCTGTCATGCAGATATTTCTTTCATATTTTCCTCTATGACTTCCTGGCAAGATTAGAATTCGAGGGAGGCCAGTCTATGAAGACAAGAAAACCTAAAGCTTCAAAAAGATTCTTCCATTTCTACTTAGTAATCCTGCAGTTCATAGAAATTCCGCAGAAAAAAGATACAGCAGCAGAATGCCCTTTTCAAAATTAATTTATTTGTGTGATTTTTGAATAGTCAAAATAACTCAGTAGAGCTGTAGGAATGCTTAAAATGGCAGTTAGTTAGCTTCTTATTGCAAAGACATATGTCTTGATTTGTAATTACCGGAAAAACAGGTTGCACGCCCTGTACTTTAAATCCTCTTCCCAGCCATGGAAACTAGTGCAGACATGTGTGCAAAGGACACACAGTGCCCTCCTTTGAATTCTGTGAAGTTGTTGTTGTTTTAATCAGATCCCTTTCATTAGAGATAATGACTGTGTAGTTAGCTTTTATATAACCTTGCCTCTCATTCAAAAAAAAAAAAAAAAAAGACTTGTGATAAAAATAGACACCCTATTCAAGTAATTGAATAAGAATGAAATAAATAATGATCACTAAAAAGTCTTACAGGGAAAGAGTTACGGGCAGTGTTATCCTAAAATCTTTTAAAATTTTAAAACACAGGCACACACAATGAAAAAGTGAAATCTCTTTTTGGCCTACACAAAACAAAAACAAAAATTTAAAGACTTTGCTAATCTGCAGAATTTATCTAGAAATCTGTGGCCTGCTTAATTACACTCAATTTATATATAGACAAGTAAAATTTGAATGAGCCTCTTACATTTAAAATAATATAAACTTATTTAATTGAGATTTTAAAGTAAACCAGCACGAAAGTGAACTGTCATTGGTAGAATGCCTAAAGTACTTTATGAAGCTATATTCTTTTCCCCACCTCTCTGAGATCAAATGAGGTAATATATCTCAAACATAGGAACCAATGTAAAACTGTAAAGCAAAATTATCTTATTTAACTGTAGTTTTTATAAATATGATAAAGACTTCAAAATCTCTTTTTAGTAGCAATTGTGATATAGAATCTACATACTGTGCAATTAGCCCACTCAAAATATATGCATCAATAATTTTTAGTATAGTTATCATTATGCGCTACCTTCACTACACTCAACTTCAGAATATTTCTGTTACTTCAAAAAAAACCTCAACACCCTTGAACTATCACTCCTCTCCAATTCAATCCCCTCAGCCCTAAGCAAACACTAATCTACTTTTGTCTCTGTAAATTTGCCTATCCTGGAAACCTCATCTAATTGGAATCATGTAATACATTGTTGTTCTGTGACTAGTTTGACCAAGTGTAATATTTTTAAAGTCCATCTATGTTGTAGCAGTATCTTTACTTCATTCCTTGTATGACTATGTAAAATTCCATGATATGGATGTACCCCTTTTCAGATAGCTAGCTCTAAGCTGATAGACTTTTGAATTGTTTCCACCTTTTGTCTATTATGAGTATAGCTACTTTAAACACTGTGTACTAAGTGTGTGTGTGTGTGTGTGTGTGGACATAAGTTTTTCTCTCTTTTAGAAGTAGATTTTCTGCTAATTGCAAATTGATAATTTCCAAATACTTTCTGTGTTTATCCTTTTGAGGAAATGCCAGAATGGTTTGTAACCTTAATGCACCATTTTATATTTCCACTAGTAAAATACGAAGGATCCAACACTTGTCATTTTTTTGTTAAAGCCATCTAATATATATGAATTTGTATCTTATTAGTTGATAGTTTCCCTGATAACTAATGATATCCATACATCTTTCAATGTCCTTATTAGACACATGCATATCCTCTTTGGAGAAATGTCTTTTCAGATCCTTTGCCTATTTATTAATTTGGCTATTTATCTCTTTAGAATTCAGTTGTGAGATTTCTTTATATATTCCAAATATAAGTTTCTTATAAAATATATATTCATAAATATGTCTCCTATTCTTTGGGTTGCCTGACAGTGTATTACAAAGCACAAAATGTTTGAATTTTGATGAAATTTTTTTCTATTGTTGCCCATGCTTTCAGTGTCATATATAAGAATCCATGGTAAAATCTGAGGTCATAAAAGATTCACTTCTATGTTTTCTCTGGAGATTTTTTTTCAATATAATTTTAGCTTTTATTTAATTTTTTTAATTTAGAGTTACTTTGTGTATATGATTTGAGATTAAGGTCCAACTTAATTTTTATGTGGATATAAAGTTGTCCTGGCACCATTTGTTGAATAGTATTCTTTTCCCATGAATGGTCTTGATATTCTTGCTGAAAATTAGTAGACCATAAACACACAGGTTCATTTATAGACATTCACTTAGATTCACAAGTCTATCCCATGTGAAATGCCACATTTTTTTTTTTTTTTGATTATTGTTGCTTCGGAGTAAGTTTTGTATTTGAGCAATATGAGTCTTCCAACTTTGTTCTTTTACAAGATTTTCTTAGCTGCTGTTAATTTCTTCTATACAAATTTATTAATTAGTTTCCCAACATTTAAAAATAAGCCACCTAGGATTTTGATAGGTTTTGTGTTCATATTAGCTCTATAGGGGGTGTATTGTATTTCAGTGATAGATTCGTGAACATGAGATGTTTTTCCATTTACTTAAATCTTTAATTTATTTCAACAATGTCTTCAAAATATAATGTTAGCACTCATTTTGTTAAATGAACTCCTAAATATTTTCTTCTTCTTGATGCTATTGTAAATAAGAGGGTTTTTTTTCTGTGCATCTATTTTTTTAACTTTTACTTAATGAATATAAATTTCCAAAGTACAGCTTATGGATTACAATGGCTTTTTCCCTGCCATAACTTCCCTCCCACCCACAACCGTCCCATCTCCTGATCCCTCTCCCATTCCATTCGCTTCAAGATTCATTTTCAATTGTCTTTATATACAGAAGATCAATTTAGTATATATTAAGTAAAGATTTCAACAGTTTGCTCCCACACAGAAACATAAAGTGTAAAATACTGTTTGAGTCCTAGTTATAGCATTAAATCTCAATGTACAACACATTAAGGACAGAGATCCTACATGAGGAGTAAGTACACAGTGACTCCTGTTGTTGACTTAACAAATTGACACTCTTGTTTATGGTGTCAGTAATCTCCCTAGGCTCTTGTCATGAGTTTCCAAGGCTATGGAAGCCTTTTGAGTTCGCCGACTCTGATTTTATTTAGACAAGGTCATAGTCAAAGTGGAAGTTCTCTCCTCCTTCAGAGAAAGGTACCTCCTTCTTTGATGGCCCGTTCTTTCCACTGGGATCTCACTTGCAGAGATCTTTCATTTAGGTTTTTGTTTTTGTTTTGTTTTGTTTTGTTTTTGCCAGAGTGTCTTGGCTTTCCATGCCTAAAATACTCTCATGGGCTCTTCAGCCAGATCTGAATGCCTTAAGGGCTGATTCTGAGGCCAGAGTGCTGTTAAGGGCATCTGCCATTCTATGAGTCTGCTGTGTATTCCGCTTCCCATGTTGGATCGTTCTCTCCCTTTTTAATTCTATCAGTTAGTATTTGCAGACACTAGTCTTGTTTATGTGATCCCTTTGACTCTTAGTTTCAGGTATCTTCAGAATATGAAACTCTAGGAAATGAATACAGAAGCAGAGCTTTCGCTACATAATTAGCCAAATATTATATGGAATGTTAATATTTAGATTTAACTGATTTTACTTTATACATTAAACTTTTGGGTTTTAACTAAATTATTATGATACAATCATTACCAGGTCTGTGTTGAAAAAGAAAATTGAAAGTCTGCTTCTTAGTCTGTTCTTTTATTTGATATTTTTCAAGATTTATTTATTTCCTTGAAAGAGCTACAAAGAGAGAGGGAGAGACAGAGAGAACTTCCATCCACTTGTTCACTTCCTAGAGGGACACAACGGCTAGGACTAGGACAGGCTGAAACCAGGAGCCAGAAGCTTCACCAAGTCTCCCACATGGGTGGCAGGGGCCCAAACACTTGGACCATCTTCTACTGCTTTTCCCAGGCCTTTAGCAGGGAGTTTGATGCAAAGTGGATTAGGTCAGCTGGACCACAACACAGGCCCCTTTTATTCCATCCTTTTAGGAATGATAAGAAGCATATCAAATTAGCTTTGCTATTATGCATATGAAGTTTCTAAATTATTTTTATCTTTTTCCACTCAAAAATATACTGGTTATATTGGTTACTTTGCTGAGACTTGTGCCATTCAGCTTTGGCCAAATGCATTCCTGAGACTATTGCCATCTGAGTGCCAAACTTGAAAATTCAAAGTACAGCACGGATATTGTCTACAATGGGATACCATCTATATATCAAAAGTAGAATTAATTTCCTGGTCCTCTACCTCTGAATCACTTTATACACACCTCTGTTATAACACGTTGTTTACTGTTGTGTTTCGTTATCAGCTCCACCACAAAAGATGTGGAACATTTGGAAGAGAGACATTTGTTCATTTCTGCTAGTACCACAGGATAACATCTCTTATGTAAGAGGTGGTGCTCTTTCATATAACTACTAGCATGATTTATTGTCACTTTGGCGATGATCAAAGATGTTGCTATTATCTGTGTTATGTATATGTACTCAGTGTGACAAAAATAGCATCAGTACTCCATGCCAGCTGAGGCCACATGCATGTTCTCCCAAGGATAGCATTTTATCTTCTGTTCATAGTACTGCATTTGGTTTTAAGGCTGATGTTTCATCTAGTACCTTTGTACAAAATGGATCTGTGTATTTCTGATTGCTGGGCTTCAGGTGAATAGGCAAGCTGCTTTTCTCCCTCAACATTTGAATGTTATGTTCCCTGAGTGTCATGTATCTGTGCAAGTCTTTAAAGTACTTGTTCTGCTCCTGCTTGTGATGGCTCGCTAGAATCTAAGCTGCTTGCCAAATATCTCTTCTACAAGAACTCCGAGATGTTACTGCCAACAACATTGTGATTCCATTTGTTGTCTGTAGTTGAATATATTGAATTCCCTTCACATGTCAGTTGTCACACGTGATCACAATCTTGAGACTTATAACCAGTTTGCAAGTAAAATCACTAAATTAACATAATAACAAATACACATTTTTTACCCTTCTCGTTAACATTATTTGATGCAGTGCCTTGAAATATAATTTACACTGTGCTATGTACAAGCTAATGCATGACCTTGACTATCTTTAGAAATATTTTCAATGCAATTAATGTGCTGACACTTTAGACATGTTTAGATCTTCTACAGAATCTTAGTATCAAGCATATCAAGCATTCAGTGACTTTTAAAGAGATGTATATTATACACATACATATACACATTATATACACAACAGTATTATAGCTTTTATTCTTGAATATTCTTAAATATATATTCTGGAAACATTTAGAAAATAAGATTAACCACAAATGAAGACATACAAAAACCTTCCATATTATCAACACTCAAATATGAATATTTTCAAATTTAGGCTCTATTTCTTACTAGCCTTTACCTGTTTGTCTAGGTATCAATGTGTCTGCTTATCTATGAAGCTGTATGTACACACAGCAATAAATAACAGCATACTATTGTGAAAACATTTTTTACTTATCACCATATTATGAACTGCCAAGAAAGGTTATTTCATTACTATGAGAGTGTAAGCAGGCAGAGTTTTACATGTACCCCATGTGATTTTTCAAGTGCTTATGAAAGCTTAAAAGAATTAAGTGTATGATTTCTACTTCTCTCCCTATAAGAAAATCAACTCAATATGGATCAAAGACCTAGATGTAAGAGCTAAAACTATGAAACTACTAGAAAAAAGTAGGAGAAACACTTCTAGGCTAAGTGTAGCTAATAACTTTTTAAGTCCCAACAGCACAGACAACAAAAGACTAAACAAATGGGATTATGTCTAACTAAAAAGTTTCGGCACAGCAAAGGTAATAATTAACAAAGTAAAAAAACAACCAGCAGAATAGGAGAAAATATTACAAACTATTTATCTAACAAAAGTTTAATATTAAAATATATAAGGTACTAAAAAACTCAGCAACAGAAAAACAATCCAGTTTATAAAATCAGCAACAAGGTTGGCATTTGGCCTGGTGATTAACACGCTTGTTAAACACCCTCCACACACAAATCCACTTCCATCCTATATTAGAGTCATTGAGTTCAATACCAGGCTTTGGCTCTTGACTCCAGCTTCCTGCTAATGCAAGCCCTGGAAAGCAGCAGAGATGGCTCAGATGACTGAGTTTTTTCTACCTGTGTGGGATACCTGGATTGAGTCCCTAGCTCCCTACTTTTGTCTTCCTCAGTCATGGCCATTGTGAACATTTGGGGAGAGAACTGCCAGACTGGAGCTTTCTCTCTCTCTCTCTCTCTCTCTTTCTCAAATAAGTACATTTATCTTTTCAAAACTTTACTTATTTTATTTAAGAGAGAGACCGAGAGATTATTCTACTGCTTCATTCCCCAAAATGCCAGAAACTCCATTTGGATCTCCCATCTGGGTTGCAGGAACCCAAGTAGTTAAGCCATCAACTGCTGCATGCCCAGGTGTATTAGTAGGAAGCAGGATTGGAAGTATAGCAAAACTCCATCTCAGGCACTCTTATAGGGGTTGTGGGTGTCCCAAGTGGAGGTTTAGCACACTGTGCCACAACATGCACCCCAGAAACCATTCTTGACCTGTGACTACCCCCTACTATATCAACTTCCCCCTACTATATATCAACTTCTCAGTAATGTCTATGTTGACCAGGTGTAGAAACTATTATATTGAAAGCCTATGCACAGTCCATTCTTCACTTATCTATACTGAAAAAATTTTTAATATTTACCAAGGGAGAAAAAGAAAGAGTGTTTTCAGTACAAGTAGAAAAAGCTTATAAACTGTCCAGCCTGAAAGGCATGCTTCAGCAACATGGCTCCTTACACTGGAATGATTACAGCTTCACTGTGGCAGGAATTTAGTCACTCGAGCTGTCATATCATGATTAGAAAATAGCTGGGGTAGGTTTAGATAGTTCCAGTGAAAGCAAAGCAGTGTGGCATTTTATCTCTTCCTATTTTGTGTGCCTGAAGGAACAGAGTTTGAAAGCCACTGGTTGTTTCCCATTCACAGGTACCATACAGGTAATTAGACCTAGCAGTGCGAAGTGAGAGTGAGGCAGTCTGGAATCTTTGCCCCTAAAGAGCAAAAGCTATCTAGATAAAAGAAAGAGGGGAAAGAGTGAAATAAGAGGGAGACTGCCCAAGCTGTCAGAGTCTTCATGGACTCATGGTCAACTTCCTGCAATTCTGCACTTGTCAGGAAATGCATCTCTGAGTCTTTAAGTGAATAAGAATGAGAAGCAGTGGGAATGGTTTACAGCACAATAAAAATGGAAGTTGAAGGAACTCATGTGTCCAAATCCAAAGTAAATATTATTTACATGCTTACAGTGGTACTTTCTAAAACTTTTTAAATGTACAAATTTCAAACATTTTGAAACATAACAAAAACTGAAAGGATCATAAACGAACATTTGTATACTTCTTACATACAACAATGTTAGTGTTTTATCATATAGGTTAGCCCTATATAGACATGCATATGAGTGTACATTTCTTCTTCTACAATTTGAAACTAGTTACAGATTTCAGTATTTATATCTTTTTTAAATGAAGCACTCATTTTTCTAGCTCAACATGACACCTTAGAAAACTAACAATAATTCAATATTATACATGAATTAACCCATGCACTAATTTTCTACTAATGTTCTTAGTATGTCTCATAGTGCAGCTACGGTTGTTATTTTTTAATTTTAAACTATACTATACACACACACACACACACACCACACACACACACACACACATGAAATTATCAACATGTTGGACCAGCAGTTCTTTGCTGTAGAGAGAAGTGAGGGCTGTCCTGTGCATTATACGATGTTTTGCAGCATCACTACTTAATGCCAGTAGCACTCTTCTACTCCCATTGATCACCATGAAAATTGTCTCCAGAGGGTACAAAATGTCTTCCAGAGACAAAATCACCATGGATTAACCAGGTACTGCCCTATTTGAATCTGGAAGAGTACCTCTGTCTGCACCTCTGGTAATTTCTGTTAGCCTTAAAACAATTCTTTATTTTACATCTGAATTATCAGCATAAGCTTCCAGCCCACAAGGGACAATTTATAAAGTAAGTATGTTCTCATAATTATTTCTCTAGAGGAAAAAAGAAATTACATGGGAAACTTGTCCATGAAAGAGTCACGTTGAAAAGTTTTCATATGTAGTACAGAAGTATGAACTTTTATCAAACTTCCAGGCTAATCTAAAAGAAGTGGTCCAGGAGCTAAGTTTTAAAATCCTTTTTCTGTATGATGTCTAGCATATTCATCATTTTCTTCCTTATTCTATGACTCTAAACATATTCCAATCACACATCAGTTACCATATTTTTTTTCTGGTGATCCTAATGCCAGTTTCTTTTTGCTACAATTATTCCTTTGTATACTGCTAAAATAATCTTCTGCAAATACCATTTTTATCAAATCACCTTCCTGCTCAAGAATCAGCTACTTCTACCGTATCAAGTCTAAACTCTTGGCCTATAATTCAAGGTCCTCTGTCAACTAGCACTTTTGTACCTCTCTACTTTTATCTTTACCCACTACAGACTGACTCTCCCCTCCAGCTATATTCAGCCAACTTTCCACTCTTCCATGCTACTTATTTGTGTGGCTTTTAGTTTCCCACCAGTTGGAATGCCCTCCTCCTTCATTCTTACCAATACATAATAAACGTTTGTTCCCAACTCACCTACCTCCGGAAAATTTTTCTGATTAAAACTTTCTACCAAATCGCAGTGCTAATTGAACCAAAATTACCACACTTAATTATGATGAAGGTGAGTAGAAAATATAGAAGAAATTTATAATATTATAAATAGGAATGTTATTTTTCCAGTTGACTCATGAGATCAAAGAATTACTGCAATAACATTAACCAGAATTTTAATGGAAAAATATATGAAGCAAATATTAAAAATGGCTGAGCGAAAAGTTTAATGTATGTATAGTACTTGGAGTAAAAACTACACTGAGACAGTAAATCATAAAGAACCAGTGGGAAATAAGAGTGTGGGGAACAATATGATAGGAAATGTGAAGTCGTGAAATGAACTTGGTGGCAAAATACAGTATCAGATAGAAAAAAGATGAGAAAGTCAAGCCTCAGTTGTCTTTGCAAATAAAATCTCCTAAATCCTTCCCAGAAGCAATTTTGGTAGTGAACAGACATTAGTTTTATCATTTCGTAGCCATAGCTCACACATCCAACCAACTGTTGTCCTCTTCAAAGTAGTCGTTTCCTGAGTGTGTGAAGTAAAGCCACTCTACCAGAGATTCCATTCCAATGACAAGCTATGTGCAACCTAATTCATTCAGTACAGCCACATTTATCTCCAGATGGCAGACATTAGGAATTCATGAGTGTTTCTGGTTTTCCATGCCCTCACCAACACTTGGGCTTACCCGCCTTCCATATTCTGTTAGTTGAATGGGTGCTGTAGTATATCACCTTGTAATTTTACTTGCGTTTATCTAATTACTAAGGGATTTGTACTCCTGTATTACTGAGGAGCTGTTCTTGCTGCTCAAAATATGAATTCCCTGTTCACATCTGTCTAACTCTTTTGGGTGATCTCTGATTACTTCCCCATATTCATCCTTTACCCCTCTGTTGAACTCTATAATTCACTCAAAAATACAAGGTGTCTGTTAGCCTCCTTAGCTATGCCCATGCTTGTGTCTAATATATGTCTTGTGCACAGTTTATGGATTGTATGAAAATTATGCACATCTATTTTTTTCTCACAAGACCTAGTCCTCAAGAAAGAAAACAAAATGGAAAAACTTCAAAAAAAACAACTTTGCATTCTTAACTTCAGAGAAATACAAAATGGGGCCAGCATTGTGGCACAGTGGGTTGAGCTACTGCCTGCAGCACCAGCATCCCATACAGTAGCTGGTTTGAGTCTCAGCTGCACCACATCTGATCCATTAGCTCCCTGCTAATGTGCCTGGAAAAGCAGTGAAAGATGGCCCAAGTACCTATGCCCCTGCACTCATATGAAAGAACTGAGTGAAGCTCCTGGCTCCTGGTTTCTGCCTGGTCCAACCCTGGCCTTTGCAGCCATTTGAGGAGTAAACCAGTGGATGGAAGATATTCTCTCTCTTTCTCTCTCTGCCTCTGCTTCTTCTTCTCTGTAACTTTGTCTTTCAAATAAATAAGTAAATGAAAGAAGGAAAGGAAGGAAGGAAGGAGGGAGGGAGGAAGTAAGGAAGGAGGGAGGGAGGAAGTAAGGAGGGAGGGAGGGAGGAAGGAAGGAAGGAAGGAGGGAGGGAGGGAGGGAGGGAGGAAGGAAGGAAGGAAGGAAGGAAGGAAGGGAGGGAGGGAGGGAGGGAGGGAAGGAAGGAGGGAGGGAGGGAGGGAGGGAGGGAGGAAGGAAGGAAGGAAGGAAGGAAGGAAGGAAGGAAGGAAGGAAGGAAGGAAGGAAGGAAAGGAGGGAGGGAAGGAAAAGGAAGGGAGGGAGGGAGGGAGGGAGGGAAGGAAGGAAGGAAGGAAGGGAGGGAGGGAGGGAGGGAAGGAAGGAAGGAAGGGAGGGAGGGAGGGAGGGAGGGAGGGAAGGAAAAGGAAGGAAGGGAGGGAGGGAGGGAGGGAAGGAAGGAAGGAAGGAAGGAAGGAAGGAAGGAAGGAAGGAAGGAAGGATTATATGTTGGTATCAAGGGAAAATATCTTGTGGTGAGATATTCTTCTTACTACCCTGAGAGGAATCAATTTTTTTCCTCTCTCCTAAGACAACAGAAGAAGAGCCAAGACAAGCCATCACTAGAGGTCTATTTAAGCATTATCTCAGAAACTTGAAACAATCTCTAAACACAGTAATATCTACTCGGACCCCAGAGAGCTCACTTTTCCCTTTTCCTAGTAACGTGGACTTAATGAGCTCCAGTAGTTCAATATTCTCTCATTAAGGCCAAGATCCAAGTTTGCCTGAAATGGTTTATTTCTAAGAAAGCAAGAGATCACAAAGGTAGGATTCAGCATTTCTGAGTACTTGTCCTGTCTTGTGACATAGCTGGGGAAATTGCAATGGTATGAAGCAGGCTGGAAAGGGCAGAGAACTGGAAGCAGACATACCAGCTAGGGAAAGGCAGACTGTATATAATAAGGATGCTTTCAGGTGCAGGACAAAAAAAATCATTAAGGGTGATGGAAAAAAGTCCCAGGCAAGGTGGCTTGGTGTTGAGAAATGAGTGACAGACACTGAGTAGTGGTACAGCAAGTGACTACACAAGCCCAGCAGAGCAACTAGGCTGCCTCACCTGCCAAGTGGGTAGAGCCAAGATGCAGGAAATGCAGAAACAAGAATATATAGAGTTGGAATTAGATAGATGGCACTGTCATTAACTTGTAAGATAAAGGTCACTGGAGTAGAGTTTTAACTCAGCCTAGAGCAAGAAATATTCCAGACCTTCAGAAACTGGAGTGGTAAAGACACAGAACAGAAATCAAGATATATTCTCTTCAATAGCTATGAACACTTGTAGATATTTATTCACTAATGATAAATATTGTTTGAATGTCTTTGTAAGGGGGGTTAGGTGGCAGTGTCAACTGAGGAAATGACAGTAAACAAACAGAAATCTTGACCCTCATGGAGCTTAACATTTACTGGGAAAAGAGGGCAATGCAAAAGTAAATAAATAAGATGTATAGTGTGTCAGATGTTAAGTACTGAGAGAAAAAATAAAGCAGAAAGGTGATAAGGAGTGTCTTCAGTGAGAGAGGGGTTAGACTGTAAATCTGTACTTGGTGCCTGCGTTAGCAAAGAGGACCACTGTTTCCATAGACACATGTGGGGAAGGAATGAGCCATATGCCTGTGGTCATAGAACAGCAAGTGCACAGGCCCCCACATATACAAGTGTGTTCATGATGTGTTTGTGTAAAAGAATGAAACCAGAGTGGCTGGGAAGAATAAGCAAAGGGAGAAAAGATCACATTAAGTCAGAGATATAAGAAAGACAAAGAAAATAAAGCAGGGTGTACAGCCCAATGCAAGGATCTTGATTCTTACTGACAGAGAAACAGATTTTGAACAGAAGAGTATTGGGAGTTTACTTAAAGGTAATATCATTCTTTCTGCTGGAATGAGAAAAGACAAGCTGAGTGAGCATGAAAAAAGAAAGGGAGTTCTTACAATAAACTGGTTGTGAGGTGGTGGCTTAGATTTGAGTGGTAGCCTTAGAAAGGGTGACAATGTAGATAACTGGGCGTATTTTGAAGGGATATCCAATAATGGCACATATTGGAGTGCTTATTGAATTGGAGCATTGTATGTGGAGTGAGAAAGTGGTCAGTCAAGGTTGATTTTAAAGTTTGGGAATTGAATTAACCTGAAGAATGGAGTTGCCATTTATTGAAAAAAGGAAGGCTGCATAGGATCTTCTGAAATATTTTTTAGCTTCTTCTAAAGATCATTAAGAACAGTCACTATTTTTTGAATACCACCAAGAAATGAATGAGGTGTTCATTGCTAGAAGTAAAGAAAGGTCCTATTTGAATTAAAAATTAATTAATTGTTAAAGACATTTTCAAACATTTATATTATTTGTTCTATTTGAGAGAGACAGAATGAGAGAGAGATCTTCCATCTGCTGATATACTCCCTAAATCACACAATCGCCTGAGCTGGGCCAAATCAAAGCCAGGAGCCACAAACTCAGTTCCAGTCTCCAACATAAATCACAGAGACCCAAGTAGTTGAGCCATTACTAGCTAGCTGCCACCTGGGGTATATATTAGCAGGAAACTGCATTGAAAGTGGAACCCCCACAGGAAATGAAATCAGCATATGAGTTATCCGTATCTCCATGTTTATAGCAACTCAGTTCACAATAGCTGAGATATGAAATTAACCCAGATGTCCATGCTGATAACTAGATAAAGAAATTATAGTATACATATACCATGGAATACTATTCAACCACAAAAAATAATGAAATCCTATCTTTCACACCAACATTAATGCAACTAGAGACCATTATGCTTAGTGAATTAAGCCAGTTCAAAAAAAAACAAATATCATATGTATTCTTTATTTGTGGTAATTAGGATACATAGTAAAAATAAATGTAATATATATGAGGAAATTTGACATTTTGAGATTTGATTATTGTTTATAGAACTGTGTTTTTTTTCTATTTACCACTTATGGAATTCTTTATTTAGGCAATCATTAAGGTTGGGATTATAAAGAAAATTTAAAGTATGTCATTGTAAAAATTAAACAAAAGTAGGATGGACAGTGGGATTGAGGAAAGGAGAGAGAGTAGGTTGGGACGTATCATGCTCTTAAAAGTGTATATATGAAATACATGAAATGTGTTCTCTTTTCATAAATAAAAATTATTAAAAATAGTAAATAAATTTTAAAGTTTTTAAAAGGAAGAAAGTAGAGCCCAGACTGAATCTCAAAGACTCTGCTATGGGTTGTGGACATTGTCTTGATGTCTTCACCACTTCACCAACCTGTAAATCGCTTCTGAGAATCATTTTCAGTGTCTTCTTGGCACTGGAAGTAAGGACATGAATTCTGTCATTTGCTGCTAAATAGAGATATTAATCATCATCATTTTAAGGGGAAAACTGTTTTAGAGTATGCTATGTAACAGCACCTATATGAAGCCAACATTATATAACTAACACAGCAGAGTAGAAGAACAGGTTTCCTTGGCACAAAACCTTTTTTGTCGATGTTGTGTGTACACAGTATCTACCTTAATACTTCACCCACAAAGTGTCCTCAGTAATTTTATTGAATTACAGTAAACTAAAAACTAAAGCAGCCTTTGAAATTATACAGTTGACTCCAAATCTATTAATCAAATGACATAACATTCAGAACAGAAGGGTTAGAAATGGTGTATTTTTTTAAACTGTGATCACGCAGTGTGTTATAAAATGATTTATAGTAGGAAAATAAGCAGTTTCAGGAATGCAGTTGGCAATTTTCTGCTAATTATTCTTGAAAAGAAAGTAAATCTGTTTTGAAAACATGAACAGTTCTGTTTAACAAAGAAAATTAAGGGCGATCTTTAAAGGTAGTCATCTGTGTAATTCATGCTCAAATTTCATAAGTCAACGTCTTGCTACATTGTATTAATATTGTTTAATCAAAGTTTAGAATGAACAAATAATATATAAAAGGCAGCAATTACTGGGATTTTATTAGATATAATTGGAAATTCAATAAATTTTTAATTTGAAGTATTGAAGGTAATCCAAGTTAACAATTACAGTCGATTTTGACCTTTGCTTATTTTCATTTATAATAAAATTTTATTAGTTTTTTGTTGATTTAACATAATAACCTGGTATTTCCTTGTATATTATAACTAACTATTTGTTCATACTATTAATAATGGAAGAAAGGATTTTTTTTGTTTTTTTATAAAAGGATAAAATGCAAAAAGTTACTATTTCTTGGTTATACCAAATGCTTTAATTATAAAAGTGCATATCTTATTTTCTCTATGATTAATTTCCCACAACTATTTTTCAATTTCACTTATTTGCAGCAAATATTTTAGCACAGCATGGATCTATGTAAGCATGCTATTTATTTTATATTTATTTTTAAAATAAATATTTCCATTACATTTTGATAGAGTACGGTTATTGAAAATCATTCCTAGATCATTTCTATAAAAACATGATCCAGTCATTTTTTGCATGATTTTCAAGAGCAGCTATTTGCTTCTGTGATGTGCTTTAACAAGAAGAGGTCGTCAAAAAGTTAAGGGAAAATGTGTACTATGAAAAAGATATGAATGACTTCAAAAAATTTTTTTATCAAACTCAATTTTTCCACTACTTTATAGAGTAGGCTCGTAGAGAGCCACCTAGCATAATTGTAATAAGAGTGAGACTTTGGTTAACAATTAAGATTCCATTTGGGATGCACACATACCATATTGGAGTGTCTGGGATCAAGTCCCAGCTCTGCTCCTGTTTTTGGGATCCTGCTACTGCACACTCTGCAATTAGCAGTGATCACTCAAGGAGTTGGCTCCCTGCCACCCACATGGTAGACTTGGATTGAGTTTCTGACTCCTAGTTTCAACCTGGCCTACTCCCAGCTTTTGTAGGCATTTGGAGAGTGAACCACAGATGGCAAATAATCAATCTTCCCTCTTTCTTTCTCTATCTCTCCTTTTCACATAAGTTAAACAAAATTTGAAAATGTAATATATATAATTAGTGGATACAAATATCTTCAATATTTTGTATTTGGATCCTCTAAAATATTTTTACTTTTAATTTATAAAACAAAATTCAGAAAATTCATTGTGATAGAAAAGAAACCTGATTGTTTAAAAGTTGTTTAAAGTAGCAAAAATAAGTGAATTAAAGATTTGTTTCAATTTTGAAACAATATTTGGATTCCGCAAAACTGTCGCATCACTAGTATTTCCCAGCATGTCATTGGATTGAAGGTTGTTGGATCAATGATACCTGTAAAAATATCCATGAATTTTGTGCTTGGTAGGCTCAATTCTGTATTCATTCATACCTTTATTGGACCTAGGTTTATTAAGCACCTACTATTGGTGAGGCACCATGCTGAGCATACAATATTCATACTTTTTTTTGTTTTAGAGGATAAACTAAAGCAGATGAGATAGTTAATGTTAGATGGTGATCAGTCCTGTGATCACAATGAAAACAAAAGAGAAATGGGGGTTGGGAGTGATCACAGTAATCCTCTATGAGAAAAGACCTCTAGAAAGTAAATGAGATTTGTGCCAACCTGGGAGCACTTAAACAAGTTGTCTCATTTGCCCAGGAATATTTAAGTGCTAGGTGTCCATTAACTCATATACTTCTTGCACTCAACCTGTGAGCTAGGTAATAATGTCATTTTACAGACGAGGAGACAGAAAGGAATATCCAAGTCAGGCAAAGTGATAGGCCAGTAGTAATGCAGCAAGGATTCAACCCAAGCATATTTGCGTAGTCTGTAAGTGGCGCTTAAATGTAGCCAAGCATTCCAGACAAAACAAACACAAGGGCAGAGCCTGAGATATATTAAGTGTTGAGTGCTGGGTGTGTTGGGAGCTAATCAAGGACAGTGTGAGTAGATGGAGTGAGTAGCAGGAGTAAGTAACTGAAGCTGAGTAGGATGCAGGTCATTAGGAACCTTGTGGACCTATGGTAGACTATGAGAAGGGAAGTCATTGTAGGGTTGATAATGAATAAGGATATGGGCTGTTGGCTTATTTTTGGTTTGTGCTTAAAATCAAGGGCATTTTATAATTCAGGATAAAAGTAATTAATAAAGAGGAAAAACAAAAACTTTGGGGCTAACTTTTTCTTTTAAGATTTATTTATTTGAAAGACAGAAATATAGAAAGTGAAGGAGAGAGGGAGAGAAAGGGGAGAGGAGAGGAGAGGGGAGAGAGTAGGGGAGGGGAGGGGAGGGGAGGGGAGAAGAGCTGAGAAGAGCAGAGAGGAAAGGAGAAGAGAGGGGAAGGGAGGGGGAAGGGAAGAGGAGGGGAGGGAGAGGGAGAGGGAGGGGAGGGGAGGGGACTTGGGCTATCTTTCACTGCTCTTCCAAGCACATTAGAGAGATGGATTGGAAGTGGAGAGCCAGGACTCGAACCAGCACCCATCTAGGATGCTGACACTGCAGGCAGATGCTTAACCTTCTGTGCCACAGCACCAGCCCCTCTGGTTAACTTTTGTGATAATAATCAAACAGAAAATACAGATACTTCCTATACTCCCTGTGCACACACATTCACAGCCTTCCCCACCCCAACAATATCCCTCACCAACTGTGCTGTATTTGTTACAACAGACCTACTTATATTGACACATCACTAACACACACCCAAAGTCCATGCTTTACCTTAGGGTGATATTTTATTATGTATTTATTTTCTAAATTTTCCCCCACTATTGTATAAGATTCATGAGGTCAGAGATGGTGGTTTTTTTTTTGTTGTTGTTGTTGTTGTTATATTTTATTTTATTTAGTTGAAAGGCAGAGTTGCAGAGAGGCAGAAGCAGAGAGAGAGAGAGAAGTCTTCCATTTGCTGCCAAGTGACCACAACAGCCAGAGCAGGGACAATTGGAAGCCAGGAGCCAGGAGCTTCCTCTAGGTCTCCCACGTGGGTACAGGTGCCTAAGGCCCTCTACTGTTTTCCCAGGCCATAGCTGAGAGCTGGATTGGAAGTGGAGCAGCCGGGTCTTGAACAGGCACCCATATGGAATACTGGCACTGCAGGCAGCAGCTTTACTTGCTATGCCACAGCACTGGCCCCCAGAGAGGGTTTTTGATTCATTGTTTTGTTTCCAGTGCCAAGAACACTGTGAGAATTAGATATGATTTTGTAATAGAGATGATTTTGTAATAATTAATTAATCCAAGCAAGACATTTCTTTATTTTCAAGAAAGATTTCTTCTTCTAATATGATAGGTATGACTATTTTCAAATACTGGCATTGTAGAGATTTTTCTAGACTATATGATTTTGAAGTAGCAGTCTCCACTGCACCCCTGGTTCATTCAACAGCAGTAGACCGAGTGCCTTCTGCCAGCCAGTCATGATTCTAGGTGTTAGGGCTAAAGAAATTGAAGTAAAAATGTGCCCTCAAGGTGTGCATAAATATTCTAGTGGAAGAACCTTCCCTTTAGAAGCCAAAGATTGTCAGCGCTCTCATCTTATTCCCTTTTCTGTTTGATTACAAGCAATGAATTGTGCAACAGAAAGTCTGATAGTGATTATGATATAAACTCATTTGTGTATTAACATACTCATTTTTACATTCACATTTTTCAACTTCATTTGCATATTGCAATTGCACACCTTAGATTTTCAGTGTTAAGCCCGGCAGTAACTACCTGCCTTCTTGTGTTTTAAAATGTGTTAGTGCTTGTTAAAACCTGCACACTATTTTTTTTTCTATTGAAATAAGGTCACCCCGCAAATAGAGTCACCATCTCAATGTCTGAGAATGCTATGCTTCTTCAGTGTCACCAACACACTGTTGTTAGACATGGTCTGTGAGACAGGAGAAAAACTGGTAACCTATTGTCCTCGGAGAGTTTATTTAGATTCCAAATGTTTTTCACACAGAGAGGGGATTAACCAGGCATCTGGAAAATCTACCTCTGTTATTTGGCATATTTTTCTGTAATACTTTTACAAGCTGTAACTTCTCTGGGTGAAAAAATTTCTTAATCACCATGACATGTTTTCCACCAGAAGGTTTAAAAATCACTGTTGTCTTTGTTAATAAATTGGTCCAGTGAAATAATTCAGAATGTTGAAGTTAGCATAGACAATAATTAAAAAGACAAATAACTTTCTTCTATGTTAAAAACACCAGAAATCTTATAAACAGCTTGCTTTTAATATTATATTCCATACTGAATTTGCTTATACAACCATTATACATACATTATTTTTCACAGGTAAAATAAAACTAAATAGGTAAGTAAACTAAATTGCAACCTAGAGAATTTAGGAAAATCTTTATAAAGTTCTCAAAAAATAAAATAAGCTTTTAAGTATTCAACATCAAATTTTTAATTTAGTGGTAAATTCTAGGGTACTAATTCCTCATTTACTTTGAATTTGTATTTTTGAGGTCTTAGAGGTTATAATTTATTTAAACTGAAGCATTTGTTTTTCTAAATTGCAGCTCTGTTCTTTCAAGCATAACACTTTTGAAATGCATTTCTTGATCATACACGAAATGATACCAACTGTATAATTGATGCTAAGATTCAATTTTTATTATTACTCTAGTTGGTTATACCATATGTGTTTGGTTCTTGTTGTGGTTCAGTCATATCATATGTATATGTGTGGCACATATCAGGAATATAAAATGGAAAAATTGTGGCATAGAGGGCTCATATTATGTAATATCATTCTTGTACAAATATAGAACTCAAGGACCAAAAGATAAATACTGTTTCCAGGGACATGTAACTAGTGAGTGACAGACTAGGATTATTAAGTATCAAACTCTGAGTCCAGTGCCCTTATATATACAATGTCCTATTTCCAATGACTATATCTATAGTTCTAATGGAAATAAGATTCACTGCTCTAAAGGATAGGTCACAATATTTTTTCTTTTTCTGTTACTGGAGAGTGAATATTTTAGTGTTTGCAGAATATACAATCTTTGTTACAAGTGCTCTCATCTTTATTTGTGGCATCAAAGTAGCCATGGACAGAGGATATTCTTAAGTATTGAAACTTAACTGAAAAGTGATCGCTGTTAAATATAAGAGTGGGAGTAAGAGAGGGAAGAGATGTGCAATTCGGGACATGCTCAAGCTGACGTCCCAAATGGTAGAGTTAGAAACATACCAGAGGATTCCAATTCAATCCCATCAAGGTGGCATGTACCAATCCATCTCACTAGTCCCAGTGATCAATTTCTGTTCACAGTTGATCATAATAATAGGACCAAGAACCAAAGGGATCACATAAACAAGACTAGTGTCTGCAAATACTAGCTGATAGAATCAAAAAGGGAGAGAACGATCCAACATGGGAAGCAAGATATACAGCAGACTCATAGAATGGCAGATGTCCTAAACAGCACTCTGGCCTCAGAATCAGCCCTTAAGGCATGCGGATCCGGCTGAAATGCCCATGAGAGTATTTCAGGCATGGAAAGCCAATACACTCTGGGGGAAAAAAACAAAAAACAAAAAACAAAAAAACCTAAATGAAAGATCTCTGCGAGTGAGATCCCAGTGGAAAGAATGGGACATCAAAGAAGGAGGTACCTTTCTCTGAAGGAGGAGAGAACTTCCACTTTCACTACGAACTTATCTAAATAGGATCAGAGTCAGTGAACTCAAAAGGCTTCCATCGCCTTGGCAACTCATGATAAGAGCCTAGGGTGATTACTGATGCCATAAACAAGAGTGTCAGTTGTTAAGTCAACAACAGGAGTCACTGTGCACTTACTCCTCATGTAGGATCTCTGTCCTTAATGTACTGTACATTGAGATTTAATACCATAACTAGTACTCAAACAGTATTTTTCACTTTGTGTTTCTATGTGGGTTCAAACTGTTGAAATCTTTACTTAATGTATGCTAAACTGATCTGTATATGAAGAGAATTGAAAATGAATCTTGATGTGAATGGAAGGGGAGAGGGAGCGGGAAAGGGGAGGGTTGTGGGTGGGAGGGAAGTTATGGGGGGGAGCCATTGTAATCCATAAGCTATACTTTGGAAATTTATATTCATTATATAAAAGTTAAAAAAATGGGCGAGGTTGTGTTCCAATAGAACTTTATAATAAAAATTTAACTTCATATAATTTTCACATATCCCAGTATTATTCTTTTGATTTCTATCAACCATTTGAAAATATAAAAATCATTATGAGAGCATATGCTTATAGAAAACAGTCTGTTGGCCAGATTTGATTTTCTAACCTAAGTTTGCCATCTCATGATATACAGCAGTGGGGATGTTTAAAGTTTTTAAAAATTGACTTAAAAGGCAGAGGGAGAGATATAAAGGGAGACAAAGAGAGATTTCTCACCCACAATCTTACTCCCCAAAAGCCTGGCTCAGCCACTAGTGGGCCAAGCCAAAGCCAAGAGCCAATAATTCAATCCGGTTCTCTCACAGGAGTGTCAGGGACCAAGGGAATTAAGTTATCACATCCTGTCTCCCATAGTGAGCATTAACAAGAAGAAATACCCAGAAGCAGAGATATAGCTTGAGCTCAGGCACTTTGATGTGGAATGTGGGTGTCCCAAGTGGAATCTTAAGCATGGTACCACATGCCCACCTTGTAGGGATGTTTTAAAACATGTTGACTTATAACCATTGATAAAATTTCATTTAAACTTTGAGTATCTTAGAAATTACTAATTTTACTAATTGACTCATCAGCATGTTAGTACATATACACATAGTTTAGAAACAAAATATATAAATTGTTTAAAATTTGCTTCATTTAATAGATAGTAGATTACAGTGAACAACATTTGTCAACCATTGCTCCACAGAACAGTGATTTGAAACCAACAGAGGAAATTTAATAATAACACACATAATATTGAATGACTATAGAGGGAGAATTCCCTAGTATAAGAGTCATTAGACTTGGCTGGCACCACAGCTCACTGGGTTAATCCTCTGCCTGAGGAGCTGGGACCCAGTTTTCTAGTCCCGGTTGGGGTGCGGGTTTCTGTCCCAGTTGCGCCGGTTCTGTCCTGGCTGCTCCTCTTCCAGTCCAGCTCTCTGCTGTGGTCCGGGAAGGCAGTGGAGGATGGCCCAAGTGCTTGGGCCCTGCGCCTGCATGGGAGACTAGGAGGAAGCACCTGGCTCCTGGCTACGGATTGGTGCAGCACATCGGCCATAGCGGCCATTTAGGGGGTGAACCAATGGAAGGAAGACCTTTCTTTCTGTCTCTCTTTCTCACTAACTCTGCCTGACAAAAAAAAAAAAAAGAGAGTTCATTAGTTGTTCTCAAATGGTCATATCAACAAAATAAAACATTAGAAGTAAAGCATTTATATGACATGAAGACTCACTAGACTCTAAATCTCTAAATGGATATTTGGTTTTATTTTATCTCACTTATAAACAGTTCATCAGTAAATAGTGGATTTTTAGTCTGATATAATTTTTAAAAGACTGAATTGATTTTTTTCATAGAATGCTGAAAGATAATGACAACACATCTATGCCACAATTTTATATTGATTTGCAGTTTTCCATACACTCTCAAGTGTATTTTTTATGCTTACTATAATTCTATGTTACTAAGAGACAGCCAGCAAATTTTTAAAGCATAAGAAATAATTATTTCTATCTTATTTTATAAGAGAAAACTAATTCCAAGGTCAAAGTGATGGTATCATTCCAGAAACCAGGTCTCCGAACTTTGACTTGTTAAGGGCAGTGATAACTCAAACAGACATTTGTCTTGTCTTGAGTCATACATAGTGAGAGGAATATTGATAGACTTTGTGAGTTTTGTTATGTGGTTACTATGGCTCAGGGAGTTGCAGATGATTGATCTAAATAAGAAAAGTTTTAGCGTAAAAAGAATGAAAATTAAACTTTTTTTCAAGATTTGCAATGTGGAAGGAAGTGTAAACAAATTATTTTATTGCCAAGAAGAAAGAACAGGCATCAATGAGGAAGTAACTTTTTACCAAATGCAAGGAAGAATTCCTAACAAAGTAAAAGTTTATGGAATAGTTTATCCTTACTAGAATGTTTTCCTCCTGAACCTGTAAAATCACCTGTTAAAGAGATTTTCACAAAAGAATGTTTAACTTTTATTAGACTTCTTTTATGGCTCCTTCTGTCCTTGGAAATCTGTAAACTCATATATTTTTAACATCATGGATTATAAAACTATAATTTACCGGTTGTTTTTGTTTTGATTTTCAGGAGCTCTATTTTTAAAATCCTGCCTCAATACAATTCCTGAGCAATACTTAGACTCAAACACCCTGCATTCTTTCTTTTGAAAAATCATGATAAACAGATTTAAATGTCTTTCACTTGAACATTTAAATTATCCCTTTATTTGAAACTGAAATTTGGGAAGCACAAGGTACTAGAGATCCCACTGTTCTCTTTAAATATGTTTTTTAAAGATAAGATATAAATTCAAGGATATTATACAGGGTGCCTGTGTTTATTCACACAAAATGATGCTATTTTTATGAAACCTTTCAATTAAAATAAAGCCTGTGCTGGGTCTAACTCTTTTGATCTTGTTTATAGTGACTTTGTAATGCAGCTTCAATTTATAAAAACAGATCATGCTAATTAACCTATGAATTTTTGTTATATAAAAGGCAGTAAGTCATATTTTACATGTATTCAATTTTGATTAAATTCATTAGTTAAAGTCTCTTATTTTTCATAAGTTCTAGAAGAATGACAAATTGTGGCTCTTCTCATTATGTCTATTTTTATTGCATAGAAAATTTCATGTATTCTAGTCCACCAAAGTAATTAAAACATGGTCAGATCCATCTTACTCTGCTTCATGCAAAGTTGTACTACTTCCATTGCTGTACTGTCAACTGGAAATGAAAAGAAGCAGATTGTATCTGTTGGTTTTTAGCTGTCATATGAATCATTCCCAAAGAATGAGCCCTTAGCTGAGGATTGGTGGGTACTAGACAATGGATCAAGAGGCTTCTACTTTCTTCTCTACCTTTTGACTATGCAATTTATTGCTTTATACACAGAAAAAGAAGTAAATGGTGATTTATTCCCATAGGATAGAAGACATCAGTACATTTTTTCCTGTGTCTCAGCCATATTTTTAAAATTTATTTTAGGAAATCCATCTTCACTTATCCTATGTTGATTAATGGTCATGATACATCTGTATGATTTGACGAAGACAGTGACACAGAGGAACTCATGAACTCTGCTTAAATAAAATCAAAACAATCCAAATACAAATGATACTTTGAAACAAATGCTTAATATGTTTTTTGTCAACATGCATTCCATATTTAAGCTATTTTTAATGGAAATGAACTTATACTCAGTGTACATTTACTAAGTAAAAATTAACTTGACAAAGTGCATTTTATATGCATCGTACATTTTATATTCATATGCATTTTACATTTAATAATGACCATGTCAGTTACTTATTTGATTTGAACCTGTTTACAGTATTTCTCTCAGAATGAAATACTCCTTAGGCCAATGTTTCAAAGAAAGCCAAGTCTTGAAATTTTAATTATTTCCAGCATCAGTTATGCAAAATAGTCCTAAAATGCTTCTTCTATTGACAAAATTAACTCTTTAAGATTTCTATTTATTATAATCAATTCTCTATCTATCCTCTATGTATAATGTAAATAATAAGATTTTTAAATGATTATTGTATGTTAAATATTGTACATAAAAAATTCATTGAAGCATCACAATGTCCCTCTTTGTTGAGAAAGAAGGCTCAGAGAGGTTAACTGACTTGCTGGTAGTCACACAGATTAAGTGGCAGAACTGGGGTTTTAACCCAAGAATTTCAGCCTAGAATCAATACTCTTTTTCCTTATGTCATACTACCAATATATAAAAGTCATTTGTTGAATTTGGCCTTGATAGGTATGGTCACTTGTAGCTTTCTAGCATCACAAAATCCTGTAATAATCCCAAAAGGACAAATTACTTTTAGCTTTAAAATATTTCAAAAAAATAACCTTTATCTCCTGAAGTAGAAAAGTTCTCCAGTGTTCTCTGTAGGAAGGGCATCATGTACATGACAATTCAGATTGATTTTTCTCCCTGTGTTCTCTCACATATCACTATATGTTAGATTTCTTTTATGGTGAACTTTTTGAATATTTGAAAATCCTTTAAGTTTTCTTCCATTAAGTCAATATTTACATAATTTTAAAATCAGAAGATACTCTTTGACATTGAGAAGATATTATTACCTTTTTAGAAGAGGTTTGATGGATTATCAGGATTTATTTATTTATTTTTTTAATTTGACAGGTAGAGTTATAGACAGAGAGAGAGAGAGAGAGAGAGAAAGGTCTTCCGTCTGTTCCCCAAATGGCTGCTTTGGCCAGCGCTGTGCCAATCCGAAGCCAGGAGCCAGGTCTTCCTCTGGTCTCCCATGCGGGTGCAGGTGCCCAAGCACTTGGGCCATCCTCAACTGCCCTCCCGGGCCACAGCAGAGAGCTGGACTGGGAGAGGAGCAACTGGGACTAGAACCCAGCGCCCGTATGGGATGCCGGTGCTGCAGGCAGAGGATTAACCAAGTGAGCCACGGTGCGGGTCCCAGGATTTAATTTATATGATGTACAATGCTTTCTCCAAAATATATTGACACATTTTCGGGTGGATAAGGTTGAGGTAAAAATAATGTATGGCAATATAACATGAGATCATTTGTTGGATTTATCAAACCAAGATATTTAATCAGTCTTTGAAGAGTCATTGTGGGGCCTGGTGCTGTTGGGCAGCGGGTTAAGGCCCTGGCCTGAAGTGCCGGCATCCCATATGAGCGCCACTTCTAGTCTCAGCTGCTCCACTTACCATCCAGCTCTCTGCTGTGGCCTGGGAAAGCAGTAGAAGGTGGCCCAAGTTCTTGGGCCATGCACCTGCGTGGGAGACCTGGAAGTAGCCCCTGGCTCCTGGTTTCGGATTGGTGCAGCTCCGGCCATTGCGGCCAACTGGGGAGTGAACCAGCAGATGGAAGACCTCTCTCTCTGTCTCTACCTCTCTGTGTAACTCTGTCTTTCAAATAAATAAAATAAATCTTAAAAAAAAAAAAAAAAGAATCAACACAGGGGCCTAATGAAGGCTCAAAGTATTACTGTGCCCAAATTTTGTATAAATCAATATCATAATAAGTTTATTATCATTACTGATTGGGTGTTTAAAACTTCTAGAATCTATACATTTTTAATCATCAGCTTTGTCTCCAACATAGATTCTCAGTCTGTCCTCTTTTTGCTCTATTGCTACCATGCTTTCCTAAGACACTATCAACTCTCACCCTGAAGATTCTAATACTCTCCTCTCTGATCCCCTTATTCATCGTCTTATCTCCCTGAAGGTCATTCTCTGCAGAAAACCAAGTGCAATATTTTACAGCACATAGGTCAGAAGAAGTTCCTTGCTTCATACTCCCAAGAATTTTTCATTGGAAAAAAAAAAAGATAGGTTGAAATTCTAGTATTTTAACTTGGGCTACAATGTGCTGTTTATACATGATCCTGACTTCCACTCTGATGTTGTACAAAACAATGGTATTCCATTAGTTGGCACTGTTTTCTCTTGAGTTCACTATGTTTTGGCTATGTGGTCATCTATATCTTGTTGCAACACTCAAAATATACCTCAAAGGTTTTGTCCTTGCTCCTCTGAGGGGAAATTCTTTTCCTAGAACTCTTTATTGCCACTCAGGTTTCAAATTTGTATCACTCTTCAGAAATAGTTCTTTGCTCTCCAAGTATCTAAATTAGCTATACCCCTCCTTCACTGCCTGCCTCTTCGTATGTGATTTATAGACCCTACAGTTTTACTCAGTTTTTGTGTTTTTTATGTATTAATGTTTTTTCTATCAATTTTATGTTTGATCAATACATTTCAATGAGATCAAGAACCTTCTCGCTGATTTGACCCTTAAGTTCCAAGCAGGCACTAAATGCTAAATAGATTTCTGTTGAACTCCATGATGTTGTGTAACAAGTACCATTAGAGCACAGAAATATTGAAATTTTTCTTCACCTGCAGCGTCATGGCTAGTGTGAGGCCAAGCAGAGAGGAGGGCATAAATATCCTGGTGTTTAGTCAAAATTTTCCATCCAACCACCCTTTGTGTTCTTTGCTTGTTCAATTACTTAAGCAGCATCTGTTGAAATTTCACAGTTAAAAACATAATTTCTTTTCATTTGCTGCACTTGTTGCACATGCACAATCCTTGTAGGAACTTGTCTTCTCAGAAGAATTATGGTAGTTAGGCAAATACTTGAGGATTTACTAAAGCAATAAACAGATTAACACTACTGTGGGGCATACATCTGTTAAAGAAAATGCATAATTTGGAACTTGAATCACGACTGCTATGCAACATTGGTTGGTTGTTTCAGTTATACCTGGGCTTTCCTAATAGAGAAAAAGATTTGATTCTCTAAAAGTTGATTGTAATAACTGTAATTAAGAAGGCTTCTATTTCTTTGGTATATTAAAATATATAGGCAGAATATAAACTCAGACAAATGATGCTCAGTTCTATACCAGTTGACAGTTGCATAATTTTAATCTATGTGTTCTATTATGCAACTCTTACAAATGGTGGTTACCAGTCTCCATTTGTGCGTGGGCTCTGAAATTGATGATCTAATTAGTAACTTCATTCACAGACAGGTGCATGTGTAGAGAATTTTCTGCAGAAATAAATGCTTAATAAATAAATTCAGTTAATTCATAATTTTGATTGGAAATAAGTGCGGATATGCCACTTAAAATATGTATATTCTACTCTTGACCAAATTATGCTACCTTTGATATAGTAGGGTTTAATGTATGTATGTATGTATGTATGCTTTTAATAGTGCATTAGAATCCAACAGGCATTAGAATCCATCAGATACATTAGAATTCTAAAATTTTATCTGATGGATATTCTAAAGAAAATTGACCAAAATGTTTCCTACCTGTCTATCTCATTAGTTTGAAAGATTTAAAAGAAAAAAATTGATGCAAATTTAGAATGCATGTATAATTATTTCTGCTTGTTTAAAGTTGACTCTAAGAATCATCAAAAACGTGAATTGTCTTAAAAGGTGTTGCTTTTAAGAACCTTTCTTCCATTTCTCCATTCATGAAAAATTTGTTGAGTCCCCATTATGTGTCATCCCCTGTCTAAAAGCATGTGAATAAAAAAGATACACAGTTCCCAGAAAAATCTTATGGGCAAATGGACCAATAGAGGACCAAATACAGGTGACCATTACCGCCTGCTGTCAATAAACAGGAAATACACTTCTATATTTTCTAGTGAAGGGAATGGATTTTTTGATGATCTAGTTTACACTCTCTGACCTAGTTATTTTTGTCAGTAAGTGCCTGCATTTGTCAGGAACAAGATTAAGGCCTATGGCTCTTTCTAGTCTATGTGAGCCTCCATGTCCTACAATATCAAAGACTCATTTCAAGACCCTGTCACTGCTGATGCATTTGTTGACCTCCCAGAAGAGGCTAGCTGCTTCTGTTTATGCTTCCACAATGCTCAGGGTATTCATGGTGTTTAACAAACTGACTTTTCCTTATTGACTTCCAGTTATACTTTATGTTTATTGTTGATCTAATTCTGAAGAAGATTGTGTTCTCTTTTAATATGAAGGCTTTTTCAGGAAGAGGATTGTGTGTACATGTTGTTTGCTTTATCACAGTACCTGAGACAAAGTAATCAAATGTGGCCTATAAAGTGACCACCTAAGCACCTCAGTTAAGTCTGATCTATAGCATATTTTGTTCAAGTAGGGCACAGCCACAACAGCTATTAATCCAGATCTATGCACATTATCTAAGCCGGTGGTCGTGAGATTGTGGTTGCAAGCCAGTAGCATTAACAGCATCTTGGAATCTTTTAGTATTGCAAATTAGTGAATCCCAAACACAATCATGAGTGAAAAATTCTCGGCAAAAACTCAGGTGATTCTGACACTCACTACAGTTTGGAAAACTGACTTCAGCTGATAAAAATGAGAAATAATATATGAGTACATACTCAATACATTGCATTATACTCAAACTCTGGGTTAGATTTTTGGTATTTGTTTTTGAATACAGACTCATGCATTTTACTGAAATCCTTCTTAAATATCCAGTTCTCCTTTCTCTGCTTTGATCCACATGTGAAACAGGAAACAGCCCTACTTTGAAGAAACAAAATTGCAGTACAAGCTAAAATAGAACTTTCCTGGTCTCCAAACTTGCTTACTAGGGGGTTCATCCCACTCTAGCCTGTAATAACAGTGTTTTACTTTCAAAGGGGGAAACCTCAGTCCTCATCCTATTGCAGTTCTTGCTGAATTGCAGTCTGTGACTTTAAACAAAAGAGTAATGGGGGAAGAAACCAATGTGTGTTGAGTGCCTACTGCATGATCTAAGTGTATACATGTTATAAAATCCTGTTGTACATATAAAAATTAGTTCTCTCAATAAAAGATGACCATGACAAATAAAGGAAAGACTATCATTGAGTACAAATTACAGTATTGTAGAATACTTGGAACAGTGTCTGCTACAGAGTAAGTATGCAGTGGATGTTCATTTTGAAAAATTATTGTAAAAAATCACTTATTGAAAAGAGAATATAAACTTCTAGGAAAAAGTGTGGATAAAAACTTTGCAAATGGAAATTACTTTCTAGCAAAAGTACATTATCAATACTTCAGTTTTAGAAATGTTTGAACATGAGAAAAAAAAGCTGCATTCAGTGCCCTTTGCAGTTAACCTTACAAATTGGCCTCCAACAGAAGCATGACAATCCAGAACATTTATTTTGTATTTACAAGTGGTATAGCGAAAGATGCCAAATGTTTTTGAATTGGAGAGTAGAACTTAGAGATAGTTCATGTTTTATTAAAGGATAATGTTTAACTTTAGTTTGATCAACCCCTTAATCCACCTATATGTTCATAATAGTTTTGCATAGAGAATTTCAGTTCTCAATTTCAAAAATCCCAATATATATGAGGGAGCACTCTACCAACTTTAACAAGGCAACTTACATTTTGTAAGGGTAATTTTTATGATCTATCTTCTACACATTTGTCAGATATTAGAATCCTATTGTATATGTTTATAGAATGTAGGTTCCATGGAGTTAGTATTTTATTGTATTGTACTATTCATTGGGCAATGACCTTCATGTCATTAATGTATAGAAAAGTGCTTATACCTAAGGAACTTAAAATTTAGGATGGGCATTTAGTCTAGTGGTTAAGAATCCAATTGGGATACCTACGTCTCACAACAGAACATCTGGGTTTGAGTCCAAGTCCCAATCCTGATTCCAGCTTCCTGCTAGTGCACATACTGGAAAACAGATAGATAGGGTCCTGCCACACAGGTGGGACACCTCAACTGAGTTCCTTGAACCTAGTTTTGACCCTGGCCCAACCATAGCTGTTGTGAGTATTTGGGGGAGTGAACCAGCAGAAGAAAATGCATTTGAGTGCTCTCTCTCGCTCTCTCCCTCTCTCTTATGACTCAAATGGTTGTATCCTTCCAAAATTCATATGTTGAAATCCTAATCACCAAGGTGATGATGTTAGGAGTTGGATCTTTGGTAGAGAAATGATCGTGAGGCTTAACTCTCAAGACTCGGTTTAGTGCACTTATAAAAGAAACCCCAAAGAGCTATATTACCTGCTCTTTGAAATCTGCAAACTAGAAGACAGCTCTTGCCAGGATTCAGCCAGTGACCTTGATCATGAATTTGTCAGCCTCCTGAACTCTGAGAAACAATCTGTTGTCCATAAGGCACCCGTGTATGTGTGACTGAAGGTCAAGCAGAAACAAAACAATATTACATACATTTCTCCTTGAAATCACATTTCCCAGTTCTAGAAATTATATTGTTTACAAATTCCTGACCTTGAACACGCTATTCAATAGCTCTGTTTAACTATGTAAAAAAAAATAATAATACTGGCTGCACAATGAAGTTGATGTAAGACTTAAAAATCCAGTATAGATGGCATTGGTACATGCAACCTTGATGGGATTGTATTGGAATCCTCTAGCACGTTTCTAACTCCACCATTTGGGGCAAGTCCGATTGAGCATGTCCCAAATTGTACACCTCCTCCCTCTCTTATTCCCACACTTATATTTAACAGCAATCACTTTCCAGTTAAATTTAAACACCTAAGAATAATTGTGTGTTAATTACAGAGTTCAACCAATAGTACTAGAACAAAAAAAAAATACGAAAAGGGATAAAGTATTACATTGTACATCAACAGTCAGAACAAGGGCTGATCAAGTCACTGTTTCTCATAATGTCTATTTCACTTCAACAGGTTTCCCCTTTGGTGCTCAGTTAGTTGTCGCCAACCAGGGAGAACATATGATATTTGTCCCTTTGGGACTGGCTTAATTGACTCAGCATGATGTTTTTCCAGATTCCTCCATTTTGTTGCAAATGACCGGATTTCATTGTTTTTGATGGCTGTATAGTATTCTATAGAGTATATGTCCCATACTTTCTTTATCCAGTCTGCTGTTGATGGGCATTTAGGTTGGTTCCAGGTCTTAGCTATTGTGAATTGAGCTGCAATAAACATTAATGTGCAGACAGCTTTTTTGTTTGCCAATTTCATTTCCTTTGGGTAAATTCCAAGGAGTGGGATGGCTGGGTTGTATGGTAGGGTTATATTCAGATTTCTGAGGAATTTCCAGACTGACTTCCATAGTGGCTTAGCCAATTTGCATTCCCACCAACAGTGGGTTAGTGTCCCTTTTTCCCCACATCCTCTCCAGCATCTATTGTTGGTAGATTTCTGAATGTGAGCCATTCTAAACGGGGTGAGGTGAAACCTCATTGTGGTTTTGATTTGCATTTCCCTGATGGCTAGTGATCTTGAACATTTTTTCACGTGTCTGTTGGCCATCTCACTAGTCCAAGTGATAAATTTCAGTTCACAGTTGACCACACTGATAAGTCTAAGAGTCAAAGGGATCACATAAACAAGATTAGTGTCTGCTAGTACTAACTGATAGAATAAAAACAGGGAGAGAATGATCCAACATGGGAAGCAGGATACACAGCAGACTCATAGAATGGCAGATGTCCTAAATAGCACTGTGGCCTCAGAATCAGCCCTTAAGGCAGTTAGGTCTGGCTGAAGAGCCCATGAGAGTATTTAGGCATGGAAAGCCAAGACACTCTGGCAAAAAAAAAAAACTAACTAAATGAAAGATCTCTGCGAGTGAGATCCCAGTGGAAAGAATGGGACATCAAAGAAGGAGGTACCTTTCTCTGAAGGGAGGAGAGAACTTCCAAAGGAGGTACCTTTCTCTGAAGGGAGGAGAGAACTTCCACTTTGACTATGACCTTGTCGTAATAAGATCGAAGTCGGCGAACCCAAAAGGCTTCCATAGCCTTGGCAACTCATGACTAGAGCCTAGGGTGATTACTGATGCCATAAACAAGAGTGTCAAATTGTTAAGTCAACAACAGGAGTCACTGTGTACTTATTCCTTATGTAGGATTTCTGTCCTTAATGTGTTGTCCAATGTGAAGTAATGCTAATTAGTACTGAAACAGTGTTTTACACTTTGTGTTTTGGTGTGGGTGCAAACTGATAATGTACAATGTAATACCTTATCCATTTTAGTATTTTTTTTGTTCTATTACTATTGGTTGAACTCTGTAATTAACACACAGTTATTCTTAGGTGTTTAAATTTTAACTGAAAAGTGATCCCTGTTAGGAATTTGGAAAGCATTATGCTGAGTGAAATAAGCCAGTCCCAAAGGGACAAATACCATATGTTCTCCCTGATTTAAAAAAATTTTAAAAACTTACTCGCTTGAAATCATTCATATTTGTTGCCTGGACTGGAGTACCAATAAAAGTAAACTATGAAAAAAAAAATCCAGTGTAGAGAACAGTTAGCACAGAAGCCATAAAATTTAAGTAATTCCATAAATTATAATTCTTATTAACCATTCATTCAAATACTATGGACAAAGGTTTGCAGAGGGGAGGTTTCTTTTTGTTATATTCATTCACATCTGCCATAGTTAAACAGAAATAAAATATCAGAGCTTAATATTGGAGTTTTGATATTTTATTAAGTTGTTGTAAATATTTTCACATAAATGAAAATACATTTCCATACCAAATTTTATTTTCACCTTTAAATAAAAACAAACATTAGAAAAACATTTTTGACCCTTAAACTCTGCATTTTAATTAATTATACCCCAGTACCATCAGAATCTTATTAGAAAAATCACTCAATAAATACAGAACCTGCTTAATAATTAATATTTTAAAAGTATGTTAAAGCTATTTTAGCTCGGATTTTCCTGTTATTTCCAGTAACAAACTATATATAATGATCAATATTTTTAGGTAGAGTGAATCAAAACAGAGAGTAGTTCAGCTCTCTACTGTCCAGTGTGTAGCCATGAAATATGTGAATTTTATTAAGCCCTGAAATTGGTGCTACTCCAAATTCAGATAAGCTGGAAATGTAAAATATTGGTTTTAAAAGTGCTACAAAATATTTCATTAAACTTTGATTATATCTTGAAATGTTATATTTTATACATTTATTTGTATATTTGAAGGGTATTTGTTTAAAATATAAGTAGAAATTAGATTTGGCCTTACATGCCAGAAAGATAAGTCTTCATTTTATTCTGTAGACAGCTGGGAAAATTTTAGTGGATTGCTATGATCTGATGAATGAATTTCAGGTAATTAATTTAGTGGTGTTATGTGTTCTACAATGACATATTCAAACATAGAAGTTGGGGTAATGAACAAAGAAATCCATATGAAATGTGCACATGAGATAATAATAACTATTGAAATCAGGGCAAATGGAGGCTGAAGGTAAGAGGACTATTAAAGTAGGAACAGTATTAATATGAGATAGTTTGAGATAGACAGACCTTGAGAAGTAGGATGACTGTGGAAATAGAAAAAAATTGCCTTAAATATGAGAATAATGGCATCCTTTTCTTCACACACATAGACAACTTGTGACTTGAGTATCTAAGAATTTTTTACCTCTACAATTGAATTGTCTGTGTGTCCTGATGCGTTTGCCCTGTAGTGTGTGACAATAGTGTGACTGTTTCCCCCCCTTTTTATTTTGTTTGCAATAATGACCAATGGCAATGATCTAGAGTACAGCTACACTTCTTAATAATCACCAGTGTCATTGATATATTAACGTAAGAATAGTGTATTCTTGTAAAAATTAATTAAAAGAAGAAAAATGGGAAATAACTAAGGAGTAAAATTCTTTAATAACTCTAGATGGGCCCTTGATGATATCTGGCATTCATATTATATTTCATTAACTCATTTAGCCTCCAAACCTTCAAAAAAGACTACTTAATTTCTTTCTCCTTCAGATGACATTATGTCATGCCATTCTCAACCTCATTCCTACAGAGAAACAACCAGAAAAGAATGTGAGCTTCCACCACCAAATCCATACATCTCTTAGTTTTCTCCTTTTACTTACAATACATTTTCAGTATTCCTCACTACACCTGCATATCACACTGTATAACACTCCAAATTATGAAATTCCATTTTTTTTTCCTGAACCTACTCCAATCAGGATTTGTTCTACAACTCTTATACATTTGCTCCTGTCAAGGAAGTCAGTCCTGGCTTTCCTCTGACTTCTCTCACAACTACATCTCAATCCTCTCTTACCTCCTTCTTTTCATCCAAGCATGTCAAATGTGGAACAATTAAGGCTCTTTCCCAGGATTTTCTTCTCACTGTGTCTTCACTCTTGAATTGTATTTATGCATCTGCTGGTGATTGCCAATACATATATCCTACTCTTCTCAAAACTTCAGACTATTATATCTATCTACTTGATATCTACATTCATAGTTTGATAGATATTTCAAATCTCATACATGCCAAATTGAGTGTCTCTTTCCTGTCCTCCCTGTTCTCATCTCAAAACTCGTAACTGCATTCTGCATGCTAGTTAAGCAAACAACAATAATCGCTTCTTGGCCTTTTGGCTAAGATCAAGTGTAGTAAAGCAAACAATCAAGGAGTCCTCTTGATTCCTTTCTTCCAGTTGTGCTTCTCTCACTTTCCTCCTGTCCTGTCATACTGCCCTGTCTCTGTCAGTGGCGCTCATCCCCTTGACTTTCAAACTATATCCAGACGTTGACTATTTTCACTACTTCCACTGATACTATTCTGTATCACCATAATCTCTTGCTTGGCATATTATATCAGAATCCTTAGCTTTCAATATGTTCTCAACACAGCAGTCTGGAATGTCTGTCTTGCACATGTATCACTTTACAGCATCATTCTGATCGAAACCACCTCATAAATTTTCCACATTCTGGAGTAAAAGGCAACTTCCTCACAGTGATCCATAAGGACCTATGTGATCAGTTCCCCCATTACCTCTCTGTTCTCTTCTCCATTCAGAGGTATGTTCTCAGAGAGAACTTTCTTGGCCATACTCCCCAAAGTGTGTTTCCCTACTCTGTCAATCCCTATTTTTTTTTCCCTGTTTACATTTACTTTTCACTTAAAGATTTTTCACTCTCGAACATACTGTGCCCCTAACTTATTTATCTTGTGCTGAGATTGTTGCATCTACTGAAATGTCCATACATACCTTTCCCCATTCCTTAACTGGGCTGTTTCCTTATTGAGTTTCTTGAGCTTCTTATCAATTCTGGATATTTATCCTTTGTCAAAAGCATAGATTTCAAATATTTTCTCCTAGTCTGTCAATTATCTCTTCCATTTGTTAATTGTTTCCTTTTGTGTTCAGAAACTTCTTAGTTTGTTATAGGTCCATTTGTCTATTTTTGCTTTTATTGTCAGTGCTTTTGGGGTCTGAAGTAAAAACTCTTTGCCTAAGCCAATGTCTTGGAGTATTTCACCTATGTTTTCCTCTAGTAGGTCTTAATGTAGATCCTTGATCCATTTTAAGTTGATTTCAATATGGAATGTAAGGTAGGGGTCTTGTTTCAAACTTCTACATGTGGAAATCCAATTTTCCCAATGACATTTGTTGAAGAGACTGTCTTTTACCCAGGGAATATTTTTAGCACATTTTTCAAAGATTAGTTGGTTGTACATGCATGGATTTACTTCCGGGTTGTCTGTTCTGTTCCATTGGTCTATATCTATTTTTATACCAGTAGCATGCAATTTTGATTATAATAGCCCTTTAGTATGCCTTAAAATCTGGTATCATAATGCCCCTAGCTTTGTTTTTATTTAGATTGCTTTGGGGTCCAGAGTGTGGCACAGTGGGTTTAGCTGCTGCTTGCAACAGCAACATCACATATGAGACTGTGATTTCAAGTCTCAGTTACTCTGCTTCTGATCCAGCTTCCTGCTAATGCACCTGGAAATACAGAAGATGATGGTCTAAATGTATCCACTGCTGCCTTCCTGTAGGAGATCATCATGGAGTTCCTAAATCCTGGCTTCAGCCTGACTCAACTCTGATTGTAGCCCATTTTGGAAATGAATTAGTGAACTGAGGATATCTCTCTCAATCTCATTATCTCTCCTCTCTAGTCCTTCTGCCTTTCCAATAAATATTTTTGTGTTTCAGTATGAAATTTAAGATTTTTTAATAGTTCTGTGAAGAATACCATTAGAATATTGATGAGAACAGCATTGAATCTGTAAATTACTTTGAGTATCATGGACATTTTGATAATATTAATTATTCTGATTCATGAACGAAGATATTTTTCATTTTTAATGTCCTCTTCTATTTCTTTTATCCACATTTTCTAATTTCTATGGTAGAGATATTTCACATCTTTGGTGAAATTCACCCCAAGGTATTTAAATTTTTTGTAGTTACTGCCAATGGGATTGTTCTCATAAATTCTTAGCCAGATCATTGTTGGTGTATAAGAATGCTATTTTTTTGTGTGTGCATTGGTTTCATATTATGAAATATTCTTGAATTCTCTTATCATTTCTAACATTCTCTTGGTGGAGTGTTATGGTTCCCCTACAGAAAGAACTATATGATTATCAAACAGGGATACTTTTACTTCTCCCATTCCAATTTGTATCCCCTTTCTTCTTTTTGTCTAATGACTCTGGCTAAAACTTTGAGAACAATATTTAATAAAAGTTGTGATAGTGGACATTATTTTCTGGCTCCAGATCTTACTGAAAATTCTTCCTGCTTTTCCATATTCATCATGATGTTGGCCGTGGACTTTTCATTTATTGCCTTAATGGTGTTGAGGTATGTTCCATCTATACCAAGTTTGTTTAAGGCTTTAGTCATGAAAGGATGTCATATTTTAGCAAAACCATTTTTGGCATGTATTGTAGTAATCATGTGGCTTTTATTCTTCATTATGTTGATGTGATGTATCACATTTATGGGTTTGCATATATCGAACCAGCCCTGTATCCCAGGATAAATCCCACTTGGTCAAGGTAGATGATCTTTTTGATATATGATTAGATTGATTTGCTAATATTTTTTTAAGATTTTTGCATTGTGTTCATCAGTAATACTAAAAAAATTGGTCTATACTTCTCTTTTTTGTTGTATCCTTGTCTGGTTTTGGAAATATGGTAATGCCGACCTATAAAGTAAGTTAGGAAGGGCTCCATCTCTTTCAATTGTTTGGAATAGTTTGAGGAGAGAAAATAAAATATAAATTACAAGTCTGAGACAAAACAATCCACTTGAAGATATTAGAACCTAATCTAAAGCTTTCAGAAAGGAGTATGAGAGCTGTATAGAATCTGGAAGCCATTGAGTGCAATCCAGTTTCTTTTTTTTTTTTTTTTTTTTTTTTGACAGGCAGAGTGGACAGTGAGAGAGAGAGAGACAGAGAGAAAGGTCTTCCTTTGCCGTTGGTTCACCCTCCAATGGCCGCCGCGGCCAGCGCGATGCGGCCGGCGCACCGCGCTGATCCGATGGCAGGAGCCAGGATCCAGGTGCTTTTCCTGGTCTCCCATGGGGTGCAGGGCCCAAGCACCTGGGCCATCCTCCACTGCACTCCTGGGCCACAGCAGAGGGCTGGCCTGGAAGAGGGGCAACCGGGACAGAATCCGGTGCCCCGACCGGGACTAGAACCCGGTGTGCCGGCGCCGCTAGGCGGAGGATTAGCCTAGTGAGCTGCGGCGCCGGCCAATCCAGTTTCTTAAAATTCATGCAAAATACCAAAGGTTCTTAATTTCTTACAATGTCAGCATAAAACCTAAAGTTTAGCCAGTATCTCATCCTAATTTTATTTTTTTAAATGACAAACAAAAGGAATATGACCTTTGCAACAATTCCTGTGAATTTAAACTTATAAGTTTAATCAACTCTACAAGTTCATGCCTTCTTTCATTTATCTTCATTTCTTATCATAATCATCAAGGTCTCTTAAGTAATCTTAAATAGATACTATGTGACTCATATGTGAATTCTGCAGATGATACACCAGAAAAGCCTATTTAGAGTCTTTCTTATTCATCTTGTTTTCTCTAACTGGTTGGTAGCTTACAACATGTGAAATGAATTTTCTCAGGGGCCAATTCCCACCTATGTATGGATTGTGCTGTCAGAATGTAGCAAATGAGGCTAAAAGAGGGGATTATTTCATCTACATAATGACTTTAGGATTCTTTCTATCTCTCTGCACATAACTCATAATCAAAAGATTAGCCATATATAATCACTCTATTTATGGGCAGATCAGATATTAAGAAATAGTTGAATCTGGCAGTCTTTTCTATTTGAACTACATAGAAAAGGATTTATAAAGTTTTAGAAGAAAGCTTCCAAAAGCACTGAAAGAAAGAACACAATTTTCTTGGTTTTATACAGTAAATCCTTTTTCTGCAGACAAGCTATCAGTCTTAATCATGTGAGGGGTTGTACACTGAAAGTAAGGATCAAAGTTTTGAAATAGGATGGTATTTTTAAAACTTGGCCCTTATCAAATTACCCTGTGAAAAGGTATAGACAGGATTTGAGTCTATATTTTGTCATTAAAATTTAAAATTCCCTACAATGTGCTTGCCTTTATAATTATGATTTTAACTACATCATTTGGAATACACAAAAATGTGTATTGTATATAATAATTTTTGAAATTAAACATGACTCTTGGGTATATCATTGGCAGCACTGGCTTACTAAATAGGTTTTCTTCCATATCTGTTATGTATGTATGTGTGGTTCTGGGTGTATGCATGTATTTTAATATCTTGTCTGCTGAAATTAGAGACAATGGCATTGAGAGATGGTAAATCTTAAGGATGTATAGTTATGTTATGCTTCTTCTTAACTCCCATTAACACAATTATAAAACATTTTAAATAACTGGATAAATTCATGAATGAATACATATTTGTAAATACATGTATGTGGTGAAACTGAGAACAGTTTGTCAGTGTCTCAACATGAATTACTCTTATGCCAAATTAAGAGTCATGAGATAGCTGAAGGATTGCTTGAGGGGTAGGATAAAATTTTATTGGAATAAGTTTATTTGCCTGGAGCGACCTCTTTTGAGTATTCCATCTTAAACTGGAAAGAAATTAGAATTTTGAGTACAATATTTCTTCATTCGTATATTTCTTCAACAAATAATGTTTAAGCAATTATTATGTATTAGGAAATACTCTGATATCCAGAACAAATCTCAAAAAACTCACATTCCTTTGGTGAGATAGAAAATGAATAGGTGAACTAATAAAAAATAATATAGTCCCTGATGGCAATGGTTTCTTTGGTATAAATTAAGAAGGTGATAAAAATGAAGAAGGCTCATGAGGTGAGGGTCTGCTTTAAGAACTCACTCTAGATGTCACAGTTGACTTGAAATCAAAATGTTGTGATAGATACTACCCTACTCCAAGTTGAGAACTAATGATTATGTGAACTTTCATTGTGTCATTTAAAATAATGAGAAAATGTTGGATTTGAGAAATATTTTAGAAATACAGTTTAAATATCATGCTGATGTATTTCCATAAGCTTGGAAGTGTCTAAATTTGTGAGGGCAAGTACTGGTGAAGGGGAAAGAAGACAGCATTAAGTTTGAAATTTGATTTTTTCTTTATGAAAAATAGACTTATATAAATCAAACTGCAGTGAAGGCAACAGATATAGGATAGAAACAGATATTTGGAGACATTTGTAGGTGGTTTTTAAATCCTTGAGATAAAGAAAGAGTGTCTATTGGAATCATATATTTAATATATGTTATCGATGGAGTCCTAGAATACAGCAATGTTTAAATATCAAGTCAGGAAATAAAATTAAGCAGTGTTTGAAGTTAAGGCAATCTGAGTACCAGACATCATCAGAATCAGTTGCATGAGATTTCAAAGCTAAATCTGGTATTGATGAGCTATAGTGGCATCAATACCTTAACAGCCTATAAAGGAACTAGCAGTGAGATAAAAATTGGGGTTAAATGAAACAAGTTAGTGTAATTGTCTAGTTTAGTTAGTATATTAAGTGTACCTTCAAGGATTTGTCTCATGTTCAGAAAAACAAGGGTGGAAGCCATGCACCAAATTTGCCCTGCAAGTTTGGGAACTGGATCTCTGGAGGAAAGCAGAATTCCAAATCTAGATCCTCCACATTGTCAAGCTTACTGGCTTTGGGCTCTAGCTGTATTCCTTAAGGTTGGGTAAATGATTATGAGGCTGCAATTCTTCAGATTTCCTCTTGGGTAATATCCTTGGATTTTCTTCAACTAATAATTAATGTTTTATTAATTCTTTAGAACTGAAGCAACTCTATTTACATGCGTTTTGAATTTCATTAGAATAAGCCAGGTGCCAAAAGACAAATACTGCATGTTCTCACTCATATGCACAATCTAAAAAGTTGGTCTCATAGAATCAGAATAGAATGGTGGTTACCTGTGTCTGGGAAGTCTGCAGTGTGAGCCGTGAGATTACCAAGGTCAAATTTACAGTTAGGAAGAATAACTTCTAGTGTTCAACATTACAGGACAGTGACTGTGATTAACAATAATCTATTATGTATTTCTTTTTAAAAAAATTTTATTTAAGGAATACAAACATCATGCATTTCATATATACAAATTTGGGAACATGGCAATTCTTCCCACCCTACCTCCTTCCCATTAATACTCCCACCTTTCTTCCTCCCTCTCCCATTCCCATTCTTATTTTTTACAAAGATCTATTTTCAGTTATCATTGGGGTTTTATGGTTCATAAGCCTTTGCATAAAAGTATGTATTGGGCACTTGCCTGTACCAGTTACCTTCCCAAATCAGAGTGTACAGCAATGATCAAGATCAATAATTCCTATTATCTCTGTAGAAAGAGTAAACAGACTGGATATTAGTGGAGATAACACTGTGTCTGGTAACAATAAAAATGAAGAGAATGTTGTGAGAGAGTGGTGGCTAGGGAGATGCTATTTTAGGTGTGGATGTCAGAGAAAAGCTTACTGAAGAGGTGACAATTAGAGATCAGTGATAAAAATGTAAAAAAGGGGGCCCGAGGCTGTGGCGCAGTGGGTTAACGCCCTGCCCTGAAGCGCCAGCATCCCTTATGGGCATCAATTCCAGACCCGCTGCTCCACTTCCAATCCAGCTCTCTGCTATTGCCTGGGACAGCAGTAAAAATATGGCCCAAGTCCTTGGGTCCCTGCACCCACATGGGAGACCCGGAGGAAGCTCCTGGCTTCGGATTGGCGCAGTTCTGGCCTTTGCGGCCATCTGTGGAGTGAACCATCGAATGGAAGACCTCTCTCTCTCTCTCTCTGCCTCTCCTCTCTCTGTGTAACTCTGACTTTCAAATAAATAAATAAATAAATCTTTTAAAAAATGTAAAAAAGAGGATCAGGTGTTTTAGCTTTGTGGCTCACACATCAGGTGGGTTCCTTATCCCATACTGGCATGCACGTGTTCAATTCTCAGGTCCCACTGCTGACTCCAGCTTCTTGCCAGTGCAGACTCTATGAGGCAGTGGTCATAACTGAGGTTGTTGGATCCCTGTCACCTACGAGGAAGACATGGATTGAGTTTCTGACTCCTGAAATTCAGCCTCAGCCCCAATCCAGACATTCCTGGCATTTGGGGAGTGATCCTACAGAAGGGACCATCCTCTCTATGCCTGTCAACATCTCTCTATTTCTCTGTGACTCTCAAATAAATAACTTTAAAAAAAAAAAAAAAAACTAAATGAAAGATCTCTGCGAGTGAGAATCCAGTGGAAAGAACGGGTCATCAAAGAAGGAGGTACCTTTCTCTGAAGGGAGGAGAGAACTTCCACTTTGACCATGGCCTTGTCTAAAAATTATCAGAGTCAGTGAACTCAGGGGGCTCCCATAGCCTTGGCAGCTCATGACAAGAGCCTTGGGTGATTACTGATGCCATAAACAAGAGTGTCAAATTGTTAAGTCAACAACAGGAGTCACTGTGCACTTACTCCTCATGTAGGATCTTTGTCCTTAGTGTGCTGTACATTGAGATTTGATGCTATAACCAGTATTCAAACAGTATTTTTCACTTTATGTTTCTGTGTGGGAGCAAACCGTTGAAATCTTTACTTAATGTATGCTAAACTGATCTTCTGTATATAAAGAGAAACAAAAATGAATCTTGATGTGAATGGAAGGGGAGAGGGAGTGGGAAAGGGGAGGGTTGCGGTGGGAGGGACGTTATGGTGGGGAAGCCATTGTAATCCATAAGCTGCACTTTGGAAATTTATATTCATTAAATAAAAGTTTTAAAAAAAAGATGTGATACAGAATGGTACTCTGTAAATATGCAGGATAACAGAGGAAACTACTAAGGCAACAGCAGTTAAGTGGGCATGAGCTTGATATATGAGAAAAGTCAAAGTGAGGCTGGGTTTTCATGAACAAGGCAGTGGAGGGTATGAGGTGAAAGCAAAGATGTAAGTTCTATATTCTATTTAACAAGTTAATCCTCACATAAATAATAAGAAGCCACTTTTCTATCCCTAGAACTCTAAGTTCCAGACTACATAAATCTTACTGAAGTTCCATTTTGTTAAAAAGAGAGTCAGATCTTTACTTTGCAATCCTAGGTGTTTGCGCAATTTATTTAATTTCACATCCTATGTATTTTTTCATTTTAAAATTGGACTTATGATATAAGCCTATAGTGTCAAACAGTTGTCCATACCTCATAGAATTTCTATGTGGATTAAGTTAATGTGTGTAAAACAGCTTAAACTTAATCTAACATACAGCAACCCCACATTCTATGTTACTGTTACTAATATTGGCAGCTATATTTCAGGAAAGGCAAACAAAGAGTAGAATCTTGGTTCTGTTTTAGTTGTCATCCTCAACTGGCAAATTAGCTGATATGTCTATAATACCTAGCTCACTACATTTGCTCATGTGTATTATTAACCTGACATCACATTCATACTAATGCTGGTAAAGAAAATGACTTATAAAAAGAAACACTTTGATGTCCCTAAAAGGAAATAGCCAATCAGACTCAATTTCTGTTTTTAAAAGGAAATCCTAGTGATCAATATAAAATAAACATTAAACCTCATGCTTTTTTTTTTTTTTTCATTACTCTACCTCTGCAGGACATTGTATGTCTCTTTAATGATGTTGAATGTTGCTGCCTGGCTTCTGTAATAGTAGACGCTTTTTCTGGAACATGTCTTCAGACCTTGGAGTTTCCTAGCTTAGAAGAGGGTAAAATGTGAAAATGATTCTTCTTGCTAATCCTAGTCAATCAGATACCCTCAGCTACTGCTCACAACTAAATGAGAAGTTCCATTAACTGTAGATAAAGATGTCAATGCCCAGTATTAATTCGACCATTATCAAAATGCTGCCCAGACACAAAGCAAGGTAAATGAGGATGGCCTGATGGCTTGTGAATCATTAGTCATGAAGGAGGCTTGGTGTAGCAAATAAAGAAAAAAGGAAATCAATACTGATATTTTCATCTGGAGGCCTCTGGAAACAAATTGCAAATGCCAAGCAGAGAAAACCCTAACAGATGTCACCATACACTTTGGTAAAGGGTTTAAAAGTTTTTTTTTTTTTTTTTTTTTTTTTTTTTTTTTTTTTTTTTAATCAGTGAAATTGATAACACTGACTGGCTATATTTGAAGATGGATTTCAGGCATGCCTGACAACTGCTCATTCACATAATCTTCTAGAAATACAGACTTACAAAATGCATGAGAGGCATAAATGCATTTCTGGAAAACTTACAACTGCCACGTAGAATTTTATTGAGTGGTACAGTAGGACAAGCTCACAGCACTTCTAGGAGACCTGTGAGCAGCTGAAGTTTCCATTCCTACTGCTCATGATAAGTGAGGTGCATTATTTGGCTGATCCTATAGAGCTCTAGGATATCAAAAAGACCCAGCCTCCCAGGAGAGAGAGGTGAGGGACCACACTCACTTGCAGCTTGATGAATAAGGTTCTTCTACTCCAGCAGCTGCCAGACAGATGAGCAGCTCTGAAGAGACTCCGGGCCCACAATGCAAGCTGGGCCCAGAACTAATCTGATCTAATTAAGACAGACAAGTTATGGTCCAGTAGTGTTGACAGGGTCGGGTTCCTGTAGCTTTAAATGAGGCATGTTATAATTAGTATCTAATTGAAAGTCTGGAAGTGATACAAAACTATTAGCACTTCAGAGCCTAAGACAAGGCCTGTTTAGGTCCTGGTGTGCAGTTTATTAGATTGTGAATGCCCAATTAGACTGTTACATTAAAAAAATTAGGTAAGATAACAGTTAAATATGGTTCAGAGGAGAACTATTTAAATGTACATCTATTTAGATGAGTTTCAGAGTTATATCTAAATTTTAGATTTAGCATTTTTCTTTATTTGATATCTACTATTGTGTTATGGATATTATTACACACTTCTCCTTCCAACAATGGGTAATTCATTTTCTCTTTCTGATACTTGGAGTTTAGAAGTATGCTTCTAATAAATATATAAGAAGAAATTTGGATCTCAAAGTCTTAAGTAATTCTTTAAATTATCTTTGTCCAATAAAGATGGACACTGATTTCACTACAAAAACTTCTTTATTTGTAATGCTTAATTTTAAAATTTTTTCTGTATTTTACAGTTTGACTCAGTTTTAAAGTGTATTGTAGTTATTTAGCTCTCACCCTCCCTGCCCCAAAACACAGACATATATTAAATAGTCCCATGTCTCTGGAGCTTCCCTTGGCTAACCTGGACACAATTCTTAAGACCACTCTGCTACTACTTAATGGAATTGTGGTTGCTTTTTCTCCCATTGATTCTACCAACTAGGAGTTGGAGCAGTCTCCCTATGACAAATTTTAAATACATTATTTATGGAGAAATATCTCCATCAGATGGTTGTTCGAATTAAAAACTTGTTCTTCTCTAGTGTGCTAGGCTAACAATTAACTTTGAGTAGTTTTCAGTTCTTCTTACTTAGAGGGTTGGGAATGGATCCATTCTACAGCCATCCTAGTGAAAAATACAGAATGCAATCAAATATCTATGAAATTTTGTTGTGTTTCCACCTTATCAACTTGTGATTTAATGTGAAGGTAAAGCTGAAAAATCAGATACCACATTTCTTTTCCTCTCCTCATTCCGCTCTCCTGTCAAGTCTCCTTTTGTCAGCAAGGACTTCCCTAGCGAGGAGATATAAAACGCGACTTCAACCCCTCACCTGAATCTTGATTTTTTTTCATTTCTTAGAACTTTTTACCATGTTAACATATGTAAATAGTGTATTGTCTTATTGCCTGTTTCTTTCCATAAGCCAAGGAACTTCTTTTATGCCAATGTTGTTTCCACAGTTAACCTGCGCAGTACTGGGCACATAGCAGGTACCTAGGTAAATTTGTTGAATGAATGAATGAGTTAAAGGAATGTAAAGGCAATATCTAACTGTTTGTAATAAGTTTTGGAACCAGCACTGTGGCATAGCAGGTTAAGCCTCTGCCTGTGACTCCAGCATCCCATATAGGCACTGTTTTGAGACCCAGCTGCTCCACTTCAAAGCCAGCTCCCTGCTAGTGTAGCTGGGAAAGCAGCTGAAGATGGCTCAAGTGCTTGGGCCCCTGCCACCCATGTGGAAGACCTGTAAGAAGCCTCTGGCTTCTGGCTTCAACCTTGCCCAGCCCTGGCCTATAAGGCCATATGGAGAGTAAACCTGTGGATGGAAGATATATTTTTTTAAATTTATTTGACAGGTAGAGTTTACAGACAGTGAGACAGAGAGACAAAGAGAAAGGTCTTCCTTCCATTGGTTCACTCTCCAAATGGCCACTACGGCCAGAGCTACAGAAATCTGAAGCCAGGAGCCAGGAGCTTCTTCCTGGTCTCCCATGAGGGCGCAGGGGCCCAAGCACTTGGGCCATCCTCCACTGCTATCCCAGGCCACAGCAGAGAGCTGCATTGGAAGAGGAGCAATGGGGACTAGAACCCCGTGCCCATATGGGACGCCGGCACCGTGGGCGGAGGATTAACCTAGTGTACCACAGCACCAGCCCCTGGAAGATATTTCTCTCTGTGTATTTCTCTCTTTCTGTAACTGCATTTCCAAAAAAAAAAAAAATACATAGAATTCCCTGGCATCCATATAAAAAAGAAATTAAAAAATTAAATTTTGGCTTTACATGCTGAAAATTAGACATTTCAAGAAGAATAAATGTGCATGAATAGTTTGATTTTTGTCTCAGTTGTATCTCCAATCTAAATTCTTTAAAGGACAGAAGTATTCAATCTGTTGACTTTTATTTTTCTTTTGAATTTTCATTTTCCCTACAACTAGGCTATTTACATGGCCTGCTAATTTATACCATTTCTACTATACCAGTTAATTAATGCATACATTTCTCAGTGGGAAAAACTTTTAAAAGTACTCTAATAAAATAATGTAACACATAAGAAGATAGAGTATTTCTTCTTGTAATGTGATACAGAGATGATTTTCTCCATGTAGCAGTGAACTTGTGGGAATTTATAGGTGTGAAATTAGCCACAGATCCTAGAAATATTTTGTCTGTGAGCAGGACATTCATTGCTACTAAGAGAATAAAAGAAATCAGGCTTTTTTGTCTGCAATGTAAGATTATTTCTGGTACATGTGAACATGTAGTACTTAGCATCAGTACTATTTTTTTTTTTATCTTTTTTTGTTGTTGTTCCTGTGATGTTATTTATATCAATATAGAGACATTACTTCAAAAGTGGATTAATTCACTAAAATGGATTTTTTGTAATGCAATTAAATCAACAAACAAAACTATTTTATTTCTATCATATGATGGCATCACAGCTCTTTACTTGACGTAAGAGGTTTCCAACTTTTATAAATACCTTATTTTAATGATGATTAAAACTTTTATAAAACCATACCATTTAATAGATGATTTTATATTAGAAATATATTTTAATTCTGTGAATTTATCTCTTTAAATAATTTTAAGAAATCTTTATTTTAGAGGAATAAGTTGAAAGACATGCTAAAGAATTCAGCCATTAATTAAGAATCCCAAAATGCACAGTTTATTTCAGTTTATATTGCAGTGATGTTTTAAAAGGCCTTGCATTATTTTCTGAGGAATACACTTTGGAGTTGTTTTTACAGAATGGGAGCTTGAATTTCACCAGATGTGAAATCATTTGGTTGTGTAAACACTTTTTTTTTTCTTTCTGAAATGCTCAAGGTTTCTATTTCACTTTTTAAGAAGAAGAAAAGAAATGCCTGTAAATGGATAATGTCTATAGGGTGAACTGCACATCTCACGGGGGTCCACAGCCCAGAAACACTGAGATGATTTACAATCTGAGGTAAACAGATTGGCTCAGATAACACTGGCTGATCGATGCTTCCCATCTCTCCAGCAGGAAATGGCTTGGAGAGGCAGGGGAATGACTTTTGCAAGCACTTCCTCGAATTCTGAGCTTCCCTTGACCCCACTCCCTTCTTTTCCTGGAGAATTAAGAACTGAGGAAATAAATACTCTCTCCCTTTGTTTTGAGAAATTCCTTCTAGTTCTCCTTTTCTTTATGTTTCTGCATCCGAGAGCAGAACCATTTGACAGATTTGCCTTGAACTGTCTTTTGTAATTAACATTGAGCTATCTACCCCAACAGTGAAGGCCAATGTGGAAATATGTATCTTTATGAGCTGTTATAAGTAATTTAAAGTCATATTTGTGATAAAGTTTTAGTTTCACCATTTAGTTGGTCTGAGTCAACAAAGATTCTATGACTATTTAAATACTATTTTGATCCTTATGGGAGTCTATTTCAAAAATTTCAAACTACCTTATCGCGTCTATGGAATGTGTTGTTGAATGTTGTGATTGTCCTGGGAATGAAAGACCACTGTATATTGATATCTTGAGAGGAATGAACACAAAAAATTATTCTTGCACATTTTAATCTGAATTTGAAGGTCATTTTTTCTCTATTTTGCTTATTAGCCACCTATGTTCCTCTCCCAGCATCACAGGATGTCAACAGTATAGAATAGAATTTTGAAAGCTGTTATGACATTTAAAAATTGTAAACTTAAAATATCTGCATTAGTGAAATAAAATCAAAGAAGGCATTGTAAATATATCCTATATTGATTTGTATATTTTGCTGTTAAAAAGATTCATATAATCAGTTTCAGCTTGCTTATTCCTCTGAGAAAAAAAAAAACTATCTCAGATTTATATCCTGTTACTAATTTTAAGCTTCTGCATATCTGTTTCAGTAGCCTCTTGGAGATTAAATACTCTGCAAAATGGATTCTGATTTTAACACTTTCTTCCAGCTGCTATCCTTGGCACTTTCCCATATTCTCGCCTACATCATCTGTATAAGCTTAAAATTATCAAATATATCAGAAGAAGGAAATTGTTTATGTTGCTAATAAGCCAGTACGGTCATGTGTCATTTTGTTCCCCACACTTGGGTACTATTATTTTTGTGGCAACATCAGTAGTAGATCAGTTTGAGCTTTACTCTCCCATCAGTACTACTGAAATCATGGGCAGTTTTAATCCTTCTCAGCCACAATTTCATTAGACTATTCCTTATAATCAATCCACAAAATTGTTGAAAATGTCAAAAGAAATAAAGTACATCGTCAAGCCTTTAAATTTAGAAAGAATAATACAATTAATTGTATTTCCTGACTCCAGCTTCTGAAAATAGTTTTTTGCAGTGTCTTTCCTTTTTCAAAAGTCTCCGATTGTTAAACATACAGGATGGACAAAATTAAATTTCAGCCTGTCTCAAACTGTGTATTAGATTTTGCTGGTAGGTGAACCCTGCCATTGAAACTTAAAATTATTGAAAAAAAATTTAAGATAGAGATATGCTTAACAAAGTGACTAAACAAAAACAAGGGCTATATCAAGTATTGGTTAGGATATGAAAAAAATAGAGCTTCCAGATACTTAGAATGGGTGTGTAACTTTTTAGATAATAATTTGACAAGTTTATGAGTGAAATATCCATTACAATGTAAGATAGTCATTTCACTCTTAGGTATTTACTCAAGAAAAATAAACATACACGTCCATATAAAATTATCCACTGATATTCATGGCAGCTTTAGTGATAATAATTAAACTATGGAAACAACTCAATTGTGGACATACATCAACATAAGAATAGGTTAAATATGCTATATTCATACAGTGGAATACTGCTCAGCAATGAAAAGGAATGACCACTTTATACATATAGAAGAAAATTACTATCCTGAGTAAAGTAAGTCAGGCAAGTAGTATGTTGTATGATCAATGTACATAACATTCTAGGAAGTACAAACTAATGTGTAGTGATAGAAAGTAGATTGATGCATACCAGGGGATTCCAATTCATTCCCATCAAGGTGGCATGTACCAATGCCATCTCACTAGTCCCAGTGATCAATTTCTGTTCACAATTGATCATAATGATAGGACTAAGAACCAAAGGGATCACAGAAACAAGAATAGTGTCTGCAAATACTAGCTGATAGAAAAAAAAAAAAAGGAGAGAATGATCCAACATGGGAAGTGAGATACTCAGCAGACTCATAGAATGGCAGATATCCTAAACAGCACTCTGGCCTCAGAATCAGCCCTTAAGGCATGCAGATCCGGCTGAAAAGCCCATGAGAGTATTTCAGGCATGGAAAGCCAAGACAGTCTGGGGAAAAAAAAAAAAAAAAAAAAACCTAAATGAAAGATCTCCACGGGTGAGATCCCAGTGGAAAGAACGGTCATCAAAGAAGGAGGTAACTTTCTCTGAAGGGAGGAAAGAACTTCCACTTTGACCATGGCCTTGTCTAAAAATTATCAGAGTTGGTGAACTCAGGGGGCTTCCATAGCCTTGGCAGCTCATGACAAGAGCCTAGGTTGATTGCTGATGCCATAAACAAGAGTGTCAATTTGTTAAGTCAACAACAGGAGTCACTGTGCACTTACTCCTCATGTAGGATCTTTGTCCTTAGTGTGCTGTACATTGAGATTTGATGCTATAACCAGTACTCAAACAGTATTTTTCACTTTATGTTTCTGTGTGGGAGCAAACTGTTGAAATCTTTACTTGGTGTATGCTAAACTGATCTTCTGTATATAAAGAGAAACGAAAATGAATCTTGATGGGAATGGAAAGGGAGAGGGAATGGGAAAGGGGAGGGTTGCGGGTGGGAGGGACGTTATGGGGGGAAGCCATTGTAATCCATATTCTGTACTTTGGAAATTTACATTCATTAAATAAAAGTTAAAAAAAAAGAAAGTAGATTGATGCTTGCATGTATCAGAGGGAGTGAGAAATGAAGGAAAAGATGTACAGACAGGTACAAGAAAATATTTGGGAGTGATGCATATGTTAAATTTTCTGGATCATGGTAAGAATGTGACTGGTGTATACTTAAGTGAAAGCATTGAATTATACATCTTAATTATGGAGATTTTATTTTTAAGTATGCATTGTCATTTTATTTGAAAATGGGTATATATATACATATGAGATATATCATATATATATGTATATATATATATATATATATATGAGAGATTGATTTTCATCCCCCAGTTCACTCCCCAAATTCCCATGACAGCCAGGGCTAAGTCAGGCCAAAGTCAGAATCCCAGAACGCAGTATAGGTCTCTCACAGGGGTAGCAGGGACCCAACTACTTTAGCCATCACCTACAGCCTTCCAGGGTGCACATTCACTGAAAGCTGATTTGGAAGTGGAGTAACAGGGTTGAAACCAGGCACTCAGATATGGGATGTGGGTACCCTAAGCCCCAACTTAACCACTGCTCCAAATATCCTGAATATGTGCAATTTATTGTACATCAAATATAGCTGAATTTTAATATTTTATTTTTATTCATTTGAACCAGGAACATTGGCAGGGAGAGGTCTCCCATTTTCTGGTGACTCCTCAAATGCTCCAACAGCCAGTGTTGAGCCAGGCTGAAGTAGATGGCTGAAAAACTGAGAATTCAATCTGGGTCTCCCACATGGGTGACAGGGACTGAACCACTTGAGCCATCCCTTGCTTCCATTGGCAGGAAACTGGAATCAGGATCTGAGCTGTGACTTTATCGGGGGCACTCCCATCTGCGATGCAGGTGTCCCAAGGAGTTTCCTAACTGATGTTCCAAATGCCTGCCCCTGGGTTGTATTTGCTTAATGAAAGGCATGATTGCTGCAGGGAGTCATGCCATCTCTTTTGTGATGTACACATACTTTTACCACTCATTCTAAATTAATATATTCCAGAATTTGCTCTATCACCAAGCCAATAAGTTATTTCTTTGATATTACTCCACTGCCAAGATAATAGAAAAAAAAGTTAACCTGGATTTTGTTTTGATTAACTAATAATCCCCTTCATCTATTTAATGCATTATAAAGGGAACGACTTTTACTTCTAAAACTTCATTTTATTGTTTAAGACAAATGGGAGTTTTTTTTTTTTATAAATGAGACTTAGGAAACTGAGGGCTACAAAAAAAAAAAATGTTTGTACACCATTCTCTTAGAAGGCTTTTGTAATTCTCATAGAACACATGACAGAAGTTTTAGTTTTCCTTTCCCACTCTGGCCTCAACTTTCACAGCTCAACCACGTTAAGTACTTTCTTGGATAGTTTTGTTCATACTTGGCAAATAAAAGGAATTATATTCTCCATAACTATGGCTAAAAGATACCCATGATTGAGGTCAGAGTTTCTCTGCAGTTAATATTAAAGTAGAATCAAAATCAAATCCAACACCACACTTAAATACCCCTACTAGATTTCCCATTTCTTTCTCGTTTGTTCATATGATGCCAATTAAAGCAGTGACTGGTGCTATGATCGATATATTCTTGTCTCTGAACTTCCATTACACCAGATTACATAGTGTTGTAAATACAAATAAAACTAAGAACCAAAGAAAAATCTTTAGTTTCTCTTCCTTTAAAATTACTAAACATTTTTTGAATGTCTAAATATACAATAACTTGGTTTGTTTCATCATTTCAGTAAAAATGAAAAGAAAGAGTAAGAATGGCTGAGCTGACTCTTGGAAGCAACTGATCACAATTTGATTAAAATGGCTAACCCTACACAGAAAGCATAAAATAATACAGCCCCAAGTGAGAGGATTAGAAAATGAGTTCAATTTAGTAAAAGAAAAATTTTAAAGAATACACTTACAACATACCTATCTCCAAAAAGCAGCCTGAACCAAGTAGAAATAAATGGAATAGTCTGGTATTTTAGGTAATCTTGACTTCTTTCAAGGTTGTGCTCAAAAGCCGAGTATAAATTGGAGACAATATCATTCTCAGCTCTCATCACTTTATTTTGATTTAGCGAACCCTATCAGGTGGCGAGCAGTGTAAATGTGGAAATACTCAGAAGGAAGCAGAGTCGTGTATGCCAAGGAGAGCAGAGGTTGATTAGATTACTCAGACATGTGTATGGCGTGTATAGTTCCTGTACTAACATTCAGTTCCTGGAATTTTGTCTGGCCCCTTCATTTTACTTTGGCCAAAAATAAACCCTGTGTGCTGTATCTGTTCTCATTAACCATTTTACTTATCTCCTGATTGGAGCCTTGTGGAATGCAGCTTACACAAAGGCAATATTGTAGCTGGTGTAGTGGGTAGAACTGGGTCAAAGAGACCACATTTATGTACCCGTTCTAAATTACCATGCTTGTGTACTAGAATTTTATTATATGAGTTTTATGAAGTCAGAAATCTTTTTTTTTAACCAAAAATTTGTTTCCCGGAAACCAATATCACCTATTTCTTATTTTCCATAAATATGCCTTGAAGGATGGTTCCCGGCCTTTATAGGAAAATACCTTCCTTGTTTTTAATTGCAGCTTTGAAGTATTTGCTATCTATTTCCATCCATTGGAATGATCCTTATTTTTTATTATTTTGAAGATTAATAAAATGTCTCCATCTGTTGGAATGCATATGGTTGTTTTAGGTGAACTAATGAAGAAAGCCAGGGGCAAATATTTATTCACAGAATTAGAAAACTACAGAGGATGAAAGGCCTAGAATTTTAAAATTGTTACAAATAGGGGATATTCTCTGGCATGACGATTTCTTGAAGAACAGTGTTAGCAAATGTCTTCTCGTGGGGAGTGACTGTGTCACAGTTTATGAATTGAAACTCTGCACTCAGCCACACTTCACAACACCATTTACTATTTGCAATATATTTATCTTATATTAAAAATAACCTTCATTTACTTCTTGGATTTTATTTTCTTTTTACCTAAGTAATATTCTGAAGGTTGCAAGATCTCTCTGATAACTGAGTAGGTCTCTAGGATTACATGATCTTATTGTTTCAATTTTTTAAACTTTTTATGCTTCAAATTTTTAACTTTTTATTATCAGTCTTTGGTCAGCTGCACCTCAGTTCTTTTACTTTCAGTTGTAAACTCTCAAACTTTTTAATAGATTCCATTGAATTGGCAAGATTTCATATAAACATGTAAAAAAAACTCTTGTTTTCTCATATGTCCTCCCAATTTAGAAAATTGTTTCACCTCAATTACTATATTTCCAGTAAAAATTGGTATATTCATAACCAAACACTTGATATTTACAGTTTTTTTTCAATTTTTATCAAATAAGGATGGTAGCAATAATAATCTAAAAAATATTTGCATTTTGGAAAAGTCTATATTGTAACAAGTGAGACTTATTTGCATAAAAATAATAATGATGCTATTCACCATTGGTCAGGAACTAAGACAAGTGCTTTACATATCTTCATAATTCTCCATATACTGAATATTAATCCCCTTTTCTGGTGAGGTACTCAAGGTTAAAAGAGTTAAATGAGTAACTGAACATCACACTGTAGTCAATGTTGCAGTCAGGATTCAAACTACATTTCTGTAATTTCAAAGCTCATGCTCTTTCCTCAAAATTCTTTTTTTATCTAAATAATTTATTTTAAAACATGAAGATTAGTCTCTATAAATGATTCGGTATACCTTATGGTATACATTTGGTTATGAATAGAGCTGCATTATCTCAAATAATACTGTGCAGTTATATTACACAAGAATGAAGATTCAATTTAAAAGAAAGTATGCAGCTTCTTTGTAAGTTGTATTTATTAAATCTGCTTCATGTAAATGTCAAACTATTCTCAATATGACGGACTTACAGGAACTCTTGTTATTGTACACAAACATTAGATTTTTATCATGGTAGGTATGTTTAAAATCATTGTCCTTCTGTATTCAGATATTTTAGCAGTAAAAAAATTTAACTTGTAATTCCCTTCTTCAAAAGAGACACACCTGGAAATTTTCAAATGAAATCCTTCATAGATTATTCAATTAGTGGAATTTAATAGTAAGGGTAAATCCAAATTATTTTTCTGCTTATTAAAAAGTAACTGAATAGCTGTTGTAATGAAGAACTTGCACTTGTAATATATAGGTGTGTATATATATATATATTTGTTTATTAGAGCTTTGTTTATGTGCCTTTATTTCACTAGGAGAAACCAAAAGCAATTTTTTTAAACTAATGATTTTAACTACTATAAAAACTGTTTAAGAAAGCCTGGCATCCTGTTTCAAAGTGCCCTAATATAGGAAAAAGAAACTCTACTCTTGTGCTAAAGTAACATTTCATTACTATTTGCTAAAACAATGGTTCAGTCTTTTCAAAGGGACCATAAAATAGAGAAATAGAATGTAATACTGAAAAATTCTGACTCAACCCTGCTTCCTGAGGGGAGGCATATTATCATCTATAATGTGCTTGATCCCTCAGTTTCGCCAGGGTCAGAGACCATTTTTTTAAAAAAAGAGAAAAACTGAATAAAGAGGGTAGAATTCACTAGGTGGGGGAGGGGAACGATGTACCTTTAAACCCAAAGGCTTTTTGTTCGTGTGTTGCCAATCAATCATGCCAGCTGGAGTGGTTATAGGTTACTCTTGATGATCTGTTTTCACAAAGTCCTCAGAGAATTTTAACCATAAAAGGACTGTCCCCTCCTCACCAAGTGATATATAAAGTGAACTGACACTAAAAAATAATATATTTCCACATCACGGAAGTCTATAATGTTGAATTTAATTTAAACAATTATCAGTATGAGAACAATATTTCTCTGTTTCACTAATCCTTGTCCAAAGTATTTCACATAGAGTGAAGCATTAAAGTCCAAACATTAGATTCCTTAGAGAATACCTATATAAAATATAGAAAATAAAAACCGATTTTCTTAGGTTTTTTCAAAGAATGTGTCAAATGATTTTCATTGCTAGGTGCATTCCATTACATCATATAATACTACACAGATTTGGATTTCTGAGGTGAGATGATAAATATTGCACCTCCAGAACACCATTGATTAAAAGAAGACCTTAGCAATTGACTTTATGGAATAATGTTAGTCGCCTTCCCCTGTTAACAATATGGTAGTAAAAGAATGTCACCAGAGTTCAATAAAAGAAATATGTCAGAATATTTAGAACAATTGCATTATACAACTTAGAGAAGTGGTATTTTGTTTACATGAAGCATCCATTTTTCATTTCTTTCTCCCCATGGGAGCTAACATAAATCAAAACAACTCAAATGTTTTTAATTTCAGTGTGAGATCAGCAGCTGTTCCCCAGAACTCCAGTTGCCGCAAAAGAGGGAATTGTGTGAGTCACAAGTCACATAGACAAAGTAGCAAGATCTAGTTACATACTATGATACTTACTGTGCATATGCCCATTAGAGATCACAATAACAAAGAATTGTGTTTACTTAAACTCACAGTTTTGCAGAAGTCAAACAGTTATGTAATTGTCCCTATAGCACTGTGAATCATGATGGTAGAGAAATGTAATCAATTAGTGACAAGCTCTTTTGATGTACTCTATAGTGGGTTGACATAACAAATGACCCATTGAAGAACACTGGGCTAAACTAGACTGCTTAAAAGGAAATTGAGTTCAAGTGAACATTTCCAACAGTTTATTTTGAATGTTTATACTTTATGCAGTTCCTAAAAAATGTATAATTAGGCTATCTGCTTACTTTTCCAGAGGAAAGTAAATTGGAGAGTTTCATCTGAATGCCGACAAAATCTTTTATGTTTTTTGAAAACAAAGAATTCAAAAGCAACTTATTAGAGCAAATATAGAATTGAGAATTAGACCTTGAGATTTTGTTATAAATCTTAAGAACTAAAGTTGCCTTCAAGGACTATGATAACATAACATTTTCAAATAATCTGCTGTAACTTTATGACTTAAAAAACAGTTTTCATAAGATTAAATATAAAAAAAGAATATATATTGTTTTGCCTTTTACAATTAGAACACCTTTTGGAGTGCACACAAAGAGAATGGTGACCAGAAAAATCGCATTACAAATATGACCCTGCTTCAAAGTCAGATATTCCATAGCGCTTGGCCTTGTTTTCTGAACCCCCTGTAGAATTTAGGGTCTTCAGAAGAGACTATTCTGACTCCTATGACCTCTATTTTAAATTCTAGTTGGAAATGTGGTCTAAACTAGTCACATACATTCCCTCAAAACAAGGTAAATCCATATCAACTAGCAGTCTATATAATTTCTGCTTTCTGTGCAACCCCAAAACTTGTACAGAATGAGGCTGGTTAAATCCAGCTTAAAAGCTTGTTCACTACTTGATGGACAGCAGGTTTCTACATTGAATGAATGTTCGTTTTCTTCCAGAAGCTAAATGTCATCTTAACACTGCGATTCTGTTGCAGAGTCCACTCATAGAATATTGCCATTAATCACCTAAGTACTGTATATCTGGTAATTGGCCCACCTGTAGTATTTTGATATCATGTAAAACATGGCTCATTTCTTTATATTGTATTCCCTAATCTAAGGAAAATCAATAATTAATGCACTGTTGTGTTTCATCTTAACAGTTAAATGTGGTAATAAATAAATATCTAGGTGATTGATCTAATTCTTTTCAGAAAGTTTTAGATGCACTTTCATAGGAAGATACTTCTTCCACACTTACCCCAAGATGAACTTGAGAATGTTATTATTCCATTCTTCATCTTGATTGCCAAAACCTAAATTTGGTATTCAGTCATTGCTGTTGGATATGCATGTATGGATTTCATACTAGCTTGTATCTTTTTTCACAATTTCCTTTTCCAGTTTTATCTGTATCCATATATATGTTACCTTAATCATTTTAATTTTAAAAAGCAAAACTTACAATTCAGACATATGCAATTTTAGCTTCACCTTTATGTAAATCCGCCAAAATCCATAATTTTCAGAGCATCATTATTATGTTCTCTTTATTATTGTTTTCGAGGACTACTAGAGAAATAATTTTGCCTCGTAAAAAGAACTGAACTTTCTGTTTTTCCTTTTTTTTTGCCTGAATGGCTGTGCTATGCTTTTTATCTCAGTGGCCAGAAATAATGACTATATGATACAGCGGCACAACAGCTATGCAGACCTTAAGAATGGGATGGGTTTTTAAGCAAGATCCTTTCTATACATTCAGAAATTCAACTTTTTTTTGTTTTTTGATCAAATATTTTTTACTTTAAATTTTTTTTTAAATTTATAGAAGGTGAACAAATTTCATGTATTTCATATATACAGATTTAAGAGCATAATGATAATTCCCATGCCATCCTCCTTGCCACCCAAACTCTCACCTTGCCTCTCCCCTCCTTTTTTATTTTTTCATTTAATTTTTACAGTGATAAACCTTCAGTTGATTTTAGAGTCACAAGCTTAAGCCTCTAACAAATAAAGAATTCAACAAGTAGTACATAGGAAAAACCATTCCAAACGAGTATAGAGAAGGGCTGTATATAATAATCAATCTCAAAATGTCAGTTTCACTCATATAAATTATATTTTTGGGTTCTGAGGGGAATACATATGATATTTGTCTTTTGGTATTGGCTTATTTCATTAAGTATAATGGTTTCCAGTTGCATCCATTTTATTGTAAAAGACAGGACTTCATTCTTTTTCGTGGCTGGGAAGTATTCCATTGTGTGTATATACCACTTTTTTTTCTTTTCTTTTTATTTTTTAATTTGACAGAGTTATGTAGTGAGAGAGAGAGAGACAGAGAGAAAGGTCTTCCTTCCATTGGTTCACCCCACAAATGGCCACTATGGCCGGAGCTATGCCAATCTGAAGCCAGAAGCCAGGTGCTTCCTCCTAGTCTCCCATGCGAGTGCAGGGGCCCAAGCACTTGGGCCATCCTCCACTGCCTTCCCAGGCCACAGTAGAGAGCTGGACTGGAAGAGAAGCAACCGGGACTAGAACCCAGCGCCCTTATGGGATGCCGATGCCGCAGGCAAGGGATCAACCAAGTGAGCCACAGCACTGGCCCCACCACATTTTCTTTATCAATTCATGAGTAGATGGACATCTGAGTTGGTTCCATATCTTAGCTATTGTGAATTGAGCTGCAGTAAACATGGCAGTACAGGTAACTTTTTCATATGCTGATTTTATTTCCTTTGGGTAAATCCCTAGGAGTACGATGGCTGAGATCTGGTAGATCTATTTTCAGATTTTTGAGGACTCTTCATACTGTCTTCCGTAATAGTTGCATTAGTTTAAATTCTTACCAGCAGTGTATTAGGGCACCTTTTTCCCCAAATCCACAGAAGCATGTATATATGTTTTTTGATTTTTGGATGATAGCCATTCGCATGAGGTGAAACCTCATTGTGATTTTTACTCACATTTCCCTGATGGCTAGTGATCCTGAGCATTTTTTCATGTGTCTGTCCACCACTTGAATTCCGTCCTTTGAAAAATGCCTGTTCATGTCCTTTGCCTATTACTTGACTAGATTGTTTTGTTGTTGTTGAGTTTCTTGAGCTCTTTATAGATTCTGGATATTAATCCTTTATCTGTCGCATAGTTTGCAAAATTTTCTCCCATTCTGTCAGTTGCCACTGTACTTTGTTGAATATTTCCTTTGTTGTGCTTGATGTAATCCCATTTGTCTATTTTTGCTTTTATTGCCTATGCTTCTGGAGTCCTTTCCAAGAAGTCTTTTCCTATGCCAATGGCTTACAGACATTCCCCCTAGGTTTTCCTCTAGTAATTTGATGGCATCAAGTCATAGATTTAGATCCTTGATCCATTTAGAGTTGATTTCTATCTATGGTGTAAGGTAGCATTCTTGTTTCATACTTCTGCATGTAGAAATCCATTTTTGTCCCTTCCCCAGGGATTGATTTTAACTCCTTTGTCAAAGATTAGTTGGTTGTAGAGGCATGTATTAATTTCTAGGGTTTCTATTATGTTCCGTTGATCTACATGTCTATTTTTGTTACAATAACTTCCCTGATATGTTGTGAAATCTGGTATTGTAATGCTTTCTGCTTTGTTTTTGCTGTTTAAGATTGATTTATCTATTCAAAGTCTCCTTTCATATGAAATTTTAGTATCATTTTTTATGGATCTGAGAAGAATGTCATTGGTATTTTGGTTGGGATCTCACTGAATCTGTAAATTGCTTTGGGTAGTATGGAAATTTTGATGATATTAATTCTTCCGATTCACAAACATGGAAGATTTTTCAATTTGTGTCTTCTATTTCTTTATTTAAAGTTTTGTAGTTTTCATTGTAGTGATATTTTACATCCTGGATTAAATGTATTCCATGGTATTTAAGTTTTTGTAGCTTTTGTGAATGGTACTGATCTTGTGAGTTTTTACAAGTACTTTTTATGGCACAAGCACTTCTTGTGCAGGGAATTTCATCCCAAAATTATCTGAATTGTTTTTCTTACAGTATAATTTTGGATTTCAATTTAAAGCATCATAGTTTATCTCTTACATTCTGAATCCATGAACATCAACACTCAGAGTCACCTATTATTAAATTTTCCAAAATCATGGTTGATAAATGTGATCAGATTTCTCAATTCTGTGTGGAAAACTTGCTGTCATTTGCAGTGATGTATTACAGGAACATGTATAATTTTCTAGAGTCTAATTAGTTTCCAACTGAAGCAATGTTTCTGGAAGTTTATGAAAGTCCAAAGGTGAACAAAATTCACAAACATTTATATAGCAGTAATATATTTTCAATGTATAATAAGTCCAGTACTGTGCTGGGCACTGAAGATATAAATGCAGTTGTAACAGCACATATTTTTGAGCTCTTACACTCCCCTAGAGTATTCTGGGGGTGGATCATGGTAGTATATAACTAGAGAAATTACTAAGCTGGATAAATGTTATAAGATTTCATTACAGAAGCTTAAAATATTTATGAGAGCTACAGAAAATATAAAAAAATATAAAAAAGGTGCACACCTATGTTAGATATTGAAGGAGAAATTTGAAAGTTACCATGCAAAAATAAGAGAGTATCTGATATAGTCAGAAATACTACAGGAGCTGGAAAATATCCAGACAAGGTGTGGAGAGGGATGAGATGAGATGAGACTTAATTTGATGTGGCTTAAATTATGAAAGTTTCAGTATGCTATGATGAGATCCCAATCAGGTGCCAACACTGTGAAGTGTCTAACATAGTAGACTCAAAGGAAAGCAATAAGAAAAAAAGTTCAAAGTGTTGCCAACCAGTTGTACTTCAATTGAATTTTTTAAAAATTTTTTCCAGGCGGAGTTAGACAGTGAGAGAGAGACAGAAAGGTCTTCCTTCCGTTGGTTCACTCCCCTAATGGTCGCCACGGCCGGCGCTGCACCAATCTGAAGCCAGGAGCCGGGTGCTTCCTCCCAATCTCCCATGGGGGTGCACAGACCCAAGCATTGGGCCATCCTCCACTGCACTCCAGGGCCACAGCAGAGAGCTGGACTGGAAGAAGAGCAACAGGGACTAGTACCAGGCGCCCCAACGGAACTAGAACCCAGGGTGCCGGCACCGCAGGCAGAGGATTAGCCAAGTGAACCACGAGGCCGGCCATGTTCAATTGAATTTTAAAGCCAAGTGATTAGGGAAATAGAATTGTGAGCAATAGGGCGTTCAATTTTCGTTTTGGAATTTTGAATACAGAATAACAAATCTGTATATTGAAGACACAGAATTTAGATGAAATGAAGTTAAGTCTGTTGTCAAGGTTCAAATGCAATTTTAGGCTCACAGCTTTTGGAACCCAAGAACCAAATTTGTAGACAAATTTTACACATGGTTATTTATACCCTCCAGGATAAAGGCAGGTGACTGAGTAAGAAAAAAAAATAATAATAAAGTCCATCATCTTTTGTTATCTTGTTGAGTGATCAGGAGATAATCAGATGAAATCATGGGATATGATGGGATATGATCCAGAACAGAAAAAAAAATCTTTGAATAAAGGTGGGAAGGAAATAGACTGAAAGTAGAAGCATGGAGCAAAAAGAATGTAGATCATATATCCTCATCACAAGAAACAAAGATGTTTTAAATACAGCACTCTATCAAAGGCAGGTATAGGTTGGTTGTTCTTTGAATAGAGCAGGAATTAGTTACTGATAAGATTAAGATAGTGTTCTAGGGAAAACATGAGGCTACAGAAGAGTGAATGTGTTCATCACAGAGAGAAGGGTCTATAGGTCAAAATTCTGGTTGGTAGGGGGAGTATTTTAAAACTGAGTAAGTAGATTAGGATTTGCCAGAAATGAATAGGATAAAAAGGAAACACTGGGTTACACAGAGATTAAATACTATTGAGTTGAAACAGACCTGATGTTGAGCAAATAGGAGAGATGGACTTCAGCATGTTAGGTTTGATCATGTTTGAAAACATATTATCCATAAAGACCATGAGTATAAGGGAGGCAGGCAGTTAAATAAGGAAAAGAGGAAAACAGGAGAAAATTGCATGGTTGGACATTCCGTTAGAATTTTAGTGACAAAGGCCTTTAGTCTTTGGTCTTGCTCTTAATGTGTGCCCCCAGATAGGTCCTTTAGCTATTCAAACTACACCTCTTCTTGCTGATGGACATCACAGAAAATTGTGTTTCATCCTATGTGCATGACCACCTGCTAATCACAATGCTCTTGGGTAATAAGGCATATTTTCACTCTAACAGAATATGTTATTTGGTTAGCACATCCTAAACAAAAGGTCCAAAAATGGCTCTGGAAATCTTTCTGCAGTCACAATAGTTATTTTATGTTATTTCTATATCTCCATTACATGTATGGTATTTTAATCAAGCGAATTAAGAGAAAGACCAAAGATAAATCAGATTGCTTGCTTAGCTGTTGAGTATTAGCTACCCTACAAGCATAATGCACAGATTAAATCCAAGCTTGTATTTCTCCAGATGAGAAAGGCTACCATTGTATGCCTGAATGTCAGACTGAGACAACAAAAGTGGTAAAACATTTCATCCAAAAGGAAATGGAGATAGCTCATTAGTTTGAAGGTTTACTTTAGTTTCCCTCCACCAATAAAATTCTCAAAACATATCTTCATTAAGTGCTAAACACAAAAATTGTAGTTTATCTGCTTGATGATATAGTCTTGAAATTGAAACAAATGATGCTGTCATCAAATCCAGTGATGCCATTTTTCTTTTTATTATGATTTTAATAAGGAAGAACATCTTAATGTATCGTTACACTTCTACCAAAGGAGGCACTTTACAGAGAAATTTTTTATCTCAAAAACTAATTTTGCCTGGGCTTAGATTGAACATTGTAGAAAATTCGGATTTCTTCTTCTTAGATCTTCCTTGTCTCTTACATATGGAGCAAAACACACTGATAGCCAGAGTGCCAATTTTCATTTCATGGAAAGGCATGGAATGTTTGTTATTTCCCTGAAAGCATTAAATGTCTTTCTCAAAATTTGATATCATTTCCAAATGGTAAAAAACTAATAAAGCAATTCCTTTGGGGCAATAAATTGACTCTATACAAATGAGAAGAATAACATACATTCTTGCATTTGGGTTCTACACTCTTGGAGTACTATCTAAAATGAGTAGAAATTGGAAACACTGTGAACACATAAAAAGACAATAACAGGTGAGGAGAAATAAAATCCTCGATGTTAACAATAGTAATAGATATTGCTACAGAAAGGGGGAGGTCATTTAACTGGGCAGATGTAGCATGCTGAAGGAGGCTGGCCCAATAACAAGTTTACAATGTTGAGGAAAGATGGATTGTTCAAGAGGGTTTTAGCATCTGGCTGCCTTGAATGCAAACATTTCCAGATTTTCTTCCAAGATTACCACAGAGCAAACTCTGTTGTACTCAACCTTGCAATTAGCAAAACACAACACATATATACACATCAAAAGAAATCATGAGTTTGAAATATTCTAAAGTAAGAACGCTGAATGTGGAGTTGCAGTGTAGTTTGTTTGTTTGGTTGGCTTAGTCAGTTTGTGGCTTGGGCTTTACATTGGAAATCTTTAAACTTAACATTAGGAGTTATGATACTTTGTCAAGGCTGGTCATTTAGAAAAGAATAAAAAATGAGGTCATTCGAAAGGATTTCCTCAGTTTCAGAAGTGGAGTAATAATAGTAAATTATAAGTACCAGGGGAATGTACTTTCAGGACTTTTAAACTTTTCACTATGAAAAAGGAAATGGCATGGTATATTTTTTTCTATTATTATCAGGTACAAAGTGGGAAAATTGAATGAGATTTTTACTTCTTAGGGAAAATAATTAGAAATCTCAGTAAATTTAATTAATTTACCATATAGTTGTGGATCTAGCTGAATCTTTAATTAAATTTCTAAGATTAAAGTGTATTATCTTACATATACCCCCATGCAAAAAATATAAATATATATATATACATACATATAAATAAAGAGTTGAGGTTTTTTGTTTCACTTTGAATGACCAGGGTGTTCTTAAATGTCTGTCTGAATTGAATTGAAATCAACAATATGTATAAAATATGACTATGCCATAAAGAAGTGTGTTAGACATTTGGTGTAATCGGTTAAGTTGCCCTACTTGGTGATGCCTGCTTATCATTTTGGAGTCTCTGGGTTCAAGTCCTGACTTTGCTCTTAATTCCAGTTTCCCACGAATGCACACACTGGGAAGTAGCAGGTAAAGGCTCAAGTTGTTAGGTACCTGCCCTCATGTGGAAGACCTAGATGGAGTTCCAGGCTCCTGGCTTTGATCTGACATTTCCCCTTCTATTGAGGACATTTTAGTAGATAATAGATTTCTCCTCTTCTCCTCTTTTCTTCTCCCCTCCCACTCCCCGCCCTTCTCCTCTTCTCTCTATCTCTTCCTTTCACTTTCAAATAATAAATAAATGAAACTATTTTTGAAAAGAGAGGAAAATATAGCTTCAAAAAATAAAATTCACTCCTCTAGGAGTTACATCTCACATTAAGGAAATAGAAACATACATATCCAAATAAAATACTTATATGCTTAATTTACTTTATCTTTCAATTATAACTCAGCAAGAACAACTAAGTGATAAAGGCAGGAATAAAAATTGATAGGGGGTAAGTTGTAGAAAGTCAAAACATGTAAAGAAAAGAAATGAACAAGATTATTGGTTATAAACACTGGAAGGAGACATGTCAATGTGGAACACGGGTGTATCAACCTCGTAATATTTATTTCTGAAAGATAGGGGCAACTGTATCATCACCGTGCTTCTAATTTCTCTAGGTCCTGTAAAACACCCTTAGGAATGGAAATACAAATGACTAGTGTGCTCTTTCGGTATGTTTATAATAGCATTTTTCAGTATCTTTATCAGCATGAGAATATTCAGTACAAAAAGGAAAGGGGAATCATGGAGTTTCCATATGTCTGGAAATGACTAGGGACCGTGTCTCCTCTGCCATCTGTAACTTAAACTTGACTGGTAACCCAGGCAAGAACTGAAGCAGAGAGATTGATTGGTTATGCCACCAGATTAAATGTCGGCATTATCGACACAGGACAGAGGATACATCCACAATGAAGAGCAAAACTCCATGGGCCCAAAACATGTCCAAACCTTGAGATTTTGTGGATATAATTTAATTCAGATGTTGCACTGGTCTATTGTGTGTTCTTTTCAACATCCTGAAGAATTTAGTGTTACCATTTTATGATGTCATAATCCTAAATTCTTTATAGGATCCAGTGACTCATTGTGCTCTGGAAACCTTCCCCAAAATTGGCATGCAAAAGGACATATATGGACTATGATGTCACCACTTGCATACAAAAGATGATGGTGAAATGTTTGGAAAAGTAGCTTGTGTCTTGATTTCATTGTGATTGAACTTTATATACCAGAGTATTAAATGGTTTGCACTCATCCTTAAAAGTTATGTGGATTTGAAATATATATATATATATATACCACATATATATATATATATATACCACATATACATTGTGTATGTGTATGTATGTGTGTTTGTGCACATGCACATTCATTCACCACCCATTTTGAGATGGCACATTTTTATCAGACAGGCAAATGCTCCCCTCCACCACTGGAGCTTAAAATCCAATCATTCCTTGTTCTTCCCCTCTCTCCCTCCACAGCTTCAGAGCAAACAGATAAGCATTTAAATGTAGTTCAGCATTTAAGATCAGTGGGTCCAGTCATTCAAGGGATTTTTCATATGAGTAAAAATAACCTTCTGGACCTTAGTTCTTAAACTTGGTTTTCATCAGCTTCTGTGTGACATTTAATATGGAGAACATTTTTATTGTCTTTTAGTCAAATTGAGAATAATTGCATTTCCACAGACTATTCTATCAAAGTGTGAGCAAAATAGAGAAAGTGATTGGTAAACTGCAGTCGAGAATGTGTACAAAGTATAACACCAGTTTTTGAAAAGAATTTTCATGTGAAAGATGAAATTGGCTGGTTAGTCATCCATTAAAAATAAATACGCACTCCTTTTCAGAAAAATGTTAGTGGACATCTGATACTTTCGTTGATTATGAGTGCTTGTAGCATTTACTTTGGGGCTTTGTGTTTATTGATTAAACTCTTTCATCCTTGTCTTCCTTACTTATATTTTAAGGCCTTGCCTTTATGCTAAAGTCTTAATGAGGTACAAGTTTATACATAGCTGGCATTTAATGTACTTGTCAGAAGAGTCCCCAAATCATGCAAATAAAATTGGCATATTTTACCATCCCCCTGTTGTTATTTCTTACTTTTCCTTTACCTCATGTATTTTTCTATTTTTTTATTTCATTCAGTTATATTTTTAAATATTGATATTTTAAGTATAAACAATTATAAGTAATGATATTTAAGCATATCTACCTCTTTCCTTCAAAGATTCAATATATTAAGTTTACATTATCTGACTTCTTGGAATTCTAGGGCTTATATGTGTTAGGTTATTGAGAGACCCCAGGGTTTAATAGTCTTTGCAAAATATTACCCAATTTCCTGTATCCTCTCCCTTAGGATGAATTTCACAAAACTTCTGCAGAGCTAAGGAAAAATCTAGGGCTTTGATATGTCTCCTTGGCCCTGCTTCCTGTTTTATTGCACAGCTTCCTTGAATGGTCCCATAGTCAAGACTTCTTTTGTGCCTCTGGGTATCACTCAAGACATGACCATGACGGGACAGATAACATTCCTTGCATTGCTAATTTTAGGCACAGATTGTATGGTTAAAATGAGACACTCATATTCTGGATTTAAAGGGCTATTCTATGTGAAGTAACTCTATAACCTTTGGCCTATTTAGTAATGCTATGGGAAATTACAATTATATACAGGTGCAGGCAATATGTTAAGAAAAACATTGCAGAGGTTAGTTTACTTTCCATGATTTCATGTTCTTCCACGGGGGCTATAGATTTTAAGTCAAGTGAGTGTGAGATTTAATAACTCTTCCTCCTCCTTGCTGTTTTTTTAAAAGCTAAAATATTACCTTTGAATAGCTTTAATCAGTTAACCATATATAGATGTTGGAATAGATGTTTTTGAATAATATGCTGATTTATAAATCACTAAAAATGTTAAAATTTTAAGTATGTTCAGTTATTCAAAAATACATAATGTTAGTCATCTAAAAATCAAAATAACCACTGAAACAAGTTTATAGATCTAAGTTGGCATGGAAAATATTTTAAAAATGGGAATAATAGGAAACAAACTATTGTAGTGAAACATGTAACTAGAGTTGCTTTTCCAGCCTGTTTGTTCACCTGTTATAAGTATATTGAATAACTAAATTATCTTAAAAGTAATATTTCATCACCTTCTCCATAGTCTTAGTTTTCATCACTTTATTTCAATTAAAAATGAAGATTCATGAATTAAGATGACCAATCAATCGTGTCATTGGATTTGTTTTAGACACATTCTCCTTTTAATCAAATATAGATAAACTTCTATATATAACTAAACTGCTTGCTAGAATTTGCTGATTTTACATTTATCTTGATATTATTTTAAGGCAATTTCAACTCAGTTGTTTTTTCTTTTCTTTATGCACCTTTACAAAATAACTATTTTACAACAATTACCAAAATTGAAACAAAAGTTGATATTTCATACTATAAGGTATTTTGACTACATAGTATTTTTATTAAATAATGCTTTCTCTATAATTAGCTTATGCTTTTATTGCATAAGTTAAATAATTTGTTATCACATAACCTTTTAGTAATGGCAATGTGTATCAAATAGAAATAGATACATATGTTCAATATGGATATAATACCTTTTCTCTTTTTTCACTACATGAAAAAGATCCACAAGTTACAGAACTTCACATCAGAATGGCTTTTTAATTACTCAGTGGTAAATGTGGACCCTCTTTGATATTTGTTCCTTGAAATGAGTGAGTAGAATGACTACTAAGGGTCAGCCAATTGCACAGGAATATGGAGGGATAAAAAAAGAAATTCAAACGTTTTCTTACACTATAAAGTTAAAGCTTTCTCCATATCCCAAAGATATGTCAGGAATCTGAGATGAAAACATATGAACTATAAAATGCAAATTCTTGGAACTCATTTTGGGAAATAAAAGAATTTCTAAATTCTAAAAGGAATAATGCATGGCATAATTAAGGAATATACCTGTTAATTGGGTATGAAGAATTCTTCAGAATTACCCTGAAACTGAAACTTACGCAAATATGGTACATATTCAAGATTTCCAGTTTTCATAAGGTTACTACTTTTCCCCTTTGGTTTAGCTGTGTATCAGTTTCTCTTTAGAAATAATACTGAAATATTCTTCCTGGAATGTCTCATAAGTGTAACTACAGCTTTTGACATTTTAATAATGTAACTAACCATTCTCCTTTCTTCAATAATATCTTCCTTTGTACAAGAATGTTTTCTGTGTTTTCATGTATTAAATTATGGAAAGGCTGTGGACTGTAGTGTCCCCTAGTCTGCATTTTATCCATGGTCCCTTCTCTGATTTGCTGAATTACTTATGCCTTTACTTATTGGCTGCATCCTCTGAGGCATAACCAATCATTATGTCCAAAATCTTCTTCCTTATGCCACATCTCAGTTAGTGTTAAAAAAAAAAAGCCATCTAATTCTTAAAGACAAAACCTAGGATGCTTAGATTTATTCCTCTTTGTCCCACAGATTCAACAAGTCAAAAGGACTACACATTTTATCTTCTAAATATTTTTAAATACATGCCTTATCTTTCACTCTCTTGTCATTTCTCCTGTTCACACTCTCATCACCTCTTGCTTAAACATTGTTCTCACCATTTCCCATCATGAAAGCTCTCCAAATACAGGCATCTTATCATATTACTCAGTTAAATCCGTCACTGGTCCATATTAGATGCTCAGAAAAATCTTGATGGAATGAACAATTCAATCAGAGTAAGGCAATATTGTTGTTGCCAACACACAACTTATTCATTCCATCTCCTTTATCTTGAATGTCCTTTATTCTGTTACTCATTTCTACAGTACCTTCTAAACTTCACTAACATTTCATAACCCACAGAAATTCTTCTCTGTGTAATTGTATCAGCTTAAATGTCTGTATTCCCATAGCAATCTTAATTAATTTTTCTTAGCATATATTACATTTTATTAAATTTTTAACTTCAAATATCTGTACATCTTGATGACTAGCTGCTTGAAAACACTGTCTTGTTCTCCTTTATATTTCCAGCACAGTTCTAGCAAAACATATATTCATTCCTAACTATTTCTTGTATAAATAATACAAATAATGCATGAGCAGATGAGGCATTTGCTGCATCCAAGGTTGTGCATTAACAGGAAACTGGAATAGGAAGCAGAGCTGGACTCAAACCAAGCACTTCATTACAGGATGCAAATATCCCAAGCCACGACTTAGTTTGTTGTGCCACAACACCCAGCCCAGTGAAGATTTTTCTATCAACATTTGTGCTGCTTTAAGTGTTTTGGCTTTTTAACATATAGATGTAGATTCTGTGTAATATGTAAATAAGATATTAATTATCCTTACAACAGTTAATGGTTTTCTGTTATGCTAAGATAGATTCTATGAGGGCTTTTAAATAAATTCATGGAAAATATATATTATCAAAAAAACTACTCATGGATTTCAAAATTTTTGAAAAAAAGTAAATGTATCTATTAATTACATTTTACATAAACTTTTTGAAGTCCCCTTGTAGTAGCTCTTAGGTGCTTAGTATCTTGATCGTGGTTTTGGGGGTGTATAGCCATGCACCTTCATGTAACAGCTTTATTTTTTTTTTTTTTGTTTTTTGTTTTTTGTTTTTTGACAGGCAGAGTGGACAGTGAGAGAGAGAGAGACAGAGAGAAAGGTCTTCCTTTTGCCGTTGGTTCACCCTCCAATGGCCGCCGCGGCCGGCGCGCTGCGGCCGGCTCACCGCGCTGATCCGATGGCAGGAGCCAGGAGCCAGGTGCTTTTCCTGGTCTCCCATGGGGTGCAGGGCCCAAGCACCTGGGCCATCCTCCACTGCACTCCCTGGCCACAGCAGAGAGCTGGCCTGGAAGAGGGGCAACCGGGACAGAATCCGGTGCCCTGACCGGGACTAGAACCCGGTGTGCCGGCGCTGCTAGGCGGAGGATTAGCCTAGTGAGCCGTGGCGCCGGCCCATGTAACAGCTTTATTTCTGTATTATATATTAGCTAAATTTCCATATCCTCATTTTTACAAGATAATGTATTCCAGACTCCATATTTCAAAATACATTAAGAAGTAAATTGATTAATTTCCAAAGTTTGAGAGTTAAGGGCTTATTTATAGTTCTTGTTTAGTCAATCATTTATCCATTTGACAAACATTAATTTGGTAACTCCAGGGTTCCAGATGTTATTATACGTGCTGGGAATCTAATAAACCTTTCCAGGCCCAGGGAAAAAAATACTTAAAATGCTCGCATAAATTTAAATGCACACCAGGGTCTCTCTGAAGTGGGAGGAACTAGTTTTCTCTGGAAGTTAAGAAAGACTTTGTATAAGAAGCAATCAATAAACTCATGGATTAATACATTTGCTAGACTGGAAGAAGGGAAAACCATTCTAGGCAAAGGGAAATTGTGTAATAAATACAAGGGTGCTTTAAAATATTTGTGAAAAAATGGAATGAAAACAAGTTTATTTTGGTGTGAAATAATTTGAAATCCATGCACAATTTTTTACACAATATGTTTTCCACAGACTTTGTGAAATACCCACATATGCTTTACAGAAGTAACATTTGTCACTAGCAGTTATCTTTTGAATATCCTATTATTTCTATGGCATACAAATTTATGTAAGCAACTGCATCATTGGTAAAGAGTTTCAAGCACCTATTGGACTCCTTTTTTTTGGCAAATTTTGTATCAAAGCCAGCTGCTGGGTAGAGGATAAGATAAAAACAATCAACAGTGATGTACAAAATGGCACTGAAGAGATCTGAAACATAAGAGTAAGTTGGGTAGATTTGGTCAGATATTATTTTTGTTTAATAAATCCTAGAAATGATTGTTTACACATGCTTATTTTTTCAAATGGAAATGAGATAAAGGACGTATGACATCATAATTGAATGATTTATTTTAAAAACACATTTTTTCTCCTGTCTGATAAATAAAAAATTGATCAGTTAATTAGGTATGTATGATTAAGTGATTCTTCTGAATCTAAAATTCTGTTATTTCCCATAGTTATTTAAAATGCTAATAAAAGGAATCATGTTACAATAGTAAAAATAAATATGTTGAGTAAAAGTAGTTATTTAGTATTATTTCATATGTCTCTTATGATAAATAAGGAAAATATTTATATAAGGATATATATCCTTATTTATAAATAAGGATAAATATGTATATTCAATAAATATGATTATACTATATCAGAGCTTAGAAAGTATAATTTAACTATTTGTCAGACCAGAAACCACTCTACTGAAGCCCTGTAAAACTGACTGGCCTAAGCAGTGTTCATGAATTGGCAGCCCTGCAGCTAAATAACGTTGGCAGATGTTTTTTCTTTGTTTTGGATAGTTTTTCTTTTTTCTTTTTTTGCCTGAAACAATATTTATAAATGGAAAACATAGCAAGATTACAGCAGTGGGGAAATGTTAAGCTAAATTTTTGATTTCTGTATTCTCTTGCGGTGTGCTAACTCTTCCTTCCTTCCTTCTTGGCAACAGCTCCCCAGGAGCTAAGGCAAAAGACTGCCTGTCTGCCCTTGGGCCATACGCACCTGCCTACGTTTTACACAGTTCCTAACCGGCCACTACTCTAATATATTTATTTTCTTGTTGAGTTTTAATCTTTGACCTTGGCTTTAGATGAAAGTCATACATGTTGATAAATAAGTGCCTTCCCTAGGCACAACAATTCAAGTTACCATTGTTACTAGTATTAAAGCGATAAAATCACACCACCGTTTAATATGCTGAAATAATTTTAAGAAAGAAAACAAAAGAGAAAAATGTCTTTCGTAATATTTAAATTTCATGAAACTCTTATGTGTGTGTATGCGTGTATGTGTGTGTGAGAGACAGAGAAATAGAGAACATTGTGTTTATAACCTACTCAAATTCCCCAAGGAACACTAATGGCTCTTGCATGCTCCTTTTCATGTCTTGGTAGATGCTTGTTAACGTGTGGGGAGGCGACATAGAAAAAGAGCATCTGTGTGTTATGGATGCAGCATCAGACACTCTATAGCATGATTAATTTGCTTCTTCACAGGCAATCTTTACTGTCAGTAATTTTCAGACAACTGCTCCTTTAGGCAACAATTTGGATACATTATATCTGTACCACTTAAAGCAACTCCTTGAGCACCTACTTACACTGGTAATGTGAGATTTGAAACACAGGATTTTAGGATGGAAATGGCTCTGTCAGTGTCTGTTTATAGGCATTGTTTTGATCTCGAGTCTTTTGCCAGAGTAAACACATCTGCAATTCACATTCCACAGTATCTTGGGGAAGAGCAGTCTCAAATTTTGTTAAAATACAGTGCTAATTACATTTGTAGCTTCCAAGAATTCCTTTGAGATTTCACAGACACATTTTTAATTTTCAGCAAAATCTTGATTCTCACCTTTGGTAAATTGGAAATGTACAAAGAGAAAGCCTTAATAAATATATAAGGAATCTATGTTCTCAGAGCCATTACATCGCTGATATTAATTTTTCATAAATGAAGCCATTTTAACTTGATTGGGCTGCTGTTGTCACACATACATGGAGTTTTCTACAAGTTCTGGAAAATGAGTATTGTGAAAAGAATTATGCATGGATTTCAAAAAGGGTACCAAAATAAACTTTTAATTTCTTTTCCCTGTGAACGTTTTAAGGTAACCTCATATTTCTCTCCTTTCTCCCCAACCAGTAAAAATCTTCACTAGTTCTTTGTGTGACAAAGGAAGCTAAATAAAGGAAATTAAAAGGAAAATGGACAACAAATATCATTCATTCGTTAAGGCATTAGGTTTGCTCTGTGATAGGCACTGGGCTAAATACTTAAAATACTCAAGATGAATATGACATAATCTTGTCTTTAGGGAAATCTTTAATATAGTGAAATTTCTTTTTTATTACCCTTCATTTTTTCAAATGTTTAGGTTTTTTCATTGTTTTTCTTGTTTCTCTGCTTGTTTGTTTTTTACTTGAGAGACAGTGAACGACGCCCACTCACTGCTTTACTTCCCAGTTGCGGTTGAAGCCTGAGGCTATGAACCCAATCCAGGTCTGCTACATGGGTGGCAGGAACCCAATTACTTGAGCCATCACCACTGCCTCACAGATTGATTTAGTGGGAATATGAAGTTAAGAGCTGTCAGAAATCAAACCCAGGCAATGTGATGTGGGATATAGAATCTTAACTTTGCCGGCGCCGTGGCTCAATAGGCTAATCCTCTGCCTGCGGCGCCGGCACCCCGGGTTCTAGTCCCGGTCGGGGCGCCAGATTCTGTCCCGGTTGCCCCTCTTCCAGGCCAGATCTCTGCTGTGGCCAGGGAGTGCAGTGGAGAATGGTCCAAGTCCTTGGGCTCTGCACCCACATAGGAGACCAGGAGAAGCACCTGGCTCCTGGCTTCAGATCAGCGCAATGCACCGGCCGCATTGCGCCGGCTGTGGCAGCCATTGGAAGGTGAACCAACGCCAAAAGGAAGAACTTTCTCTCTGTGTCTCTCTCTCTCACTGTCTACTCTGCCTGTCCAAAAAAAAAAAAAAAAATCTTAACTTCTAGGCTAAATGTCCACCTCAGTTTTCATATTTTAATATTATATTCCACTCTGACACCCAGAAAATTTAAATGCTCATAAGTATATATATCTTGAGTTTTATAATAGATGCCAGTCTCTTTACATACATTTGCTTTATCTTTTTAAATGAAAAATCCATCTTTCACTAATCATCTGGAGTATTATTGAGTACATGTAACCCTCTTAGAGGTGACCAGGTTTCCAGAACATGGACTAGAGAAAACTTTGTAACACTGACATCTAAAGGAATAGTGTTGTGCCACATTTTATTATGACTTATTTGAAATATTGAAAGTCAAAAATATAGCATTCTTTGACATGGTCAAATATAGTTAATTCAGGTATTTTGGTATTAGAATACTATCCTTTTGATTTGTACCCAGGATCCATGTCATACATAGCAATTCCCCCTGCCAGGGCGACTGGGATAACATAGGTATAAGTTATGGAAATCAAGCAGATCCATGCAAGGGTAGCAACCAGGGATTGTTATAGTTTGTCCATGTGACTATCTACTCTCCTGTCAAGAAGGTGGAGTACAGTATCCAATGCAAACTACTACGAGAAAATATTTCAGTGATTCAAAACAAGATGACACCTTGGCCCAGTGCTGAACGTGAGCCAAGACCAAAGAGTAAATTTGGAATCAAGATGATGTGGTAAAAGGAGAAATCAAGCTATACAACTTAAGAACTTAAGCCACACTGTTAATATCCTCATCTAAAGACACAGAAAGATGCAATACACAGAAGGGGCAGAACACATCAAAATATTTGAATGCAAATATTTTTACTTTTGAGATTAGAAAAAGAAGCTGACCTTTCAAAAAGTTTTTATTAACTATTTATTTATTTATTTATTTGTAAAGCAGAGTTATAGGGCAGTAGACGCACACAGGGAGAGCAATCTCCCATATGCTGGGTCACTCCCAAAATGGCTGTAATGTCTGCAGATGGGCCGATCTGAAGCCAAGAGCCAGGAGCTTCCTTCTGGTTTCCCACGTAAGTGCAGGGGCCCAAACACTTGGATCATCTTCTACTGCTTTCCGAGGCCGTAGCTGAGAGCTGGATTGGAAGTGGAACAGCCAGGACTCGAACTGGCAGCATATGGGATGCCAGCACTGCACGCAGAGGCTTTACCCACTATGCCACCACAGTGCCAGCCCATAAAAATCATTTTTAATACAACCTCAAAATTATGGAATAAAAGTATGGCATTGTCTTAGGGCGTTTTGTTTAAATCTAGATTTGGACCATTTTAGATCTTTAGGCAAAAATAGACATCCATGCTTAAATGCATTGTTTGTTTTTCATATACCATAAAGCCTTTGAGATCCTGAGAGAAACTATAGCAACTGCTATGCAGAGAGAAGAAAGGAGGCCCACACATCATTGTTGAGTACTTAGGACTGAAAAGGTATCACGAGGCCGATGCCGTGGCTCACTAGGCTAATCCTCTGCCTGCGGCGCCGGCACCCCGGGTTCTAGTCCCAGCTGGGGCTCCGGATTCTGTCCCAGTTGCTCCTCTTCCAGTCCAGATCTCTGCTGTAGCCTGGGAAGGCAGTGGAGGATAGTCCAAGGCCTTGGGCCCTGCACCTGCATGGGAGACCAGGAAGAAGCACCTGGCTTCTGGCTTCGGATCGGGCCAGTGCTGGGCGTAACAGCCATTTGGGGAGTGAACCAACAGAAGGAAGACTTTTCTCTCTGTCTCTCTCTCACTGTCTGTAACTCTTCCTGTCAAAAAAAAAAAAAAAAGTATCACGAACAAGCCCTTCATAATCAGATAAGGCCATTGTACAAAGATTTGGAGTAAAATCTTACGTTTATCATGGCTATGAGTAAGATCTTAGGTTGTTCATGGTTGAAGTTAAAGACATTATTGCTAGCAGAACATAATTGGAAGCTTACAGAACAGTGAAGAGTTTACAGCTCTTTTCTGTACAAAAATGATGTATTAGTCAGCTTTACATGGCTGCAACAAAATGCCTAACACAAATTACTTATGTAGAAAAGAGAGGTCTATTTAGCTCACAATTTTATAGGCTAAAAGTCCAAATAGTATTGATGCGAGCTGTGGCATGGCCCCCATGGCAGCTGGCTTAGCACACAAAGCAGAATGACATGCTGAGCTTCTAAAGGAAGGCTTTTATAGCAACCCTTTTGTGGGGACCACCTTTTGAGGACATGTTCCCCAAGAACAGCAAAAAAAAAAAAAAAAAAAAAAAAGCTTAGAATCTCCCACTGGACACTACTTCCTAGACATCATAATTGAATTAAGTTTTTACTTTCTTAAATTTTCACTATTAACTTGTGATTTGAAGGTTAAATGTCTGCATCCGTTCTATGAGTAAATTATATGCAAATCATAACAAATAAAAGTATATGGATTTGTGATTAATTTGGGAAGTAGAAATAACATACTAACAGCTAGGATGTAGATTCAAAGAAGTTAAGTAATTAAAAATGACTAATAGGTTTTGAGCTTTCACAACTGGCTGGATGCAGTGTCATTAGCTGTTTTGACATTAAATATTAGAGAATGCTCATTATTTGTAAAATTTTAGGTGTGGGAGAGGGAACAAAAGGAGAAGAATGGAAGAAGAAAGAAAGAAACAAGATAATCAAGATAGTAGATACAAAACAGGAACACTGATGTTGGCAGAGACAGAGTGAAATACCAGAAGAGCAAAGTCCTTGAGAAAATGAAAATGTAATTCAGTGCATGTATGAAGGCATGGGTCTTTGCTATCAGGAGATACATTTGTTCTGTTCTGATAGGAACAAAGAGGAAGAGGTTGGAGTGCTTAGGTGATAGGATTTGGTTTTAAGAAAATAAAGGTGTTCTCCAATTGATGTTTTTTATTTTCTCAAAAAGCTGAAAACGATGTCTTAAGCTGAGAGTGCAGATTGAAAGTAGTTGTAAAACAATTGAAGAAAAGGAGGATACAAAATAGACAGCATTAAAATGTGTGAAAGCAATCCTTTTGGAAAAATAAAATATGATTGCTTGACATCATTGAATGACAATTTGAAATCTTGGAATGTAATTAAAACCAGTCACTAAAGCTAATCTTTTCTATCATCAGTCAACATTTCTGGTTCATATTTCGATGTTGTGGATGGTTTCTTTTTTTTTTTTTTTTTTTTTTTTGACAGGCAGAGCGGACAGTGAGAGAGAGAGACAGAGAGAAAGGTCTTCCTTTGCCATTGGTTCACCCTCCAATGGCCGCCGCGGCGCCGGCTGTTGTGGATGGTTTCTTTCATCTGTATTAGGAGCTCTCCCATCTCAAATATTTCAGGAAGGCTGAAGATCTCTCTGGCCTCTTTAAAATGAACTGAAAAGAAATGAAATAAAGGAAATTTGTAAGAGCACACCATGAAATTCTCAATTTGGTAAACAACCCTTATACACTGTTCTATCAATGCCTCTTCATTCTATCATTTATATATAAAATATAAATAGTGTATTTTTTATATAAAGGAGAAAAATATTTCCATGTTGGACACTTTTTGAAAACTCTTTGTCTTTCTCTTTTAAATGGACAACTTTTAAAAATAAAATTTTGTCAGCCGGTGCCGCGGCTCACTAGGCTAATCCTCAGCCTTGCGGCTCAGGCACACCGGGTTCTAGTCCCGGTCGGGGTGCCGGATTCTGTCCCGGTTGCCCCTCTTCCAGGCCAGCTCTCTGCTGTGGCCTGGGAGTGCAGTGGAGGATGGCCCAAGTGCTTGGGCCCTGCACACCATGGGAGACCAGGAGAAGCACCTGGTTCCTGCCTTCGGATCAGCGCAGTGCACCGGCCGCGGTGGCCATTGGAGGGTGAACCAACGGCAAAAAGAAGACCTTTCTCTCTGTCTCTCTCTCTCACTGTCCACTCTGCCTGTCCAAAAAAAAAAAATAATAATAATAAAATAAAATTTTGTTAATTCTACTTACAAAGTATTTTCTTACCCTACCTTTGAATTTCCCAGTATTTCAGTGCAAGTTCATTCTTTTTTCATCTCTTGCTTGGAAAACTTTTTCAGAAAGGATAGATTAATTGATGCAGAAACAAATGGCCTCAAAAGTCTTAAGACAAGAGTTTAAAACAACAAAATGTATTTTTCCTTTCATCATATATCAAATACAGGTCATAGACGTGACCCTGTACATTCAGTTTTCTCAAAAACAGAACTGATGGGGATTCTAGCACCAATGTTGGGAATATTAAAATTATCTACAAAAATACCTTTTTTTCTAGATTTTACCTGATAAAATTGGAGAGGAGTCTATGATGATAAATAACTAAAGAGTTCCCAACTTCCTGTTCATTTTCTGGCACAAAGTAACTCCAGTAAGTGTTTAATAGACCTTCATTAGAGGAAATACTTCAAAGGACATATTGCTTGGTAAATGTCAATTGGTTTACCTAGGGAATTCTATCTATCAGGGCACTTACGTACTTTTATTTGTGTTACTCTCCCACAGATCAGAGATAGACTAACCTTTAAACCAAAAAAAAAAAAAATTTACTTAATTATATGCATAACCAGTAAGTGAAGAAGAATTTAGTCAGTTTTGCCTCATATCAATATCTCAGAAAAATACAAACTTCTCATTTGTGCAGAAAGATTCTTTTCTCATCTTGAGGGTATCATAGTATTAAACTCAGTAGGTTGATTACAATGTGGAACAACTGTAGAAGATTCCAAATGCTTCTTGATTGTTCTCAAACTGAGTGGAAGTGTTTTTCTTCATTTGGTTACATATTAGCGCTATTATGTAATACTTCAATTGACTTACTGTGAATTTTCTTTCATATCTGAAACAACAACAAAAGATGTTTATGAATATTTTTATAAGTAAATTAAATTGTTACAATACTAGGACAAACTGACCAATCACAGAAGGAACTTAGAACAGACTGCTTGAAAGCACATTTTGAAAGTGTGTTAGATATTAAAACTGTTGCAAAAGAGATTTAAAATATGTTCTTGAGAAGTTGGCTTTAAAAAAGTGTGTTGTGGGGGGAGGCATGTTGTAGCATAGCAGGTAAAGCCACTGCCTGCAGTGCTGATATCCTATATGGGTGCCAGTTCAAATTCCAGCTGCTCCACTTCCAGGCCAGCTCCCTGTTAACGGCCTGAGAAAAGCAGCAGAAGATAGATCAAGTGCTTGGGCACCTGCCACCCACTTAGGAGACCTGGATGCAGCTCCTGGCTCCTGGTTTTGGCTTGATGCAGTCTTGGCCATTTCAGTTTCTCTCTGTAACTCTGCCTTTCAAATAAATAAATCTTTTTTTTAATTGTGTTGGGAAAAATGTTTTTAACTTGCTTACAATATGTTTGAAAATAATGACACTGAAATTACACAATCTATTTTTACAGTTATTTGATACCATTTAGATTTTTTTATCTGCTAGCTGTTTAGTCCTCAAAATAAAAACAAAATACAATGTTATTGCAGCTGTTCTTTTACATAATGGAAGATCAGAATCTGCAAATGATACTCCCAATTTGATTCCTTTTAGTTTGAAATGCAGCCAAATTAGGAAAGTAACAGATACAAAAAAATTCTATTTCCTTGAAAGTCAGATAGTCCTTAAAATCAACTGTAAGTCAAATAAAGTAGTTAAATATCTAGGAGGGCCTTGTCTATAGAGGAAATTTCTTCTTTAAAGAAGGATCATGTCTGTGTGGTTATTCAAAGCAACAAAAAATAGTAACTTCTGGGATTGAAACACATATTTTGAATATATTTTGCTTTATATTCTTTCTTAAATTTCTGTATGAGAAAACTAGTGTTAAGTGAAATATAATTTAGCAGGTTATCTACAAATAATTTTGAAGAGATACCTTGAAAATTATGCAACTCGTATGGAATTATGATTGGTTTTGAGATCAGATCTCACGATTTGTGGTCCCAGGTAATGCCATATGCCATTTTAGTTAAAATTGTGATTGTACCTCTCAGAAGCCAAAGTTCTCTGTAACTTCCTTTAATACTGTGCACAAGAGAGCAGAAGGCTGCAAAGGTCTCCTCACTGCTCAGATAACAAGTTAATTCTGAGTACAAGTGTGGATTTTGTGTAAAATTCTTTGTAATAACAAGAATAAAAGTAATACTCTAAATTTGCTAAAGTAAACCCTCTGCCAGATTGTGCTCAGATCTGTAACACGTGGTGGGCATTGCACTGCTGTGTGTTTAAGGATGCCTGCATCTCTTATCAGAGCCCAGCTGCTCCATTTCTGATTCACCTCCTTGCTGATGCTTCTAGAAATCAACAGATGCTGGACCAAGTACCTGAGTCCCTGACACCACATGGGAGACTTGTCTGGAATCCTTGGCTCCTAGCTTCAGCCTAGTCTAGCCCTGCATGTTGTGGCTATTTGGCGAGCGAACGAGCAGATAGATCTTTGCCTCTCTCTCAGACTCTCCCTCTTTCTCACTTTGCCTGTCAAATAAATAAGCCTTTAAAGAAAAAAAAAAAAAACTGGTAAGAAGAAACTTTGTTATAAAATATAGTTAATTTATTTCTTTATTTAACATTTGAATTTCTAGTGCTAGGCAGTAGAAAAGTAGTTTTCTATAAATACTGGGGTCACAGATAATATACATACACACAGTTATACAGTGTAGATATACATGGATTTATATTTACTATATATCAAAAATGACAAACACTAGTGTCTATATATCTGGTAGAATGATTCTGAACTCCACAAAATACCCGGTATAGCATTTACAAATGACATTTGAAATAATGTGTTTATGAAAAAGAAACTGCAGTGATTTTATAGTTACTTTTCAAGGGATCTTTGGTTGTTTAATTAGGATAAATTCAAATCCAAGTTCTACTGAATCAGCTGATTTTTTCCAATAAAACTTCAAGAACGTACATATACACAGATATGTGTATGATGAGTCTTTAAAAAGCTCAATGGGAAGTTCCTATTATAAAATGGCTATGCATGGATTTCAAAATCTTTTTGAACTAAAATGAACATATCTTTTAATTCCACTTTCCCTGAACTTTTTAAAGTATCCCTATATAAAAACAAGTATCATACATTCCTATATACTAAATTTTTTGCGTATTCTTTTTTTTAAACTTTTATTTAGTAAATATAAATTTCCAAAGTACAGTTTATGAATTACAATGGCTCCCCCCCCCCCATAACTTCCCAATAAAGGTCTTCCTTTTTTTTTCCATTGGTTCACCCCCCAAATGGCTGCTACGGCTAGCGCTGCACTGATCAAAAACCAGGAGCCAGGTGCTTCCTCCCAGTCTCCCATGCTGGTGCAGGGCCCAAGCACCTGGGCCATCCTCCGCTGCACTCCCAGGCCACAGCAGAGAGCTGGGCTGGAAGAGGAACAACCGGGACAGAATCCGGCGCCTCGACTGGGACTAGAACTCAGGGTGTTGGCGCCGCAGGCGGAGGATTAGCCAAGTGATTCAAGTGATTCTTTTTTTTTTTTTTTTAATTTTTATTTGAAAGGCAGAGTGACAGAGAGGGAGACACACACACAAACACACACATACAGACAGAGACAGAGAGAAACAGAGAGACAGAGAGAGAGAAAGAAAGAGAAATCTTCTATCCTACTGGTTCATTCCTCAAATGCCCACAATAGCTGGGCCGGGCCACTCTGTAGCCAAGAGCCAGGAACTCCACCTAGGTCTCATGTGATGGCACTGGATCCAAGTACTTGGGCTTCATCCCTTGCATTCCCAGGCACATTAGCAGGGAGGTGAATTGGAGTGAAGTGGAGCAGGAGGAACTAGAACCGGCCCTCTGATGTGGGATGTCAGTATGGAGTTAGAGGCTTAACCTGCTTCATCACAATGCCAGCCACTTTTTGTTCATTCCTTTTGTTTTTCCACATTTTTATTGTACATACTTGGGATACTGAATGTGTATAATAATCTGTCTATTATTTCTAATTATGTATTTTAATATCTCTTGAAAGTTTGAGAAATAGATGAAGCAAAAGTGGTTAGAGTTGTCTCTGCCCTCAAAATCTTAAAAAAATATAAAGCTTGCTGATGAAGCAAGAGTTGCAAATGCTTTTCACAATTGAAAATTTTCTTTTGATCACTTTAATTCCATTGTTTTTATCAGAAACCAGGGTATTCTCATGATACTTTATTAATAGAAGTGAAGTCAATACACAAAGTGGGACATTTTAGAGCAAACTGTGCTTTGAATATGAAAGTTGAACACCAAGGTCCCATGTTGATAAATTATATATGCATGTCACCACCACTATTCAATATCTCTATAAAGCATCATATCACAAATAGGCATGGATGTTATAAAATATAACAATAGTGAATACAATTATTTTAATGTTTATTTGTTTGAAAAGCAAAAGGAGAGAGACAGAGTGTTCCCGTTTATGATCCACTCCCCACATGCCTGAAACAGCTAGATGTGAACCAGGTTCAAAGCTGGAACCTGGGAATGCAATCCAAGTCTCCCATGTGAGTGACAGCAACCAACTACTTGAACCATCACTCTGTCTACCAAAATCTGCACTGGAAGTCACACCCAAGTACTCCAGTGTGGAATGGAGGTGTTGTATCAACTAAGCTATACACTCATTTTGAATACAGTTTTTTAGATAAATTTCCAGGTGTGCACCTAATGATCTCCAGTCTCTATTTGCAATGAATTGTTGAATCATCCCTTAACACATACAGACACTACCTGTCTTAGGATGGTTAGACTTTGGATTTTCCAACTTTACAGTGATGCAAAATGATATACATTGAGTAGACAGTATGCTTCAAATCTGAATCTTTCCCCCAGCTGGCAGTGTGCAGAATGAGCCTGTCTTATAAGGATGAGCAGTCAGCCCTGCAACCATTAAGGGAAGCAACCAATACTTGACAGTGTGTTCTGCTGCCAAACTAGGATGGTGTAAAGGTTGTTTGTATTAAATGCACTTCAACATATTGTGAGGTTTCTTGGAACATAACTTCATTGTAAGTTGAAGAGCATTTGTACTGTCAAAGAGGAAGAATTTTGGTTTGGGGGTTGATCTTTGACATTTTGAAATGGCAAACTCTGTACTCATCTGTGTTTGTGTCTCCCCGAGGAAATAGAATATTTAAGAGATTAAACATGAGTCTTGGGAGTTGAGTAATTGAATCCCAAACTGTATTTCAGGCCAAAGTGGTGATTAATTTCTAGAGGAATTCACACCAAAGCTGCTTCTCTCTCAGTATCACTGTGACATGACACACAAAATACAAATATTGGTATAGACAGCATCAAATAAAAATGTTAGCTAGTGCCATCTTTGGCATTTAACAACCAACTATGAAATACATACCATATGCCTAAGGCAGGTTAAGATGGCTGAAAGGGAAAACAGAACATGAACTCAATTATATTTTCAAGTTTTTAAATAGGATAGCTATAAAGTAAAACTGCAAATAATCATGATCACATTTTTATACTTTGTCCTCATTTGGAGATGCAAATAATGTTTGCTTGTGTGTTTATGTATTAGACGATATTTCACATCTGTATACTGCACTCTTTCTGAGGAGAAAATATTTAGTTGATAACATACAAGTAAAACATTAAGTAATGGAAAGTGCAGCAACAAAAACCATTAAGTGCCAAAGGTAGTCCATTGTAGGTATATGAAGTGTAAGCTAGAGAGTAAAACTGGATTTGTGGAGAGAGGCAGGAAAACGAATTCTGTAATTTTTTTCCGTTTAATTTAGCATCTGGTTGAAGTTGTTGTAGCTAAATGTTTAAAGATGATGAGAAAGAGAGAAAAAGAAACAGCTCAACTGCAACGAAACAACTCACAGGCTGAAAATCACCTGATATCTAGCGGATTATGGCTTACTGCTAAATAAAATGTTAATTTGAGTCAGGTATTGTAACACCATTAAGGCGTAAGCCTGAATCTTTTGTGGCTCCTTCTCTGCCCTAAATTCTTGTTCTTATTACTACATTTGGTTTAGCTGAATAGCTCTGGTTGGGTTCCACAGAGAAAAGGAACATTCGAGTGTTTCATGCTGTGGCAATCTAAATTCAACAACCTTGCCAAGTGACCTTGGGGAAGTCAACTTGATCTTTTTGAGCCTCTTTCCCATTTTTGTAAAATTAAGATAATGTTCCCTAATCAGCAGACTTCAAATGATCAGTATGACATTAAATGAGCTAATGGAATGTGAACAGCTTGTGTAAACTGTAAGCAGTCGGATAAATGAAAGGCATCATCCTTTGTCAGACTAAGACTTTTACCAAAAGATGAAGAGACTTTCGTGATGCAGTGGTACAACCTGGGATTCTTTGCAGTTCATTTAATGGGTTGGCAGAAGAGTGACAGTTCCAGTTTATAAAATTATTTCAAAATCTGCTAATTTACTCCATTCCTGCCCAAAAGTCAACTTCAACTTGTAATTTTGAGTTCCACTAGATATTTTTAGCTACTTAAAGGTCTTTAGGACTTTCCCTGAAAGTATGACAAATTCCTTCTTTCTCTGTGTCATGTAGTGGAGCTAGTAGAAATCAATTATGTGTCTAAAAATCAAGCTTACATCCTACTTTAACTGTTGCCAAAATTCTCAAGCGTAAAAAATATGCTTAAATAAACACAATTTAGATAACTTCACTTTTAGCATTTGTTTTTTCCCCATGATCATTATAAAGTTACAATGTCAAACTTATTCTCTAGAAAGTGACAGAGTTAATAAATGCCATAGGCCTTATAAACTAATTTGTAAGGACATAACCTATTTATGAAAAAGCTCAGTTGTGCCTGCAATGTAAGACAGTGTCTAGGTACATTAATGATTTAACCAAAACTACTGAATATCATGAACCAAGTTACGGATTCAAATCTAGAGATTTAGAGATGATTAAGACATTAAAGTATATCACCTATTTTAGTGCACCCATATCAGAATAGTCTGAAATGCTTATTAAATGTGGGATGTCTATTTCCTTTTAGAAACAAAATTCTGACATCTGCCTTACTTTATCATGAAATTGTCACAATTTTTAAAATTAGAGAAAGTGAGTAGATGAAGAGCATGTTGTAATTTGTAAGACATTTTACAAATTCAAGTGTTAGAGTTCACCAAACATCTTGATGACAGAATTTAGATGAGTCCATAAACTGAGGATGAACCCAAGGTCCTAATATTATTTTCTTAGGTTTTACTATTAATCTATCTTACTAGTGAAACTTCTATGCTAAATATCTATGTTATTGACATTCTTAGTTTTCCTCATCCAGCCTTTATTGAAGATCCAGTCTTTTCAATCATAAAATGTGCAATGTGTGCTAATGCTAGCCTGTCACTAGTCCCCATTGGTTTTAATCAACTGGATTAACATGGTCAAACCCTTTCCATTAATTATGCTCCCATTCCCTGTCTAGTAAAACTGCTTAAAAATGTGCTTTTGGTAATGAACATATGCACCGTGTGTCTACAGGCTGGAAGGAAAGGGTGACTCTTCCTAATTAGGATCAAAAAGGAGACATAGAAAGTATTGTTTTGTTTTACAGAAAGTTCCAAAAGGAAATCCAGAAAGTCATTATTTAAATGTGTGGATGAAAGAATCCCTATTCTTAAACATTTTCTATCATCATGACTCATGGGTTAACAAGAAAGAAAACAGTATTAGAATGGAAAGTGTGTGTCTGAATTTTGTATCCAATGCAGATTACTGGTGTGCCAAACAATGCTTGGTTTATTACAATCTTTACCAAATTATGCATTCCAAATCTGAAAAGAACCCTCAGGCTAAACTGTATGTCTCTCTGGTATTCCACATGAGCTGTTCTTGCTGAGGACATGGTCCAGATTCCATCCTAACCCAGCTTTGAGGCAGATGTTACCACACTTATGGGCAGTAATTCTCTTAATGCACTTCCTCCTGCTGTCAGCATGTGTGCAACTGGGGAGGCAAGGGTGGAATGGAAGGGAGGAGTCTGACAAATGATTAATATTTGACATTGTGCAGTTTTCAGTCTTAAATTCTGACTACTGAAATATCTCTTCATGTATTACCACTGCAAAAGAATGTGTGTATCCAGAGAAATCACTTGTTTTTACTTAATAAGCACAAAAACACAGTGGCACTAATGATTAAAATGCAGAATTTTTTGGCTTATATAAATACCATTTCATGGCCAATACAAATGGATTGTCTATTGTAACCATTATAATGTGATTCAGAAAATTAACTTACATATGAATAAATTATATCATATAACCATATCATTTTGTCTAACAGTCAAATTACATTTTAGGTTATGAAAATAGGAGCTGTGAGAGAAAGAAACTTATTTTTTATGCAGGCTTTACATGGTTGATGTACATACAAGTTAAATAAATGCAGATTCCTTATTTTTATATATGGGACAGACGATAGTATTGCCCAAGAAATGTACAGGGTTCTTCTTTTCTTTTTCAATTTCTATTTAAAAGAATATATTGGAATGTTACTTATTTATTACAGACCAGTGGTTTTATGTGGTGTTTAATTATTATTTGATTATGTGCCCTCAGGGCATTAACACTCCAAAATGCAGATAAAGAAACTGAAGTACATTCATTCTCTAATTCAATAAGCACTTATGAAATTGTGAGCCTGCGCTAGGTATGGCTTTGAGCACCAGGGAGCTCTTTATGAACTTTACTTTCGAATGTGATAAACTTACATCCTCTGAAGGGAGTTCAGATAGTCATTGAGACTTCTAAGATTACATAATTAATGAGAGAGCTGGTATTTCAAATAATCCTTCTTCTAGTTCATTGCCATTTTCATCACATGGTCTTACAGTTCAGGTTGGAAAAATCCATATCTTCTCCTGATTTCCTGACTAAATATCATCTCTGCTCTTGTTTCAATCATCTCTTTTGCTATAGCAGCCATGTTAGCGGTAAGGTGTGTGTGTGTGTGTGTGTGTGTGTGTGTGTTTCCTTTCCATGGGGATATAGCGATCTTAGTCAAGAACTGGAGAATGAAAAAGAGATTGAGAAATACAAAAATACATGAAAAGCCTAAGTAACTAAACAAAGAAGCTAAAGAGACTGATTTATGAATTTCTATTTCACAAAAAGCATAATTAGGGCTACAGTGTACTAATAGAAAAAAATCAATATTGTTTATATCAGGGATAACATTATTGATCTCATACTTTGTGAATATGAGTAAATGGTCAGATGTTTCAAGAAGAATCCTTCCACATTCATCACAGATATAGCCATTCTGAGCATACATTGAACTTATTTTCCAGGGCTAGATGCCATTTTAGAGTCAAGGAAAATATTTCCCAAAAATAAGCAAAAATAAGAAGTCATTCTAGAGCCTTCTTACCAGGTAAAAAAGTATTCTATACAAGATACTACAGAAAATTGAATTGCAGGGAAGTTAAACCGAATTGCAACCTAAACCACATAAAGAGACAAGTGGCAGTCCTGGAATTACTGTGCAATCACACTCTCCTTTAATCACTTGTAAAATCCATAAGGCTTACACATGTGAATCACTCTCATTGTTATGGGAAAGCACGGGATCTCTAAGTCCTGTAATACAAGGACACTCACTATCAACCATCTCACTTTTTCTGTTTCTTCATTAATATTTGGCATTCATGGGAATTTCATAGCTTACAAATATCTAGCCTCACGTTCAACTCAATTTTGTCTTTTGCTTACCGTGTGCCTATAATTCTTAGTGTCTTAGTCTATTCTCACAATAATTCTCATGGAAGAGTTCCTGCAAGTCTTCCTTACATGAAGGACTCTAAGGAAGCACCCGTGATGTTGTCACCAAGCCAAAGGCAGTCAGAGTTTCAGAAATTACCTGGAGCCAAAAGCTCCTTCACATACCCTCAGTGCCATTTGTTTTAAGATGTTGGTTGATGAATTGAAACACAGTGCTGTATCAACTAAAACACGTTCTTGTGAGAACAGATGATAGCCCCACATTCATTCAAGAGTGTGTTTACCTTAGCTCAGAGTCCCTCTTTAATGCGCAAACTATTGGGAGCTTTCCTGGGGGTCTTCTAATGGCACATCTGGAGTCTGTTAGCAACCCTGTTAGCATACACACATCTTTCTGACTCTGGCTGTGTACTTTGACAATAATGCAGATTGTTAAACTATTTAGGGAATTTAATCAAGCAATATATTTTGGATCTACAAAGAACTATTAATTTATCTGTATTGAATTTGATGGGGTTTCGTGACACATAGGTTAAAACAAATGTTAAGCATATTTCTGCACAGAATGTAAACAAGTGTGAATGTATTTTTCTGTTTAAAAAGTATGCAGTATATGCTTAATGCTAAGTCACACTTACAAGGTCAGCTGAGTCCTATATCCCAGTTTCAATAGTCCCTTCAAAAGACTTCTCTAATAATTTAGTACAAGGCATCTCACTGGGGAGCAAATATAAAAACTGTGAACCAGCGAAATGATTCATATCTGTGTTTGTGTGCTTCTGTGCCAGATGTAGATATATATATGTATATATATACATACATATATATATACACATATAGATATACACATATATATATTTGGGGGGTACCTAATTTCTTTATTTGAAGGAATGGTACAAATTAAAGTGCATAATATCTGTGCCAGATATATATTATGATTTATGATTGTGTGATAAAAATTCTAAATTAGATATCCATTATATTTATGGTATCAATAGAACCATAGTAATTGTGACAAGAAATTTTTCTTCTAAACTTTCACTTAACACAATACCCAATGCATACTGATTACTGAATAAATGGTGTCTAGTGTTGTAGTTGTCATTATGTGGTATATTTGTTTCGTAGGGCTGGCATAAAAATTACTTCACACTCGTGGGTGGGTAGGGTGGTTAAACAAGAGAAAATGTTTTCTCCACATAGCTCCAGTGGCTAGAATTCATGACCAAATTACAGCCAGGGCCATGCTCCCTTCCAAAGGTGTTAATGGAGTGTCCTTCCTTGACCTTCTGAGTTTTGCTAGTATCCTTTACAATACTTGGCTTGTGATAGCATAAGTCCAGTCTCTGCTCTGTCTTCACACGGAATTCTTCCCTGTGCATCTTTTCTATTAAGATTTATTTATTTATTTATTTATTTATTTATCTATTTTAAAGGTAGAATGATGGGTGTGGGGGTGAGGCAGGTGGTGGGGGACAGAGACATGGGTCTTCCTTCTACTAGTTCACAGCCCATATGATTGCAATAGTCAGGGTTGTTCCAGGCTGAGACAAAGAGGGATTCCAGAACAGCAGCTGAGTCTCCCACGTGGGTAGCAGGGCCCCAAATATTTGGAACATCACCCACTGCTTTCCCAGTGTATTAGCAGTGAACTGGATCAGAAGCAGAGCAAGTGGGACTTGACCCAGCACTCTGATGTAAGATGCCACCATCACAAGCAGCAGTTCAACCTACTGTGCCACAACACTGGCTGCTTCCCTGTGCATGTTATGTGGGTGTGTCCAAATTTCCTTCTTGTAGGACAACAATTTTAAGGAGACCTACGTTATTTCAATGTGATGTCACTTTAACTTGATTATGTTTGCAAGACCCTATTTCCAAACAAGGCCACATATGCTGGTTCATGGTAGATATGACTGTGGGGAATGAGGAGTGGGATTATATTCAACCTAACACTCATATTAAGTTGTATAGTCATTTAAAATATAATAATTTCAAATATATGGCCATAAGCCAATGAAATACTTAAAGTATATTTTGTTACACTATTCATTATAGTTGCCATCCCACAGAATACTGGTTGTTCTTATTTTCTTTATAGCTTCCTTAAGAACTATTAAATGTCTCAAGTACGTATTTCACTATGACTCAAACTCTTGATTCATAAGCAAACCACTTTTATAAAAGAACTTTATTTATTTACTTGAAAGAGTTATAGAGAAAGAGAAAGACAGGCAGACAGAGGGGAAGAGAGAGAGGGAATCTTGAGTGGTTCACCCCCAAGATGACCACATCAGCCAGGGCTGAGCCAGGTTGTAACCAGGAGCCAGAAGCTTCCTCCAGGTCTCCCATGTGGGAGGCAGAGCCCAGATACCTGCGTCATCCTCTGCTGTTTTTTCCCAGGCCACTAGCAGGGAGCTGCATCAAAAGTGGAGCAGCTGGGACAAGAACTGGCACCCACGTGAGTGATGCCAGCTTTACCTCCATGCCACAATACCATACCCAATAGGCAAACAAATTTATTGAATTTAGACAATATTCCTAAAAGTACTACTACTCATTGAAATAAATAGGAGGGTGCAGAAATATGGAAGCAACCATCAATATTTATCCAACTACCTTCCCATCATTCAAATATCCCTATCCTCCTGAGATAGTAAAAATGGAAAGTTTGATGTATTATATTTGCATTTTTCTTTATGACACAAACCATTTAAATAGATTTTGTTTGCTTCTTAAAATAGAGTGTATACATATGATGCCAAATAAGATTTTCACATATATGTTAGAAATGGTTATTCAGATTAACACATGTCTCTCATTGCATTTTTAATAAAACATTCCATAAAATTTATATATCATACCTTATTGACTTTCAGTTTAATTAACTAATGAATGTTCAAATTGTTTTTTTTTACTTTTTTTTTTATGATACAGTTGTGTTGCCAACACTATTGTAATCTAGATTGCTTTATAAGCTAGTTATTGAAATTCAGATACAAACACATACAGACACGGGAATATATTCCAAATTTTATTGAAATATAGAAATTTCTGAATATTTTGTGACAGATTCGGTGAATGAGTTCCAGTTTCAGAAGAGAAATTTTGTAGAAAAATTCTGACATTCTAAAATTCTTGGCTATGTTGCTGCAGTACCTATATTATCTTGCAACATGACTGATTTGAACAGTTCAAAGCTATTTCAATACAAATGACTTCATTAGAAAAATAAATGTATTTATCTGAATGCTACAGTTAAGATATACAGAATTGAATAATCAATTATACTGTGAATTCTTTAAAAGCTGTGACCATTTGTATTTCTTAATATCTTCTCCAGTATAGGGATCATTTTTATTGAGTATTCATAAAATATTTGCAAATTATGTTGATGTTTTCTATTCAATCCATCTTCAATCCACAGGCTTCTATCTTCCATGCCACTGAAATAGACTTTTTCAAAGACACTTTTTGTTTTGTTTTGTTTTGTTTTCAAATAGCTCTCATAGTCAAATCAATGGTTACTTCTCTGGTTTTCTCTTACTCAAATACTATTGGAACAATTAACCAATGGTTACTTCTTAAAGTATTTGTTTTCATGACTTCTGTGACAAATTTAATAGGCATTCCTTTTTTTCCAGGTAGGTGAAAATATGCTTAAAAAAGTTTATTTTAAAAAAATTTTTACTGGGGCTTGCACTGTGGCTTAGGAAAAGCCTGCCTCCTGCAGTGCCAGCGTCCCATGAGGGCTCTGGTTCAGGTCCTAGCTGCTCTGCTTCCAATCCAGCTTCCTGCTAATGGTCTGGGAAAAGCAGCAGAGGCTGACCAAGTGCTTGGGCCCTTGCTACCCACTTGGGAGACCTGGAGGAAGCTCCAGTCTATTGGTTTTGGCCTGGCCCAGCTCCAGCTGTTTTGGCCATCTGAGGAGTGAACCAGAGGAAGGAAGATATTTCTCTCTCTCTCTCTCTCTCTCTCTCTCTCTCTCTCTCTCCCTCTCTGTCTCTGTAACTCTGACATTCAAATAAATAAATCTTTTAAAGTATATATTTATGTAATTATTTATTTGGGAAGCAGAATGACAGAGGGGTGAAGGGAGAGAGAGAGAGAGAGAGAAACGAAAGAGAGTGATCTTCCATCCAGTGGTTCACTCCCCAGATGGTTGTTAACAGGCAGGGCTGGGACTGGCTGAAGGCAGGAGAGCCAGGAATGCCATCTGGGTCTCCCACATGAATGACCAGGGCCCAAGCACATGGATCATCTTCTGTTTCTTTCCCAGATACATTAGCAGGGATTTGAAGCAGAAGTTAAGCTGCTTGGATTGGAACCAGTACTAACCCACCATGCCACAACATTGACTTCTCCCAGTCACTTCTTCATCTTCTTTCTAGTTACAGCTTTTCTATTCAAAGCTTGAATGTTTCTCAGGTCTTGGAACTTGTATCCTTTTTCTTGTACACTATATGCTTAGAGTACAGTTGTGCCCATGGAATGAATCAAAACTCTACTTACACTGGTGAATATGATTTGGCTCCCCAAACTCATGCCTTAAACCTTAAGGTATTATGTTAATAGTTAACAGACTGATGGATTAGGGGTAGAGACGATATAATTATGGCATGTCGGAGGTAGGCCTAGAAGGAGGTTTTTAGGTCATTGGGACATTGCCCCTGGAAGTTAACTTTTGCAAGAGTTTGGTTATTTAAGACCAGTTCAGCCTAGCTTTGCTCTCGGACTCCTAGCTCACCGTGGGCTCATTCTGCTGCAAATGCTCCACCATTGCCAGGCTCTGCCAGACCCCAGACTGGTAGGACCATTTGATTTTAGACTGCGAACCCTGAAACTGTAAGCCAAAATAAATCTTCCACCTTCCTAAGAAACCCCTCTCATTTTAAAGTAACCAAAAGCTAATAGAGTGCCTATATTTACTTTTAAAACCTCTCTTTTGAACTCCAAATTTGCATTCTCTATCATTTGGAAATTGCATTCAGTCATATAAAGTAGAAAACCCAGATATGCTGGCTCAAATATTATAGGAGTTTAACTTTTCTCTGTGGTAGTAAGATATATGGAACAAAACCTGGTGCAGTGAATCAAATATTTTGGAACTAAAAGGTTTTTTCTTATAATTGGGCACAAAGGCATTGCTGAAGGCCTAGGATTGCATCCAAGCAGCAGTGAAAATGAAAGGAAGGGTGATAGTTGGGGTGATCACATAAGTTATCTTCTAAATTGAGACAGTTTTGAAAGCAAAAAGGGAGACATTCTTAATTAACTCTGGAAATGGGCATATAGTCTATCATTCCCTGACAAGTCAGGCAATATAGCCTCCCTGGCGCTAAGGAAAAGGTCAGGTCCCAGCTGTCACCCACTCTTAACGGGTTTTCTCAAGATGCTCACCCAGCCTCTTGAAGGTATAGTTCAATGTCCAAAATTTTCTCATATGACCACCTCTCACTATAAGAACAGTAATATGAGTTTCATTTTCTTTAACTGGAAAACTTTTTTAAGTTGGGTAAATTGAAATGTAACAAAGTAAGAATTCTGAAGGATAAGAAGATGAGAAAACAGGTACCTTTTTAATAGGACTTAATTTACATGTAAACATATATAGACACTTTGCTATTGTGTCTCAGAGTACAAAATGCAGTATTTAAAATGAAACTCTTTCTTGTCCCCCTTCTCCCAAACACATAAACTTGCAGCAGTCAGTAAACAGAACAGAATTCTGTATATCATTATGCAAGCCAGACATCCAGAAACCATCCAGCTTACATGCCACTCTATCAATCTCCACAACAAATTCCTCAGTGAGTCCTGTTGATTACATAAAGCATTGCTTGAATTTGATGTTTTATCTCATTCTGTTTTGCCATCTCCTTTAGAACAAGCCACCCTCATCAATTTGCCCAGATAATTATAGCAAAGTTTAACTCATCTCCCTGCTTCTGCTCCTTTCTCTAACTCCTACGTGTTCACTTATGCTAAAAGTGAGCTTTACATATCAGGTCATATAGTTGTCTTTTTAAAACCTTTTCATGACTTCCTACCAGAATAGAATCCAAATTCACCACCACATGTCAGCCTTTTGTTTAATTTTCCATGTTTCTGAATAAAAAATACAATTATTTTTCTATTTTATTCTCTTCATTGTATTCCCCTGTAGGATCTTATTTCTATTAGGCATAATCTCTGTCTTTTCTCCTGTACCCTAGAGTTTGCTACAGTGCCCAGTACACATGGCCATCCATAAATATTGTTTGTATGAATGAATAAATCTCCCAGCCATCATAAAAGCAAACAAGGGATCACTTACCTCAAAATAGAGCTACAAGTAGCTAGAAAGGCTTCCCTTCCTACTAGAAAAATAAAACTAGAAGCTACTGGCAAACTCGTTTTCCCCCAAAAACCTATCTAAAGTTCCCTCATAACCATTTCTTTAAGAGCTAGAGTAGACCACAGCCTTCCCTCTCTTCTTTAAACATCAGGAGAACATCATTAATGTTTAATATTTGAGCACAGGCCAAGGTTTCTGTTTGTAAGTCTCAGGGGGAAAGAATTTTGATAATTGAATGATTTCCGGCAGGGAAGCACATTCCCAAACGCACATGCACTCATGTCTGTCTCAGTCTCCACTGCCAAGTCGCTTATTTATTCTGTGTCTGGGCCTTTCCAGCTTAAATAAGTCCTTCTGCCTCATTACTGTGTCCACTTGTGTTTGGCGTACAAATTATCTTCTTATTGATTCCACGCCATGGTGTATTACTTGAAGAGTATGTCTTGCAGCTCACAGAAGTTCCAAGGTGCCTGTGAGCAGAGTATTAAATAATTTTTCTTGTTATGGACTGAAGCTCGAAACAAGGTTTTAGGCTATTTATGGCCAGCAGCTGAAAAGCTTCTGTTGTCAGCAAAACCAAAACAGCAAAGTAAGCTGGGGGACTCCATTATTGCTTTTCCTTCTCTCTCCGCCATTAAAAATGTTTATTTTGTGCTGCTTAAACAAGGTTCTCTTAGTAAATGTACTTTCCTAAATACCTTTTTAAGTGCAGTTGCTGCCAAGCCCTGAATTTCTTTGTTCCAAATAAACTGACTTTTCCTTTCTTCTTAAACTTTTCAAGCCATCTGAAAAGTATGAAGTTAATTAGCTGCTACTGACAATTGCAGTATGGGGGTTTGGCAGCCAGGGCAATAGAAATTTGTTGGTGGTTGTGTTTTTGTTGATTTTAACAGTTGACAATTTTGTAGTATGCGCACTTTGGACAAATGTAACTGGTTTAAAAGAACAGAAAAGGGTGAGAGTTAATTTTTCAAAAAAATCTATTCTTGTTTATAGCCTTTTCCCCATTATCTCCAGCCTAGTTCTTGAAAACTAAACAGAAGCTTTAATGTTCTTATTCAAAGTTGTATGCAATAATAAGACAAGCAAGGTCCACAAGCATTAGAGGAAAGAAGCAGATGAGCTGAGGATGGGCAAACAAGAATGGCAGTTAAAATAACTGGCATTGATGCAGTGCTCACTTCATGTCAGGCACTGTTAAGTGCCTTCTATGGATACCTTGGCTTAATCCTCACTAGAACTCTACAAGCTATAGTCACATGTAGGAGACTGTTAGACCCTTATTAAACACAGAAAGGACACAGCCAAGAGCTCACTGCCACACAGAGCATGAGGGGCAGAGGCAGGATCTGGACACTGGCAGGGTGGCTCCACCTGATCACAGTTCAGGCCTGAGTTAAGTAAAACATTTGAATACAGCAATGGAGAAGTCATTAGAAGATATTTTTGGGGGCAGGCTGTCAAGCCAGAATGATACATCAGGAGTGGTGACAATCTCTGTAGTACTCATCCACAGGAAAAAAACAAATGTTTGCAAGAAAAAAAAAGTTTCTATTATTATTTGAACACAGGAGTGGGACTTTGAAAGATCAGTCACCAGCTGCACAATTAATGAACCAAATAACTTGATGTGCCTCAGTTTTGTGTTTTTTTTTTTTGACAGGCAGAGTGGACAGTGAGAGAGAGGCAGAGTAGACAGTGAGAGAGAGACAGAGAGAAAGGTCTTCCTTTGCCGTTGGTTCACCCTCCAATGGCCACCACGGCCAGCGCGCTGCAGCCGGCGCACCATGCTGATCCAATGGCAGGAGCCAGGTACTTATCCTGGTCTCCCATGGGGTGGCCTGGAAGAGGGGCAACCGCGACAGAATCCAGCGCCCTGACCGGGACTAGAACCCGGTGTGCCGGCGCCACAAGGTGGAGGATTAGCCTAGTGAGCCGCGGCGCCGGCTCAGTTTTCTTATAAGTTGAGATAATATTAAGGCCTACCTCCTAGGATGTTGTGAAAGTTAAATGAATTTGCACATACGTATAAGCTCAGAAAACCAAGACACATCATAAATGACCTTTTGGGTGTGGTATTACTCCTATAGACTTTGTTTACCACTTTGAAGTTGTAAGACATGCTAAGATATCCAAAACAAAATACCATATCCATACACACAAATTAGGTTCAGCAACTTTAATCATCAGTTTAACAGAACATACTGTGAATACTTTAAATATTGGCACTAGAAAAACAGGTTTGTTAAACATTTTATTTTCAAACCTTCTTTGGACTGCACTTAACTTGGAACCAACTGAGTAAGAGATTAGGCAGATCTCACTGAAAGGAAAAATGTACTTGAGATGTGATCCCTCCTGATATTGCAAGTCTTTGAGGTAGTTAGTGTTCTGCAGGGAACTTATTACTTAGTAATAAAATGTAAGATTCTTTCATTATTGTTTCAATCAATTTAGGATTAGATCTTTCCCATTTAGCTTTGACTCTGTGTAGGTTACTTGTCACTGGGCATGACAAAACACTTCCCCCAAGGTCTCCAGCAAAAGGAACTGGCAGTTTTCCTAATGACTCTTCCTTTATTTCATTTACCTTTTACAGTGTACGTTTGCCTTTTTCCTTCATGTTTTTTTTTTTTTCTTGGCTGGAGTCGTGACCTAACTTTTCTTCTTCATTTTTCTCTGTAACATCTTTGTCAGGGTTCATATGCACCACCCCCCCAACACACACACACATGCCCAGATACAGAAAAAACTCAAAGCTAGCCAGCTTTTGCATAACAAACAAAGTCTAGGTTATCTGAAAGTCTCCACTGTTCAGGTGGATAAAAATATAAATGAGCACTTGGAAGGACACAAACGTCTGACTTGACAATTTCTAGTCTCATTCCCACAACCCTTGTACAATTTTGAAGGATCCATTACAAATCCTATATGAAGTATAAATTCAAAAGAATATGTAGATGTCTCACTGTAGTTTTCCATGTGAAAATATTTTGCTTGAAATTCAGTACTACAGGGTATCTGGAGTTAATAAAAAGAAAAATCTTATTCTGTCCAGATGAATAAATTTAAAACCAAATTTTTGTACTGAAGAATAACAGACTATATGATATTTGGAAGCAATGTTAAATAGATCAAGTGGTTTTCAAAAATATATATTATGACTAGATGAATGTTCTCGCATATTAAACATTTAAGCACTCAACCAAAATTCAGATATTTCAATCATGTGTGGTAGTTACTTTAAATATATTTGATGGACAAATCTCTTGATATTGCTTTGTGCCACTTACAATTTCTTACAGCCAGGCTGTTAAAGCTGTTAACATTCTATTTTCAGAATGTGTTTGTCTTAAAAAGAAGAATAAGGGGGAGAAAAAGAAAACACAAAGTATAATTGAATAGAGATATAACAGAAAGCAGCAGATTACCTTGAACACTTTATACAATTCATATTTATGTATTATATTTAGCATTTTATTCAAATGTAGAATAAAGGAATCATTTTAAGCCCAAGATTGATACTTCTTAGTTTCAAATATAGAGTCAGAGCATAGATACTAAACTCTTTCCATTCTTTGATCTAAACACCATTGTCTCCTATCTGCTTTGACCACAGGTGCACAGCCTGTGGATGTAGCTATATGAAGCCATCAAAGGAAACATTTTTATCAAAAACACATTTGACAATGCCTTTTCACAAAACCAAAGCACAATAACTTCAGGCACAAATGGGGAATTTTACAGTAGACCTCCTGTGCGTTGAGAATGCTTTTTAAAGACAATATTTAAAAGAGCCGGGGACATTGATGTTTAAGTATATGGCTTAAAGATGGATTGTATTTACAGAAGAATCCTTTCAGATTCCATGAAATTTCCCTCAGCTTGTTCTATCACTTTTTCTCTCAAGACATAAAATTCACTAAGTTCTTCTGTAAGAAGCATAGGGCTCTCATCATTAAAGAGCAAACGGTTTGGGGGAGGTTGCAGGGAGAAGCAGTTAACCTGTTACTATTATGCAATATGGCCAGCACTTTAATAAGGAAATGAACCAAGGAAGAAGAATGTGTAACAGAAACAATGTGGACAGTAGATTCTGGTAAACATGGATTGAAATCCTTGCTTGGATACTACCTTCCTGATAGAATTACTGCAAAAATTAATAGTGATTGTGCAGTGCATGGGATGCTATAGAAACTCTAAGCAATGAGGCAATAGTGGATAAAGCCACCACCTGCAGTGCGGGCATCCCATATGGGTGCCGGTTCTTGACCCAGCTGCTCCACTTCCGATCCAGCTCTTTGCTATGGCCTGGGAAAGCAGTAGAAGATGGCCCAAGTCCTTGGGCCCCTGCACCCGCATGGAAGACCTGGAGCAAGCTCCTGGCTCCTGGTTTCGGATAGGTGTAGCTCTGACTGGGGAGTGAACCAGCAGAGGGAAGACCTCTCTCTCTCTCTCTCTCTCTCTGCCTCTGCTTCTCTCTCTGTGTAACTCTAACTTTCAAATAAATAAATAAATAAATAACTCTTTAAAATTAAAAGAAATGTTAAGCATAATAGGTGCTAGAACTATCAGCTTTATAAGAACATTAGATTGCAGAGAGCATTTGGTGCAACATTTGAGTTGCCACCTAGGACTTCATCATTCTATATGGGAGTGTCTTATTCAATTTCTGCTCTAGCACTTCAGATCCAGCTTTCTGTTAATGGACATGCTGGAGGCAGCAGATGATGGCTCAAGTATCTGGGTACCTTACACATTCATGGGAGACTTGGATTGAGTTCTGGGATCCTGGCTTCAGTGTGGTCCAGCCCTGACTGGACATTTAGGATGCAACAGCAGATGGTTGATTTCTCCCTGTGTCTCTACGTCTTTCTCTGTATCTCTCTACCTTTCAAATAAAATGGAAATATTTGTAAAAATGAGCACAGTTTGTTTTTCAATAGAAAAAAATCAATAATCAACCAGCTTTAGATAATCAAAAATAATAGAAGCGTAGATCAAAGGGGAAATTATAGATGATAGAAGTGATAGGCAATGCAGTTTTGGATTTTGTCGAGATTTAAACCAGCTACCATATGGCCCCCCAACAGCACCTTTTGCAGGTCTTTATAGTACTTATGTTCCTATAAGTGACAATGTACATGGTAGTATCCTTTCTTGAGCTCATGTTTCCTCAGAGAGAAGAACACATGCCTTCCATTTACCTCTATGTTCTCACTGTTTGCCTCATAGCAAGTGTAGAGTGTTACCATTTTTTTTATTTTTGTTTTTTTTTTTAAAATGGTGAATCATTTAAGCCTGAAACCTCATATTCTGACACAAAATTTAAAACTCACTTGAAATTGTATTTGGATACACCCATTTAGTACATCTCACTTAGAAAAGGTAACGACATGGGGCTGACAGTGGTGTGGGAGGTAAAGAAACCACCTGCAGTGCTGGCAAACTATATGGGTGCTGATTTAAGTCCCAGCTGCTCCACTTCCAATCCAGCTCTCTGCTATGGCCTGGGAAAGCAGTAGAAGATGGCCCAAGTCCTTGGACCCCTGCACCTGTTTGGGAGACCTGGAAGAAACTCCCAGTACCTGGCTTCTAATCAGCCCACCTCAGGCCATTGCGGCCATTTGGGGAATGAACCAACGAATGCAAGACCTCTCTCTCTCTCTGCTTTTGCCTTGGCCTCTCTGTAACTCTGCCTTTCAAATAAATAAATAAATCTTTAAAAGAAAGAAAGCAAAGGCAATGGCAAGGGGTCAGCTTTGTGGTACAACTGGTTAAGTTGCCCCATCAGACTCCTGTGTCCCATATCAGAGTGCTGATTTGAGTCCCTGCTGCTCCACTTCTGATCCACCTCCCTGCTAACGTGCCTGGGAAGATAGCAGAAGGTGGCCTGAGGGCTTGGGTCCCTGACATCCACATGGGAGACCTAGATAGAATTCAAAGGCTCCCAGTTTAGTTCTGTTCCAGCCCTATTCATTGAGGTCTTTTGGGGAGTGAACCAAAAGATGGAAGATTTCTCCCTGTCTCTGTAACTCTGCCTTTGAAATAAATAAATAAATCATAAAAAAAGGTAATGATAAAGGTATCCCTATATCCAACTTGGAAAGCATCTACCTTCCTGAAAGTCTGATTTTTAAATTTTTTATTAAGTAGTATCTATTTTAAGCTTTTTAAAAAATTACACTAATCAGTAATTTGCATTTGATATTTGAGGTTGATAATCATATTTTTATCTACAATAAATTAATGTCATATTAATGGAAGAAACTTGTGCCCTTGAGGGTATATATTTAAGATACAATTGAACAGGCAGTAAATAATATAATTTTAAAATTCTAAAATTCAAAAACATTATCCTGACATCTTTGTATAGCTAGGATAAAAATTTTTTATGTAGACAGGCCATACCCTTAAGATTGGATTTTTAAGTTGGGAACAGATGCGTAGCTACCATGGCAAAGACTGAAATAGTAACACCTTAAAAAAGAAAAAAAAAACTTTTATTTTTCATGTAACAACCTGAGCATAAATTTTCTAAGCATTGTATGCCTTCATGGGGTCAAAAACACAGACTCTTTTTGTCTTGTTTTTCTTTCCTTCTCAACATAGAATTTAACATCTTGTTCCAAAATGGCTGCTGCAATTCTAGCTGTCACGTTCACATTTCAGTCATATGAGGTGGTGTAGTGATGGAGGTGGGGATCCTTTCGTTAAGGCTACCATACAAGGAGTTCAGTCCTTTCATTTCATCTCCCCAGTGTCCAGTTGTATTTGCATGTCTGATTTAGCTGCACTAGAATCTGGGAAGCATATCTTTCATTAGGAAAAAATATATTGAAATGCAGAGGACTTCTTTCCAAAAGAATGAAGAAGAAATAAGGTGTTAGGGGACAGGTAATAGTGTCTGTTATAAGAGTTTAGGGTCAAAGAGATTGTAGTTTGAATTTCCATCAATACTCTAATCCTTGCTTTTTATATAGCCCCAAATTATGGTCATCCTAAATTTCTGGGGAAAATTGAAATGAATCATATCATTCTAAATAAACATTGGCTAGTACTATCTGTTCTATGTTTAATAATCCAACATTGCTGGCTAAGCACATATCAAAATTCTATTGTTCATTATGAAATAATGGTTATTATTATCTAATAGTTAATGAGAATTGCTTATGTGTGAGGAATGGTTTAAAGCCACTTTTAATTTCACCAAATCTTTTTTTAGATACATTACTATTATTATTCTACTTTTATAGATTAAATATAAGGCAAAAACAGATAGAATGCATTTTTCCATTTTGGGAATAAGTACTGAAAATATTGAATACTTCATTTTTCTCAGCCTAAGAGGGGTTCAATATTTGAGTGAACAAATGACAATCTAAAACCTACATCTAGGAACATAGCTATTCAAATGATTGTGTTTCCTTGGAAAGCATCATTTTCTCTAGTGGTATTTCTAGTGATCAAAACATTCTTCACACTCCTCCTGTGGAGCTGTCTGGAGAGTTTTTGACAGAGTTCTTTGAAAATGTTTAATGATGAGAAATATGTTCCTTAGAGAGTAATTTTTATTTTATTTCATGTTTGGAAACAATGAGGTCATTTAGAGAAAACTTTCTTTTAAGATTAAGCTATTAAAAAAAACAAGTTTAGTCAAAAATGAAGTATTCTTATACATTATTGAGAATGTTTCTCTCATTTAGTATTTGAGCTTATTATTGTGTAAGTCTAATGTATTTAGCTTAAAATTAAAAGTTATTTTAAAGTTTCTTCAAAAATTTCATGGAAAATAGAATTTAAAGTTTGACTTTATTTCAGTGCCAAAAATATTTTGAACTATATGCATAATGTTTCCCTAATACATATTTTCCAGGGCTGGTGGTAGATATTTTCCATTATTTTTTGAGGGGGTACAGATTATGGTGTTCACAATGCTATATTTCAGATATAAAAAATTAGTTTGAATCTTATTAAAAAATAAAATCTTCTATTTAATTTACTCTTCATTCATGTTTTTTTTTTGAGTTTCAGTGTTGCCTCTTGCTTCTTTTTAATTTGCTTTTTTTATTTTTAATTTATACAAATGGAACAGATTTCGCGTATACAGTGTTAAGATCACAATGATACTTCACTCCTTCCCTTCTCTCCCTCCCTCACTTCCAACATCCCTCCTCCTTCCTTTCTTATTTTTCTTTTAATTTTTACCATGGCATATTTTCACCTTACTTTACAATCAAATTGTATAAAAAATTTTGTGACAAAATAAATTTGTATTTTTTAAAGATTTTTATTGACTTGAGAGACAGAGACAGAGAGAGTTCCCATCCACTCGTTCTCTCCTTAAATGCCTACAGTGGCTGTGGCTGGGCTGGAACTAAAGCTGGGGATTGGGAACATAGTCCAGATCTTCTGTGTGAGTAACAGGAACCCAGTTACTTGAGCCATCACCACTGTCTCCCAGGGCCTGCATCAGCAAGCTGCTGGAGTCAGAAGCCAGATCTGGGAATCAGTCCCAGGTACTCTGATGTGGAATGTGACATCTTAACTGCAAGGCTGAATACCTGCTTCTAAATGTATACTTTTCATTCTGTTTTTCATGACTGTGCCATTGTAAATATATTTTTAAAGTAAAAGAGAAAAATGATATCTCCATATAAGTGGTAGCAATATAAATATTTCCAGAGGCAAAAACATCCTTGGACATATATGAATCATTGAAAAGTTTAGCTTTTAATTTCTCTCCTTAGTTTTTTTCTTTTTTTATTTGAAAGAGTTACACAGAGAGAGGAGAGGAGAGGAGAGGAGAGGAGAGGAGAGGTAGAGAGAGAGAGAGAGAGAGAGGTTTCCATCTGATGGTTCACTCCCCCAAATGGCCACAACAGCCAGAGCTGCGCTGATCCGAAGCCAGGAGCCAGGAGTGTCTTCCGGGTCTCCCACGTGGATGCAGGGGCCCAAGGACTTGGACCATCTTCTACTGCTTTCCCGGGCCATTAGAGAGCTGGACAGGAAGTGGAGCAGCCAGGTCTCGATCCGACGCCCATATGGGATGCCGGTGCTTCAGGCCAGGGCTTTAACCCACTGTGCCACAACATTGGCCCTGATCTCCTTAGTTTTCAAAAACAGTTAAGGTCAAGAAAAAATTAAAACCTAGCATCAATAACCTGAAAATTGAAACACATTTAACAAGCTTAACTGTTTTAACTTTAGCATGTTCTGCAAAAACACAATCATGTGTTTGTGTTTATCAAACATGTTAATACCATGGATATCCATTTTTCTTACAAAAAGGGGCATTGTCATTGTCACAACATAGATGACATTATGCTAAATGGAATAAGTCAGTAACAGAAAGGCAAATGCTGCATGATTGTCCATATATGTGGAATCTTAAAAAAGTTGAACTTGTAGAAGGGTGATTACCAGAGGATGAGGTGGGACAGGAAGAGTTAGACAGTGAGAGAGAGATAGAGAGAAAGGTTTTCCTTTTCTGTTGGTTCACCCCCCAAATCGCCACTACGGCTGGTGTGCTGCGGCCGATCCGAAACCCAGAGCCAGGTGCTTCCTCCTGGTCTCCCATGCAGGTGCAGGGCCAGAATCCTGTGCCCCAACCGGGACTAGAACCCAGGGTGCCAGCGCCACAGGCGGAAGATTAGCCAAGCGAGCCATGGCACTGGCCGGCTCAGCTCTGTACACTTGTTACTTATTAAATGCACAAATGAACAACTATTACCATCCCATAGTATAAATTAGGAAAGTGGGATTTAAAGATAGTAAGCAATTTCCCAGGTCACAAAGCCAGCACCAGGTGAAATACTGAGCCAATTCGACTATTAAAGAGTTGTCTACCTTAGAGGCGATAGGGCAGGCAGACTAGAAAAGACCTCATGAGAACAGGACTTTAGAAACATTAATTTGGTAATCAGATGATGGATATTAGGTTTTCAGAAATTCTGAGTTGTGTTTTGTTTAAAATTCAAAAACCTAGGACTTTGGGGACCGCCATTTAGTGCAGCAGTTAGGATGCCACTTGGGACTCCTGCATCCCTCATCATAGTGCCTTGGTTTATGTGTCAGTTCCATTTCCAGTGCTATCTTCCTGCTAATGCAGATCCCAGAAGGCAAAAGGTGATGGCTCAAATTATTGGGTCCCTGTCACTCATATGGGAGACTTAGATTGAGTTCCAGGATCCTGGCTTCAATCTGGCCCAACCCTGGCTGAGGCAGGCATTTGGGAGTGAACCAGAGGATAGAAGATTATCTGTTTGTATCTCTTTCTCTCTCTACATTTCCTCTGTATCTCTGCCTTTCAAATAAAATGAAAATAAATAAAACACTTTTCTAAGATGGTTAAAAGTAAAAATCAAGGACTTTGGAGGAAGAATAGGACATAGATAGTGTTTTCAGAAAATTTTATGTTTACATTTAAAATTTCATTATAATCTAAGGATTTAAAGTGCATTATATATAACTTGTTTAGTTCATAAGTTGCTATATTTCACTTAAAATAGCATTACTCAAAAAGAGTTAGAACATTTACTAATTAAACTTATTTTTACATGGCTTCATTGTTTTGTTTCTTCACTTGATATGGCTATATTCAGCCATAGATAAAATTGATTAAAAATACATTTTATTGTCTGAGGATACAGAGAAGTCATAGCAAGCCTGAAAGAATACACGTTTACTCTGCCAAGATCTAATGGCATGATTCACAAAGGCCACACTTGGCAGAGCACCACACCACATTCTTCCTCTAAATTCTTGATAGTATCCTGTGTTTTACAGCATGTGGCTCTAGCATTCCAAATCAGTTCCTGAGTGTACTTCTTTTGTCATAATCAGGTAAATTGGATCATGGTGCTACTATTACTGGCATTTTTTGGATCCAAGGAATGTAGTTGATAAAATTTTCCTCTGTAAGATTTTCCACTTGGAATCACTTGTGCTTAAAAGTGGCTGCAGACTGTTCAAGAACAGTTGATTTTTTTCTGCTTCATTTGGCAAAGAGGATTTGAAAAAAGTGAAGTGTGTGATTCAAATAGAACAATCACCAAGGAAATTGAATGGAGTATTTTCAGCAATTTGTACAATTGAAACCAAAGGTCACTCTCATCAAACATAATGATGTCTTTACTCCTGGGTATTTGGATTCTCAATGGCTTAAGTTTGTTCAAGGCTATTTCTGAAGTTCTGGTACATTTTTAAGAACATGGAGTCTTATTTTGAAAAAGTACTATCTCACTTGCCCTGTTTGCTTACATCTTCTTGTTTCTTGTTGAGGACAGCATTATAGGAGTGGTGGTTTGGGATGCTTTGTTAGCTTTTTCCTTCTTATCACTTTTTCAGAGTGCTCAGCTCATGATATTCCTAACAATCAAGGCTTGGTCATGGAATGTCACTTCCACAGTAGTAAAAGTTTAACATGTATCCAATATTCTTTGCTCATCTCTTTTTATTTATCTTGCGATGTTGGCCAGCAAATTGAATCTGTATGTTCACTATCTTTAATTTCCAAAAAAAAATTTCATTATGCTATTCTCTCCTTACTGCTATTAACAAAAGGATTCAGTTTATTCCCATTGCAGTACCTATGTTTTCTTTTTCTTTTAGATACATGTCTTTGCAAATACTGCAAAATTTTTTATTCATGCTTAGAGAGCAAAATATACATTGAATTCCTAATTTTGAAGAATAATTTATTTAAATTATACCTAAAATAGTAATAGTAAAATGCCATACTCATGCAAACATCCCCTTTCAAAAGAGTTTTAAATTGTTGGTGGTCAAACAAAAAGCTTTCTTGGGAGATCTTAATTTTCATATATCAGTTGAAGTCAGTGAGATTACAAGGTATATCCAGAAGGAAAACGAAAACTAAAAAATATCCAGGTCCATTTGGTATTTAACAACAGGAAGCCACTGGTGATTGGAACACATTGTATTTTGAAAGTGTGGACCAGAGATGCCATGATGTGATGTGAAAGAGAAATAATGATGTAGAGCAGCTAAGTAGAGGGGCAAGTAAAGGTAAAACTTGTGGTTTGGCTATAGTGTAAAATAGAGAAATCAATAGACAAAGATAGCCAGGTACTTTATTGTATTGATTAGGTTATTTTTTAAATGTGAAAATGTCTTCATTGTGTACATATGCTACAAAGGAATATATTAGGAAAAAGTGAACATTTAAATCAACAAAGAATCTAAGACAGAGTGGTCCAGAGCACAGCTTTGGGTTGAGGAACAAGAAAACTGTTCCTTGATAAGGAGAAGAAAAGGATGGATGTGAGAAATACAAGTCAATAAGTCAGCAGTCAGAAATGGAGGGCATGTCATTTATCTTTTTTGTAAATTGCAGTCTCTGACTTTAGCTTTAAGATAAATAGTACTAACAGTAGGAGCAGATTGACATTACAGGGGGATAGCCAATACTGTATATGGTGGGGAAAGGGTTAAGTGAGCTCATCTGAGTTATATGGTCAATAAAACAAAAAAAATCTGCTGTTTAGGCATAAACTAATTTTTTAAATTGGTAATATCCTCTGAATCTTCTACAGAGCGTTATATATAAGATAAAAGATTTTTTTAAAGTATGAAAAGAAGCCCAAGCTCCAGTGGACAAGGATTTTGACTAGAGTCATGGCAGCAAGAATAGATCCAAAAGATCACTTTGTCAAAATTTTGGAAAGCAGGAAGAGAATACTCTAGAAGATTAGTTAGGGAATGAAAGGAAGAGAACGTCACATGTTAGCATTGCCATATATGCTACAATATTGTTCTGAACTAGGTTGTGGTCCTCCCTAAATAATGAGTGATTTGGAAATTATTAAACTAAAATAGTATTTGTCTCCTTTAATTATGTTGTTCTTAGTTCTCATTTGCACAGAAATTACTTGTATTTTCTTTTATATTCAATAGGATAGTTCTTTTAAAAAAATAAAGTATGCAAATTTTATATATAATATGCCACATTTTTTTATCCATTCATCTGATGATGGGTATCTTGGTTGATTCCAAATATTGGCTACTGTGAACAGTGCTGCTATAAACATGGTGGTACATTGTGTCTTTTGGGTATACACCCAGTAGCAAGACTGCTGGATGATATGGCAAGTCTATTTCCAGTTTTTTAAGATATCTTCATACTGTTTTCCACAGTGGCTGTACTAATTTACATTCCCACCAACACCGTGTAAGTGTTCCCCTTTCACCACATCCTTGCCAGCATGTGTTACTCTCAGAGTTTTGGATTCTAGTCATTCTAACAGCAGTGTGGTGCTATCTCATTGTGGTTTTGATTTGCATTTCCCTGATGGCTAGTGATGTTGGGCATTTTTTTTTCATGTTTTTTGGCCATTTGTACTTCTTCTTTTCAGAACTGTCTGTTGATGTCCTTTGCCCATTTCTCAACATCCAATTTATTAAGACATTTGTAAAAAAATTATTTTTTCTACAATTGATTCAGATTTGGACTTTAAAAAATTATTTATCTGAGATATAATGAGCAAGATATAGAGAGATAAAGAGTACTCCCACCTGCTGGTTCACTTCACAAATGCTCCCAACAGCTGGAGCTGTGCCCAGGCCAAAGCTAGGAGCTGGGAACTTAATCCATGTCTCCCACATGGATGACAGAAACCCAATTACTTGGGTCAACTCCTACCCCCTCCAATGGTGGCCTTAGTTAGAAGATGTATTCACAAAGAAACTATAGTCAGAAGCTGGATCTGGGGATCAAACCCAGGCACTCCATGTGATATCGAGTGTCCTACTAATGTTTTAAGTGCTATGACAGATGCCCACTCCTTGGACTTTTTTGTTGTCACTCATATGACTGATGCTTCTACTCCATAGCAGACAGTAGGTTATATTTATTTAGGATTTTTAGCCAGAGAATTACTGTTCACTGAAACAAATAAATAGTTCTTGAAATTGTCTACTTAAGATTGTCAAAATAAAATAATTATATTATTTTTAAAGATATTATTTATTTATTTGAAAGTCAGAGTTACACAGAGAGAGGAGAGGGAGAGGGAGAGAGAGAGGGAGAGAGAGAGAGAGAGAGGTCTTCCATCCGCTGGCTCACTCCCCAATTGGTCACAACAGCCCCAGCTGTGCTGATCCGAAGCCAGGAGCCAGGAGCTTCCTCCAGGTCTCCCACGTGGGTGCAGGGACCCAAGGACTTAGGCCATCTTTTACTGCTTTCCCAGACCATAGCAGAGATCTAGATCGGAAGTAGAGCAGCTGGGTCTCCAACAGGCACCCATATGGGATGCTGGTGCTTCAGGCCAGGGCGTTAACCCACTGCGCCACAGCGCCAGCCCCTAAAAATTATATTATTAAGAATGTGTTTTCTAGTCCAAGTGATCAATTTCTGTTCACAATTGATCATAATGAAAGGACTAAGAGTCAAAGGGATCACATAAACAAGTCTAGTGCCTGCTAATACTAACCGATAGAATAAATAAAGGGGAGAGCGATCCAACATGGGAAGTGAGATACACAGCAGACTCATAGAATGGCAGATGTCCTAAACAGCACTCTGGCCTCAGAATCAGCCCTAAAGGCATGCGGATCCGGCTGAAAAGCCCATGAGAGTATTTCAGGCATGGAAAGCCAAGACACTCTGGAAAAAAAACAACAACAACAACAACAACAACAACAACAAAACCCTAAATGAAAGATCTCTGTGAGTGAGATCCCAGTGGAAAGAACAGGTCTTCAAAGAAGGAGGTACCTTTCTCTGAAGGGAGGAGAGAACTTCCACTTTGACTATGACCTTGTCTAAATAAGATAAGAGTCGGTGAACTCAAGGGGCTTCCATAGCCTTGGCAACTCATGACTGGATCATAGGGAGATTACTGATGCAAAAACAGGAGTGTCAATTTGTTAAGTCAACAACAGGAGTCACTGTGCACTTACTCCTCATGTAGGATCTCTGTCCTTAATGTGCTGTACATTGAGATTTAATGCTATAACAAGTACTCAAACAGTATTTTTCACTTTGTGTTTCTATGTGGGTGCAAACTGTTGAAATCTTTACTTAATGTATACTAAACTGATCTTCTGTATATAAAGAAAATTTAAAATAAATCTTGATGTGAATGGAAGGGGAGAGAGAGCGGGAAAGGGGAGGATTGCGGGTGGGAGGGAAGTCATGGGTGGGGGAGAAGCCAATGTAGTCCATAAGCTGTACTTCAGAAATCTATATTCATTAAATAAAAGTTAAAAAAAAAAGAATGTGTTTTATATGATGCTAAGCAGACTATCTCCATTGGCATTAAAATATTTTAAGAAATTAAGGATTTACATTGGCTACACAGTTTGATGAGTATCTGAGAAGATACTCTTATTAATTGATCTTTTTCTGAAAATAAATTTAGTTGAGATCATTGATAATGGTTAATCTCTGCAAAAAGTGTTAAGTTCCTTGGAAATTATATTATTTGCTATTTGGCAAAACTGATCTTTGAAGGCATATGTGGGGTAAATTAGGGTTAAAGAATCTCTCCATATATAGCCTGTGTTGTGTGTATTCATAAATCATACAAATTGCATACTTATATCAATTATAGGCCTTTAGAGACCTGAATCACAGCATCTCCTATGCTGGAGAAATATCTGCAGCCATTCATGCCAATGAAAGCATTGGCCTTTACACATAATATTTTTTTAAATCACCCTGACAACTGGAAATAACACTGATTAGTTGCACTAAATTTTAAGTATATCAAAGTAAAATCTTGTCTGAATGTTCCACATATGCCCTCAAATGGCTTTTCATTACGTTTATTGTCCTTATCACAAGGTGCAGGATACTTTACATCTGCATTAATCATGTAACTATCGGAGAGTATTGATCTTTCACACAGTTGTGAATGCCATAATCTTTTTCTGCATTTGGAGAACCTCTCCTGACCTTTCACAAGATAGAAACAACTATAAATTTATGCCAAAAATTATCTATTTTTGCAGCTATGTTGAACTATTTCTTTCTCTTCTCTATATCCTTTACGAAATCTCTTCTCTTTCTTCTTCTCCTCCTCCTTCTCTCTTACTCATACTCAGATGTGCAGGGAATGAAGTCATTAAAAAGATATGCAGACAATTCTTTTAATTTACTTAATTTCTTTCATCAGATTTGCATTATCAATCATGAGAATCTTGTCTGCATAACAATTAAATTCCTTTATTTAAAATATCGGTAAAACATTGTTTTGAATTTCATCTGCAATGTCAAATTAAGGGAAGCCCATAAGGATGGAGTGATAGTGAGAAAGAAAATTGTGATGTAGGTTATTATTTTAGTAAAGTATGAAAGTAATTAATAGTAACATTACTAAGTGTGTGTGCAAGCACATCACATCTATTAATACGTTTAAACTAGAAAGCCACTCCATGAATTAAGTTGCATTTATAGTTGAGGAAACTGAGATACAATAAGCTCATATTGCTAGAAGGTAGTGAAAAAAGTCATTTTTATTCCCTACTGCACTGTTAATATAATCGCCTATGGGGGTAAACAATATAGTATTAATATAAAGTATAAAACCACTACTAAGCACACCTGTTTCCTTATTCACATAATAGCATTTCACCTAATTTTTCCTTTATTTCTCAATATTTTAATGTGTATTTCCCTTGAAAAGAATTGTTGTCTTTTATAATCACAGTTGTCAATCTCAGTATATTTGGATACAATCCTTTTGTTTTCATTAGTCTTCCAGTTTTTGTAACTGACCCAATAATACTCTAAATGCCATTTTAATTGCCAGTATAGAAGTCAGTCAAGGTTCAGCAATTGCATTTCATTTTCATGTCTCTTTAATCCTCTTTAATCTGAATATTTCCATAGCTTGTCTTTGTCTTTTAAAACATTGTCATTTTTGAGCAATCTAGTGGTGCTGAGATATTTGGTACACACATATGATTAGTAGAGAGGCTCATGATAAAATCAATAGAGATGGAACAACACTTTAGCCTGAAGAGAATGTGTGTTAAAATTTACTAGATGATCTAAAGGTGTGATCAACATAGTCAAAACTATATATATCCATTCCAATCTTTCAAGGAAAGCTGGACAAATTTTAAGAAAGTAGAACAATGAAGATGACATTTCTAGTTTTCCATTAAATGTATGTGCCCAACTTAGCAGATGAAAACTCCTGTGTCTCTAAGACCACTCTGATAAGCATGCCAAAGTATATAAATAAGTAGGTTAATTAATGAATGAGTTAATTAGTTAAAACTGTTCACCTGTATATTTATATTGACATGTTTGTTTCTTTGACATTACCTTAGTAGAGCATATAGAATTTACCATGTCAGGTCAAATAGCTCATTAAGATAATGGTAACTTAACCTAAGCTATTAGCCATAGAGATAGAAGTGAATTAATTGCAGCATAATTTGCAAAGTAAAATTGACAAGATTCTATGAAGAACTGAGCATATGAGGTGATCTGGACGCCGGAACCTGGGAAGGCTCCTAAGCTCCTGGTTTTTACATTGGATCCAACGATGTCATTCAAAAGCAAGTAAAACATAATAGAGGACCATGTTGTGTAAGAGAGGGTCAAGAGGCAAGCGGGGGCATAAGCTGGTTGCAGATACTTAGATAGTGATATGGCGTGAGATATACAGGCTTGATGTTCAATGAGGAGGATTAAGGTGGTAAAGCAATTCCGAGGCATCTACAAATAGATGATAAAAAAAAAAAGTAATAAACTGTAGAAGTGATTGCCTAGGAAGACTCCATAGAGTGTGGACCCATGAGAACCAAAGACTGGGGTGTTAGTAACTCCTCCATTTAAAGGGTTGATGAAGAGTGTTTAGATTGCCAAGATGCTTGGGGAAAGCAGTCAGAGAGGTAGAAGTAAAACCAGAGAGAGTGTGTCACAAGGACTGGAAAAGAAAGTCCTTGAAGGGACTAAGAAATCCTCACTGAGGTCAAAGGTCATAAAGAAGACATAGAAGTGAAGTGTTGAAAATGCCATTCAAGTTCAGAATCATAGCTCTGGTGACTATGAAGCACATTCACATTGGCGGGATGAGCATGGGGGCCAGAGAAAACTGTAGTCACGTGGCAATGTGACTATGAAGAAAATGAGACCACAGACAGGTCGTTTCACTGCTTGGACAGGGTAATTAATGGTTTGGATGTGCCTGGGAGCCGTTGCTATAGATTTTAATAAGTAAAAAGGAGCAAATGAGAAATGAGAATCGGCAACAAGAGGATGAGAACATGTTTTGGAAGCAAGAGCAGAGTGTTATTTATTTTTTTTTTGCTCCTAACAAGAGGCCACGTAAGTAATGCTTTTAAATAGTGACTAAGGAAGAAATAGAATGGATGGTAAGGTCGCTGAAGGGATTTGTGAAGTTGAGAGAAGTTTGATTCCTGCTTTTTAAAACATTACCACTAGAGTATGTTGAACTGTCTTGGACAGAATCAATTTGAGAGAATAGCTAGAATGGGTAGAAGCATGAAGAATCCTTGAAGGTGTCAGTTCTCTTTGAAGATGGGAAGGATCATGACACAAAGCAGAGGAGACTGGATTTGCCTTACATGTAGAAGCAGTCCCCTTCTTTTAGTAGGTGGAAAGAAGACATGGAGGAACAAAAATGTAGAAGTTCTAGGTTTGGAAGGAGAAAGTTGAAGGAGCCTTCTGTAGAAAAATTATAATTTTCTCTGTGAGAGTACGGAGTTGGTATTATCTATAGAGAGTAAGGACACAAATGGAAGCAGTTTTCAAAGGCTTCATTTATTGGGGAAAATAGTAGGAGAGGACTTCTCTGTCAAATGGAAAATCTTTAGGAGCTGGCGCTGTGGTGTAGCCAGTAAAGCCGCTGTCTGCAGTGCCAGCATCCCATATGGGAGCCAATTCGAGTCCCGGCTGCTCCACTTCCTATCCAGCTCTCTGCTATGACCTGGGAAGGCAATAGAAGATGGCCCAAGTCCTTGGGCCCCTGCACCCACGTGGGAGATCCAGAAGAAACTCCTGGCTCTCTCTCCCTCCTCTCTCTCTCTCTCTTTGCCTCTCCTTCTCTCGGTGTGTAAATAAATAAATCTTAAAAAAATTTTTTTAAGGCTCCTGAGGTTAGAGATCATATATTTTTCACTAAATTTGAAAATCAGCACGATTTGCAAGAGGCAGATAGACAGACTAAAACCAACCTGTTGGTTCACTCCTGAAACTCCAATAATAACAAAGACTGCGCTAGTCCACAGCCTGGAGCGCAGAACCCAATACAGTTTTCTCTCCCACGTGGACAGCAAGGACTTAAGTAATTGTTCCTTCATCTGTTGCCTCCCAGCATGTGCATTCGCAGGTTTGAAAGCAGAGGAACTAAAACCCCAACCAGGCACTCCAATATGGGATGTAGGCATCCCAGCTGGCATCTTAATCAGTATACCAAATGTCTGCTCTGGGAGATCATACATTTAAGTGTGTCTTCCCCAATGTGTGCATTTCTCAACATCAACCCACTGTTCCTAAACAAATTGGATATAGTAGGTGATTTATGGAGAAATATTTTTTTAAAGATTGATTGATTTGAAAGAGCCACAGAGAGACAGAGGGAGAGAGCTCTTCCATCCACTGGTTCATTCCCTTTATGATCATAACAGCCAGGGATGAGCCAGGCCTCCCACCTGGGTGGCAGGGGATCAAGCACTTGGACCATCTTCTGCTACTTTAGCAGGCACATTACCAGAGAGCTGGATAGCAAGTGGAGCAACTGGGACTTAAACCAGCACTCATATGTGACACTGGCATTGCAGGTAGCAGCTTAATCCAATGGACCACAATGCAGTACCCTGGAAAAGTTTTGTAATGCAAAGTGTGATAAATAGACAAGATGTTTAGCCATTCTCATGCAGTTATTGAGATAATGCATCAGAAAAGCTATGCTAAATATTAAGGGAAGTGAATGAATGCTAGGAATAGAATTTTGAACAAGCTAGAACAGTTCTGTTCTGATGAGATTAAATAATCTTATAACAAACTGTTAGAAGAGTAGATTGTGCTTGAATTTGTGATTTTAGGTGTAGAAAAATTGCAGGCAATGCCAGTGTGACCATAGGAGAGCTAGGTTGGGAGGTGGGATATTCCACCCCCTTCACACCCCTACCATAAAAGAGATCCAGGGGCCATGAGATTGAGGCTGGCAGATGTTGAAGAAAAACCTGAATTGGGAGGGTAATTGATGGTTTGCAGTCATCTGAGAACCATTGTCATAGAATTTAAAAGGCAGAAAATGAGAAGCTAGTGTTGCCAGAAAATAGGAAGAGAAGAATATAACATAGAAGCAGGAGCATGTTTATTTATTTGTTTTGCTTTTAACAAGAGTCCAGGGATGGTGTTGTAGCAAGTAAAGCAATGGAGGCATCCCATATGGCTGCTGGTTCCAGTCCCAGGTGCTCCACCTCCAATCCAGCTCCCTGGTAATGACTTGAGAAAAGCAGAGGAAGATTGTCCAAGTCCTTGGGCCCCTGCCACCCACATAGAAGTCCCATATGAAACCGCTGCCTCCTGGGTTCAGCCTGTCCCAGCCCTGGCCATTGCAGCCATCTGGCAAGTGAATCAGTGAATGGGAGATCTCCCTCCTGCCCACTCTCTTTTTTCTCTTTCTCTCTCTCTCTCTCTGTAACTCTGATTTTCAAGTAAATAAATACATCTTTAAAACAAAACAAACAACAACAAAATAACAAGTGGCCACAGAAGTAAAACGTTAGCCAGCCTTTGAAATACAGACACTCACAAAATAAGTAGACAGCCCTTGAGAATGTTACTGACATAGTGGTATCTTCAGAGGTGAACCAAGTCTCAGATAAGGCCAGGAGTTAGAAAGGAAACACAAGGAGTTGACACTGAATTAGGATTTGCTCATGCAGGAGTCTTGGTTCTAAACACTCAGCAAAAGTGAGAGGGAGGGAGGAGACCCCTAGAAGTGATGGAGAGAAGTTTATATGCCCTGAAGCAAAGGAAGCTCAGCAACTGACAACTACCTTATATATTTTATTGCTTCCAAACGAATTACTAAATTTAGTCTTTGTTTCTGTATTCAAATTTGCCTCAAAACATACCATAAAAGACCATTTTGCATATGACAATCTAATCTACTTGGTCTTTTTGTTTGTTTGTTTGATTGCTTTCCATTTCATTAGCTTCCTTTGTTAAATTTTATTTTTGTTTGAAGGCAGAGAGAGAGAGATCTCATCTACTCGTTCACTGTCAAAACATATCTACATGGCTCACTCTCTTACTACATTTTTCTGGGCTTCAATAGCACCATCTTAGTGGGGCTTTTGCAGAAAATCATTACCATCTTGGTCTTTCCCATTCTCCTCCCCAGCTTCATGTTCTTCTTCAGTACTTTCTATCCTAAGGCATGCCATGCAATTGATTTACTTTCTTTGGCTCCTCTCCTCCCACAATAGGATGCGATTTTTCTGGTGGGCAAGGCTTTTTGTCCATCTCTATAGTTACAGGTGTACCATCAGTAGCTAGCGTGACACCTGAAACATGATTCATTTTAACGAATAATTAATTGCTGAAGGAGTGATTTAGGACACACATGACTCAGAAGACAGAGAAATTGGGGTAGACTTCTGGTACACCAGCTTAAGTCTCTCTTAGGGATATTCATATCCCATATCAGAGTGATTGGTTGAGTGCTGACTCTTCTATTTGGGATCCAGCTTCTTCCTAACGTGCATCTGGAAGGCAAAAGGTAAAGGCTCCAGGAGTCAGGTCCCTGACACACATGGAAAACACAGAGTTCTGGGCTCCAGGCTGCATCCTACACAGCCCTGGCTCTTGCACACATTTGAGAGTGAACCACTAGATGGAAAATATCTCCCTTTCTGTCTCTACCTCTCTCTCCCCCCCCCCCCACCCCAACCCTGCAGGCTGTGTATCTGCCTTTCAAATAAATTGAAAATACATAAATAATTATTTTTAAAAAGAAGGTATAGAAACATAGTTGAGTGTGAGGACAATTCTGAAAGAGAAGTTGCAAAAACACTCGGATCAATGAACACATTGTGGGGATAAATGTGGGGACCTCCAGGGCTATAAGGAACAGCACACATGTGGACAAATAAATTGTACTATCAGAGTTGGAAAGTGGGCTCTTTATTTCAGAGTCACCTCCGGATTACAGGATGATTTTAATGTCATTTGAGAACTTAATTCGCTATCAAATTGCCCAATGAATAGTCTCCTTTTGCTTTAATTTTCAAAACCAAACAGAGCACAGTGCTTTTACCCTGCATGAGTCTGACTTTGCAGCTGAGCGCCCCCGGGCATGTCAAGGCCCAGACTTAGATTAACTGCCAGTTTTTGCAACTGCAAAAATTAAGCTACAGGAACTCTGAAAGCAGGAAAATGGTTAAAAAAGAAAAAAAGCAAGAGTTCATTTCACTGTTATAAACTTTTTAACATCGCATTTGGGAAGTTTTTGCCTCAATATAGAACATAATTTGTTGTTTTAAATGCTTTCTTGTTATTTTAAAATGGTAGTCAAAACATTATGTTCCAACCTATTGAGTGACAATTTCAAAGCTGATGATCACAGACTAATGCTAACTTTTCCATTGATTTTTGTGTCTGCATTTTTTAATATATGGGTTTTTTATCTTGTTTGCATTTCAGTTTATTTAGTAAAATTCTTTTTATGCATAGTCTGTGTAAGATGCACATAGACACACATTTGTGTAATAGATAAAACAAAGATATATACATGTTTGTTTAAGTTTTCTCAGAAATTATTTTCTATCAAGAATATGTTGGCTTCATGAACAGACTTACAGTCTTGAAAATGTCCTCTAACAAGTAAATTACTATTTCCCAGATGTTGGGAGCCGTCCACATAAAACTGAGTGATTAAAGAAGGGGAGAGAATAGTGATGTCAAAATAGAGTAATGCTTGATTACTCTTCTTACGCTGTAGGCTCAGCCCTGCAAGAAGATCCATCACTAATCTCAAATGTCCTTTTGATCTGCATGGTAGTGGATTGTTAACATGTTGTGTAATGACCTATACAAATCAATAGGACGTCTGTCCAATCCTGGAAGATAAATATGGATGAGCTCCATGCCACCCGTCACTGGCCTGCTGATGGTAGTGCATATTCATGTTCATCACTTTGCAAGTTACTCAGGAGAAGGATTCGGTCCTGGAATAATTCTGTTGCTGTCTTTGGTTCTCAGGTGTCGAGATAGATCATAGTCTTTATTTGCACACTGAGGGACTGACAATGCAGCAGGACAGTTTTTCCTCTGGCATAAGACAAATAGTACTATTTATCAACTTTATCATGGGATTAAAGAAAAAAAGCAAAATAATTAAAAGAGGGAAACCTGGATTTTTAAAATATAATTTAGAAGCATATTTTCCCATTATACAAGTAAATGTTCTCTGATCCTCTAGTATAACTTTATGTGTCCCCTGCCTCTTGGTTTCTGTGTGTGTTTTCCAAGGGAATGGGTTTTAAAGTTTAAAGAAACTTGACTTTTTAGCAAAATTGAACAAGGAGAGCAGCAGTAGGTATGAAGCAGATAATTTTGTTTTCAAAGTTCTTTGTGCCACTTCTATTTAATATTCACAGAGCAATTTATACTTCATTTACCATTTACATAAAATGTCTTTAATGGTTTGGTCACTAATTCCTAGAATAGTCTGTTGATAGACAGAGGCAGTGACATTTTGAGTGCAGAAGAGAAATCTCGGAAATATAAGCGTTTTCCAATGCTTCACAAATCCTATCTGATTTAAATACTTTTCTCCTTTTTTAACAAAATAAATAGATTAGCTTGAATATTTTATATTATTCACCATGTCTCCCAGTATTTTTGTAATACCTATTATAGTAACACCTCCATTCAGCTATGGAATATACATATTCCAAAACATCAATCTTACTGCTTAATAAATTTAAAACTTGATATGTTATCCCTCTTAGTATTTTTTTTTGTTTGTTCCACTTAATACTTTTGGTTGAATACTGTAATCAATACACAATTCTTCTTAAGTGCTGAAACTTAACTGAAAAGTGATCACTGTTAAATATAAGAGTGGGAATAAGAGAGGGAAGAGATGTGCAATTCGGGACATGCTCAAGCTGACTTACCTCAAACGGTAGAGTTAGAAACATACCAGGGGATTCCAATTCAATCCCATCAAGGTGGCATGTACCAATGCCATCTCACTAGTCCCAATGATCAGTTTCTGTTCACAACTGATCATAATGATAGGACTAAGAACCAAAGGGATCACATAAACAAGAATAGTGTCTCCAAATACTAGCTGATAGAATAAAAAAGGGAGAGAACGATCCAACATGGGAAGTGAGATACACAGCAGACCCATAGAATGGCAGATGTCCTAAACAGCACTCTGGTCTCAGAATCAACCCTTAAGGCATGCGGATCCAGCTGAAAAGCCCATGAGAGTATTTCAGGCATGGAAAGCCAAGACACTCTGGGGGGAAAAAAAAAAAAAAAACTAAATGAAAGCTCTCCGCGACTGAGATCCCAGTGGAAAGAACAGGTCTTCAAAGAAGGAGGTACCTTTCTCTGAAGGGAGGAAAGAACTTCCACTTTGACCATGGCCTTGTCTAAAAATTATCAGAGTCGGTGAACTCAGGGGGCTTCCATAGCCTTGGCAGCTCATGACAAGAACCTAGGGTGATTACTGATGCCATAAACAAGAGTGTCAATTTGTTGAGTCAACAACAGGAGTCACTGTGCACTTACTCCTCATGTAGGATCTTTGTCCTTAGTGTGCTGTACCTTGAGATTTAATGCTATAACTAGTATTCAAACACTTTATGTTTCTGTGTGGGAGCAAACTGTTGAAATCTTTACTTAATGTATGCTAAACTGATCTTCTGTATATAAAGAGAAACGAAAATGAATCTTGATGTGAATGGAAGGGGAGAGGGAGTAGGAAAGGGGAGGGTTGCGGGTGGGAGGGACGTTATGGGGGGGAAGCCATTGTAATCCATATTCTGTACTTTGGAAATTTATATTCATTAAATAAAAGTTAAAAAAGAAAAGAAAAGAAACATACCAGGGGATTCCAATTCAATCCCATCAAGGTGGCATGTACCAATGCCATCTCACTAGTCCCAGTGATCAATTTCTGTTCACAATTGATCATAATGATAGGACTAAGAGTCAAAGGGATCACATAAACAAGACTAGTGTCTGAATACTAACCGATAGAATAACAAAGGGAAAGAACAATCCAACCAACATGGGAAGCAGGATACACAGCAGATTCATAAAATGGCGGATGTCCTAAACAGCACTCTGGCCTTAGAATCAACCCTTAAGGCATGTGGATCTGGCTGAAAAGCCCATGAGAGCATTTCAGGCATGGAAAGCCAAGACACTCTGGAAAAAAAATGACCTAAATGAAAGATCTCCGCGAGTGAGATCCCAGTGGAAAGAACAGGTCTTCAAAGAAGGAGGTACCTTTCTCTGAAGGGAGAAGAGAACTTCCAGTATGACTACGACCTTGTCTAAATATGATCAGAGTCAGCAAACTCAAAAGGCTTCCATAGCCTTGGCGACTCATGACAAGAGCCTAGGGTGATTACTGAGGCCATAAACAAGAGTGTCAATTTGTTAAGTCAACAACAGGAGTCACTGTGCACTTATTCCTTATGTAGGATCTTTGTCCTTAGTGTGCTGTACATTGAGATTTAATGCTATAACGAGCACTCAAACAGTATTTTTCACTTTGTGTTTCTATGTGGGTGCAAACTGTTGAAATCTTTACTTAATATAAGCTAAACTAATCTTCTGTATATAAAGAGAATTGAAAATGAATCTTGATGTGAATCGAAGGGGAGAGGGATTGGGAGAGGTGAGGGTTGCGGGTGGGAGGGAAGTTATGGGGGGGAAGCCATTGTAATCCATAAACTGTGCTTTGGAAATTTATATTCATCAAATAAAAGTTAAAAAGAAAAAAAAGAAAAAAATGTTAGATATTATACTTACAGTGAATATGACTATGTCCTGATATGTTGCAAGATGTTTTACAATCATATAAAATTACATATGTAAAATACATATGTAATTATTCAAGGAAACAAAAAGTAATAGAAAGGAGAAAGTGAAGACTTACTGTCAATTACAACTGAGGCTAGGTTTATAATGAAAGGCTTTATATGTTATATTAGATTTCCTGAATATTTTACTTTGTGTGTACCATAATACAGTTTTCCCAAAGTAGAAAAAACTCCAGATCATTCAACCTAGTGAAAAAGATGCACATTTGCACATTTTCTCTTTCTGGAAGGTGTACTCTTTTGACACAAATACACTGATCATATCAGGCCACTTCATTACACTGAAGAAAGAAAACGTCTTAGTGGGGAGTAGGGAGGGCAGGAAGTCCTAGTCCTCTAAGCTAAATTCACACCCTCCATTTAACAGCTGCTCCCAAGATAGCCACTATTGCACAGGGGGTTAAGCGATTTTTTGGGATGTCCTCACCCCAAATTAAAGTACTTATTTGAGTTCTGGCCGCTCTACTTCTCATCTAGCTTCCTCCTAACACATCCTGGGAGGCAGCATATGATAGCTTAAATCTTTGAGCTTCTGCAACCCCTTTGTGAGATCCAGATGAAGTTCTGGGTTCTTGCCTTTGGCCTGGCTCAGCTCTGGCTGTTTCAGGCATTATGGAGTGAACCAGCAGAAAACCTCTCTCTCCCTCTCTGCCTCTCTCTACACATTTTTTAAAAAAGAACTACTCAGCATGCTCTGGAAATCCCTAAAATTTTCATTTAGTCTCCACATTATAAGCAAGATCTTTTTAAGTCTATACACATTCATTTTAGATACAGTTTCTTCCAAATAGTGTTTTTAATTTGTTTGGAAGGGAGAGAGACAAAGAGAGAGGGAAAGTGCTCCCATCTGCTGGTTCACTCCCCCATATATCCACACTGACTGGGACTAAATCCAGGTCACCATGTGGGTAGAAGGGAAACACTTACTTGACCTATCATCTGTTGCCTCTGTGGGTCTACATAAACAGAAAGCTGGGGTGAGAATCCTAGAGCCAGGAACAGAACCCAGCTACTATGATACTGAATGTGGGCACCTTATCCAATGTCTTAACCACTAAACCAAATACCCACCCCTGTGAGGGTTTTGTTTGCTTATTTTTTTGCCGTGACATAACTGACAATATATAAAATCCCATATGTTTGAACAGTGCTTATATAAACACATAAGGACATTTTCTATGCATTTTCTCACCTCAGACAGATATTGTTTCTACAAAACTATGATTAAGTTAATATAATGTGATTGTGAGGCCTATTAATTTTCATTGAATTTTTAAATGAGTCTTTATAGATTTCCATGCTGGTTTGGAAGATATTACTTCAAAAACAATTATTAATTAGCAAAAATGTATTTTTCACCCCTTTACTTTTAAAACTTTGCCTATTGTTTTCAGAGTGAGAAGGTATGGTGACAAAGCATTTGGTATTCTTTTAAATTCAGAAAGACATTCTTTAATTTGATTATACTATTTTTAAAAAAATGAAGTGAATTCACTCAGACACTAAGCTTTCAACTGGGATCCATAAGCCATGGTAATTTAAGAAAAAAAATAATTGACTAATTTAGACTAGCTAAGCAAGCTATGTGAGTATGTTAAACAGATGCATTGAATGTGACAGAATGTCCCCATTGGATGGGCTCGTTTTGAGTTAAAACTTGAAAATAGAACTGAATCTGCTTCTCATCAGTGTCAAAAATATCATAATTTTCTATTAAAGTGTATTTTCTTCGATTACTGACCCAGGTTCTTCCTTTCTCTCCATCCCAGGGGTACCCACATTCTGGGAATGATTTAAGATGATGATGTATATAATGTACTTGAATCTGTGTATTACTTTTTTTTTTCACTGAGCGTCTCCTCTTTGGCTGGAGGACATTACTATTTGTTCTCCTTGGAAGAAAAAAACCTGACCTCCATGAATGTGTGTTGGGAATGGGGGAGCAGCCAACGCTTCTTATTTCTGAATCTTAACCTGAACCTGTAGTTCTCAGCTCGAGGTACATTATTCCTCCACCCCCAGGAGCATTTGCTAATGTCTGGAGACATGTTTTCCTTGTCACAGCTAGGCTGGTGTGTGGGTGTTGCTACTGGCACCTAGTGAGTAGAAGCTAGTGATGCTGCTTAATAGCTTACAGACCACAGCCCTACAACAAAGAACTATCAAACCTCATATGTCATAATGCCAAGACTGAGATATCTTGACCTGTAAGGAAGAAAATCTGGGGAAGCCATTTGAAAATTTGTCAGTTAACTACTTTTGCCTGAAAAACTTCATATAAGGAGGCAAAGGAGAATCTGTCTTTGACAAGCTTTATTTAATTAGGGTTTCAATCTCTTTTTCTTCTAAAGATTCATTATAGACTAACCTTACTCCATGACACATCATGAGCCTTCATCGGCCACATTTTTGGGAATGATTCACATATACACACACATACACATACACCTTTGCAAATAGAAATATATGTTATATCACGACTTAAAGACCCCACACACACATACATGCTTCCTTACCAGGAAATTTGAATAAGTAACTCACTATCACCACAAAATGGAAATAAAAATTGACATGCCAACTGTTTAACTCATTGATTGTTTTGCTTATTTGTTACACTTCAGAATAAGATTTCACCGGGGAGGATGCAAGACAAATTCCACCTGGCTAGACCAGGCTGAAAGCAGGAGTCTGGAACTCTGTCCAAGTGTCCCACATGGGAGGCAGGGGCACAAGTACCTGGGCCACATTCCACTGCTTTACCAGGGACATTAGCAGAGAGCTAAATCAAAAGTGGAACAGTTAGGACTTGAACCAGAGCTCAAAGGTTGATGGCATTGTGGGTAGCAATTTAACCCAATGTAGCACCACACTGTACCAATAAAGCAATTTTTTTTCCCACTGTGACTATGGGAACTCTGACTGCACCATAGGGTGTGGGGTGTGGCTGGGTCTCTGGGCAAGGCAATCATTATGTCTGGCTCAGAGCTCCCTGACAGCCTGGGGTGAGTCCTTGCAGAGGGTTTGGCGTTCACACTGCAGACTGCACAGATCCTTTGCACAGTTCATGCGGCAGTGAGGGTGAGTGTTGCACCCATTGTGGGCTAACCCTGGGCATTGATCACCTTGAAAAAGAAGCGATGAGGTTATGATTACACCTACAAGGATGATCATACCCTCTCCCCTGCAGACAACAGAGGAGATCTACCACGCCCAACTTGGGTTTCACCCTGGATTCTTCCTCCATCCTTGAGCACTGACCAGAGCTCCCTGAACACACCAAATAAGGCAAATTCTTAGGTGAATTTTCAGAATAAATACCTACAAAAATGGATGGAAATATTTACACTGTTTTCTCTGATAACCCCTGTATGAAATTGAAATCTTTCCATTTCATTCTATCTCAATATATCAATCTGTTGTACAAATTCTTTTTTTTATGGATTAGCCTTTACCAACTACTTATTTGACTAGATTTTAAATTACTAAATGCTTTTACAATTTTAGAGATATAGTTTACATTTGTAGCTTAACAATCAGTGAGGTAGGAAATGTTTATTGATTTCAAGTGATAAAAATAAATTTATTATTTCTATAAGGAAATAGCTACTGTTCACACAGTCTTTTGGATACTTTTATAATATACCTATAAAAATATAGTTCAAGTTAATATTGAAAGTAATATTTGAGGACAGTGTGGAAACTAGCCATCAGACCAGTTAATGTACAATTTTGGTCATTCCCATAAGAATCAGCAAGGGCATATCATCATGCAGTTACTAGAAAAATGAACAGCACTGTTCACTAGAGCTTGGCAATTAATTAAATGATATGCTTGTTCATCTTGCAGGTCAAGCAGATAATTGTGCTGAGAATTACTTTGAAATCAGGCATGGTTCAACTTAGCCCTTTTGAATCCCAGGAGAGATTTACAGGTCACACTGCATATCACACTTCTTGTGGATGAGGGACTAATACTAGCTAATCCTGTTAGCATGCACAATGGGATAAGAGATAGCTAAAGAGTCATATTTAAATGGTACAAACTAACATGCCCATTAAAGAATGATTGCCCACTTTTATTTAGTTTTTTTGAATGCAACTAAAATATAATAATATGCTAGGGTTCTCTTGACATATTTTGAATATGTGTGATATATACTTCATTTGATTTTTATGTAACTCGGAATAACCATTACACAGGTCAAACTAAGCACGTTTTACCCACCTAAAAAAAAACTGGCAATTGAAAAATAAGAGCAGATACTTACTTGTTCTTTAATGCTGAAATTCCTAGACATCCATAAATATTAAATCAATACTGAAATTTTTTTACAAAGCTACTTTTATGAAAATGTAGAACTTTATAGAAACTTAGATTTTTCAGAAGCTGTATAATAATTTAACTTAATATTTGCTCAGTGATATAATGTGCAGTATCTAATAGGTTGAGCTAATCTTTATTTGGGAAAACTAGAAAGTTATTCTTTCTAAAATACCCTTTGCAATCATCCAATTCTTGAAGTAAAAATGACTACCATTCCTTTACCTATGAATTTCTTGATATGTATAACATCAAATAAAATGGATTTAGGCTTTTGTACCAATAGAAATATGAACAGCAGAGTATCTGTAAATTTGTAATAGCCAGGTTTTTTTTTTTAAGCAAGTATCAAGACAATACCACTTTGAGATATTCCTTGAAGAGATTTGAGAGATTTCCTTTGTCTATTACACTCTAAAAATGAAAAATTCATTATTATTTAGAAAAACTTTCAAACACTTAACAATATAGTATAGTCACTTTTATATTCATGTTCTAGAACTCTCTGTTACAATAATTTATTTCCAATCATGTTAAAACATGTATATTTAATCACATACTATAAATTTAGCATATCCTTCTGCAATTAAATAAGATTCAGTATAGGAGAGCTGCATTTTGGATTGTGTCCAAAATAATTTATTTATTGTAGTTCTCAACAGTTTCAAAAACCAGTGCCTACAGGGTCCAGACAGGTATGGAACATGCATAAAATGTCCTCGGTATAAGAATATAGGAAATAGGGGTAACTGTATGTTCCCTAAAGCAAATTCTTTCCATATTGGAATCCCAACACATTTCCAGAGTTTGAGATTTCTTAATGGATAGTAATGTAAGAAAATAATATTTTAAATTTTCTAATTTATGATTGTGAATATTTATCACTCATCAAATAGCACAAGTTGTATATTTGGGGACAATATGCAATGTCCAAGTTTACATTCACTTGGAAAAGTGTGACAGAATGAAACTTAAATTGTATTAATCTTCAATATCTAATGAGCATTTTTCTGCTTTATTTTCTTTTGTTTATATAAATCATTAGATAAGGTATTTCCTAGTGTATTTCTTCTGTAGTTTTTCAAAGGCTATCTCATAAGTTTTGTAAATCAAATTTCTTTTTTTTTTTTTAAAGATTTATTTACTTTTTTGAAAGGCAGTGTTACAGAGAGGCAGAGAGAGAAAGAGAAAGAGAGAGAGAGAGAGAGAGAGGTCTTCCATCCCCTGGTTCACTCCCCAGATGGCTGAAACAGCTGGAGCTGTGCCGATCCAAAGCCAGGAGTCAGGAACTTCTTCTGGGCCTTGCACGTGGGTGTAGGGGCCCTAGGACTTGCGCCATCTTCCCCTGCTTTCCCAGGCCATAGCGGGAGCTGGATTGGAAGTGGAGCAGCTGGGATTCCAACCAGCACCTTTATGGGATGCCAGCACTGCAGGCAGCAGCCTCACCCTCTACGCTACAACGCTGACCCTCAAATTTCATTTTTAAAAAAGATGTTCCCCTTTCCATAAACTTTATTTCTTTAAAGGTTTATTTATTTTTTTGAAAAGCAGAAAGAGAAAGATCCCCCAACTGCTGGTTCATTCCCCTCAAGATCCAAACCAGCCATGACTTTGCCAGGGTAAAGCCAGGAGCCAGGAACTCCATGCTGGCACCCGACTGGTACCATATCTGAGCTATATCTGCTCTCTCCCAGATGTACAACAGGAGGAAGCTGGATCCAAAGTGGAATATCCAAGACTTGAATAAGGCACTCCAATATGAGTTACAGACATTTGCAGCACCAGCATAACCAGTGGCGCCACAGTACCGATCCCATTGGCCAGATGATTTTTTTTAAAAACATTTTATTTATTTATTTGAAAGGTAGAGTTGCAAGGAGAGAGTTGGGAAGAGAGAGAGAGACAGAGAAGGAGGGGGAGAGAGAGAGAGAGACAGACATACAGACAGACAAACAGACATCTTCTACCTACTGGGTCACTCCTCAAATGGCTGCAACAGCCAGGGCTGGGACAGACCAAAGCAAGGAGCCTGGAACTCCATCCAGGTCCCCTACACGAGTGGCAGGGGCCCAGGTTCTTGGACCATCTTCCACTGCTTTCTCAGGTTCATTTGCAGGGAGCTGGATTGGAGGTGGAGCAGCTAGGATTCCAACGGGTACTCATATAGTATGTCAACAAGGCAAGCATTGGCTTAACGCACTGCACCACAGCACAGGTCCTGCCCATAGTTCAGCTTTTATATAATTTTTAAATCATTATCAGAATGTACCTTGCTACTAAATGAACCATACAACACTTACCATTATTTAGAAATGATTTTATTTGAAATTCCATTGATTATGAATCAACAGTATTTTTCCTTTAAATACATCATTAAAACCACTTAAAATATAAAAATAATATTCATTTCAAGCTATACATTTCTCAGAGTAAAAGATTCCTTCCCTGAAAAATATATTTTTTGAAATTTATATTTCCTTTACTTGAAAGACAGAGAGACAGACACAGAGAGAAAAGAGAGAGAAAAAGAGAGATCCCGTTGGGAGGTTCACTCCTCAAATGTTTGCAGCAGCCAAGCCTGGAACAAGCAAAAGCCAGGAGCTAGGAACTCAATCTGGGTCTCCCATGTGGGTGACACAGATCCCATTATTTGAACCAGCACCACTGCTCTTCAAGTTGTACACTAGCAGGATCAGAAGCACAGCTGGGAATTTAACACAGGCACTCCTATTTGGGTTTCATAACCAGTGTCTCAATCGCTGTGTCGAACATTGGTCCCAAAAAAAGTTTTTAAAAAATTAATTTCTGTGCTTATATTTTAGCCCTGTGATTACTTCTGTAGCAGTGATCCATGGCTCAAGAAAGAATGTAGAAGTACAGAAATATTCTAAGGTTGAAACAACATAATCTACCACCCACGATGTTGGCCCAGAGGAAATAAAAAATGGTGGCTATACTGGGCTAAACTAAGAATAAGCAAGACCCCTTTAAGACTCAGGAGTTAGAAAAGGTTAATCTAAGAATGTGTTGCAGGATAAATTCTTTAGAAGTAATCTCTTAAAATGTCGAGTTTGAGTTTTGATGGTTGAAGACTTTGCTGAATTATTTTTCGAAAGTGTAGTCATCTTACAATAATAGCATATCTGAAACCAAAGTCTAATCCTGTAGTTAATTTTAAATAGGAAGATTTTTTTTTAAAAAAATGGAGTGGACTCTTAGAAAAAAACTATACGTTATATCAGTTTAGGGGATCTTGCAGCTGTTCATATTTTCACTTCATAGCACGTGTCACTGTGACAAATGAAAAATATTTTCATCCACCAGGATTACTGAGTTGCTGAAAAGCAATAAACAAACTGTAACAAGAATTATGTATGTAACTGACAGTTAATCAGACTATTCGCAGTGTGGTAATGAAGAGAATGAAAAGATTGGATAAAATGTTTTCTGCTGACAAATGGTCTCCATTACATTAATAATTTATTAGCTAAAATTTGTGATTATTACCAGTTAATGTGGTTAGCATTGACTTATTTTAATGGCTTCTCAAAACACACAGAATGAGACCATTAGACATAGCTCCCTTTGAAATTATGTTTTTAGTAGCTTTTTCATCTCCAAGGTGGGTTTCTATCAGAGTCTTAGTCCAGAAAGGAAAATAAGGTTAATAAAAACTCCCCCCCAACTTTTCAATTCATTCCAGCTGAATATCATGAGAGTTACTTTTAAATTGTTATTTCCTTCTTTTTAACAATGTTAATATGGTGAAGACTTTGAATTCAGATACTTCTGAGAAGAGAATCTTAGAGAAACCCCCAAAAAGATAGGGAAGCGGCATCTCACTCAGTAGAAGGAGAAATTCCTGTTCATAATGTGGATATATTAACAGATCCTGAGATATTAATCTTTGGAAACACAAAAAGAGGAGCTAAAGATTCCCTGATTTAATAAGTTTGAGAAATTCCATGTAACATTCTGCACAGAGTCCTGCAGTCACTAATGTGCTTAGTTTCACTTCAGACATGCAATATCATTTCTTTCAACAAAACACACAAAAAGAATTCTAAACTCTTCATGGAAATCCAAGAATAAATCATTAGCACATAATTCATATGACTACAGGAGCATGTTAAGCATAGACTCAGAAATAAAAATAAACTGGAGAACCCATGTCTGTCTTACCTGTCTTGCTTGATATCTGGGACCTAAATTGCCCGCAGAAAAATAGGAGTCATTTCTCTTATGATAATTAGCTTTCTAATTAGCTCTCGTGAATAATTTGTCTAATACTCTAAAATAAAAATGTCTTTAAAAATCTGCTTGATAAAACTCTTTTAAAAAGTCCACATATACCAAAATCAATGCTTGTTTTATTAAAAAGGAAGCAGGAAATTAGTAAATATCTAAAAGTAGATTTAAGATGCTCATTGCCCAAGAGGTGTAGATAAAGAGAAAATCAGTAAAAGTTAAAATTACTGTTTACTTTCCAAGATTGCATTCTGGCATAAAATTTTTTCCTAGATTTCTAATGATAGATTAGTATACACTTAAAATTTTCCTGAACATCCAAAACAGCACTTACTTTTTAAAAACATGAGTATTTTACTTCATTAATGTAATGTTTTTATATGTGGATAGTTGCCATAAGTAAAGTTATGAATTATTAGCATCTTTCCCGATTATAACATTTAAATTATGGAGCTGATGCCAATTGAGTTGTCCAAAGGGAAAAATATTTTAATAACTGTTGCCAAAACAGGAGAAGTGAATGAAAAGTCTTCTGCACAGACAAGTAATCATACACATGCTCACCAATCAGACTTTAATTTCTGTGTGTGTGAATGGGTGGACTGAGACTCTGTGTCTGTTATCTAAACAATCCTTTGTCCTGTCAGGTCCTTGAGGAGAAAGACCATAATCCTGGGTATCCTGGAGAATGTTTGCTGGTCCTCAGGGAGTGACTGTCATTTAATTTAGGCAAGTCAGTGTCTGCCTAGGCTCTGTGTATTTACATATAAATTGTTTGTTGGGGGCAAGGTGGGGGAGGCAGAAAGGGAAGATATATTGCGAATTCCTTCCCCCCAATTATTTTAGGCTCTCTGCTTTCACGTGGGGTGTGTCCTCAGCGAATGAGTAGCAGCGGGGAAAGGTTCTTACAGAAGGGAGATCTCTGTTCTCCCACATGTGGGAAATGAGCGCAGCGAAGCGACAACTGCAAGCATATGATCTATTTCTACACATAATGACAGAAGTGATTTCACACAAAGACGTATTGCTATTTTGGCAAAAGTGCACATGCAGAGCTAATACTCCTATGTCCCTGGGCCAAGCAGGACTCACAGATTACTCGATACTGTGTTTTGGCCCCTGATTCATTAGCATCCAGTGGCCCATCTACGTGATCCAGATACCTGTCTAGGCTGGCGTGAAGGGAGGTACATATGCAGTTTAGGAGCGGGAGCTTGTATTTGGCAAATCTTTTCACAGATGCTATCACCATTTGCTAACATATGGAATTTTGAATGTAGCAGTTCAAAGATTGCTGTATTGGAGGAATATGCAACTAGCAAGCATTCACAAACCAAATGCATTTATGGCGGAGACTGAGGTGAGGGCAGTTAAGTGAGGGAGGAAACTACTATCCTCAAAGTGATAAAACTGAAATACATATGAAATATATATGTGTGTGTATGTGTGTGTATGTGTATGGAGAGAGAGAGAGAGAGAGAGAGAGAGAGAAAACAGAAACTATAACCAGAAATTCAAGTACCTGGATGCCTTCTAGCATATAAGAACCACCTCCGAAGGGTTCTTTTTCCTTCCTTTCTTTCCCCAAAGTTATCATTTGTTGAGAACTTCTTGTGTACCAGGCATTATACTAAGTTATTCTGTATGCACCAGGGCACTGAATTCTTATTACCTTTTTCTAGGGTCAGTGATTGCATTTTGCCCATTATTCAGATTAATGATCAAAGTTGCAGTGAGAAAGGACTAACTCCAGAAGAGCCCACTCTTCACATTTTAGCTCTTATATTGAGTGGCACAGTATTTGGCCATAGAGAAGTGAAAAGCAGAAGAAATGTCCTCTGACCTGGGAATTCATACTACTACAGTTGCCTTTTCTTTTCTTTTCTTTTTCTTTTATTTATTTATTTTGACAGGCAGAGTGGACAGTGAGAGAGAGAGAGAGAGAGAGAGAGAGAAAGGTCTTCCTTTACCGTTGGTTCACCCTCCAATGGCTGCTGTGGCCGGCGCGCTGCGGCTGGTGCACCGCGCTGATCCGAAGCCAGGAGCCAGGTGCTTCTCCTGGTCTCCCATGGGGTGCAGGGCCCAAGGACTTGGGCCATCCTCCACTGCACTCCCTGGCCACAGCAGAGAGCTGGCCTGGAAGAGGGGCAACCGGGACAGAATCCGGTGCCCCGACCGGGACTAGAACCCGGTGTGCCGGCGCCGCAGGTGGAGGATTAGCCTAGTGAGCCGCGGCACCGGCCAACACTTGCCTTTTCATTATTAATGTTCTTTATTTCTGTTATTATAGAAATATGTGTGCATTGCAAACAACTGAAACAGGAATTTCCTACTCTAGCTATGATCCTTTGTCATCCTCTCACCTGAGCACACCCAGTTAAACCCTGTCACCACATAATAAGAGAAGGGTTTCTGTTTTTTCTTCTTCCTAGAGTTATGAACAAAAACATTTCCAGATACGTCACACTCAGGAAGAGGGGTTTAGGTAGAGGAACATGAAGGTAGTGATTGCTATTCATTGTGTATTTCAGAATAGCTAATGGAAAAGATTTTGAATATTTCCAACACAATTGGATATTTCCAATCACAATAGTACAGTGATGGGTGTACCATTTAACTTGACCTAAGCATTACACATTTTATGTATTCATAAGCATTGAAATATTACAACATACAGCAAAAATACATAAAACTATTTGTCAGTTAAATATTTTTTAAACAATTAAGATAGTGACCCCCTGCAGAAACTACCACCAAGACAGAGAAAGACATCATGTAATTTCTTACAAAGAAATGAATTCTCTCAGGTTTGAAGTAGCAGAAAAATGTAAATCTCTGCTGCCATTTTCAGGCAACTATTTGACTTAATTCTCTATTTTTAATTCATTTTTATCATTTCTCTCTTCAGAATGGCTTAAGAAAGCAAACAGAATTAAACCTGAACAACTAAATGAGTTATTAGTGATAAAACAGTAGAAGAGAAAATTACCTAATTATAACAATTGCATCTTGAATTTGACACTAAATGTATTGCGACTTTAGCCTGAAAATTGAAGATGCTATGTTTACATTTACAATTCTGACATCATTTTGATTAAAAAAAACTAATTAGTGAATTTGTTCAATAATATACTATGATATAACTTGGTTTGCTGTTGACTTTTAGCTTTCAAACACATTTAAATAACATTTTTGGGAGATTAAAAAAGATTGTAGAATTACTTTGGTAATCAGTTCTCTAGTAGGAAAAGATTCATGCCCGAGTTTACTCCTAGAATGGGGTATTCAGCAAGAGGTGGGCTTGATTTTGTGACCTCATATGTAGTAGTTGTGTGTTCTTCAGGAAGTTATGATATTATCCCAAACTTCAGGATATTTATCTACAAGAGGAATATAAAAAAAGTGTCAGCATCACAATTTTTTATTGTTGTTGACAATACATCATATGAAGAATTAAAATGTTTAGTACAGTCCTGCACACAGTAAGCCCTGAATAACTGGTAGCTCTTACTGTTAGCATTTGTTGGGAAAGTTGAGGGGGAACATTCCTCAGAGAAAGAAATTTGCTGAGCCAATGGACACACTATATACTAATATAATGTATTTAAAAGTGTGTATGCAATCTTTATATATTTTTCTGTATAATTATATAGTTCAATCATATATGTATATATATTTACATATTTATATTTTATGTTTATATATTTTTATTTATATATTTTAATTATAAAATAAAACAAAAATATCCTGGAAGGCAGGAATAAGTTGAGCTAATTAGCTCTGGTTCAGTTATACAGCAGCATAGCAAGAAACCAAGCAAATTCTACATGTGTTTTTTTATGTTGCAAATTTAAAACTTAATTTTGTAGAACAAAAGAGAGTTCCAGTGTTTATGTCTTAACTTGGTTGTCAACGTTGAGATAGGCTTAGATTTATTAGGGAAAGTTTAATTTAGTAAGCGTGTTTAAACTAGGCCTGTTCAGTTTAGTTTCCTTTCAATAAAACATGTTGGTAGTAGTACTTTCCCAGCCTGCTTTATTTCAACAATGAGTTTTATTACACACATGCACCGTATTTTAAAGACTCGTGGAAGTGCTGAGTCATACTTAGGGCCTGGTCGAAATTTTCAAGGGCTGTGAAATGTGTTGTGAAACTTCTATTTGTGTAAAATTATTTATTTTATGTCCTACTTACTTTACAAGTAAATTTGAAGTGAATCACAATAAAAAAAAGTTCAGACTTCGCAATAATATTTAAAACAAAAAATAAAAGAAGGTCTGGAATAGGGCTAGGGGTACCTAAAGGATGATATTGGACACATCCAGATATGAGACTATGAATATAGGCTCAGGTATGTATGTCTACTAAGCATGAATTTAAACTAGGACTAATGAAATCAAATGAGTAAACGTGGAATGTTCCATGAGCATTCACACCAGATAAAAGTAGCATGTTTCCCCAAGCCTCATGTGGAGCAAAGGAGTCATCTTGATAACTAAATGGCTTTGTAACCCCATAGACAATGTCTTCTTCTATAACAACTCTATTCTTTCTTTTTAATATTTATTTATTTAAAAGGCAAAGTTAGAGAGTGGGTGAGGGAGAAAGGAAGAGAAAGAGAGAGATATCTTCCATCTACTAGTTTACTCCCCAAAATGGCCATGCCTGGGCCAGTTTGAAGCCAGGAGCCAGGAGCTTCCATCAGGTGGCACGTGGGTGGCAGTTTAAGCTTCTTCTGCTGCTTTCCCAGGCACATTAGCAGGAAGTTGGATTGGAAGTGGAAAAGCTAGACTCCAACTGGCACTCATATGGGATGCTGGCATCACAGGTGGCAATTTAACCAACTGAACCACAATGTTAGACCCTTCTATGACAACGTTTTAAAAGATGTAGAATGTGTTAAAGTATTTTCATGTAACTCAGATTGAGTCAGAAACCATTTTAATTCCATATTTAATGTCTGCTAGCAAAATATTCCACTTAAAAATTTATTTATGCTAATTTTACAGATAACATTATCAGGTTTTTATTTTTTCTATACATTCTGTTATACAGAAATTATTACTGAAAACTTACTATACCGACAACCACCATCATTCTCCCCACCATAGTTTAGGATATGTTTTATAGTCAAATGTTTAAATATTTTATCATTATTCTCCAAAAAGTGACTCAGTCTGATTTTAGATTTTCAGAAAAACGTTTTGCAAATTTTTCCTTACATGCATCTATAGAACTATACGTCTGAATAAGGGGAAAACATGAGCAGGATATACTTGAGAGAGGCCAAGGGTTTTGTGGTCAGTGAAGCAAGAGGAGGAAGCAGCTGATACTGAACCAGGATTAATGAGAACAGCTCTGGAACTCAAAATGCCTGGGGTGAAGCTATGTTTCAGAAGTGTCCTCCCATCTCAGTTCCTCCACTGGCACCTCTGCCCCAAAGGCATTCCTCCCTTAGAGAGCTGCAGATTGTGACAAAGGAAACAATGTTTCCTTCTTCATTGAATCTGAGAGAAAATGTCTCAGATTACTAGCTCTGCTGTTGAAGTTTATAGTCATCTTTCCTGTACACTGGGAATGAGAGCTGGGTCAAATACGGAATTCATGTCTCTCAACTCTGAGCAGAAAAAGAAAAGGAAAGTTTTGATTAGTGCTTACCTAGGTAGAACATAAGTTTTACATTATATTTATTTTAAGTAATTTTCATTAAATTGTAAAGAATACAGCTTTATTCCAGCTAGTAGACCACACAGGCTCCCAATGTATTCAAGTCTGAAAGTTTACACTAGAACTTTTGAAAATATTTTGCATGTGAGATAAGGTCATGTCTCCCCACTACCAGTTGACTTATGTAGATTGAATGACTTTCCCATATTCTTCAGAAATAACAAATTCCCCTTGCATGAAGCAAAAGAGCAAAATAATAATCATTAATTATTAATTTTTAGTATACTGCAACCTCTCAACAGAATGCATTTGTGTTTTCTATTATTCATCATGATCTTCATTCTTGTTCTTTCTTATAAAGACACTTCAGTTAAATGGAGCTTGATATTTTATTTATTACAATTAAATGTGTATTTTATAGTTAACAGAGCAAAATTTGATTCCAGAGATAGCATGCTTTAATTTTTTGTTTTGTGAAATCACAGTGACCTGGATGTCCAGAAATAAAATTAAGATGTCTGGTTTAGAGCTGCTGTCTATATCTTTGTCATAATATTACTTTTATGAAGTTCCTGATTGACATACAATATTTAAACTTATGTGTGGAGTATTAAACTATGATAATTCCACACATACATATAATGTACAAAGATCAAATCAGGGTGCTCAGCATTTCTATCTCCTCATATATTAACTTTACCTTATGTTGAGGACCTGCAAACTCTTCTCTAGTCTTATGTATATATCTATATATTTATATATTTTAGATGTAAATGTATAAATATATGTTATATATATGTATAAAATAAATTATTGTAGATGATGGTACCCTACTTTTTTTTTTTATTTTTTGACAGGCAGAGTGGACAGTGAGAGAGAGTGAGAGAGAGACAGAGAGAAAGGTCTTCCTTTCGCCGTTGGTTCACCCTCCAATGGCCGCCGCGGCCGGCACACCTCGCTGATCCGATGGCAGGAGCCAGATGCTTCTCCTGGTCTCCCATGGGGTGTAGGGCCCAAGTACTTGGGCCATCCTCCACTGCACTCCCAGGCCACAGCAGAGAGCTGGCCTGGAAGGGGGGCAACCGGGACAGAATCCAGCGCCCCGACCAGGACTAGAACCCGGTGTGCCGGCGCCGCAAGGCGGAGGATTAGCCTAGTGAACTGCGGCACCGGCCAGTACCCTACTGTTTGATACTCATTATTAGCCTATTAAGGTTTTCTATATTTCATGGATCAATTTTGGTAGGTTATGGATCCAGAAATTTATGTTTCTTCTAGATTGTCCTTTTATTGATATGTAACTGTTCATAATAATCCCTAAAGGTCCTTTGCATTTCTGTTGTATTCATTGTAATATAACCTTTTTCATCTCTAATTTTGTTTATTTGAGACCTCACTTTTTTTCTTGGTTGGCATACCTAAAGGTTTCTTGATTTGTTTATCTTCTCACATAGCAATTCTTCATTTCATTGATCTTTTGTGGGATTTTTAGTCTGTTTCATTTACTTACACTCTCATCTTTGTTATTTCATTCCGTCTACTAAATGGGGGGTTGGTTTATTCTTACTTTTTCAGTTCAGTGAGATGTGTTGCTAGGCTGTTTACTTGAAATCTTTCTATTTTTCTTTTTCTAAGGTAGGTCTTTATTGCTGTAAACTACCCTCATAGTAATCTTGTTCTTTTCTTTTTTAAAGATATGTTTGTCTATTTGAAAGGCAAAGTTACAGAATGAGAAAGAGAGAGGGAGAGACAGAGAGAGAGAGAGAGATTTTCCATTGGTGGTTCAGCCCCCAAATGGTTACAACAACCATGACTGGGCCAGTCTGAAGCCAGGAGCCAGGAGACAGGAGCTCCTTCCAGGCCTCCCCCGTGGGTGCAGAAGCCCAAGTATACTAGGGTTACATCCCTTCCTTCTTTCCTAGGAGAACTAGCCAGGAGTCAGGTGCTTCTTCCCAGTCTCCCACATGGGTGCAGGGGCCTAAGGACTTGGGCCATCTTCTACTGATTTCCCAGGCCACAGCAGAGAGCTGGATTGGAAGAAGAACAACCAGGGCTAGAACTGGCACCTATTTAGGATGCTGGCGCTGCAGACGGAAGAGTAACCTACTGCGCCCTAAAAAAATTTTCTTTATTGACCCACCAGTCATCAAGATTACCTTAATTAGTTTTAATTTATTTGTACAATTTTTTTTGCCATTTTTTAAACTTTATTTAATGAATATAAATTTCCAAAGTACGGCTTATGGATTACAATGGCTTCCCCCCCATACCGTCCCTCCCACCCGCAACCCTCCCCTTTCCCATTCCCTCTCCCCTTCCATTCACATGAGGATTCATTTTCGATTCTCTTTATATACAGAAGATCAGTTTAGCATACATTAAGTAAAGATTGCAACAGTTTGCTCCCACACAGAAACATAAAGTGAAAAATAATAGATGATTTTTTAAATGATGATTAAATCAGATCAGACCTATTGTCATGTTTAATCCCAGTGAGAGTCAAGTTGGGAATTGCTAATTTCTTTTTCTTTTTTTTTTTTTTTTAACAGAAGATCAGTTTAGTATACATTAAGTAAAGATTTCAACAGTTTGCACCCCCATAGAAACACAAAGTGAAATATACTGTTTGAGTACTCATTATAGCATTAAGCCTCAATGTACAGCACATTAAGGACAGAGATCCTACATGAGGAGTAAGTGCACAGTGACTCCTATTGTTGACTTTACAAATTGACACTCCTGTTTTTGGCATCAGTAATCTCCCTATGATCCAGTCATGAGTTGCCAAGGCTATGGAAGCCCCTTGAGTTCTCTGACTCTTATCTTGTTTAGACAAGGTCATAGTCAAAGTGGAGGTTCTCTCCTCCCTTCAGAGAAAGGTACCTCCTTCTTTGATGACCTGTTCTTTCCACTGGGATCTCACTCACAGAGATCTTTCATTTAGGGTTTTTTTTTTTTTTTTTTTTTTTTTTTTCCAGAGTGTCTTGGCTTTCCATGCCTGAAATACTCTCATGGGCTTTTCAGCCAGATCGGAATGCCTTTAGGGCTGATTCTGAGGCCAGAGTGCTGTTTAGGACATCCGCCATTCTATGAGTCTGCTGAGTATCTCGCTTCCCATGTTGGATCACTCTCCCCTTTATTTATTCTATCGGTTAGTATTAGCAGGTACTAGACTTGTTTATGTGCTCCCTTTGACTCTTAGTCCTTTCATTATGATCAATTGTGAACTGAAATTGATCACTTGGACTAGTGAGATGGCATTGGTACATGCCACCTTGATGGGATTAAATTGGAGTCCCCACTATTGTTGAGTTATTCCTTTAATTCCATTGTGGTCAAAATATAGATCACTTGTTTTATATCTGATAATGTTTGTTGTGTATAGCAAGATACTATAGTATAGAGAACAGACTTGTAATTATTTTCTCTTATTGAACTGATCCCTTTCTCAATATAGAGTGACCTTCTTTGTCTCTTTTTCTGATTTAAGGTATATTTAATCTGATATAAGTATCCTGCTTGCTTTTTGTTTTCCATTTACATGAGATGTCCTTTTCTGTCCTGTCACTTTATCTATGTGTGTCTTTTCTGATTTTTTTTTTAAATTCATTTGGGCACTCTTGATTGGGGAATTTAATCTGTTCACATTCAAGGTTATGATTAATAAGCACTAATTTACTCCTGCCATTTTGTTAATTATTTTCTGATTGTTTTCTATATCCTTTGTTTCTTTTGCTTCTTACACTATTTGATTATAAAATGTGTCAGAGAGGGGCTTTATTATAAGGTTATTACCTTATGTCACTCTTCCTCATTCCTGAGTCAGGGTCCTTGCAGTCATTTATGCTTCCTAGCTCTAGCGGTCCATATCTTTTCCAATGATTAGGAAGTTTTCACTATTATTTCATTAAATAGCTTTTCTGAGACATCCATATTACAAGTATTTATTCACTTAATTAATTCCCATAAATCTAACAGGATTCCCTCATTTTCTCCCTTTATTTTTTTCAGTCTGAGTTACTTCAAGAGACCCGTTTTAAAGTTCAGAAATAGTACTTTTTATGTCATTGATTGAATTCATCAACTCCACAATTTTTACTTGGTTCCTTTATAAAAGGCAGTACCAGTGGAGTGGTCTGCAAGAGCAATGTTCGCAGGATACACAGGTGTGTGCATGCTGGCAAGGAGGCCACTGATGATGTGAGCAGCAGTGCCAGTAGTGGAGAAGATGGGTATGGGGTATTTCCCATGCCCCAGTGGGAAAGTGCATCCATCACCCAGGTCCTAGAGGTGTCACTGCCTGCTGCTGGACTATCAGTTCTTGGTAGTGCAGATCACAAAGTAGGCTTGGTCACTAGTGGTTGCCCCACTGGGACTAGTTGAGTTCACAACATCATAGTCTTTTATGTAAGTGTAGTGGGATGTGTGTGAGCCCCAGGAATATGGAGATGAAAAGACTACTAGTCTCAATAGCAGTTTAGGCTCTAGGCTCTGAGGAGTGGTGGGGAGACACTGTGAGTTCTTTTTCTGAAGCAAAGATAACAGGCAGACTTCAGGCAGCTCCCCAAAGTGGACTCAAAACTAGTGAAGACTCTGGGAATCTCCTGCATCTAGGGTGGTCATGTGGACAGCTAAGACTCTACAGTTTGCCCTTTTCCCTGTGATAGGGAATATGTATGGTGACGGAGCCAGCTGCATTTGTTGTGCACTTTGTTCCTATCTCTGTGCAGCCATCTGAAAACTCTGTGCCTGTAAGATTTCCATCACTCCATTGCTCAGTTCAGAGCTCCCACTCAATTACTCACCTCAAAATGCAGTTAATTCATGTGTTATTTGTTTGGAGGAGGCAAGCCCTGGGCATCACTATTCAGCTATCCTCTACCCACCTCCAATTCTCCTTTAACTTTTGTGGGTTATTACCTTATGTTACTCTTCCTCATTCCTGAGTCAGGGTCCAGGATAGAATAGCACAGAAGCCATTCTCAGGGATAAAGGAACTCCTACCTCTTCTTATCACATAGTCACAAGCTTTGTTTCTATAGAGAAACATACTTCCTTTCCAACTATATTTGTAAATCATTCAATATAGCATTTTAGTTGCAAAAAGCATCAGTAATAAGTTTTGTTTTTCAGAAACCAGGTCTTTTTTAAAAAAAAGAAAAAAATTAAACCCATTAGTTCTCACCTAAAAGCAAAAGGTTGTGGTTTTGCTCCCATCCCTCATGATAACTTGGTGGGTTATCTGTCATGTATCACTAACCCTTGAATCTTTCTTTTTTGCATATGTAAAGATGACTGCTCCAATGAAATTGTGCTTCTTCAACCACATTAACCAGTAAAACTTGGAGACATATAGTTGTAGGGTATCTTCAAAGATCAATATGTAATAGGCTGTGACAATTTGAAGCTCATCTTTCTCTCCCATCCCATGGAGCAACTTAACTTCATTGTGACTACTTTACTTGAAATACTTCAAGGATGAAAGGTCATTCATGAACTTGCTTGACTATGAACCTCATCTCTTACATCTCTTATCCTCTCACTTACCAGTACCATGCAGTTCCCACAACCATGCAAACAATGCACATGCTTGCACAAATGAAGTCACATGCAATCATATTAACTTTCTGGAAAGTCCTGGCTTTCCACATTCAATTTTGCTTCTGAACCCTCATGTACATGCATCTCTCTGTTGTCCATTTCTGTCCATTCTCTTTTAATCTAGGTGAACATTCCTCGCCTTCTACAGAAAGCCATAATGTTCTCATTAGCTGCCCTTCCAATGAGTCCTACATTCTTCTATCTTCAAGGGTATGGAACGTTATTAAATACATGTCTTTATGTTTCCAATTCTCTCTCTTCAGTTCTTAATAGTTCCTAGTGCTTCCTTACCATTATAATCACAGATGCATTGTGATAGGGGAAGCAGTAAATTCTTTTTTTTTTTTTTTTCAAAAGAGAAAGGGATGAAGGAAAACAAAAGGAGAGAGCAAAGGTAGGCCTGGCCAGCCTTAGCATCGAATGAGAAAAGCAAAGAAAAACTTGAGAATGGGGGCCGGTGCTGTGACGCAGTAGGTTAATCCTTCGCCTGAAGTGCTGGAATCCCATGTGTGTGCCGGTTCTAGTTCTGGCTGCTCCTCTTCCAGTCCGGCTCTCTGCTATGGCCTGGGAAAGCAGTGGAGGATGGCCTAGGTTCTTCGGCCCCTGCACCCACATGGGAGACCGGGAGGAGACTCCTGGCTTCAGATCGGAGCAGTTCCGGCCGTTGCGGCTGTTTGGGGAGTAGACCTGCGGAAGGAGGACCTATCCTGTCTCTTCTTCTCACTGTCTGTGCTCTACATCTCAAATAAATAAATAAAATCTTTAAAAGAGTAAAAACAAAGAAAAACTTAAGAGTGACAAAGATGCTACACATTATGGAGAGAAGACTAGAGGGCACAGGCAATGTTCAGAGTTTGGAAAACTATCCTAAAATGATAACTGATTTCTAGTTCCTAAAAGTTCCACTTGATTTGAGCATGGAGAACTTAAGTTAGTTATTTTCAATTATTATCTCATGTCAAGATAGTTTCAGTTTTTCATAAATAAATATTTTGTTGGAGTATTCCTCTTACTAGCAATTCCTAAAAATTGTCAGTTTTTTTTATCTTGATCAATTAAAGTAATAGTAGATGATTTACCTAATTAAATTAATTTATCCCAAGGTATGTTTAAGTTTCAGAATGCCCTAGGTATGTCAAATTATATCTAATTTCTAATGATTTGTACATCTAAAATTAGAAATATACAGAAATGATTTTTTAATTTGAAAGTTCATCCATTTAATCTTCTATGAATATCCATATAAGAGAAGCTATGTGGATTCTTTAGAAGGATTTTACAGGGATTCTTGTTTGTAAGGGACAGAAAACAATTCAGATGAGATCAGCCATGTATGGCTCAAGTAGACTAGGGTTTATACAAAAAATAGAGGGATGGCATTACTGCCATTCAGCTGAAAATCAAAAGTTCACAATTATCTCAGTTGTTTTGCTTTTCATTATCACAATACCCAATTTTTGGAAGAAAGAATATTAGTCATCCCGCTTAGTCAAAACATTCTGCTTAGTTCCATCAATTATGGCCAGAAAGAAAAAGAAGTCTGGTGATGGTAGGATATTGAGGAAAATAAGACTCGCGATTTCTGGTCCAGGTTAACTTGAAAGAATTTATAGATTGACTGACAGTTGGCCTGCTTCAAAAGAGGTTGATGAGAAAAAAACATAGTTTTTTATCACATTGTAACACATTAGAAAATGTGATCTTCTTTTCTTTTCAAGTGGTATACAAAAGACAACTTATGGACAGTGCCGTGGCTTACTTGGCTAATCCTCAGCCTGTGGCACTGGCACACCGGGTTCTAGTCCCAGTCGGGGCGCCGGATTCTGTCCTGGTTGCTCTTCTTCCAGTCCAGCTCTCTGCTGTGGCCTAGGAAGGCAGTGGAGGATGGTCCAAGTACTTGGGCCTGCACCAAAATGGGAGACTGTTCCTTAGTAGAAGGCAAAAGTTTCAACATTTTTCTATTTGGAACTGTTTTACTTAGGCCTTTGAAAGCTTCAAATGCCGAAACGTACAGTGCAAATTAGCATGATTCAAAAGTGAATTTATTAGTTCACAGACCTGGCAAGTCATCCAGGCTGGCTTTAGAATGGGGTCTATGCTAGATTCGAATTTGTTACAAGGACACCATATCTTTTTTTTTAATACTTTTCCAAGTTAAGTTCTCATTTCATGTTGGAAGACATCAGCTACACCTCATTTTTATATCAATTTCCCTTTGACACCAATCAATGTTCCAGAAATGAGTTCTGTAGAATTCACTTGGTTTAAATTGGGCCTTGTATACAACTCTGAGTCATTCACAATTTACAGGTGATTGCTGATTTCTCCTGGATGCAAATGATTCATAACCTCCACTTCTCAGTATATACCACCCAGGCAAACACATACCAGGAAAGTGCAAGTGTTCACATCAGCTTAGAGCTGTAACCAGCAGAAAAGAGGAGTAGGATCTCTTATAAGTATCTACTAAAGATACAATTATTTTACAATAGAAATTAACATTTGTTTAGTCTCATCTTATTCAGTTTCATATATATATACAAAAGGTACATAGTATTATCATCATGTTATCTGAGCGATGAGATGGACACATGCGAGAATTAATTATCTGATCCTAAGTCCTGGAGTTTACAAATGAAATTGCTGGTATTTGAACCTCACAACACCTCCTTAATCCAATCGTAACTTCTAGGAGTTGTGGTATTCTCATTTCTGAAAAAGGGAGGTTGGCCCTGATCATCTCTAACTTCCTTACGCTTTGAAAATTCTGTGACTTCGCCAGCACCACGGCTCACTAGGCTAATCCTCCGCCTGCGGCGCCGGCACCCCGGGTTCTAGTCCTGGTCGGGGTGCCGGATTCTGTCCCGGTTGCCCCTCTTCCAGTCCAGCTCTTTGCTGTGGCCAGGGAGTGCAGTGGAAGATGGCCCAAGTGCTTAGGCCCTGTACCTGTATGGGAGACCAGGAGAAGCACCTGGCTCCTGGCTTCGGATCAGCATGATGCGCCGGCCACAGCGCACTGGCCTCAGCGGCCACTGGGGGGTGAACCAACAGAAAAGGAAGACCTTTCTCTCTGTCTCTCTCTCTCACTGTCCACTCTGCCTGTCAAAGAAAAAAGAAAAAAGAAAAAAGAAAATTCTGTGACTGTGTACATTGTCAACCATTGCTCCTACCAACAAAATGGCTTTGGATTCTGATGTTTTTCTGGCTACTGCTAAGCTCTCTCCAAGCACTCAGCCTCTGTGTTCCTAGATTTCCAGCTTCCTTTTGTTTGATTGTGTGGCATCTGGTTGTGGTATTTCAACTCATCCTCCACCAGGCTGTGTACTGTTGTATATTAATAGCAAATATAGGCACTGGCATTGTGACACAGTGAGTTAAGCTGCAGCATGTAATGCCACTATCCTGTATGAGTAGCTGTTCAATTCTCAGCTTGCTCCACTTTTATTTATTTTTTATTTATTTATTGACAGGTAGAGTGGCAGTGAGAGAGAGAGAGAGACAGAGAGAAAGGTCTTCCTTTGCCATTGGTTCACCCTCCAATGGCCGCCGCAGCCGGTGCGCTGTGACCCGCGCCCACTGCGCTGATCTGAAGACAGGAGCCAGGTACTTGTCCTGGTCTCCCATGGGTGCAGGGCCCAAGCACTTGGGCCATCCTCCACTGCACTCCCTGGCCACAGCAGAGAGCTGGCCTAGAAGAGGGGCAACTGGGACAGAATCCGGCACCCCGACTGGGACTAGAACCCGGTGTGCCGGCACCGCAGGCAGGCGGAGGATTAGCCTAGTGAGCTGCGGCGCCGGCTTGAGCTTGCTCCACTTTCTATCCAGCTCTCTGGTAACATGTCTGAGAAAGCAGTGGAAGATGGTTCAAGTACTGTGCCCAAGACTCTCCCCCCATGCGGGTGACCCAGATGGAGTTCTAGGCTCCTGATTTTGGCCTGGCCCAGACCTGGCTATTACAACCATTTGAGGAGTGAACCAGTAGATCTCCCCCTCTCTCTATGTAACTCTACCTTTCAAATAAATAAATAAATCTTTTTAAAGAAAGATAACAAATATAATGAAGGTTTTCTCTGCCTTGTACTGCTTCTATTGATCATTGGATCAGACTCCTTAGCTTGTAATTTAATACAACCTCAATTTGCAATTCATAATCATAATATTCCCATCCTCTCTAGACATTCACTCACATTTCACTTTTCACTATTTCCACTCTCCACAGTTCAAGTCCTCTAAAATTCCCCTTTACCCCAAGTTCTACCTGATGGCCTACTCCATCTGATCTTTCACAAACAGATGAAGAGGGGGCAGCACTGTAGCGTAGCAGATAATGATGCTACCTACACTGCTGGCATCCCTTATGGGTGCTGGTTTGAGTCCCGGATTTTCCACTTCCAATCCAGCTCTCAGCTATGGCCTGGGAAGGCAGTAGAAGATGGCCCAAGTCCTTGGGCCCCTGCACCCACATGGGAGATGGTGCAGCTCCAGCCATTGCGGCCATCTGGGGAGTGAGCCAGCGGATGGAAGACCTCTCTCTCTCTCTCTTTCTCTCTCTGCATCTGCATCTCTGTAACTACCTTTCAAATAAACAAATAAATATAAAAAAAAAAAAAACAGATGAAGAGTAACACACTTCTTTACAGTCTTTCCTGATTGCTGCAAGGAAAGCATTCCAGTGTGCATCATTATTATTTACCTCAAGTAGTAGAAAGAGCATTGTCAAAGAAAAGTACATTGAAACAACTCCTTATCAGTTGTTATGAAAAATCTTGTATGAATGAAGCATATTCTGCATGCTTTCAATTCACTCATCTCTAAAATAAACATTATCAGTAATCTCTCACAAAAATATTCCTAACATGATAAAAGTGCCATATATGGAGACCCATCAGCTACTCGTAAAATCTTATATAGGTATCAGTAAATTGGTGTTTTGTATTTCAAAATTCAGTCTCAACTTTTTCAGTGGACTCAAATACTATTTATAAAACCTAAAGAGCCCTAATAATTTATAACAAGAATCCAACTGTTGGAAAATTTTCAATATATAATTAACAATTACACATTTTCTTTCCCTGTGACAGTTCTAGAATGACAGTTTATAAATGGAAGGCTATAGAATGAGCATAAAATCAGAATAAGATTAATTGGATGTGTCACTTAACTGATTAGTATAATGAAACTAGTTAATCTAATGTGTATGTCACCGGGTCAGGGTAGGGACAAGGTCAGTTGGTTAGTTTTACCAGCATCACAAAGAATATTGGGGAAAGAGCAAGTAAGTGAGTGATTAGCATACTTTTCTAGTGAGAGGAATAATTAGAGAGAAGTGGGAAGCAGTAATAGCAACCTAGAAATCTTTAAAGGATAAGGCAATGAAGTCTAACTTTAAAATATGAATATTAATAAAGACTTTTATTTCCACTCCTTGTCACTATAAACTATGCGCAGATTACCTTAGTCTATGGCCATAGAGATACAAGTATGAAATGGAAAAAGGGGATTTGGGAAAGCATCAAACAGAGGAATTTAAGACACTGAAAATATGTTATCACAGACAGTGGTGTATAAATGAAGGAGAACACAGGGCTTTGTGGGAGCGTAGAGAGAGGAAGAGAATAGTAGGCAGTTTTAATCTGGACCATGTTAATGAATGCTTCACAAAATGTTGGTTACTAATATGATATGTGGTGTGATAGCCCAGAAGTTATAAGGGAAGGAACTGTTTATTTTTCTAAGATCCATACTAGTCTATAATCATGTAACTTGAAGAGACAAATTGAAGCACTCCTTAAGTAAGTGCATCTAATACAGTAAGCTCTTTCAGCTATTAGATTAAATGAACCTACCTTCCTTTCCAGCAAGAGATTAATAGCAGCACATTCATCTGCTGAATATGTGGGTCAGTGCAGTGGAAATCTTGACTTTTTAAAAAAAAAAACAATGTTTATTATTTATTTGAAAGTTAGAGTTACAGAGAGGGAGAGGGAAAGAGAGATCTATTGCTGGCTCACTCTCCAGATGGCTGCATCAGCCAGGGCTGGGCCAGGCCAAAGCCAGGAGCCAGGAGCTTCATCTGGGTCTTCCATGTGGGTAGCAGGAGTCCAAACACTTGAGCATCTTCCATTGCTTTTCCCACATCATTAGCAAGGAGCTGAATTGGAAGTGGAGCTGCCAGGACATGAACTGGCACCTCACACTGGGAGGCTGGCATCACAGGTGCTGTTTTAACCCACTAAGCCACAGTGCTGGCTCCAGAAATATTGAGTTTATAATGTGTGTTAAAAACAATATATTTCCTTGTGAAAATATTCTTTACATCATCATCAGGATTTTTCTTTCTGTGGAATTTTGTTTTTTAAATGCTTTGCTAATGGTTAAAAAGTAGTAGCACAAAAATATATAGATACTGAATTTTTTTAATTGTGAAAATATTAACTTTTCTAAATTCCCTAAATGTAAAATTTGAAGTATCATCTCTACTGATTGTTATGCTGATCATGTATGATGTGTCTGTAATATAACTTCATATTGCTTAAAGGGGATGTTATCCTGAAAATATTTCTGCACTTATTTTAGTCTTTTTTTAATTACTGCAAATCTTTAATTTATGATGAAATCATTTCATATTCTCTAATTTTAAGTCCATATAATAAATATAAATAAATTAGTATTTAAGTTATTTTGTATGTTAATGAACTGTTCTAGCCTGTAAATAACAGCTTAAGTTGGTACTGATTTTTTATTATGTAAAAAGGTTATTTTCTAATAGAAGGAAAAGCATAATCTCGGCTATCTTTAGAATGATCATCATCCTGCTGTGTTTCCTTTAATCTCTTTAAGTAGTATGTTCATTTTGCATCTACGTCCCAGAGAAAAGTCCACTGACAATACTAGTCCCTGTAATCTTTTGGCTAATACTCATATTTACTGTTTCAAAGCAATTACCATAGCCAAAATATTCTGTTCAAGGAAGGAGACTGTGGAAAAGTTAAGAGATAAATGAGAACTTTCAAGAAAACACACTTAGGCGGTGGTTAAGATGCTGGTTAAAATATCCATGTCCCACATCAGAGTATCTGGGTTTAATACGTAGCTGCAGACCCTGAATCCAGCTTCCACCTAATGCAGATTCTGGGAGGCAGTAGTGAGCTCAAGTATTTGGGTTCCTGATACCCACTGGGAGTCCTACATTGAGTTCCTGCTTCTTGTATGTAAGTGTTTCAGGCATTTGAAAAAGAAACTAGCATATAGGAGGAGCTCTTTCCATGTGTGTGTTTATGTGTGTGTGTGTGCCTGTCTGTAAGTATCTCTCTCTTTCTCTCTTTGCCTCAAAAATTAAATAATAATAATAATAAAGCTGAAAAAGACACAGTTAAAAAAATCTAAAACTCCCAAGAGATTTTTATCCAGAAAAAAAAAAAGTAATTCTTGCGACTTGAAAAGAGGACAAAAACCACAAAAAATATACACAAAGTTATAAAAAAGCAATTTGCAGTGTAGGAAATCCAAAAGACTAACATACATGAATTATGCACAAACCCCTTAAGAATTAGAAGCATACAGATTAAAACAACAATAGCATATCATTTTACACCAATGAGATTAGCAAGATCCAGAAAGCTGGACAGTGCCAAATGTTGGAAGAAGGAGTGGGAAATGGGAGAACTCCAGCACAGAGTGTAGAGTTTTGCAGGCACCCTGAAAAGGAATCTGCAGCAGTGCTTAATCCAATTACGTTCACATAGCTGCTATAACCCCACAACCCAACACAAAGCCTAGCCTGAAAACATTCTCATACCAGCTATCATGCAACACACACAGGAATGTTCCTCACTAAGTTATTTGTACTTAATACATGTTGGGAGGCTAGATTAATAAAAGATAAGGCCCATATACTAGATATTCACACAGTAAAATGAATAGATTTTAAAATGCTGTGCCAATAGAAAAGTTAAGGAAAAACTAACTCTGTAACAAATATTTGTTTCCTTAAAATGGCTGCACATGATATCACATTTACAAGAGCAAATTAATAGGTCATCAATCACACATATTATGATGCCTCCCAAACTGCGGTTTGGGCTGTGACAAACGTAAAAGATGGACTTTGACCATAACAATAAAGTACAATTACACTAACACTATTTCTGGTCCAAAAACAAACCAAAACATCAAAAATTATGGTCTGTTATGTATACAGTGGTGCAAACAGAAGGGAACTACACAGTTTTGGAATCTACTGGTTTCATTGATATTCAAATAGTTTACCATATGCATTTCTGTATTTCACTAAATTGAATTCCTTGAATCAATAAGGTTGCTCACATCTTATGTCAACATTTCCAGACAAAACTCCTGCTAAAATTCACTTGGGAACACTAACCTAACTTCAATATCCCTTTCAGTGAGGCTTCTCAAATTTCAAGGAATTTGTAACCCACTTGACTACGCAAAGAGCCAGTCTACTGAAGCTGGCCATTTATAATTTTGAGTTATCTGTCTAAACGGAAAGGAAAGTTCCCTTTGATTTCTAATAGAGATAAACTCTTTCCTGGGAACAGTGTTGCTTGTGGTTATAAAATCTTAATGGTTCAGGGCTGTTGCCTTTTGTTGTGCCAACTCAGGCGCATTATGTGTCCAGACAAAATCTCTTTCAGCAAGATGGCTTTGATATAAAACCACTGATATTTAAATATCAAAATGTAACTCTTTGGCCTGGCAATAACACTCCATGTGGGAGGCTTGGATGGGATTTCCAGACCTGCTCTCTTGTCCTTGTAGCTGCGGCATCTGGAAGTGATACTTGTGGTCGTGGTAATACTTCAGTCTGTCAGAGTGTATTTTATCCAAATTTTTCAGTGTGCTTTGCAATTTATTAATCCTTGCAACACCTATAGGAGGCAGGCAGATATTGGCTCCCTTGAGGGATTGAGGCTGTTGCTTTAGTGAGAGGGTAGAAATGAGAACTGCACAGGGCAAGCAGCTGGAGGAGAGGATGGAAGGAAGCCCCTTGCAGTAAGGGGAACAGCCAATCCTATTAAATGGTGAACTCATTTGACACTACCCTGAAAGAGGTTTTAAAGGATATTTTATAGCTTGAGAATGAACAAAAAAGATTTTGGAACCTAAAATTAGTTAAGGCTTAAGAAACTGAAAAATAAATTGAGATGTTTATAATATGGTTCTTAAATATCCTACTACACATTCTAATTTATCAAATTTAATAGGTAAGACTACAAGAAACAGCAAAAAAACATTTTAACTAAAAACTTTAGAGTGTGTGGGACATGGTAGTATTTGTGTTTTGGGGATATGAGAAATTCTTTATTGTAAGGAGAGTGTGACCTTTGGGCTTCTTTTATCTGTCTATTTTTTTTAATTCCCTAGTTGGCCTCAATTCTATTTCTAACTTTTCATACAGACTGATAAAATTTTTTAAAATTTTTTATTTATTTTTCACTTTGAAAGGCAGAGAAACAGACAAGCAGAAAGAGATCTTCCATCCACTGGTATACTCCTCAAATGGAGTAACAAGACAGGAGCTGGGAATCAATCCAGTTCTCCCATGTGGGTGGCAGGTACCCAATGACTATCTTCTCAACCACTGTGCCAAATGCTTGTCCCAAAACTGATATTAGAATTTTCTTGATAATTCATAGGCATTTGTACATTCTGTCTGACCGCTGTGAAAATGATAACACAAATGCCAAAAAGTAGGTTATTTTAATTCACTGCTAACCCTTCTGTGTGAATTTCTATTTGTTCCAGATCCATTTTAGGTCCTATTAGATTTTTAGTCCTAATGCATAAAAATGCAGGTATGTATAAAGGCAACCTTTAACTACCTTCTAGAACATTCATTTTTTTCTGTAAATAAATATTTACTGGTCTCACTGTTTTTCAGCCAGTGGATACTAAAAATGAACAAGAATCATTCTTATTAAAAACTTTCAGAGGGACAGCATTTGGTTCAGCAGTTAAGATGCCCACATCACATATCAGGGTGCTGTGATCAGTCTCTGCTCCACTTCCAATTATAGCTTCTTGCTAATGCACATCTTGTTTAAGTACCTGTACACCCTGCTACCCATGTGGGAGACCCAAATGGAGTTCTGGCATACTGGTTTTACCCTGGCCAAACCCCAGCTCATTTTTGGCAAGTGAATCAACAGATCCAAGACTCTCTCTCTCTCTCTCTCTCTCTTCCTTCCCCCTCCCTCCCTCCTCACTCTGCCTTTCAACTAAATAAAAATAAAATAAATGTTGTGTTTTGTAAAAAAAAAAAAAAAAAGAAAGAAAACTACATTTGGGGGTTCAAGAAAGAAAACAAGTAATTACAATAAAGGAGGCTAAATGTGACTAATACAAGATTCTACTAACTTAAGAGGATTAGTGACTCAGAATTGAGGGATCATGAATGCTTTCATGAAAGAAGAGATATCAAACTGAAGCCTGGAGGGCAAATAATGCTTAACCAGACAAAAGAAGAGAACAAGGGATGAAATATCGCTGATAAGGAGAACATCATTTGTAAAGTGCCATGCTCATCAATATTGTATAACTCACCCAACCAGGGAACTTCAAGAAATAGTAATTATTATTGTTATAACAACAGTACCTACTACTTGTGGATACTTATTAAATGCTCAGTGACTTTTACTTAAAGAATGTTATCTCAAATTCTCACAATTGCCTCTGAAAAAGATTATTATATTGACTGCATTTAATGTAATGAGAAATGGAGTTATTAATATTTTGCCAATGGCATTATCCAGCAAAGAGGAAGATTTGGCATTGAAAATTTGGTCTGACTGACTCCAAAGCCCAGAAATGGGTCAGTGCACAAATGTGGACATACTGCTGATATTACTTCCTTAAACTGAACAAATTTCTTGGCCTCTAAATGCCTCAATCTTCCCATTAGTAAACACAGTTTGTAACAGGACCTCTCACATGGATTATTGTAATATTTAATAAATTAATATATGCAACACACTTAAAAATAGGTGATATATAGAAGCACTTTAAATATTTGCTAGTTTCATGTATATTATACCTTTTATCCATTTTGCCTCTACTGACTGGACAATAAACTGCAAAGGTGACAGTGGCAAAGGTAAGCTCAAAACCATGGAGCAGATTCACAGTCTTATCAAGAGTTCAGTTGAAGTTCATTGAGGTTGTAGTTCATTTTGGAATGTAGAGGTAGATATAGTTAAGTCTGTTTCAATACCATTTTGGCCCCAAACAGAATTAATCAGATGCTTTTTTACAGAAATCAAGGGCTATGTTGAAATTCTCTAGATCTGGGATATTAAGAATGAGGATAAAGAGGATAAATAAAGGATATTTTTGTTAGATGAAGGATAGAAATTCATAATTGATTGTATTAGGGAATAATGGGCAGAAAAGAATCAATAATGTCATCCAAAAGTCATGAGAAAAACTAACTGATTGAAAGAATGAATATGTGTGCAGTTTGGGAAATGTCAAATGTGCGATGATCTTCTACTTTATTCAAGTGGAATTACCCATTGGGCAACTGAATCAGTGTATTTGCATTTCAAAAAAAATGATATTGGTTTAATCTGTAGGACAACACATTTAGACTAGTTAAAACCATGTGATTGTGTGGATTTGTCCAGGGACTATGTTGAGTGAGAGAGGAAAGGTGAGATTAGAACAAACACTAAGGAGCATCAACATTTAGGAGACAAACAGAAAAGAGGAACTTCAAAATTATAGTCAGAGAAGAAAGGAGACATTCCTACCACTAACAGAATCCTGGGAAAAGAATTTTTTTAAGATTTTTATTTATTTATTTGACAGGTAGAGTTACAGCCAGTGAAGGGGAGAGAGAGACAGAGAGAAAGGTCTTCTCCAAATGGCCACAACGGCCGGAACTGCGCCAATCCAAAGCCAGGAGCCAAGTGCTTCTTCCTGGTCTCCCATAGGGGTGCAGGGGCCCAAGGACTTGGTCCATCCTCTACTGCTATCCCAGGCCACAGCAGAGATCTGAACTGGAAGAGGAGCAACGGGGACTAGAACCGGCACCCATATGGGATGCTGGCACTGCAGGCGGAGGATTAACTTAGTGTGCCACAGCTGCTGGCCCCGGGAAAATAATTTTTTGAGGAGAGAGGGAGCAGCAGCATCAAATACTTCCATGTAAATAAATTAGATCATTATTCAAATCATTTATTACACTGAGTATCAGCTCGGAAATGTTTATATTGGGAGTGTAATTAAGGTAGAGGAAATGATGGCAGTTTGATTGCAGACTATTCAAATAGTCTATAATTTTATGTTTTTTAAGTGCAATTGAAATAAATGTCTCAAGTTTGTAAATTTTCTCTTGAATTTCAAAAATAGACACAAATGCACCCGAATTTGTTCATTCTATTATTCACCCATTCATACTTGCATTCACCCTGACTTCTTTTTTCTTTTTCTTAATCCAGCAACTCATTACTGTGCCAGAGTGATTATACATTTGCTTCCCCACCTTCCTGGATATACACAAAGCAGAGCAAACACTGAAGAGATTGTGTTAGTGGCTAAGAAAATTAATAAAGATGGATTACATAGGATCTATGTTTGTTTAATTGGGAAGATAATGCAAAGGAAAGAAAGCAAAAGAATTCCTCAAATATATACACAACTAAATCTCTGCCTCATAGGAGATACAACAGAAATCAAGTTTCTTAATGAGACTATCTTTTTTCACAGTGCATGCTGGCCTTTATATCAAAGTAGCAGATAATTTGCCCTATTTAATGTGTGATCTCATTAATATTTTAAAATTTAGTAAAAATATACAATTCATTAATCAGTGCTTTGCTTTTATATTTAGCAGTTTCATTCAAAATTAGTATTAAAAATAAGCTTTTCACTGTGATTTGATATTTACATAGAATGCCAAATTTTTATATAATGTGGTAGTCACATATTTAATATAAGATTGTTTTATTATTAATGTTATTATAGCAATATTACAATAGTAACATTAATATTAATGCTATAATAATATATTACTCATGTTAATATGTTACTACTACAATGTTAAGAATATTAACGGTTTCATAAATTCAAACAATTTTTTTTTTTTGACAGGCAGAGTTAGACAGTGAGAGAGAGAGACAGAGAGAAAGGTCTTCCTTCCATTGGTTCATCCCCCAAATGGCCGCTACGGCCAGCGCGCTGTGCTGATCCGAAGCCAGGAGCCAGGTGCCTCCTCCTGGTCTCCCATGCAGGTGCAGGGCCCAAGCACTTGGGCCATCCTCCACTGCCCTCCCAGGCCACAGCAGAGAGCTGGACTGGAAGAGGAGCAACCGGGACAGAATCCGGTGCCCAGTGTGGACTAGAACCCGGTGTGCTGGTGCCGCAGGTGGAGGATTAGCCAAGTGAGCTGCAGCGCTGGCCATAATCTTTTCTTTTTTATTAAACTTACATTTAAAATTTTATCATATTCCCTATGTACACTTTCAAGTTATCCTCTCAAAGAAAATGGTGATATTCAACATCTCTCATTTAAATTTTGTTTAGTTATCACAGACTCCATAGAGCAGAAATATGATGACATAATGCAGTCTGTCAAATGTCTTTCCTGATATTAAATGGGTTTATTGTACATGTATCCTCTGTGGCCACACTGATAATATAAGAATCAGACAAATAATCAGTGCCATGTATTTCCTACAGGATTTGGAGTTTGTGGTTTTCATTCACAAGAAAAATTCACCTATCTAGAATCTTTAGTGCAAACTATTTTATTTAGCATTGGCATAATTGAACAAAAACAAATATCTAAAAGTGCCTTGTGAGGTAAAGAAATTTTCATTTTCCTCAGAGCTGAGTTAATTTTAAGTATTGGAGTTTTTGCAAACCATTTTTAAGTAATCTTATGAAAAATGTACTTCCCTCTTTTATTTTGCACATTGAGAATGTGATGAGCAGTTGTTTGGTTATCTTGTGATGATGAATTTCTCAAACTACACATGCCATTCCCTGGCTAATAACTGCACAGCCACAACTTTGAACACTCTGCTTCTTCTATAAAATTCTCTGCTCACCCCTAGTTACTTTCAAAGTTTCAACTTAATTGGTACTTCTTACTGCTTCTTGGCCTTTTGGCTAAGATCAAGTGTTGCTACTTCTTAGTGGCATCATCCAGGATATGTTTTCTTCTTCCATTGTATCACATTTATTCTTTCTTTCTTTATTCCTGTTTGCTCCATTGTCTACTACTCATACATCCAACCTTTTAACAGTTGGTCAAACTACGGTATCAAATATCATGTATTAATCTTGTAAGCTTTACATGGATTTATCTAAATGTCGCTATTTGCTATTTATTGATACACAGCAAAAATAAAAATAAATACACAAAATAACCATGTCTTTTTCATAAATCCATTTCTATATAATAAAACATGTCAAGGGCAGTCCTTGAGCTCAGGACTCTGTCATCTGAGTTTAACAGATCTTTCATCTTCTTTCTAGACACAAAAACATCACTGACCACAAGCCTGCACTGAATTTAAATTTAACTGATGACTAATCCTTTTCTGTTTCCACTCATTATAAAACTTTTCACTCCTTGACTTCACCTGCTTTGACCCTTACATGATTATTTCTCTGCTTTGCCTCACAAAAAGGGCTCTGCTTTTTGTCTTCCTACAATTACAACTTTGATGATCCTCCCTATTTTTTATCTCTGCTTTGATATTTGTTTTCACCCTATACATGCCTTTTGTCCCATCCCTACAATCAGAAAAGCAATCCAGATTTCATAGAAAGCTCTTAGAGTTGAAAGAAATGAAACATTTTGCATCATTCACCTTCATTTTATGCAATCTAAGACAAAACTCTCCTTTTTCTGCTTTAATAAGTTTATATAAGTAAAGAAAGCAGCTAAATTTTAACTGAAATTTTATACTGATCATGACAATAAAGCACTACAATTGAGTCCTCATGCCAAATATAAACGTATGTCATCATTCCTAAAATATGTATCTCATAGAAGTGTTATTTTCTCCATTTTGGCATTCAGGAAAAAGGGATGTAAACAAAAATTAGTAATCAGGTTTCAAAGGTATGTAACCATTGATCTAAAGGTGAGGGTACATCAAAAAGTTAGTGGTAAAGTAGAATTGAAGAGAAGCTTATTTTGGTCTAAAACTGTTGAAGTGCATGCTCAGTGTTTTTCATAATATGCATTTTCTATGAACTTCTGGAAAACTTCTCTTACACATCAAAGATTGAGCCTCAACTATGTAGGCAGAATAACACACCTACTTGCGTGAGAGACGATTTGTAATATACTCTCAGTCAGCTCAGTCTTACTGAAAAGTTAGAGTAAGCTGGACACAATAATTTAAAGTAACAACTGGTTTTAAGTGTCTATTTTAGTAAATTCAGTTCTTAGAAATGTCTTCGATCTTCTGTGCAGTAGAAAGTTAATTATAAATTATCAATGTTCCGGCATGTTTAAATATTTTAATGCTTTGAGTCTAATTAGTGGAATATACAATAACTTTAAAATGTGTGTGGCATTTTATACGCCACTCAAGAATTACTTCCTTCAGTTATTGTCTTTCTTCTTTGTCACATATCTGTGAGAATGGTATATATTTGTTAGACTATCTTATGGGGATATGGAAAACAGCATAATTTACGTAAACTATACAGTCACACATATGAAAAAAACACCAAATAAGGGTTAGGCCGGCGTCGCGGCTTACTAGGCTAATCCTCCGCCTTGTGGCGCCGGCACACCGGGTTCTAGTCCCAGTCGGGGCGCCGGATTCTGTCCCGGTTGCCCCTCTTCCAGGCCAGCTCTCTGCTGTGGCCAGGGAGTACAGTGGAGGATGGCCCAAGTGCTTGGGCCCTGCACCCATGGGAGACCAGGATAAGTACCTGGCTCCTGCCATCGGATCAGCGCGGTGCGCCGGCTGCAGTGCACCGGCCATGGCAGCCATTGGAGGGTGAACCAATGGCAAAAGGAAGACCTTTCTCTCTGTCTCTCTCTCTCACTGTCCACTCTGCCTGTCAAAAAAAAAAACAAAGAAAAAACAAAACAAAACAAAAAAAAACCTTGTATAGGGGCAGGCATTATTGTGCAACAGATTCGCACACAGTTTGGGATGCCTGCACCTCATATCAGTGAAGGGCACTTTTGCTCCCAATTCAACTCCCTCCTAATGTATCCTAGAAGGCAGCAGTTGATGTCTCAAGTGTTTGGTCCCCTGCTACCCACGTGGGAGGTGTGAATAAAAGATCTGGACCTTTGGTTGTGGCCTGGCCCACCCTTGTCTGGTAGAGGCATTTGGGAAGTGAATCAGTGAATGGAAGATCTCTAATCTCTCTCTCTCTCTCTCTCTCTCTCTCTGCCTTACAAATAGATGAAAATAAATATACATTTAAAAACATAGGATAAACCTAATTAATTGAAACTCAGAAAAAATTCTTATCTAAAACACTGGCAGCAATGGAAGTCAGCAAATGCTACTTATATCTAGATATAACATATTGTATATCCAGTATCCTAGGAATGTAAAGAGTTAGCCTAGAGAAACTAATAAATTACCATGGATGCTGCCAATGGATAGTCCTACCGGTGCTGGATTCAAAACTACAGAGAGACAAGTTACTAGGCAAGGTGATCATTAGTAATAATAAATTCAAACCCTTCTTTTATCAGGTTAAACCTAAAATTGGCTTCTTAAACCTCCCAAAGCATTTGTTCTTGGCAATCTGTAGGACTTTTTTTTGATTAATTATTTTTATTTATTTATTTATTTTTAGTAAATATAAATTTCCAAAGTACAGTTTATGGATTACAATGGCTTTCCCCCCATTATTTCCCTCCCACTCACACCCCTCCCATCTCCCGCTCCCTCTCCCATTCCATTCGCTTCAAGATTCATTTTCAATAATCTTTATATACAGAAGATCGATTTAGTATATATTAAGTAAAGATTTCATCAGTTTGCACCCACACAGAAACACAAAGTGTAAAATACTGTTTCAGTACGAGTTATAGCATTACTTCACATTGGACAACACATTAAGGACAGATCCCACATGAGAAGTAAGTACACACTGACTCCTGTTGTTGACTTAACAATTTGACACTCTTGTTTATGGCGTCAGTACTCTCCCTAGGCTCTAGTCATGAGTTGCCAAGGCTGTGGAAGCCTTTTGGGTTTGCCGACTTCAATCTTATTCCAACAGGGTCATAGTCAAAGTGGAAGTTCTCTCCTCCCTTCAGAGAAAGGTACCTCCTTCTTTGATGGCCCCATTCTTTCCACTGGGATCTCACTCGCAGAGATCTTTCATTTTCATTTAGGTCTTCTTTTTTTTTTTTTAAGAAGGCGGCAATCTGTAGGACTTAAAGCTGGATAGCTGTTGTGATCAGTGTAAATGATCTTTAAAAGGAGTCTGCATGACCTCCATACCACTATCTGTCCTAACCACTCACTTCTTTGTTTCCATACTCTTATTTTGTCAGGGTGTATCTGTGCAAATCTTTGATCCATTTTCCTTGAATGATCTTCCTCTAATCCCATCCTTTTATTCACTTTGTTCCAACTGATTAAAATTCTTCTTACCCATCAAACTCTAGACAAGGTGCTAGATACCAACTTTTCTAAGAAATTTCACTGGGGGGGGGGGCAGCGCTGTGGCATAGTGGGTAAAGCCGCTGCCTGCAGTGCCAGCATCCCATATGGGCGCCAGTTTGAGTCCTGGATGCTCCACTTCCAATCCAGCTCCCTGCTATGGCCTGGGAAAGCAGTAGAAGATGGCCCAAGTCCTTGGGCCCCTGCACTCGCATGAGAGACCCGGAAGAAATTCCTTGCTCCTGGCTTTGGATTGGCACAGCTCCAGCCATTGTGGCCATCTGGGGAGTGAACCAGAGGATGAAGGCGCCTCTCTCTTTCTCTCTCTCTCTCTCTCTCTCTCTCTCTCTCTCTTTTCTCTCTGCTTCTGCCTCTCTGTAATTCTGCCTTTCAAATAAATAAATAAATCTTAAAATAAAAAATAGTAAAATGGAGACAAAAAATCTCAAAAAGAAAAAAGAAACTTCACCAGCTTTCTTGGGAAATTTGTATCATGTTTTCCACAATTTTCTTGCCCCACTATTGCATCTACTGTAGTCTGATTTACACTATTGTTTGGATCCACTTGCAGATTTTCAATTAAACTGAAATTCTTGAAGATAGTGGCTAAGACTTCATCTTTTGGCCCACTATCCTTTTTTGAAGATCTGTTTTTATTTATTTGAAAGGCAGAGCGACAGAGAGGGAGATAGAGAAATAAATCGTCTGTCTATTGTTTCATTCCCCAAATGGCTACACCAGCCGGGACTGGTCCAGGCCAAAGTCAGGAGCCCAAAACTCAAACTGGATCTCCCATGTGTGTATCAGGGGCTCAAATACTTGTGCCATTTGTTAATGCTTTCCCAGGCGCATCATCAGGGAACTAGACTGGAAGGAGAGCAACCAGGATTCAAACTTGCATTTTGATAAGAGATGCTGGCCTTGTGTGCGGCAGCTTAACCTGCTGCATCCCCATATCACCTCTGGTCCACTATTTTTTGTCTACTGTCTGCCATGAAGTAAGTGTTCAATAGATCTTTATTTAATGAATAATTAAATGAAGGTCTCTGTTTATTAATTAACTGAAATGTACAATATTCAAGAGATAAAAGAAAGTTTGATAACATTCTCTCATATTTGGAGTTCACAATAAGTAGCACATATACATAATAGAGAAACTATAGTAAAAGATAATTCGCATTTATTACAAAATAGACATCTGATATTTGGTATAACTTTTCTGAGTAAATATTTGGATTTTTTTTTAAAAAGAAAGTGACAAATTCTAAATTTTATGGAACCAACTGCTCAACAAAAATTTCGTATCCTTAGGGAACACAATCAATTTGATTAACTCATGTAAATTTCTAGTTATATTTTGTTGCCAGTGCTTAATTTGAACTTCAAAGTTTCCCTTGATATAAGAATGCTACTTATTGAAAACAATTTTAATTTTATAAGCCCTTCTTTTGCCTAATACAAAATATTCATGAAATATTTTTGTGACTTTCAAAAAATATAAAATTCTACAAAAATAAGGTAGAGGGAAAAACTTCAATAAGTGATTCCATACTATAAAAATCCTATTATTTATTTTTTATTGATTTGAGAGGCAGATAGACAAGAGAGAGAAAGAAACAGAGAGACAGGTCCTTTGTACTCATTAATTCCCCAAATGTCCAACAATCCAGATCCGTCATGGTGTATGAGAGAGACCCAGCTATTTAAACCATATCCTACTTCCCCCACAATATACATCACCATGAAGCTAGAGTCAAGATTGGAGCCAGTACTCAATGCAGGCACTCTGATATGGGATGTGGGTATCCCAGGTGACATCTTAACTGCATGGCTAACACTCATCCTAATTCTCTGCTTCTGACATCAGTACACATCTTCTGCAATCTACAGTATGTTCGATTATTCTCAATTACATACATTGATTGCTAATTCTTTCTAATAAAACTCTGCCATTTGGGGACAATTCTAAAGTTAGTAAAATGATAATGAAAACATCTGACATTAACTACTTACTGTATATCTAGCATTATAGGTACAGTTTTATGTACCTTTTCCTTTAATTCTCTCAGCATACCTTAGAGAAAGTTATTATTTTTATAGTTTTATGATGATGATATTGATGCTTGGAGAAATCCAATTACATACCATGCATAGATGAGAGAAGCTGCATGTTGTAGATACAGGAAGTCAAACCTGAAACCACTGGACTCACAGTCACTAAGATGTGCCTTTTTACTCTGTAGGAAAAAAAAAGGGTTACCTTTTTCTGTATCTCCAGCTAATTCTCTAGCACTTTTGTCCATACCAGGAGAAAGATTATATACTTCCAATTGTAAAAGATCACATAGAATATTGGAGCATTTTTGTCCTGTACATAAATGACAACCATTGCCCCACATGCCTGTAAAGAATAAGATGCTTTTTGGTGTTTTCATCATAGTATTATATTAATGAAAGAGTAAGTGAAGATTCAGGAAGACAGATGGATGAATTAAATGTGAAAGCCATTTGAAACTGCAGATGAGTAAGTGCACATTGTTCAACAAATGGAGCATTTACATCTACATACACACCAATGTCAAACACACAAGTACAAGAAGAACTTGCCAAATTGAACAACTTTTGAAGGATGAAAGCCAAACATTTGTGAATTATCTAAGCCGACTTGCTTATAAATATATTCTGTGTAGATAGTGGAGACAATGCATTAAGATAAAAAAAGCCATATTCCACAAAGAAATTTGAATCTAGCGTATTTTAAAATTTTTATATATTTATTTTATTTTTACTTGAAAGGCAAAGACAGAGAGAGATCTTCCATCTGCTGATTCACTCTCCAAATGCTGGCAACAGCCAGGGTTGTCCAACCCAAAGTCAGGAGCCTGGAACTCAATCCATGTCTTGTACATCTGTGGCAGGAGCCCAAGTACTGGTGCCATCACCTGCTGCCTCCAAAGATAGCTTTAGCAGTAAGCTGGATCAGAAGTGAGAAGCCAAGACTCAATCTAGGTACTCTTATATGAGATCCCAGGGAGCATATTTTTTTTTAAAGATTTATTTTATTTATTTGAAAGACAGAGTTACTGAGAGAGGTAGAGTCAGAGAAAGAGTCCTTCCATCTGCTGGTTCACTCCCCAGATGGCTGCAATGGCTAGAGGTGTGCCAATCCTTGGCCGGTGCTGCGGCTCACTAGGCTAATCCTCCGCCTTGTGGAGCCCGCACACCAGGTTCTAGTCCCGGTCGGGGCGCCGGATTCTGTCCCGGTTGCCCCTCTTCCAGCCCAGCTCTCTGCTGTGGCCAGGGAGTGCAGTGGAGGATGGCCCAGGTGCTTGGGCCCTGCACCCCATGGGAGACCAGGAGAAGTACCTGGCTCCTGCCATCGGATCAGCGTGGTGTGCCGGCTGCAGCGCGCCGGCCGTGGCGGCCATTGGAGGGTGAACCAATGGCAAAACAAAGACCTTTCTCTCTGTCTCTCTCTCTCACTGTCCACTCTGCCTGTAAAAAATAAATAAATAAATAAATAAATAAAGGTGTGCCAAACCAAAGCCAGGAGCCAGGAGCCTCCTCCAGGTCTCCCACATGGGTGAAGGGACCCAAGGACTTGGACTATGCTCTACTGCTTTCCCATACCATAGCAAAGAGCTAGTCCAAGTATAGCAAAGAGCTAGATTGGAAGAGGAACAGCCGGGACTAGAACTGTAGCCCATATGGGATGCCGGCGCTTCAGGTCAGGGCTTTAACCCACTGTGCCACAGCACCGGCTCCTCCAGGCAGCATCTTAACTGCTATGCCAATATTGTGATCTAGTATCCATGCAATTTCTACCACCATTTTCATTTGCATGAAATCTGTGTGATCTGACATCCCACACCGGGAGTATGCTGTCCACTGAATTCTCATTTGTGAAATTGAGTCAGAATCCAATGCTTGCCCAGAGAAGGGTAGCATTTTAACCAGGGGGGGAAAATCAGTAGTATTGTAAAACCTTGATAAAACACAAATAATAAAATAGCATCAGGAAAAGGAAGGAGCTATGGAGACTATTTTATTCATGTTTTTCCATATTAATAGCCAAAACACTAGGAAGACTGAGAGATATGTCTCATTGTCACTTAGCTAATAAAAGGTCTGAGTATAAAAACAGATCTCTGCAATTCATGGTCATTCTAATACTCTTCCTTAAAGATTACTATTAATGAGGAGCTTTTATTTTATAATAAACCAAACTAGGTATCTTAACAACAGTAGCAATAACTGACCCCTTTCCTTTCCCTTGGCTTTTATGATTCCACAATCTCTTAGTTTTCTCCTTATGTCTCTTCTGCCTTTCAATCTCTTGGTCACCTTCTCTTCCCTAGGAAATTGTAGGCTGAACCACCTCAAGGCTTAGTTTGGGTTATCTTCTCTTGTCTTTTTATTGCTTTGATATCAATTCCATACTGTCATCAAATGTGAGCATGAAGATTGACATTAAAATGATATCCAGGTGGCCGGCACTGCAGCTCAATAGGCTAATCCTCCGCCTTGCGGCGCTGGCACACCGGGTTCCAGTCCCGGTTGGGGCGCCGGATTCTGTCCCGGTTACCTCTCTTCCAGGCCAGCTCTCTGCTGTGGCCAGGGAGTGCAGTGGAGGATGGCCCAAGTGCTTGGGCCCTGCACCCCATGGGAGACCAGGAAAAGCACCTGGCTCCTGGCCCCTGCCATCGGATCAGCGTGGTGTGCCGGCCGCAGCGCGCCGGCCGCGGCGGCCATTGGCGAGTGAACCAACGGCAAAGGAACACCTTTCTCTCTGTCTCTCCCTCTCACTGTCCACTCTGCCTGTCAAAAAAAAAAAAAAAAAAAAATGTTACATCCTTAGTAGACAAAGCAGTGTGAATATATCTAGGCTTTACTGAAAGATAGCAGAGTGTATGGATGGTAGTAAGAACTCTAGATCCAGATAGCCTTGGCTCTGACCCTGGCTCTACACTTACTAACTGATGACTTTTAAGTCACAACAATCCACCTTTAAATAAGACTAATAGTAACTATTTCATAAAGATCACTTTGTCCATTAACTAGGATAGCATATATAAAGTCTTTAAAGTGATGGGGGAAACTATGCTCCGTGTTTGCTACCAGCATTTTCATCCTTATACAAAGATTTACAAGTTTTTATATCCAACCTAGAGTCTCTTTCGTGCTTCACATTTGCATACCCAGATGTCTGCTTGAAAAAAATCTAATTTTGTGTCTCACACACATTAAACATATTAGGTCCCAAACTCCTACTATATCTACTCTTCTCTGGACAAATTCCACATATCTGTAACTCTCCAATTTTTCCCATGTCAGTAAATGTCACCTGCTTCCACCAGCATCTGCAGGCCAGAACACCGGCAAGCATTCTTAAACTTCCTTCTCCTCACACCCACATGCCACCATGTGTGTTTTTAATCCTTCTGTTTTTCTATGGCTGTTACCACCACCAATGTCCAAGACTCCATCCTCTCTCACCTGTAATAAAGTAGCATTCTGAACTCTAGGTGAACACTTACCTGCCTCTAATCCATGTCCTACTATATACAGACATTTCTCAAAGTATAGACAACTCTGTTTAAACCTCTTAGGTGGGAGCCAGCATTGTGGCACAGTGCTTTGAGCTGCCACTGAAGCAGCAGCATCCTGTACCAAAGAATGAATTAAGTCTCCACTGTTCCACTTCCCATCAGCTTCCTGCTAATCAGCCTTCTCACGAAGGCAGCAGAGGATGGACCAAGTGCTTTGGCCCAGCCACCCTTGTGGGTGAACCACATGGAGTTCCTGGCTCCTGGCTTCAGACTAGCCCCAGACCTAGCTGTTATGGCCATTCAGGGAGTGAACCAGTGGATGAAAGCTCTCTCTCTCTCTCTCTCTCTCTCTCTCTCTGCCTTTCAAATAAATAAACTACCTCTTGGCTAGCAATCAATTCCATTGCCATGATCCACATGATGTTGGGTGTTTTAGCAGATTCCTTCTTATAAATCATCTTGCTGTTTATTATATTATAGCCACTGACCTGAGAATTACTCCAACTGAGAATCTTTGACTTGTCTTTGTCTTATCTATTTGGGCTTTTTTTTTAAGATTTATTTTATTTGTTTGAAAGGCACAGTTACAGAGAGAAAGAGAGAGGTCTTCCATCCACTGGTGTATTCCCTAAATGGCCTCAATGGCTGGGAAGGGTCCAGGTGGAAGGCAGGGGCTTCCTGTGGATCTCCCACTTGGGTGCAGAACCACAAGTACTTGCAACATCTTCCACTGCTTTCCCAGGTGCATTAGCACGGGAGCATGTTTAGATGTGGAGCAGCCAGGACTCCAACTGGCACTCGTCTGGGATGCCAGCATCGCAGACTGAGGCTTTATCTGCTGTGCCACAGCACTGGCTCCCCTTTGGGCTTTTAGTCTGCTCATTCCTTCTGCTGTTCTCTGACTCACACATCATCCTTGCCCTCCACCGATACTCCCTGTGAATGCCTCTCACTAATTCTTTGTATTTCAGCTCATAATTTATTTCTTTACATAGGGCACTATTTCTGATCAATCTTTCAATGCTCTCACCCCCATCTTTCTTTTCTATCACTTATTAGTTATTAATTACATATGACCTACATGTTGATTCAATCTCAATCAGTTCATTTAGACTGTAATGTCAGCAAGAGCAGGAACCGCTGTATACCACATTTAGCATAGTTTATGGTATATATCATGAGCTTGGTTAATATATGTTAAACAAATGCATGTGTAGTGGAACACTTCTGAAAATTAGCTATTTCGAATGAGAAAAACAACCCAAAGCCATTAAGCTGGATAAAAGAGAATAATGATAAAACTGAGAAAACCAATTTTGTCCAAACACAGAAACATGTTTCTAAGTTTCACTTTTGGACAAATAATTTGTCATGATGGAAGGCAATCCTAGAAAGAGTACACAGCCAATCTGTTAATATAAAAAATAGGAAAAGGAAGCAAATATTTAATCATTTATTCTCCTAGTATAAATACTGAAGCTGCTCTTCGATTTCCCTTGGTAAAGAAGTCTCTCTAGAGAACAAAATACTGTACTATTAAAACTTCTTTAGAAGTAAAGTTGTAATCCTATCTTGCACCTGTGTAAAGGAACCTAGTGAATCCATACAGAAGTCTAAATTCTTCTGGACTACAAAAATTATTGTGCCAAGAGAGAGATCTCAAAAGGAAAAGAGGAGATGTTTCAGAGAATATAATCATTTTATTGTTGAATATGCCAAAAAAATCCCTTCTCTTTTTCTTAGAAAAATTAAAGTTCATTAATCAAAGCATAATACCTTTCATAACTGCTCCCATTAATCAAATTCCTCCCAGGAGGGGGGCTATCTGGAGGAGGTTAGAGAAGGTTGCTCTTTTGCACACTAATTTTTCTAGGAAATTAGTAAATACATATTCCTATGTTCAGAATTCACTCACACAATATGTGCAATATATTAATAATGTATATTTTATATTAATATTTTATTGTCTGAATCCTTAATGAGGGCTTCACATAGTTAATTACCTACTGCAAATCTGTTCTCACAAGTGAAATAATCTAAAGAATACAGAGTGTTGGAGGCTTGTATACCATCTTGTAGTGCGTGATCACCTTTACCCCTTGAGAGTTCGTTCTTATTTGATGTCATAGTACATCTGATGTTAGCCAGTAAATTGTTCCTTTCTTCTCACTCTCCAGATAATTTGTATTTTACACATTCTGATGCTGTGTCCTGTAATAGCATCAATTCAATAAATAATAGTAAATTTCTTCAGAATTACTAATAGTAAAACTGGAAAAGAATAAAAGTCATCACAAGGCAAGTAATTTTTCTTAGGAAAAAAGCAATAAATATTCAGGCCATATAGGCTAAACAAGATGATAATCAAAGAGTCTTTCAAATACAAAAACAAGAATTATTATTTAATTAATATTTTCAACAAATTTTATATTATCCTCAGCATGTTCATTCCTTCTTTCCAAGGTTGCGTAGTATAGCTTACTCTGTGAGATAAGGAGTATGTTTTTAGAATATTTGGAAACAGATCACAGAAGGAATAGGGAAACATTTATGTCCGTCTTGAGGAAAGATCTAAATTTGATACTTCCATTCATTTATTTATTCTTTCCTTCACATGCTCATTAATTATTTGTTACACTTGAAATAGTAATAAAGAGGAATAAAATTCACATAAGATGAAGTTTGTAGAACAAGCAGCTTTTTGAAGTTTACAAATGTGAATCATGCTATAAGATGTCTTAATTTTTTGTTATTTTTAATTTAAAAAATTGTAACAGACATGTATAAAATGTACGTATTTGTAGACTGCTATGTGATGCTTTGGTACTTGTATACATTGTGTAATGTGCAATCAGCATAAATATATCTCCTTAACATTTAGCATTTATTGATTTTGAGAACATACAAAATTCTATATTCTGGCTTCTTTTTATAAATAAACAGAACATTAATTAACATTGCTTTTTATTGCCAGTATTATTGAGGTTTTATAAAAAGAAATAAACCTTGCAGCATTTCTTCTTTATTTTCTTCTAATAGTTTCATAGTTCCAGGTAATAAATCTAGGTATGTCCAGGCCGGCGCCATGGCTCACCAGGCTAATCCTCCGCCTTGCGGCGCCAGCACACCGGGTTCTAGTCCTGGTCGGGGCACCAGATTCCGTTCCGGTTGCCCCTCTTCCAGGCCAGCTTTCTGCTGTGGCCAGGGAGTGCAGTGGAGGATGGCCCAAGTGCTTGGGCCCTGCACCCCATGGGAGACCAGGAGAAGTACCTGGCTCCTGCCTTCGGATCAGCACAGTGCGCCGGCCACAGCGCGCCGGCCACAGCAGCCATTGGAGGGTGAACCAATGGCAAAGGAAGACCTTTCTCTCTGTCTCTCTCTCTCTCTCACTGTCCACTCTGCCTGTCAAAAAATAAAAAAAAATTTAAAAAAAAGAAATCTAGGTATGTCCTTCATTTTGAGTACATTTTTGTATATGTGGAGAGGAATCAATCCTCAGTCTTTTGAATAAAATTATCTGATTTATCCAGCAAAATTTATTGAAGATACTTTTCTTTTTCCAGTGTATGCTTTTGGTTGCTTTGTAAAAGACAGTTGACTGTAGATAGGAGTGTTTATTTGGGTGTTCTCTATTCTGTTCCATTGGTCATTTGCTGTTTTGATTACTCTTAAATTTATAATATTTTGAGATAAGATATTCTGATGGCACTCTTTGTACTTTTTGCTCAATTTTTTTCAATGGTCCCATAGTGAATTATGTAATCCCATAGGATTTCTTTCTATTACTGTGAAGAATACCATTGGTGTTTAGATGGGTTTACATTGAATTTGTAAACTGCCTTCATAGACAGCCTTAATAGAATGGATATGTTAATATTATTAATTCTTCCAACCAATGACATGAAATGCATTTCCATTCATGTTTACATGTGTGTGTGTGCATGTGTGTGTCTTCTTTAATTTCTTCAGAATTTATTTAATTTTCGATGCAGAGATTATTTACTTCTTGAGTAAATATGTGTGTGTGTGTGTGCAAACTATGAATGAAATTGCTTTCTTGGTTTCTTTCTCTGCAAGCTCATTATTAATATATAAAAATTTTACAGAATTTTGTGTGTTGGCCTTAGATATCACAATTGTTTGTAAGTTCTAACTGTATTTGGTATAGTCCATAGAGTTTTCTATATTTAGAATCATGCTTCTGCATGCAAGGATGATTTGACTTCTTTCTTTCCTACTTGAATGCCTTTTACTTCTTTCTCTTGCCCAGTTGCTATGGCTGAGACTTCCTGTACCATATTGATTAAGAGTGGTGAAAGTAGACAAGGTTATTTTGTTACAGTATTAAAGGAAATACTTTCAGCTTTTCCCCATTTGGTATATGATGTTGACTATATGTTGGGCATATATGGCTTTAATTGCATTGAGATAATTTGTTCAGAGATTTCATCATGAAAGTATGCTGAATTTTATTAGATAATTTTTCTGCATCCATTGAGATAACCATATGATCCTTGTTTTTTTTATTTTCTGACAGGCAGAGTAGACAGTGAGACAGAGAGACAGAGAGAAAGGTCTTCCTTTGCCATTGGTTCACCCTCCAATGGCTGCTGTGGCCGGCGCGCTGTGGCCGGCGCACCGTGCTGATCCGATGGCAGGAGCCAGGTACTTCTCCTGGTCTCCCATGGGGTGCAGGGCCCAAGCACTTGGGCCATCCTCCACTGCACTCCCTGGCCACAGCAGAGAGCTGGCCTGGAAGAGAGGTAACCGGGACAGAATCCGGCGCCCCATCTGGGACTAGAACCCGGTGTGCTGGCGCCGCAAGGCGGAGGATTAGCCTAGTGAGCCGCGGCACTGGCCTGATCATATGATCTTTGCCATCCATTTTCTTCATATGGTGAATTCCATTTTTTTAACTTTAATTTAAAAAATATAAATATCCAAAGTACAGCTTATGGGTTACAATGGCTCCCTCACCTCATAACTTCCCTCCCACCTGCAACCCTCCCATCTCCCGCTCCCTCTCCCATTCCATACACATCAAGATTCATTTTCAATTCTCTTTATATACAGAAGATCTACTTAATATATATTAAGTAAAGATTTCATCAGTTTGCACCCACACAGAAACACAAAGTGTAAAATACTGTTTGAGTACTAGTTATAGCATTAATTCACATTGGACAACACATTAAGGACAGAGATCCTACATGAGGAGTAACTGCACAGTGACTCCTGTTGTTGACTTAACAATTTGACACTCTTGTTTATGGCATCAGTAATCGCCCTAGGCTCTTTTCATGAGTTACCAAGGCTATGGAAGCCTATTGAGTTCGCTGACTCCGATCTTATTTCGACAAGGTCATAGTCAAAGTGGAAGCTCTCTCCTCCCTTCAGAGAAAGGTACCTCCTTCTTTGATGGCCCATTCTTTCCACTGGGATCTCACTCGCGGAGATCTTTCATTTAGGTCCTTTTTTTCCAGAGTGTCTTGGCTTTCATGGGCTCTCCAGCCAGATCTGAATGCCTTAAGGACTGATTCTGTGGCCAGAGTGCTGTTTAGGACATCTGCCATTCTATGAGTCTGCTGTGTACCCTGCTTCCCATGTTGGATCGTTCTCTCCCTTTTTAATTCTATCAGTATTAGCAGACACTAGTCTTGTTTGTGTGATCCCTTTGACTCTTAGAACTACCCTTATGGTCAATTGTGACCTGAAATAGATCACTTGGACTAGTGAGATGGCATTGGTACATGCCACCTTGATGGGGTTGAGTTGGAATCCCCTGGCACGTTTCTAACTCTACCATTTGGGGCAAGTCAGATTGAGAATGTCCCAAAATGTACATCTCCTCCCTCTCTTATTCCCACTCTTATATTTAACAAGGATAAATTTTCAGCTAAATTTAAACACCTAAGAATAATTGTGTGTTAATTAAAGAGTTCAACCAATAGTATTAAGTAGAACAAAAAAAATACTAAAAGGGGTAAAGTATTAAGTTGTTCCTCGACAGTCAGGACAAGGGCTGATCAAGTCACTGTTTCTCATAGTGTCCATTTCACTTCAACAGGTTTCCTTCTTGGTGCTCGGTTAGTTGTCACCAATCAGGGAGGACATATGATATTTGTCCCTTTGGGACTGGCTTATTTCACTCAGCATGATGTTTTCTAGATTCCTGCATTTGGTTGCAAATGACTGCATTTCATTGTTTTTGACTGCTGTATAGTATTCTATATAGTATATGTCCCATAATTTCTTTATCCAGTCTACTGTTGATGGGCATTTAGGTTGATTCCAGGTCTTAACTATTGTGAATTGAGCTACAATAAACATTAATGTGCAGACAACTTTTTTGTTTGCCGAACAAACTCTAGTGGCCTTCCTTTATAAGGTCACTAATCCTGTTTGTGCCTCCTCTACCCTCATGACCTAATCACCCCCCAAAACCCATGTCTTAATACCATCATCTTGGAAATTGGTTAGGTTCCAGGTGACACAGACCAAAGAAGTGAGTAAACTACTGTGCACCGTGCTATTATGTAGAATCTACTGAAGATCAAGATAGATGAGAGCTCTGCTCTCCAAGAGCATAGAAATTGAATGTGTAAAACAAAATATGTGCTCAGCTTCTTTAAAACGCATTGGTTCTCTCATTCTGTCAGTTGCCTCTTTAATTTGCTAAGTGTTTCTTTTGCAGTGCTGAAGCTTCTCAGTTTGATGTAATCTCATTTGTCAATTTTGATTTTTTTTTTTTGACAGGTAGAGTTAGACAGTGAGAGACAGAGAGAGACAGAGAGAAAGGTCTTCCTTCCATTGGTTTACCCCCCAAATGGCCGCTACAGCCAGTGCGCTGTGCCAGTCTGAAGCCAGGAGCCAGGTGCTTCCTCCTGGTCTCCCATGTGGGTGTAGGGCCCAAGCACATGGGCCATCCTCCACTGCACTCCTGGGCCACAGCAGTGAGTCAGACTGGAAGAGGAGCAACTAGGACAGAATCCAGCACCCCAACCTGGACTAGAACCCAGGGTGCTGGCGCCACAGGTGGAGGATTAGCCAAGTGAACCGCAGTGCTGGCCTGTCAATTTTCATTTTGATTGCCTATGCTTCTGGGGTCTTTTCCAAGAAGTCTTTGCCTTTGCCAGTGTCTTGCAGAGTTTCCCCAATCTTTTCTGGCAATGTAATAGTATCGGGTTGTAGATTTAGGTCTTTGATCCATTTTGAGTGGATTTTTGTTTAAGGTACAAGGTAAGGGTCTTGTTTCATACTTCCGCACATGGAGATCCAGTTTTTCATTTGCTCAAGAGACTGCTCCTTGCTCCAAAGATGGATTTTAGCTCCTTGTCAAAGATAAGTTGATTGTAGATATGTACTGATCTCTGGAGTTTCTATTCTCTTCTCTTAGCCTACATGCCTGTTTTTGTGCCAGTTCCAGGCTGTTTTGATTATAGCTGCCCTGTAGTATGTCTTGAAACTGGGCATTGTGATGCCTCTGGCTTTTTTTGTTGTTGCATAAGATTTCTTTGGCTATTTGAGGTTTCCATATGAATTTTAGCATCATTTTCTCTAGATCTGAGAAGAATGTCCTTTGGATTTATGTAAATTGGGATCTCATTGCATCTGTAGTGTGGACATTTTGATGATATGGATTGTTCCAATCCATGAACATGGAAGGATTTTTCTATTTTTTTGAAAACTACACAACTGACAAAGGGTTGATATTTATAATCTATAAAGAGCTTAAGAAATTCAACAACAACAAAATAAACAATCCAGTTAAGAAATGGGCTAAGTACTTGAACATACATTTTTTAAGAGAAGAAATTCAAATGGCCAACAGACACTTGAGAAAATGTTCAGGATCACTAGCCATCATCAATTCAAATAAAAACCACAGTGGGGTATCTTCTCACCCAAGTTAGGATGACTCTCATACAGAAATCAACAAACAACACATGCTAGTGAGGATGTAGGGGAAAATGTACCCTAATCCTCTGTTGGCAGGAATGTGAACTGGTGCAGCCATTGTGGGAGACAGTATGGAGATACCTCAGAAATCTGAATATAGACCTCTATGATCCAGCCATCCGACTCCTGGGAATTTACTCAAACTAAAAGAAATCAGCATATGGAAGAGTTATCTGTACCCCCGTGTTCATTGTAGCTCAAATCATAATAGCTAAGATATGGAATCAACCCAGATGTCCACCAACTGTTGACTAGATAAAGAAATTATGGTATATATACACTATGGAGTATTACTAAGCTGTAAAAAAAAAAAAAAGAAATCTGATATTTTGCAACAAAATGTATGCAACAGAAAACCATTATATTTAGTGAAATAAGCCGGTCAAAAAAGACATACACCTTATGTTTTCCCTGCTTGAAAGTAACTAATAGAGCACCTAAAATGTAATGTATTGAAGTGAAATGCACATTCTGAGATTCGATTATTGTTTTCAGTGCTTGTCGCTTCTGCATTTTTTTTCTTCATACTACTTGTTGATCTCTTTTACTTAGTGTAGGGTTTACTTTATGATCATTAGGTAAACTGAAATTAGAGTGGGAATGGGAGAGTGAGTAGGAATAAGGGTTGGAGCATGGGTGGGAAGGAGGGTAGGGTGGGAGGTATCATATTCCTAAATCTGTATATATGAAATACATAACAATTGTATAACTTAAATAAAATTTAAAAAATAAAAAGCATTTGTTCAATAAAGGGTATTCTATTATGAGAAAAGCCAAGTTTAAAAATAAATTAAAGGAGCATTTAATTTTTTTATAATTAGAAAAATGTCATAAGTGTGAGTGTTTGCAAAGCATATACCTACACACTTGGAGCTGTGCATGCATGCACATTATTTATACAGACCTTAAAGAATCCAGACAATCTATCTATCTATATAAATATTAACAAAATATAAGAGGATTTCAAAACATTTGTGGGTAAATGGAATTATAAAGAGAAAATTATAAGTTTACTTCTCAACATAAGCTCCATGAAATTTAAGACACTTTCGTAAGCAATGGCACCAGCCACTTAGTCCAACTCTAAAGGACTGAGGATCCGAGTGTGATAGCATCAAGATAGATACTGCCCTATGTGTGTAAGAGGGGCCAAAGAAAGGGAGAAGTTCTAAAGAAAATTCATTTTGTGCAATGGAATGAGGAAACAATTCCTGAAATCAGGACCCAGTCTCTTTTGTGTCTTTCCTAGCCCAAGGTGTCCTTGCCTGTCCTGTATCAAAAAGAATTCACTGAGAGACCAGCACTGTGGCATAGCAGGTAAAGCTGGTGCCTGCAGTGCCAGCATCCCATATGGGTGCCCGTTCAACTCCCAGCTGCTCCACTTCCAATCCATTTCCCTGCTTATGTACTTGGGAAAGCAGTGGAAGATGACTCAAGTCCTTGGATCCCTGAACCCATGTAGGAGACCCACAGGAAGCTCCAGGCTTCTGGCTTCAATTAGCTCAGTTCTGGCCATAGTGGCCATTTGGGAAGTGAACTAGTGGATGAAAGACATTCTCTCTCTCTCTCTCTCTCTCTCTCTCTCTCTCTCTGTGTGTGTGTGTCTGTCTGTCTGTGTGACTTTCTGTCTGTCTCTCTGCTTCTCTGTAACTATGCCTTTCAAATAAATAAATAAATCTTTTAAAAAAAGAATTCACAGAATTGAGACAGTGATACAGCTGGCCCACGATCACTGGACAGAACAAGTCCAGTAAATGAGAACCTCAATCACCAATACTGTTCAGAGGGTTTGTTTAGGGGATTTCCACATTCAAAAATCCCCTACCCAAACTTTCCCAAAGGAGGAAGAAGGGGAGAAGAAAAGGGGGACCCATACTCATGTCCACAAAAACCCCAGTCTGAAATCAGACCAGACTCTCTGTCTTTTACTGAGACATTCACCTGGTCTATCAGGCGTAGCAATTTCTGTCTCTTCACTCTTTGCAATTTCTCTTCTCCTCCTTCATTGGTCACAGACTTCACTGCTGGAGTTCCCAGGATTCAAATCAGTGGTTACACTAGGGACTTACCCATGCCAATGTAATCTGTTTATTTTTTTTTTTACATTACTAACTACATATTAATTCGTATCTTTTAAAGGTTTTTTTTTTTTAAGATTAGGCAACAAAAAGAAGTCAGAGGGAGCCAAGTCGGTACTGTAATGTAGATACTTAATGATTTTCCATCAAAATTCTCACAAAATTGCCCTTGTTTGATGAAGAGAATGAGCAGGAGTCTTGCTGTGGTGGAGTACTCCCTGGGGAAGCTTCCCTGGGCATTTTTCTGCTAAAGCTTTGGCTAACTTTCTCCAAACACTCTCCTAATAAGCAGCTGTTATTGTTCTTTGGCCCTCTAGAAAGTCAACAAACAAAATGCTTTTAATAGCCCCAAGAACTATTGCTATGACCTCTGTTCTTGACTGGTTCACTTTTACTTTGACTGAACCCTTCTACCTTTTGGAAAACATTTCTTTTACTATTCTTCATCTTCAGAGTCACATTGATTAACCTTTTTTTCATCTCCTTTTATAATTCTTCAAAGAAATTCATGAGTCCTGCTTGTTTAAAATGGTGATTGAAAGCTCTTCTCTTGTCTGAAACTGATCTGGTGCAACAGTTTTGGCATCCGAGGAGAAAGTTTGCTCTGCTTTAGTTTTACAGTCAAATTTGCTAAACTGAACCATCTGAGATTTCCAGTATTTGTGATTGTTTCTTCTACTAATCACTGGTCATCTTCAATTAGGGCATAAACAAGATTAATTTATTCTTGCAAATTGATGTGGATACTCTATGCTCTTCTTAAGTCAAATAATCCCTTTGTAAACTTATTTCTTTGGGGGCATTGTTTCCAGTATGCATTTTTAAAGCATCAATGATTTCACCATTCTTTCACCCAAGTTTCATCATAAATTGATGTTTTCTCTTGCTTCAATTTTTTTCAAAATTTATGTTACTCTGATAGGGACTCTTTTCTAATAGATGTCTTATCCTTCTCAGTGCCACAACTAGATCCTGTTCAGACTTGTTAGAATAAGTTAATATGAGTTTTCTTTAAATGCCAAAAAATCTTGAAACCCATGCATAGTTTTTTCACAATGCAGATTTTTGCATGAACCCTTTGTATACCTCTCATACTATTTCTTATAATGCTGTGATGACAACATGTTGCTACTATAGTAATAAAAAAAAACAAGAAATCTTTTCCCCTAAATCATCTAATTAATACTAATTTGTATGTTTCTTGCATTAAATCAAAGAAGCAACAGCATTCCTTCTCTACATCAAGAATTCACACATATAATAAAAATATTTACATGCAAAGTATTGCCAAGTATAGTTATTAAAAAGAGCAAAAATATCACCAAGAGGCTAAACACAATTTCTTAATGCTTGTGTACGTATTGTATTACCCTTTTTCCATCACACCTGTTATACAGCATCAATTTAAGATTGACTTCTTTGCAATGCAATCTGTAGACATTCTGCCTTCAGTATTAAAATAGGAAGATAAACCTTTGCTTTTATCACAGAAATAGCACACGCATAGACTGTTAATATTCAAATGGAGCCTTTAGTTCAGTGGGTATCATACTACCTGAGATGACCCAGAAACTGAGTAGCAAAAACAGTGTTATAAAGGAGGTTTGCTACCTTCTCAGGCAGTTTTCTTTTGACCACCTCACTTAAATCACATGAACTAATTGTAGTTGAATATTGTTCATGAAAACAGCTTACTCAATACAAGTTGTTTATGTGCATGTGCCAGAATGAGTTTTAATTATTTTTATGATTTCTTCCTATAGCTGGGTTTGAAAACAAATTTTTATGATACAGATCAGATTATATACCAGGCAGATTAAAATGTGTCCCAGAAATCCTGGCAGAATGAGTTAATCCTGGGACCATCTGTTTTTTGGATTGCTTTTAGAACTTTTGTTCGAAAGAGTTCTGCCAACACTTTGCATTTCAATAGTTCCTCTTCGAGTGACTGAATTATTCAGTGTTGGACAAAAATTATTCTCCGTGCCAGGTTTAAAGTCTTACAGTAAATTGAGTGAGGAAAAAAAAATATCCAATTAGAAGTTACCATGCTTTGGAGGTTGACTCTCGTCAGAGAATATTTAAGAAATGCTCAGATGAATGTGTGATTCACGGAGCTCCTGAGGAAACCTAGACTAATGCCTAGTGACAGAGAAGATGGCAGAATTTTGGCACTCGATGAAATTTAGGGATCGTCCTGAAACTCCACTTCAGTAGCTCTTCCATATGCTCATGTGACCTTTAGCAAAAGAGCCAGTTCCACCTAAGGACAGCTCCAGCGAGCAGAAAATGCTTCAGTATATTACATCTCTCATGGCCCTCTGGAGCACAGCATTACTTTCTTCCTATGAGAGCACTGATGTTTGATAGAGTTTACAAAAAGACATTGAAGAGTGAATGGATACCTTTGGAACTCTTCTCAACTGAAGGGAAGCTTACTCTCAAGATAGAAGGGTGCCCAGGAGAGTCTTCAACTTCCTCCTCATGTTCGAAGCCTTCTGCATTGTATTTTTACCAGTTTACACTTCTGTCAGAGCAGGGTCATACTGCACATCCGCAACTAGGGTTTCCCACAGAAAACACAGCTCTCCCTATTCCTTTAGATGACAGACATTTGGGCAGAGAGAGGAAATCTGCACATTTATTATTTTTACTATAATTTTTATTATCATGTAATATAATAAGCTACCTAGGGTTGTTGATTTCAAATTTGTCACTCTTGGAATTAGAAAGGGGCTCTGTTTATTGTGGCCATTCAGAAAGTTATGGTGAAAGAGACCCCATCTCAACATCTGTCAATAAACAGTATAGCAATGGAAGGGGTATGACTCATGTACTTGAGATCTTAAATCTCCTGCCCAAGTGTTATTGAAAGCAAGTCACATGACCATACCTGTAAAGAAGGGTGGGATAGTCTTATACTCCCACAGATCCAAAATGCAGCCAGCAGAATATGTGTGAACCATGCCAGTGACTGCCAAAGTGGGTGTGAGGTTGCAAGTAGCAAGTGCTAGAAGGAAAAACTTATAACCTACATAGCATGACTGTACAACAAAGATGTAGTGGGGAAGGATGTGGAGAGATTTGGTCAGAACAAGAGCACGGGTGACTCAGAGAGAAAAAACTGAGTTCATTCAGGAGAGAAGAGTTGAACACAGGCATGTAAAGTGTAAAATACAAATGCCCACCCATGTGGAAGGGCAAATAAAGTTATCTTGTGTAGCATTCTCCAAGCCAAGGTTTATATTAGGATAAAATACAGGGATTGGGCTCTAGAGTAATTGCATAAAAATTGTCATTAAATAGTTACCTTTAACACAAGTCAGTCAATCTCCTTGATGCCTGTGTTTCTCATCATTAAAGTAAAGGACCTGTTATGCTTGAGTTCTGAAATCTCCTTTTAGCTCTAATTTGTCGAGAATTGATATCTTAATTATATTCTTTATTTTAATTATTGTTTAATGAAACTTGAGGGTTAGGTAAAAAGTATTTATCAAACCTGGTGACAAAGGATTCAGGTAATCCAAGATAATATATAATTATATAAATATATAAAATATAATCTATACTATATATTATAAAACTTGCATGTATTTTTTAGAATTTTCTAATGAATGAAATTCATTTTAAGAAGCCCTATATGAGCAAAGTAAAGCAAGGTGTCCTCACCTTGCAAATGCCAGGTGGTTATAAATGGAACCGAACTGCAGCAACAAATTAATTTCAAATTTGCCAATCAAGTTATATGAGTCTGTATTGACTTCTTGCCATCACTGATCTAAGAGGATTTAAACAAGTACCCTGGAGACAGAAATGTCCATGTGACCATATCTAATCTCCTCAACTGTTTAACTTAGTTATTATCTAGGATGTACACATAACACTCATTTCAGAATGTGATGAATGAAGGTTCCAATTAGGAAGTGTCACTAAAAGTTTATAGGAGTCTCAGACAATATAAGTACATCTCTGTGTGTTGGTACCAAAGAGAGACCCTTGTAGGTAAAAGAGTAGAAATAAAATTGTGTGTTCTAAGTCTTGCCACTGAGTACCACCTGACATTTCAATGTGACAATAATCTCTTTGGTTCTTCAACTACATATAAATGTAAATCTTCCTAGAAAAAAATAAATTATTGTAATCAGGAAGCTCTAAGACACCTGGAGAGATTGAACTAAGAGAAAGGGTTGAATCCCAGAAGGATCCTTCTTAGAGTGTTGCCTAGGTAGGTTAGTAGTTATTTTTATAGCTTGATTTATCTAATTAGCAAAGTTTTATGTGTGCATTCTCTGGCAGGCACTCTGATTGCATAGTCACACTATCATATAGATGCCAGCAACTGAAGGAAATAGAGATTTGTTAAAGTTGGGTAGTTTGTCCACATGTCCACGGCTAGCATGTGGTCATCTGGAAGTCTGGCTGGGACTCATACCTATGCTTTTCCCACTATTACGTGGAAGACAGGAATGTGATCCTAGGTTTGGCTTTAGGTAAATTGATCAGTGCTGTGGATTGTATTGGCCACCAGTCCATTCCATGGCTCTCAAAGCTGCACATTGAAGGAGACTGTAGAAGGAACATCTTAGAAGCAAAATGTAGAAACTAGGGACTTCATCAATTGTCTCTATTTTTCAGAATTCCTTTCCAGTGCTCCAAGTCTGTCTGAGAAATTTTACAAGACATAAAGAGTCTCTTCCTTAAAACCACAACTTAAGCAGGAAAATCCTTTCCCATTTATTCAGCCCTGCTGCACAATTGGTCATTTTTTGGAGGAAAAAAACCAAATTGACTAAATTGACTCACCTACTATAAGTCCTGGTCATGACCCCAGTGCACTAGCCACACTGGACAAGAGAACTAAGAATTTTCCCACCAGAGGTAATGTTTCTCTCTCTCCCCCATCTTGATTTCCTAAGGCACAAGGAACTGTAGGTTGCATATGTGGACTCCCAATAAAATTCTCTAAATGTACATGTTCACATGATGGCCATTGCTGTTTGCAGCACTGAAAATCTATATAAATTCCTAAGTGAGTGCAGAGCTCAACTGAAAGCCCTGAAAGACGCATGTTTCAAGTTTCTCCTGATAGGCTTAAGGCCTTTAAAGAAGATGCCTGAATAAGCGAACTAAGGTGGACTAATAACAGACCATTAACAATCTGTAGAATATCCTTTCAATAATGTGCAGCTTAATCCTTTCTCATTTGGGGGCATTAAAGTCTTATGTTGACTCTGTTCCCTTGCATCCTGCCAATACTTTTATTTTATCTTTTACTTGACATCACTGGTGATTGGGTAAGACTGGCAAATGTTAGAAGAGCCAAACTCTGAAAGAAACAATAACACTTCAGAATTTAAACAATGGATTTTATTTAACTTTAAACATAGTAAAACATTAACTGTCACATTAATAATAATTGAATAACAAGTTTGCATTGGCTGGAATACCAAAAATTCGTGTACTTATTGACAACAGATGTTTTAATATCCCATCAAGTCAGCAGCTCTGGAAACGGCCTCAGTTTCTGCTATGTTTTTTATTACAAGTCTGATTATATCCCACTAAGGAACAAGCAGGATGACAATTGACTAGCAATCTTTTAGACATATTTAACCATACAATACATAAAAAAACCAAAAGAAAATTCATTCATCTTTACTATAAAATTATATATTTATTCATATATATGACTATTAAATAAATGTATAAACTATTTCTAGGACTGTGTTATTGATGAATTTGCTATAATTATTACAGCAAGAATTTTCACTTTTTTTTTTTTTTTTTGACAGGCAGAGTGGACAGTGAGAGAGAGAGACAGAGAGAAAGGTCTTCCTTTTTCCGTTGGTTAACCCCCCAAGTGGCCGCTACAGCCTACTGCTGGTTTGTTGCAGCCGGTGCACTGCGCTGATCGGAAGCCAGGAGCCAGGTGCTTCCTCCTGGTCTCTCGTGGGTGCAGGGCCCAAGCACATGGGCCATCCTCCACTGCACTCCCAGGCCACAGCAGAGAGCTGGACTGGAAGAGGAGCAACCAAGACAGAATCCTATGCCCTGACCGGGACTAGAACCCAGGGTGCCAGCGCCACAGGTGGAGGATTAGCCTAGTGAGCCGCAGTGCCGGCCGAATTTTCACATTTTTAAAACTCACCAAAAATTGTCAAAATATATACTTGTACCATAGATAGACTATAAAATATCCTACAGCTTGATCACAAACCAGTCACCAATGGTACTGTAAATCTAAACCAAGCTACTTTCTAGAGTATGCAGGTATTTTTAACATTTAAATGTTTTCTATTATGATCGCACTTCATCCTCTTAGTTACAGATATACTATTACTTTGTAATTTAAAGATCCTTTCAAAACCAGTTCTGATGTGATAGTAGAATCCCATTAAAGATATTTGCATAAACTGGCCACAAAATTATCAACATACCACCTATGTTTTAAAAAATTTCAATACGCTAGAGTTTCAACTGTATTTTTTTTTCTGTTTCATTTATACCCCTACAGGTATTTTCAATATTCCTGGAATAGACTGTGATACAAAAATACCAGGAGTTGATTTCAGTTATTATTAAATTATCTATTATTAATCAAGTGATCGAAGACATAGTCTCTGTCTTCTTTTTTCTTTTTTTTTTTTAAGATTTATTTATGTATTTAAAGGTCAGTGTTACACAGAGAGAGGGAGAGACAGAGAGAGAGAGAGAGAGATATCTTTTTTGTCTGCTGGTTCATTCCCCAGATGGCCACAATGGCCAAGGCTGGGTCAGGCCAAAGCCAAAAGTGTTTTGTGTGTCTCTCATCTAGTTGGAAGGGTCCCAAACACTTGGGCCATCTTCTGCTGCTATTCCCAGGCCATAGGCAGGGATTTGGACTGGAAGTGGAGCAACTGAGACTCAAATTGGCACCCATATCAGATGGCAGCATCATAGCAGAGGCTCACCTTGTTGTACCACAACACCAGCCCCTGATATCTGTTTCCTTTTAACTATTATGATTTTCTTGTTTATTTAAGCATATAAAGTAAATGCTAGTTTTTCAAGCACAGTTATAAAGAAGGGAAATGATATTTAATTCTCTATGTCAGACCCCTTCCAAATAAAAGTATAATTTTCAATATTTTCTCTGTGGGTATGGGCAAAGAATCACTATATTTCTAAAGTTGTTCTTAAAATAGTATTTTCTCTTTTTGCACTCCTACATAAAAGAAACGACTAGATCTCTCTGCAATCTCCATGTGTGTTTGTGTGTGTGTGTAAACTTTCCTCTGCATAAATTTTTGCCAATTAAAAAAGAAGGATCTGCATTTGTTTTATTTTAGTGAATAACATGACTTCAAATTCTTGAGGGATATGCTGTCACATTTAAGTTGTCCATGCCTCAAAACTAATGAGATTTTTAAAAGGTTTCAGTGAATATCCAAACATCACTGATTCTAAAGATCTTTTACCCCTTATAATAAACATGAGTTTTTCTAAGTGAATGTGACTGTGATATCCAAAAACCCTCCATATCAACAAAAGAATAGAAGAGGCAGGCTCTGTGGCACAGATTAACCCACTGCTGGGGAGACCCAGGTCTCATATCAGACTTGCTGGTTTGAGTCCTGGCTACTCTGCTTGCAATCCATCTTCCTGCTTATGTGCCTGGGTGACAGCAAATGATGACTCAAGTACTTAAATCTCTCCGACCCATGTAGAAGCTCAGGATGGAGTTTCCAGCTCCTGGTTTCGGCCTAGTACAGCCCCTGCTTTTGTGGGCATTTGGGGAATGAACCAGCACATAGAAGATAATTTCCTCTCTCTCTCTTACCCTCTCCATTTTCCCCTTCCCCTCCCCTTAAAATCTTCCTCCCCCTCCCCTTCCCTCTGCCTTTCCCTCCCTCCCTCTCTATTGTTTTGCCTTTAAAATAAAGAAATAGATACAAGAATTATTTGCAATTTAATTTCTAAGACGGACTTACTTCACTAAAAATCCATTTTACTAATTGTTAAGAAAGTTAGCATTATTTTGAAAGGCAGAAAAAGAAAGAGAAATGTAGACAGGGGAAGAAAGCTCCCATCCACAGCATCACTCCCCAGATGCCCTCATTGGCCACGTCTTGGTCAAGCCAAAGCAAAGGGCAAAGAACTCCATCCATGTCCACGTCTTTCACATAAGTGTCAGGGACACAAATGCTTGAACCATCATCTGCTGCCTCCCAGGTTGCACATTAGTAGGAAGCTAGAATCAGGAACTGAAGCTGCGAGTAAAACCCAGGCAGTCTGATATGACGCATGAGCATCTTAACACAAGCCCAAATGCCCACCTGCTTCTTGTCATTCTTAAATCATTGCTTAATCCCTCGTGGGATTTGTTGTTTTTTGTTGTTGTTGTTTTTCATTTATCGACAATAGAAATTGAGAAATGTCACTATTAATATCTTCAGGAACTCACATAACCTCCTGCTCCCATGGCCCTGATTGTCAATTTATCTCTGTGGAAGGAGCAGGAAGGAGGCCCATGTTCCCCCAGTCCTGATATGTTTGAGAGAACTGGATCCTCTTAAGTCTAAAATATCCTATTTCACCCCTTGTTCTTGATAGATCCACTATATGATGGATGTGAATCATGAAATTTATAGGAGCTTATTTAAGGAAAATAAATATTAAAAATATAAAATAAGTGATCATAATGGATTAAAGTTTATGATCAAGCTTCTACAATGTTCAAAATATATGACCCAGTGATTATATTGCTAGTGCCCACCCCTGACCTTGCAGGACCTGAGTGAGCTTCAGCTGCTGCTCTCAAATGCAGCTCTTCTGAATCAGAGCTTATTACATCTAAGGTGCCAAAACCTTTGTATATCACAAATTGACTTCTCTTCTGAACTGATACTAGCCATTTACCATCCTTGAGAGAATAAGATAATAATCACTTGAAATTTTTTGTCTTTCCAGACTTTTTTTTTTGCTTTCAAACTTTTATTTAATGAATATAAATTTCCAAAGTACAGCTTATGGATTACGATGGCTTCCCCCCCATAACGTCCCTCCCACCTGCAACCCTCACCTCTCCCAATCCCTCTCCCCTTCCATTCACATCAAGATTCATTTTTGTTTCTCTTTATATACAGAAGATCCGTTTAGCATACATTAAGTAAAGATTTCAACAGTTTGCTCCCACACAGAAACATAAAGTGAAAAATACTGTTTGAGTACTAGTCATAGCATTAAATCTCAATGTACAGCACACTAAGGACAGAGATCCTACATGAGGAGTAAGTGCACAGTGACTCCTGTTGTTGACTTCATAAATTGACACTCTTGTTTATGGCCTCAGTAATCACCCTAGGTTCTTGTCATGAGCTGCCAAGGCTATGGAAGCCCCCTGAGTTCACCGACTCTGATCATATTTATACAAGGCCATGGTCAAAGTGGAAGTTCTCTCCTCCCTTTAACCCCTATTGAAAACCCTTGCTTCTACTTATAGCTCTTCTAGGATTTAGTGTCTTTGTCACTTATAGTCTTAATTATTTATGTTTTCAGCCCTTTCGTCTACTGATCCCCCCCAAAATGTGCAAGTGTGTATACATGCACATGCATATATGTGGAAACACATGAACACATACACAGAAACACACACACATACATCCTGAGCCCTAGTAGTGATGAAGGAAGCACCATATTTTTATGTGTCACAGCCTAACACTTTTCAGTGAACTGTAAATCACTGTTTAAAGGAGTGTGGATGTTGTGTTCATATTTATTTGCAGCAATCACTGAAAAGGTGGTTTCTTGACACAGCCCTCTGCCCTTTGGCTCTGAAGACAGATGCTAAGAGGAGGAAGGGCATTCCTATTATCTGCAGCTTGGCAGTGAATAGCCATGAGCTGTGGAATCTCAGGTCATGCCAAAGAAGTTTGACATTAGACAGAGAAAATGAGAAAATGATGGGGGAAAAGTGGAGGGAAAGACAATTTGGTATATGGTGAAAGCAACTTATCGCCTCAATTCAGGTTATGAAATCCATTGTTGCATCTGTTTTTAGCTTTGTATGCTGACAGCATTGAATAGCAGCTGTGATTTTGTAATTTTAAGTCTAGATGAAGAAGAATAAAGATAAGTATAATTAAAAGCGTATAGCTTAAAGGAAGAAAATATATAACTTTTATTATCAATATTAAAGGTTATAGTCTCTTAAAAATGAATATAATCAATCCTCTATGTCTTTATGTAAATTGATGTTTCCTGTCTCATTAGGATGAATGTTTACAGTGATAAAGTTTGAATTTGATAAAAAATTTCTATATTAGGAAAAATATTAAATTTATTTAACCCCCCAATTAAAAAGAATAATAATAGAAGTTCCTATACTATCTTGCACTTAAAAATAAAAGTATAAGGGTTTATAATGAGGGGGCCGATGCTGTGGCACAGCAGGTAAAGCTGCTGCCTGCAGTGCTGGCATTCTATATGGGCACAATATAGATCGAGTCCCAGCTGCTCCACTTCTGATCCAGTTCTCTGCTATGGCCTGGGAAAGCATTAGAAGATGGCCCAAGTCCTTGAGTCCCTGCACCCATGTAGGAGACCTGGAAGAAGCTCTAGGCTCCTGGCTTTGGATTGGCCCAGCACCAACCACTGCAGCCATTTGTAGGGTTAACCAGCAGATGGAAGACCTCTCTCTCTCTCTCTCTGCCTCTGCCTCTCTGTAACTCTGTGTTTCCAATAAATAAATAAATCTTTTTTAAAAAGAGTTTATAATGGGGATCAACACTGTACACTAGGTAAAACTTAGATTTCATAGAATAAGTAATTTTGATGCATCCCCTTGAATTGATGGACACCTAATCTTAGTGCAGAAGGTCCTCAACTCATGATGATTTGACTTGCAATTTTTGACTTTACATGGTGTAAAAGCAATATGAAGGAAGTAAAAACCATACTTCAAGCATCAAATTTCGTATGTCCTAAGCTTGCAACATGTAGTATGAGGCAGGGCAGCAGCAGTGAGCCACACGCGCACCAGGTTAACCCCCCACACCTGTGATGCACCATGTCTCTCAGCTATGGCGTTGGGTAGGTTAGGTGTGTTAAGTGCATTTTCAACTTGTGATTGGTTTGTCAGTATACAATCCACTGTAAGTTGAGGACTATCTCTACTCACTGTGCAATCTCAAAATTGAGGGTGTACTCTGAGGGTACGTGTCTTAATTCATTTACCAACATGAGAAGCCTTCACACCTTGACATACGTCGTATTTGAGTCTTTTCTCCCTGCCAGGTCAGTGTCAACTCAAAGATAAATGAGGCACAAGCCCTGTGATTAGTTACGTCTCTAGTAGCACAGACTAGAGTACAAAGCAATAAATGCTGTGACACAGGTTTACACAGAGTAGAAGCACCTGATCCAGCACAAGGAAAAAGAGGGCTGTGGAAGAAGAAGATCCATGGAGAAGCTTCCTGAAGGAGACACCAAGTCATGGAGCCTCTGAGAATCACTTTGTGGATAGAAAACTTAGCCTCACCTCCAAACCTCCTTTCACCAGTGTGTCCTTCAGAAATCAGAGAAGACACTGTGGACCTCTCCAGAGCAGGTTAGGTCCCTCATCCAGACACAAGCCGTAATAAACCCCATCCCCTTCCCTTGTGCCACTGTCTACACTAACAATAATAATAGTTATTACTATGTGTCAGACTGCTTCAGGCACTTAAATGGTATTTGCTGATTTTATTTTTATGTATTTGTTGTTATTTCTTTGTAAAGCAGAGAGAAAGAGAGTAAGAGAGACAAATAGTATCAGATCTGCCATTTGCCATTAAAGAGGAACTCCACCAGGTCCCCCACTTGGGTGGCAAAGACACAACTGCTTGAGCCATCGTTGCTGTATCCCACCCTGTCTGCACTGGCAGGGAGCTGAAAGTGGAAGTGGAGTCAGGATTTGAACACAGGTAGCCTGATATGGGAATGTAGATATCCCATGCTGTGTATTAACTGTTCCATCCAACACCTCCCCCCATATTTGCTCATGTAATCCTCATAACCCCTGATAAGTGATCTAAATGTATGGTTGAATAACCTGCCCAAATTCACACTGTTAGTGTGTGGTGAAGCAAAATTTCAGTGAGACTCCAGAACTCATGTTTGTCACTTTGCTGGAAAGTGAAAAAACATATACCTGTATACTCATATGGAGAGTGGAAGTGGATATGGGGAACAAACACAGTGATTTTTTTAAAATCTATTTATCTTTCTTTATCCTATTGTTTTCTTTTTTTTTTTTATTTATTTATTTTTTGACAGGCAGAGTGGACAGTGAGAGAGAGAGACAGAGAGAAAGGTCTTCCTTTGCCATTGGTTCACCCTCCAATGGCCGCCGCGGCTGGCACGCTGCGGCTGGCGCACCGCGCTGATCCGAAGGCAGGAGCCAGGTGCTTCTCCTGGTCTCCCATGGGGTGCAGGGCCCAAGTACTTGGGCCATCCTCCACTGCACTCCCTGGCCACAGCAGAGAGCTGGCCTGGAAGAGGGGCAACCGGGACAGAATCCGGTGCCCCGACCGGGACTAGAACCCGGTGTGCCGGCGCCGCAAGGCGGAGGATTAGCCTACTGAGCCGTCCTATTGTTTTCAATGAAGCAGAGAGTTCTATTTCTTTTTTTTTTAAGATTTATTTTATTTATTTGAATGACAGAGTTACAGAGAGAGGTAGAGACAGAGAGATCTTCCATCCGCCAGTTCACTCGCAGATGGCCACAATGGCCAGAGCTGCATAGATCCGAAGCCAGGAGTCAGGAACTTCTTCCAGGTTTCCCACGTGGGTGCAGGGACCCACGGACTTGGGCCACCTTCTACTGCTACCCCAGGCCATAGCCGAGAGCTGGATCAGAAGAGGAGCAGCCAGAACTATAACCAGCACCCATATGGGATGCTTGCGCTTCAGGCTAGGGCTTTAACCCACTGCGCCACAGCTCTGACCCCAGAGAGTTCTATTTCTTATGTTAAATATTTATCTTTAGAGGCTATATAGTGCCTGAAACAGGCATTTCCATGAAGATGGGAGAATGAATGAATGGGTGGATAAGAGTTAACAAGAAATGAAGATTTAGAGATAAGCCATAGCCCTATATGATGGTCTTGTATGATGTGCTAAGAAATTTGGTCTTAGGGGCCTGCACTGTGGCGCAGAGGGTTAAAGCTGTGGCTTGCAGAGCCAGCATCCCTTATGGGTGCCAGTTCGCATCCCAGCTGCTCCACTTCCAATCCAGCTCTCTGCTATGGCCTGAGAAAGCAGTAGAAGGTGGCCCAAGTCCTTGGGCCCCTGAACCCATATGGAAGACCAGGAAGAAGCTCCTGGCTCCTGGCTACAGATCAGCTCAGCTCTGGCCCTTGCGGTCATTTGGGGAATGAATCAGCAGATGGAAGACCTTTCGCTCTCTCTCTCGCTCTCTGTCTCTCTCTCTCTGGCTCTACTTCACTCTGTAACTCTTTCAAATAAATAACATGAACCTTTAAAAAAAAAAGAAATTTGGTCTTCATCCTAAAGACTAGTCATTGAGGAAAATCAACAACATGAATATATTTGTATCCTAAATACTCTTACAAACAGGAAAGTGGGAATGAAGAATAGGGGTAGTAGGTCAGTTGAGATGAGAGGACACTATTGGATAAAAGAAAGAGGGAAAGTTAAAACTTTGGTCATTAAAATTTTTAAATTATTAAAATATAGGATATATAATACCGAAAGGTACTTCCATATGTCAACAATGACAAAAAAATCAACATAAGGCTGATTTTGCAAGCTCTACAAGTGACTATTGTAAACGAAAAAGTGCGAATCTTTACTATAATTCAAGAGCAATGCATTTCCAAAATATAAACCAAATGTTCAACACTTGATTAAAAATCATTGTGCTCATAATATTTCTCATAATTAGATATAGCTGATTATTGAATCCTTTATTCCATGGTATTCAGTGTAAGAAATGAGCTTCAAATATATTCATAATTATAGCAACTGTATCAACCCATAAAGATAATGTCAACTTTCATGATTATTATTTTTCATACAGTTTAATCATTCTCTGATAAATGAATTAACTAAAATTACCCAATACATGGAAATGACCATTATTTGGGCTAAAATTCTTTGACAAATGTTTTGAGAAAGTCCAAAAAAAGAACTAAAATATGAGAGATCTTTAAAAAAATGTGAGAAAATATATATGATAAAAAAAAAACTATGCATGAATCTCAAAAAATGTTCGCACCAAAACAGATTTTTCTTTTAATTTCCTTCTTTTGTGACCTGCATGAAGTGCATTCAAATAATATGGGCATACCTAGTGTGCTTCTGTTATTACTGATATCTGCAATAGCAGACAAGAAGATATTGAGCAAGTTGTTCTGTTTTTATCTTTATACCAACCAAATACTAAATCATACTTCTATCACAGAACTATTTACTAATCCAGTGTGGCAAATTAAAATCCATGCAATTTTGTGTCAGTTCTATTGCATTCACATTTTTTTAAAAAACTAAGGGATTCTACATTTAAAAAAATGAAGCTTCTTGTGTACAGTATGCTCTAAATTTAGCTAAACTAATACTTACAGCATTGAACAATTCTTTCCTTCAACTCTGTCTTAAAACTGAATGGTTACTATTCCTACTTCTAAGGGAATGGGCTTCTTTTGTTTGTTTGTTTATTTTTAGTGGGCTTTGAAACATCATTTGAGGAAAAGCCCATCTGATGTCAGTGCTTTCTTTGTTGAAGTTCCACTGAGTCAGCCTGAGATAAATGGAATTTTCTCCTTCAAATCCAAGGCTTAATTATGGTAATTAGTCTGTGCAATTTGTAAAGTTTGGCAGCCAATTCAGGTCCTAATATGCATAAGCCTCTTTCTGTTACAAATTGAGTAGGTTTTAATCAGTTTTTAAAAGATGGTGTCTTACCATGCCTGCGTGCCATACTCTTAGATTTTGAGATTGAATGTTATTTCAAACTCTGCTACATCATTAGCAGTTTTGATATTTTTAATATTCATGAAGCTTTCATCTTAGCATTAATCCTCCAGCATCTGTGATTATGATAGGCACTTTGGGGATCTATCTATTGTGTGTCTTTGGAGAATGAAAGGCCTAACAGCTCCTGGCAGTAAATTAACCCTCACAATGCCACTTGGTGCCAAATGCCTTTTGAAATGTTGCCTTCTGCTCTGTGCCTTTCTGTTCAGATTTCACACTGATGTTTGATTCCCTCAACAGACCCATGCTTCATTTTATTCTGACAGCCATCTGTGACACTATGGGTTTCTTTTTTTGCGTCTTTTTCCTTCAAAAGCCATAGCTTTCACCAGTGTATTTTTTTTTACCTCCTTCTAAAATGGACATGTTCATCAAATGAGGAAAAAGAGCCCAGGGTATTAATTCCTATTTCATTACATGAATGTGTATGTCTAATGGGGGAATTTGTAGGTATGTATACAATTAATTTCTTGAAAATTCTTTTTCAGAATAAATTCTTATATATCCAATAATTTCTTCTTCATGTACTGTTATTTTACAAATGTGCTTGATTTTCTAAAATAGACTTCTCCAACTCTAGTTTCATTCATTAAATTTTTATATTATCAGTAAATACATTGGAACTCTGCAAAAAGAAATAAGTGGCTAGATAGATGTACAACTGGATAGGGAACCAAAGTCAAACTGTGAAAAATTCAAGGGAAAAATTGTGCTTCCATATCAGCTTTTAGTAATGATTTTTTTCACCTTAAAAATATCCCTCACCCTTACAGTTAAAAGCCACAAGATCTTGTAATCACTAAGACATATTTATTTTACTTCAGAGTCTTTCAAAAATGAATTGCAATTCTTAAAAGAAAATCAGAAATTTCATTTCCTAAATTACCAGTGAGATCAAAACTAAAATAAGATACACTGGTGTTTATATATAATCTTGGAAAGAATAAGCATCGGGTGGTGAAGATTTTAAGAAATGTAATTTGGGGAGAACCCCCAGCACGGAAGCCAAAAATCCTTCAAGAAACCAAGAAAGCCAGGAGGGAGGCCAGCCTTCCAGGACAAGCTCAGGAATGAATGCTCTTAAACCATGTTCAGTTTATGTGGAAGAAATAGCTTCAGTAATCAATCCCTTTCTGACTTCCTCAAATCTCTTGGATTTCTTTAGAATGTAAGATTAGATTGCTCTGTAATATTGTCCTTTGGGCCATGTGAAGAAATCATTCATTATAGTCTACTCAAGTGGGGGAGGGGTGAAATGGAACTTTTCTGAGTGACAGGAGTGGAGGGTGGCAGGGGAAAGGTTGGGGTAGGAGGGTCCGCCCATCCTATATATCCCTAGTGCATTAACCTTGTAGGGAGGAGAAGGTTATTTGAAAGGGTACTGGTCTTTGCTGGACAAGTGTTCCATCTGAGGCAATGCATTTGTCAGCAAAGTACTAAGAATGCTGGCTCCAGCCCATAAGCAGCTAAGATCAATAAAGTGATAGCAGCTCTAACTGTTTCTAGAAGGGTTCAATGTATATCTGATTTTAGACAGTGGGCATACCCTGTACTTTTACTGTTATTGAGATCTGATGGTTTGATAAATCATCTAAGCCTCCCTTTTAATTCATTGTCCTGCCTAGAGATATTAGGAGTAGCTAAGGTAGAAAAAATTTGTAACTTGAAATTTTGCTGAATTTTTTTTGGAAAAAAAAATTCAAAATCCAATAAAATATCTCATCTAAATTTCTCCAAATTTTCCTCAATATCCCCTCCAATAGATTACTTTGCTCTATTCCACATTAAGAGGTGGAAACATTTAGTATCTATTAACAAACTAGATAATTAACAAGTGGCACTATAAATGAATATGTTTTACAAAATATGAAGTTTACATTTACTACTAATAAGTTTTTATAATTATATTCATGGAAAATAAAATAGCATTATTAGGAGAATTCTAGAACAGATACTATAGCATTCTCAACATGGAGGAATAAACTATGGGTTTAAATTATAGTTTTCAAATATGCCCAAACCTACACATTTTTAAAAATAAATAATTGGAAGAAGTCACTGGTTTGGGTGGTATTAATGTTAAAGCATCACATACTAGCTCTTTCTTACCATTATTTAGAAAGTTGAACAATGCAGATCAGTTTTCTTTAAGCTCACGATCTTAACTAGCAGAAAAAGCATCTTCTGTAACTTTATCTTTGGATATAAGGTGTGATATAAATATGCTCAGAACATTTAAGCAAAAAATATGTATCCCTTACAAAAGCATGTGTCATATGAACACAGTCTTGAAATTCAGGAACTCTTTGACAGTTCCAAAGTCTGGAAGACTTTAGGCATGTAGGTGTCCCTAGAGCTTAGAAATCTGGCTCAATTCCAATTTTTCACTGTTCTTCATATGTAAGCCAAAGTGGCCCCAACTCCAGGGTAGCCAGTGGATTAGCCTAGCGTTTAAGGGGTTGAGTATGGAGGGGAAATAAAACAAAGTGGAAGATAACCAGACATGGCTAGATTTTCCTTTGTTTATTATTTTCTCAAATTATAATTTTCTGTTTTTGAATGGAGTTTGCCATTCAGGCATTATGTAATTAACATTGTAACATTTCAGCTCTGGCTTTGAAAGGCAAATAAGAATGAGGGGGATAAGAGGTTTATGTTAATAATGTTCATGAATTAGGATTGTCTTTATTAATCACATATGTGACTGAATATCATCTTGTCCCATGGTCAGATTCAGGGAGGATGTCTTAGGACAAAATCTGCAGTTGAATGTGCATATTGCTTTGCTCTATTTTGTATACCCATATCAGCAGTGATATGGTATAAATATTTCAGTAATGGACTCTCTCAAGACAGTGTGTTTAGAAGCACACAATTACAGTCTTTCTACCATATAGAAAAAAATATGCACATAACCAATATCAAGGATACATATAGTAATAAAGATATAATAAAACAATTAGAAATAAGTTTTAGTATTTATCAGCTTTGTTAAAATATTTAATTACAAACCTATGATTTAGTTTTAAATGTATGTAAAATATTTAAATACAAACTTCTATAATTCAGTTTGGTTAACTGTAGCTCATAAACCCTTGGAACTGTATCGTTTGGCTCTTGTGAAGTAGTGCTTCTGGATCCAGCACACTTTGTGATACAAACCACACACACACACATACGTCATCTCTAAATGAAGAAAAGGTATATATGATTACTCTGTTAAAAAGAAATGAATACAAGTTTGAAAAATAGATGATTTCAGACTGATTTGAGCATGCAACATGCAAATTAAGTTGATGAAGAGTCAACTCTATTTCCTAAATTACTTATTCTTTAGCCTTCTTTGATCTTTACTGACAGGCTTATTTAATATGTACTTAAATTCCTGAGAGAAAAAAATAACTTGTTAAATTCACTTAAAATAATAACATCTTTGCCCAGAAGTATGTGTGAGGCAACACTTTTTACCTCTAAAATAGATTTTTAGCAAATCTATAACAATTTGCATTCTCTAGTTAGTTTAGACTTGGAAAAGAAATTGAAATTGTTGTACAAAAAATATACGAATTTTGAATTTATGGACAAAGCTTTGTATATAACTCAGACCTTTTGCTATTTAAATGTGAATGTTTAAAAAATACAATTGTTAGAAACCAAGGTAATGGCTATATTAGTGGATCATATGCATTGATGTTGATGTGTTTACTTTGCTTGGATTAATTTAAGAAGAGATTGACCTTTGATTAACTGAACTGGAAACACATTTAAATTTTCTGATAAATAGCACCCTAAATAGCACACCATTTCCTCTGACAGCATTCATGTGGTAACAAAAGTGAGTGCTGTGTTAACCAATGGAAGCTTTATAATGATTTCATCAGTAATTAGTAAGTAAATGAGTTCCTGGGATGAAAGCTTGAAGGTTCCTTTCGCCCCTTTACTCCTGATTGGAGCAATAGCCCTGAAGCCTAATCTAGTGAGAAAGTTTTCTAAGAGCTGTACTCCAGAACATGCAGACAGTTAAGTTTCAAACCTTGAAGTTACTGTTTGCTTTGTTATTATGGATCAAGCTTATTATCTCTCACTCTTCCTCTTTCTCACCTTCCTCCTTTCCCTCTTCCTCTCTCTTGCTTTTTCTCACCCATCTCTTTCTGACCAAACTGTTTTATTAGGGTTTTAACATTTTATTTTTGTTTATATAAATTGAAATTGTCAATAATATTAAAGTTCAGATGTTTTTACAATCTCCTCTTTAAGTTTAGAATTTTGCATACTTTTTTATATACCGTTTGTTCACAAACCATGAATATTTTCTGTGCTTGCTATGCTTTTTACATTAAGTCTTCTAAAACTTGTGAAATGTTGAACTGAGGTAATGAAATGCACTGAGTTTGTTTATTTCTCACTAGTCCTTCCTAACATGCTGACCCTAAAATGATAGAGCCAGAGATGAACCTTTTTTATCATGTGGTATTGTTTCATTGTTAAGGGCCTACAGAATTTACCAACCCTAAAGGATCTTATTGTAATATCTACATCAAAGGATTTTATTACATATCCCAATCATTTGGAATCTTCATTCATGGAAGAGGGTTAGCTTTTGCACTGATTAAAATCAAGAAGTCCAGTTAATCAATTGGTTACTTAAATTTCATTTAAAATATTTTCTGTTCTTACAATATTAAAAACCTGTGTGTATGTATGTGATTGTGTATCCATTTCTACAACCAAATCGTATAAGCCTCTATCAGATTGAAATGGAAACCTGTAGAATAATCTCAGCCAGTGGTTATTCTCAACAATGTGCATGTGAGGTGAATAAAAGAAATAAATGGTAAGAATTCTATATTACTACCTTAGAGTCTTTGCATACAATCTTAATATGAATAGTATTGAGAACTATACGATTAATGAAGATAATAATGCAATAAAATATATATTTATCACTATTGTATTAACAATCTCAAAATCAAATTCTTGGCACTAATAAGTACTAAGTGATTCAAATAATCAATAAGCCAGCTCCAGAACATGGATATCCCTTGGTTATCAAGACTGCAGCTATACTAGTATTCTTTCAATTCTTCAGTTGCTTTATTCTCCATTTCATCTTATGATGTTCAGCATAATGCCCCTGACTAAATCACTCTTTTTATGGCTGCAAACACCTCTTTTATATTTTCCTCTTACAATTTTGCTTACCTAACTCAGTTTTATTCTTTAAATCTCAGCTTTAAATGTCATTTCCCCATTGAGCCTTTCCCTAGCAGTATTATTAAATACTCTACTGCATACTTTCCTAACATGTATTATAAGTTATTTGTGTAAGTAATGACAATGCATTTTCCTCCCATGAAGGAAAGCTCTTGTGAGGACTTGAGCCCTTGATATTTTTTTCCACTCCAGCATCCTCACCTCCTAGGGCAGTTTCTAAAAATAATAGGGGCATTGAGTCAATATTGGCAGAATGAATAAATAAATAAGTGGCTATGAAAGGAGAGATGCACAATTGCTAGAGGTATTGAAGAGCTTGACACACCTGGACAATGGATTTGGTCTTCAAGCTTTAGAGAGAAAGACATCTACAAAGGAACACAATCAAAATAGTACATGCAGAAATTAGCCTAGGGATTGTGGGGGACACTAAAAATGAATATGACAGCATAGTAGTATTAAAGCTTGGTGGTAAAGAGATGAAATGGGTATGCCCTTTATTGTGTCAGGTCAAAAGCCATTTTTTCAAGAAAGCAAAGAAGTTTCAGCCATGTGTAGTTTGGAATTCATGTTATTTCCATCTTTCTTCTTTTTCAGATCCCTCTTAAGGATTTCCAAGAATAAAAACAATCTGCAGAGGAAACACTATCTGTTAGATAAGACAAAAGATTTTGACTTAGCCTCAGAGTGTTTCTTTAAATAGGATGATGGCTAAACCTTAATGTTTCCTCTGAGTTGGTGAAATTTCTGTTGGCTTTTCTCTGAAAGTGCTGTTAGCCAAATCATACACAGGCCAATGGGTTTTTCCAGCAAATCCAAAGAGGGATGCTGCCAAGTCCACTTGGTTAAAAGTCACTACCTGTGCAGATTTTCTCAGAGCATATTAAAGTATACACTCCATAAAACATCAAGTATTCTTTGACTGACAAGGGATACTAGTTAAAAATAATACTGATGATGATAGCTAAATTGTATTCAGGAATTACCATCTGATAGGTACCATTCCAAATTTCCATGGAATAACATTAAATCCGCATAACCACCCTGAGGAAGTGAGTACATTTACTATCTCCATTTTACAGACAAGGATGCTAAAGTACTGTGAACTTACCTGAATCAAAGAGCTAATAGACCTCAAAGCTGAAATTCAGTCATGGGCATTCTGGGTCCAGATTCTTAAAACATCCTGATCACAGGATCAGAATCCTCAGATTGCATTAATAGAAAATGATGAATTATTGTAAGTTTTGGAACAAAGGTATGAGATGATAAAAGTTACTCTGTTTTATCGTTTATTTTATGAAAAAAGTTAACTAGTCAGGAGAGATTCTAGGCAAGATTTCCTGCTAGAAGGCTATTGTACAGTTCCACAATTGATGTGAAGGAGATATCCCCAAAATGATGATAGTCATGACAAAAGTTGTGAAGGAAGAAGTCATAGTAATTTAGATGAGAGGAGTGGTACCATTGATTTGATGAAAAAGATACAGCATGCAGATGCTTATAAGCATTTTTTTCATTTTTGTTAATATAAAGAGAAGAAATTCCATGTATTTCATAGGTAGACGTCTAAGAAAATAGCCATACTTCCCTCCCTCTTAACTCTACCTCCTTTAGTTCCCTCTTTCCTTTCTTCCTTGTTTTTTCTTCAATTTTTGCAAAGACATGATTTCAATCCACTCTATAATCACAGGTTAATTCACCATTAACTGCTGGTTCACCCTCCAATGGCCACTGCAGCCGGCGCACCATGCTGATCCGATGGCAGGAGCCAGGTGCCCCATCCTGGTCTCCCATGCGGGTGCAGAGCCCAAGCATTTGGGCCATCCTCCACTGCACTCCCGGGCCACAGCAGAGAGCTGGCCTGGAAGAGGGGCAACCGGGACAGAATCCGGCGCCCCAACCGGGACTAGAACCCGGTGTGCCGGCTCTGCAGGCGGAGGATTAGCCTATTGAGTGGCGGCACCAGCACCAGAATATTCAAGTTTAATAGCATAGACAGCAGAATAAATTCTGAATGTTGTCTTGCAAAAGAAGCAGTTGTTGACTTATTATTTCTGCAGTTATGTTGGCATCAATAACTAGAAGAGATAAAGAATACACAAACATCTAGGCTGTTTATTCTGCTCATTGATTTATGTGTATGGTTTTATGCCAATATCATGCTATTTTAATCACTATAGCTTTATATTTTGGAGTCAGGTAGTATAAAGTCTCCTCCTTTTTTTCTCAAGATTGCCTTGGCTTTTTATAATTTCCACATGAATTTGTTTTTTACTTGTTATTTATACAAAGGGAACAAATGTCATGTATATAGTTTTTAGAGTGTGATGAAAGGGTTCTGTGCTGTGGTGTAACAGCTTAAGCTGCCACCTGCGACATGAGCATCCCTTATGGACTCTCGTTCAAGTCCCAGCTGCTGCACTTCCAATCCAGCTCTCTGCAAATGCACCTGGCAAGGTAGAAGAAAATAGACCAAGTCCTAGGGACCCTACACCTAAATGGGAGACCTGGATGAGCCTCCTGATTCCTGGCTTTGGCCTTGTCCAGCCCTGGCCATTGCAGCCATCAGGGGAGGGAAACCAGTGGATAGAAGATCTCTCTCTGTCTCTCAATAATTCTGCCTTTCAAATAAATAAAATAAATCTTTTTTAAAAAGAGTGTAATGATACTTCCCACCCAACCCCTCTCCCTTTCAGCATCCTTCCACCTTTTTTCCTTCTATTTCTTTAATTTTTATGATGACACACTCTCAATTTACTTTATAATTACAAGCTGAATTTTAAAATTGTTTTTCTCTACTTCTATAAAGAATGTCATTGATGTTTTGATAGGAATCACAATGACTCCTTAGTTCGTTTTGGATAGTATGAATATTTTTAAAATGTTCAGTCTTCCAATCCATGAATATAGTATATCTTTCCACCATTTTGTGTCCTTTTCCATTTCTTTCATCAATGTTTTCCTTATAACAATCTTCTCCCTATTTGGCTAAATTTATTCCTAGTTGTTTTCTGGCATAATAGGTTGAATATAGTACGCTAGCATAGATAATGTACTATATTTTTTGATGTCAGAGGAAAAAAATGTTAAGAATGATAAGTGGGCCGGCGCCACGGCTCACTAGGCTAATCCTCTGCCTAGCGGCGCCGGCACACCGGGTTCTAGTCCCGGTCGGGGCGCCGGATTCTGTCCCGGTTGCCCCTCTTCCAGGCCAGCTCTCTGCTGTGGCCCGGGAGTGCAGTGGAGGATGGCCCAGGTGCTTGGGCCCTGCACCCCATGGGAGACCAGGAAAAGCACCTGGCTCCTGGCTCCTGCCATCGGATCAGCGCGGTGCGCCGGCCGCAGCGCGCTGGCCGCAGCGGCCATTGGAGGGTGAACCAACGGCAAAGGAAGACCTTTCTCTCTGTCTCTCTCTCTCACTGTCCACTCTGCCTGTCTGCCTGTCAAAAAAAAAAAAAAAAAAAAAGAATGATAAGTGTTTGAGGAGACAGCTATATTAACCCTGTTTTTAATATTACACAATGCATGCTATTTCAAACAGCATATTATGTCCCATAAATATATGCAATTTTATGTATCAGTGAAAAATTTAAGAATAAATAATTAACAACAGATTATATATTTAAAGTTTATAAACATGAACTTAGTTACTCTGGATCAATTAGGACATGCTTTATTGCTATGAACTTAGTGTCTTAAACAACTTTATTCTGTGATTATTGATTAAATCAGCAGAAAGTGAAATGGTTTGGCATTACTTGCCTATTTTAGCAAACATGAGTAAAACCTAATTAGAAACTCAATGGCTAGAATGTTGAGATTCTTTGTTCTCTAGAAACTGGAGGCTCATGGGTGTGTGCACATCATCTCAAACAGACTAAATGCTTGGTAGCATCAATTTAGAAATCTAAGAAGAGTGTCTCTGGAAGATTTCTTTTTCCATAGAAGTGTAAAGACTCATTTGTTCAACAAATATCATTGATCACTTACTGTTTTAGATACAGAGATTATGAGGATACTTCAAAAATTCATGAAAATAGCATTGAATTATACGTTTATTTGGGTGCCATAACTTTTGAAACCCATATATAAAATGGAATTTCATGGAGGGGTCAGCACTGTGGTGGGTAGAGCTGCCTCCTGAAATGCCAGCATCTCATATGGTCACTGGTTGAGTCCAGGCTTCTCTACTTAACATCCATCTCCCTGCTAATGTGCCTGAGAAAGCAGCAGAGGATGGCTGCGTACGCTTGCTCTCTCTTTCCCCCTTCTTCTCTTCCTTTCTCTATCTCTTTCAAATAAACATAAAAAAATTTAAAAGCTAATTTTAATTAAAGGCACTTAATGAATAACAAACATTTACCCTTTACAATGCCATCATAAACTGTCCAAAATTTACTGAAGGGCAAGTTTATAAAGTCTTTAATTTCTACTCATATTGTATCATTTTGCTGTGCCTTTATGAATGCTTCGAGATATTAGTAGCTATATCATCCAGAATTCACTCAAAGAAACATAAGCAGTAGAAGATACACATTAAGAGAGTAATTGCAATAAATCAGTCTGTATTATTGCTGATTCTGGATAGACAAATCAGAAATCTTTAGGACAGCAAGGGCTGACCCGAACTCTTCAAGTTAGGCTGAAGCTGTGTCCATAGATGGAATTTCTTCGTCCATCTTGGAAGCCTCAGCCTTGTTTTTAAGGCCTTTCAACTGTTTAAATGAGGTACATTCAAATTACCTAGGAAAATCTGTCTTAATTAAAGCCAACTGAGTTTGAACTTTAATCACATCTGTAAAATATCTTGGTACAAACTCTTAGATTAACATGTGGTTGTACAACTGGGGACTGACTGTGGTCTAGCCAAATTGACATATCAAAGCAAATCATAATAAATTATGTGACATGCCTATCTGATTGAGTGCATTGTTTCATTGTTACACAAATTAAGTAGGCAATTTCTTTAGGTTAAAACTAGAATTTTTGTGATTTCTTGGTCCATGAGGTGTGACATACTTTCAGTCTTTTGAGCTTGGGCGAATCACTGGAAAAGAATATGGGTATTTTCTCCTCACTAGAAAAGAGTATGCATATTTTGAAAATGATTCTTAGTCATTTGAATCAGTTACTTCCAAAAGGACTTTGTTGAAAAAGTTTTTCTTTTCTTTTGAAATGCAGAACTACAGAGAGGGAAAGAGAAAGAGAGAGTTTCCATCTGCAGGTTCATCTGCAGGCTGCTGCAGCCAAATCTGGGTCAGGCTGAAGCCAGGAGCCAGAAACATCAGCCAGGTTTCACACACAGGTGTCAGGGGCCCAAGTACTTGGGCCATCTTCCACTGCCTTCCTGGTGGCATTAGCTAGAAGCTGGATCGGAAGCAGAGTAGCCGGCACTCAAATAAGCACTCCAGTAACGATTCCAACATCACAAGCAGCAGCTTAACCTGTTGTGTTATAATGCTGGCCCCCTAAAAGGGCTTTGTGAACCATCTGCTTATGAAGAATAGAAAATTTTCTTGGAAGGCGTACATAATTCACTCAGAGTATTACAAACAACCTCAAATAGATGAATTGTTCTTATTCTAAAAGGAGTTAATAATAACCTTGCAAAGTGCTTCAATGGTAATGTGGAGTAACAGTGGAGATGGAGACAAGTACTTGTATCCCTGTTACATTACAGAGATAGTGGCAATATGGTTTTTTAAGAAACTTTTTTGTGTATATAAGGCATATAACAATATGTCATCAGATACATATATTATGAAATACTTACTATGGGGGAACAAATAAACATACCCATCATCTCACAGAATTACTCATTTTCCCCCTTAAAGCCAGAGCAGCTATAATCTACTCACTTAACAAATAACTGAAGTCCTCACATTATACATCGTATAGTTCTCCTTGATCATCCTACATATTTACTATTTTGTATCCCTTGACATATCTGTCATCATATGATCATAAGGTTGTCAATCTGATGTCAGATGACATAAACTTCTGTTTTAAATTTCTTTCAAACATATGTTCATTTATTGTAATTCCTTCTAAAGAAACTGTGCTGTATATTTTTATTTGAGAGTTGGAGAGACAGAGAAAGGTAAATCCTTTCTACTGGTTCATTCCCAAAATGTTTGCAATGGCCAGCACTAGGCCAGAACCAGAGCCAAGAGCCAGGAAGTCAATTCAGTTCTACCATGTGGGTGGCAGGAACCACATTAGTTGAACCATCACTGCTATCTCACAGAGTCTCTATTGGAAGGAAGCTGGAGTCAGGAGCTGAAGCCCAGAATTGAACCCAGGTACTCCAGTGTGGGATGTGGGCAGCTTAACCCACATCTTGACCATGAGGCTAAATGTCAATGACAATATTTTTCAAAGATTTATTGATTTATTTAGAAAGGCAGAGTGACAGAGTGGGAGAGACATAGAGTGATCTTCATCTGCTGTCTCACTCCCCAGATAGCTGCAATATAGCCAGAAAAAAAGCCAAGCTGAAGCCGGGGGCCAGCCAATCCTTTTCAGGACTCTCACATGAGTGACAGGGGCCCAAGCACATCCTCCACCTTCCCTGGTAAAATTAGAGAGAAACTGGATCTGAAACAGAATAGATGGAGCTAGAACCAGCACTCTGATATGGGATGCCTCTTTAGTAAGCAGCAGCTTAACCTACTTTGCCACACTAGCCTATTTATTTTTCTTTTTTTCTGCATGATATAGTCTGTAGTTAAGAGTATCAGAAACCATGCAGAAATTCTGTTGTTGAATTTGTTGAAAGACTTGGACCACAATTGTATTAGAAGTTTTTTTAATATCCTATACCATGTAGTGCTCCAGACTCATTGGTTGGTTGTTTTAGTTCCTCTACCTTTGGGCCATTTTAAATATCAAATTTTATATAATCAAATGGTACCATTGGAGAGTTTCGTCATGATCTCCCCTTATCACTCAGTCTCGCAGAGACTTAGATTGAGTTCTCAACTCAAAGGTTCTGCCTCAGCCCAGCTATGATGCAAGCTAATTCATTCTCTCACTCTCTCTCTTCCCCCCATTCATAAATAAATAAATATCCCACACTATATTTCAAGATTTTTTTAGTTGTAAGACTGGGTCTTACTGGTGAATTTCTACAATGTAGTCAGCAATGCTTTTCCCCAGATGTAAAATGTGACTCTTTGAAATTTCAATATTCCTGGAAGAAGAGTTAGGATCAAGAAATAAAGTAGGAATAAATCTTACTGTAGCATTTATTCATCTGTCAGAAATATACAAATGAGCACTGTACCTTTCTTCTAGGGTCCTTTCTTTTTGTTTCTAAATGACAGAAAATTTCTCAAATTTTGAGGTCCAAAAATGGCTACTATCAATAACTCGGGAAGTAAAAAAAAAAATTGGTAAAGATGTAATACTGTTCATGGGAATGTAAAGGTACACTGACTGAAAAACAGGATGCCATTCCCATAAAACATTTAAAAAACAATTGCTATCTAACCAGCATTTCTACCTCTGAGTGTATTTTTAAATTTATTTTAGTTTTTAATTAGCTTTTAGCAGGTTCAATGTGATTTGTAGATGCAATTCTAGGATCATAATATTACCTTGCTCCATTCCTCCCCCCTCTCTCTCCCACTCTCCTTCCTTCTCCCTTTCTTTTTTTTTTTCCTTAGTTTTTGAAATAACATTTTAACTTTACATTACAGTAAAGAAGGCTTAAATTTTCAACAAATACAAAGTTTAACAAGTTTAAAGCAAAAAATCCCTAGTTTATTGGGAATGTGGACAATGGCTATAAACAATATTGAATGGAAAAATGACCATTTCACTCATGCACAGTAATATTTAAATAATCACAGAACATTAAAATTATAGTAATAAAATGTTCTTAACCATTGGTTTGACAAAGATATATAACAGTTATACTAAACTATATTTACAGCAATACTGATACATGCAGGCATTTTTTTAATCTTTTGTTTGTTTTTTAGTTTTAACTCCCACATATAAAGGAGAACATATGGTATTTGTATTCCTGGGTTCAGCTATTTCACCGAACATGATGTCCTCCAGTTGAATCCATTTAGCTGCAAATGGTAGAATTTCATCTTTTTTTAATAGCTGAGTTACATTCCATTGTGTACATATACCACATTTTCTTTATCCATTCATCTAATGATGGACACCTTTGTTGATTCTAAGTTTTTGCTTTTGTGAACAGACCTGCTGTAAACATGGTGTACGGGTATCTTTTTTTTATTTAGTTATATTTTTTATTTTGTTTAAGGAATACAACTTCATGCATTTAATATAAACAGATTTGGGAACATGATTATTCTTACCCCTCTATCTCCTTCCTGTCCAAACTCCTGACTTTCTTCCTCCTCCCTCTTCCTTTCCAATTCTTATTACTTATAGAGATCAATTTTCAGTTAATTTTATACTCATAAAATTAACCCTACACTAAGTAGATGGTTCAGCAATTAGTATGAAACAAAAATGAAGAAAAGAACAAAACCAAGCCAACAAACAAAAATAAATTGTTCCCTAACAGTCAAGGCAAGGGCTGTTCAAAATCATTGAAGCTCAAAGTGTCAGTTTTTCTCCTATAAATTACATTTTAGGTAATCTATTAGTTACCACAGATCAAAGAGTTGATATGGTATTTGTCTTTTTGAGACTGGCTTATTTCACTAAATATAATGGTTTCCAGTTGCATCCATTTTGTTGCAAATGACAGGATTTCAAAGGGGAGAGTGATCCAACATGGGAAGTGAGATACTCAGCAGACTCATAGAATGGCAGATGTCCTAAATAGCACTCTGGCCTCAGAATCAGCCCTAAAGGCACTCGGATCTGGCTGAAAAGCCCATGAGAGTATTTCAGGCATGGAAAGCCAAGACACTCTGGCAAAAAGATCTCTGTGAGTGAGATCCCAGTGGAAAGAACAGGTCTTCAAAGAGGGAGGTGCCTTTCTCTGAAGGGAGGAGAGAACCTCCACTTTGACTATGACCGTGTCTAAACAAGATAAGAGTCGGAGAACTCAAGGGGCTTCCATAGCCTTGGAAACTCATGACTGGTGCATAGGGAGATTACTGATGCCATAAACAGGAGTGTCAATTTGTAAAGTCAACAACAGGAGTCACTGTGCACTTACTCCTCATGTAGGATCTCTGTCCTTAATGTGCTGTACACTGAGGCTTAATGCTATAACGAGTACTCAAACAGTATATTTCACTTTGTGTTTCTATGGGGGTGCAAACTGTTGAAATCTTTACTTAATGTACACTAAACTGATCTTCTGTTAAAAAAAAAAAAAAAAAAAAAAGAAACTATCAATTCCCAACTTGACTCTCACTGGGATTAAACATGACAATAGGTCTGATCTGATTTCATCATCATTTAAAAAAAAATCATCTGTTATTTTTCACTTTATGTTTCTGTGTGGGAACAAACTGTTGAAATCCTTACTTAAGGTATACTAAGCTGATCTTCTGTATACTAAGATAATCGAAAATGAATCTTGATGTGAATGGAAGGGGAGAGGGAGTGGGAAAGGGGAGGGTGGTGGGTGGGAGGGACGGTATGGGGGGGAAAGCCATTGTAACCCATGAGACGTACTTTGGAAATTTATATTCATTAAATAAAAGATTAAAAAAAAAATGACAGGATTTCATTTTTTTACTGCTGTGTAGTATTCCATAGTGTATAGATACCATAATTTCTTTACCCAGTCTACAGTTGATTGACATCTGAATTGATTCCATATTTTAGCTACGTAAACTGAGCTGAAATGAACTTGGGGCTATAGATCACTCAAATGCTGAATTCACTTCCTTTGGATAAATTCCTAGGAGTGGGATGGCTGGGTCATATGGTAAGTCTATATTAAGCTTTCTGACATATTTCCATACTGTCTTCCACAGTGGCTGTACCAGTTTACATTCCCACTAAGAGTGAATTAAGGTACCCTTCTACCTACATCCGCACCAGCAATTGTTGTTTGTTGATTTCTTTATGAGAGCCATTCTAATAGGGATGAGGTGAAACCTTATTGTGTTTTTGATTTGCTTTTCCCTGATAGCTAACAATCCTGAACATTTTTTCATTTGTTTATTGGCCATTTGATTTCTTCTCTTGAAAAATGTCTGTTCAGGTCCTTTGCCCATTTTTTGTGTAGGTTGTTTGTTTTATGGTTGTTGAGTTTCTTGAGCTCTTTATAGATTCTGTAAGTTAATGCTTTGTCAGTTTCATAGTTTGCAAATATTTTCTCCCATTCTGTCAGTTACCTCCTCACTTTGTTAAATGATTCCTGTGCAGTGCAGAAGCTTCTCAGTTTGGTGTAATCCCACTTGTTAATTTTGGCTTATTGTCTGTGCTACTGGGGTCTTTTCCAAGAAGTCTTTCCCTCTGCCAATGTCGTGTTGGTTTTCCCCAATGTTCTCTAATAAGTTGATGATATCATGTTGTAGATTTTGGTCTCTGATCCAAATTTGAGTGGATTTTTGTGTAAGGTGCAAGGTAGGGGTCTTGTTTCATAGTTCTGCATACAGAGGTCCAGTTTTCCCAGCACCATGTGTTGAAGAGACTGTCTTGGCTCCTGGGGTTGATTTTTGCTGCTTTTTCAAAATAAGTTGGCTGTAATTACGTGGATTAATTGCTGAACTATCTGTTCTATTACATTGGTCTGCATGTCTGTTTTTGTATCAGTACCAGGCTGTTTTGATTATAACTGCCATGAGTATGTCTTGAGAGCTGGTATAGTGATGCCTCCAGCTTTGTTTTTATTGTGTATGATTGCTTTAGCTATTAAAGGTCTCTTGTGTTCCCATATGAATTTTTTTTTTTGACAGGCAGAGTGGACAGTGAGAGAGAGAGACAGAGAGAAAGGTCTTCCTTTTCCTTTGGTTCACCCTCCAATGGCCACCGTGGCCAGGGTGCTGCAGCCAGCGCACAGCACTGATCTGATGGCAGGAGCCAGGTACTTCTCCTGGTCTCCCATGGGGTGCAGGGTCCAAGCCCTTGGGCCATCCTCCACTGCACTCCTGGGCCATAGCAGAGAGCTGGCCTGGAAGAGGGGCAACCGGGACAGAATCCGGAGCCCCGACCGGGACTAGAACCCAGAGTGCTGGCGCTGCAAGGCATAGGATTAGCCTAGTGAGCCGCGGCGCCGGCCCCATATGAATTTAGCACTATTTTTTCTATATCTGAGAGGAATGTTGTTGATTGGGATGGCATTGAAATGTATGAATTGCTTTTGGTAGTATGGACATTTTGAAGATGTTGGTTCTTCCATGAACATGAAAGATTTTTCCACCTTTTTATGTCTTCTTCTATTTCTTTTTAAAAATTTTGTAATTTTTGCCATAGAGTTTTTTACATCTTTGGTTAAATTTATACCAAGTTACTTAATTTTTTGTAGCTATTATGAATGGGGTTGATCTTAGAAGGTCTTTCTCAGCTATGGCATTGTCTGTGTATACAAAGGCTATTGATTTTGTATGTTGATTTTATATCCTGCTACTTTACCAAACTCTTTTGTGAGTTCCAATAGTCTCTTCATGGAGTCTTTTGGTTTCCCTATATATAGAATCATGTCATCAGCAAATAGGGATAGTTTAGTTTCTTCCTTCCCTATTTGCATCCCTTTTATTTTTTTATGCCTTATGGCTCTAACTAAAACTTTTAGGACTGTATTAAATATTGATGGTGAGAGTAGGCATCCTTGTCTGGTTCCAGATCTTAATGGGAATGCCTCCAATTTTTCCCCATTCAGTAGGATTCTGGCTGTGGGTTTGTTATAAATTGGTTTGATTATGTTGAGGAATGTTCCTTCTATACACAATTTGCTTAAGGTTTTCATCATTAAAAGGTGTTGAATTTTGTCAAATGATTTCTCTGAGCTTATTGAGATAACTCTATGGTTTTTGTCTTCAGTTTATTAATGTGGTTTATCACACTTATTGATTTTTGGATGTTGAATAATCCCTGCATATCTGGGATAAATCCCACTTGATTCAGATGAATGATCTTTCTGGTGTATTGTTGTATTCAATTGACTAGTATTTTGTCAAGGATTTTTTGTATCTGTGTTCATCAGGGATACTTATCTATAGTTTTCTTTCTCCATCATTTCTTTTTATGAATCAGGAATTAAGGTTATGAAGGCATCATAGTAGGAGTTTGCAGGATTCCTTCCCTTTCAATTGTTTTGAATAGCTTGAAAATAATTGGAGTTAGTTCTTTCTATAAATGTCTGATAGAATTCAGCAGTAAAACCCTTTATTGGAAAGGTCTTTTATTCTCATTCAATCACCTTCTTGGTTATTGTTCTGTGTAGATATTCTGTGTCTTCATGACTCAATTTAGGTAGGTTGTATGTGTCCAGGAATCTATGCATTTTTTCCAGGTTTCCTGGTTTATTGATGTACAGCTCTTTGTAGTAATTCTTGATGATTTTTATTATTTTATTATTTTATTTCTATAGTGCCAGTTGTTAGTTGCTTTTGCATATCTGATTTTGTTGATTTGGGTCTTCTCTCTCATTTATTTATTTGTTTATTTTTTGCTAGTTGGGCCAGTGGTGTGGCTATTATGTTTATTTTTTTCAAAAAACATCACTTCATTTTATTAATCTTTTGTATTGTTTTTCAGTTTCAATTTTGTTTATTTCTTCTCTACTTTTTATTATTTCTTTCCTCCTACTAATTTGGGATTTTTTTTTTTTGCTGTTCTTCTAGGTCCTTGAGATGCATTGACAGTTCATTTATTTTGTGACTTTCCAGTTTCTTCATGTAGGCATTAATTGCTATAAACTTCCCTCTTAACACTGCTTTTGCTGTATCCCATTAAGTTTTGCTATGAGATATGGTCATCTTCATGTATTTCCAGAAATTTTTGATTTCCCTTTTGATTTCTTTTATGATGCACTGTTCATTTAGAAGCATTTTGTTCAGTCTCCATGTGTTTGCATATGTTCTTGAGAATCTTTAGTTGTTAGTTTCAAACTCCACTCTGGTTTGATCAGAGAAGGTGCATGGTATGCTTTTGATTTTTTTTTAATTTGCTGAGACTTGTTTTATGGCCTTCTATATGGTCTATCCTAGAGAAAGTTCTATGGACTGCTGAAGGAAATGTGTATTCTGCCACTGTGGGGTGAAAAGTTCTGTAGATATCAGTTAGGTCCATTTGGTCCATAGTTTCGATTATCTCTGTTGTTTCTTTGTTGATTTTCTCTCTGGTTGAGCTATCCATAGATGAAAGCGAGATGCTGAAGTTCTCCTTTACTATTGTATTGGAGTCTATGTGTCCATTTAGATTCATTAACTGTTCTTTTAGATAGCTGGGCACTCTGTAACCAGGTGCATATACATTTATTATAGTGACATCTTCCTGTTGTATTGATCTCTTATTCATTACATAGTGTGTCCTTCTTTGTCTCTTTTAACAGTTTTTGTGTTAAAGTCTATTTTTTTATATTAGGATGGCTACACCTGCCCTCTTTTTTTGTTGTTGTTGTTGAATAAAAGCATGGAATATCTTTTTCCATCCTTTCACTTTCAGTCTACATGTATCTTTGTTAGTGAGGTATGTTTTTTGTAGGCAGCAAATAGATGAGTCTAGTTTTTTAATTCATTCAGTCAGTCTGTATTTTTAACTGAAGAGTTGAGGTCATTTATATTCAAGGTAACTATTGATAAGTAACTACTTGGACCTGCCATTTTTCCACAGTAATTCCTATTGTTTACTTTGTATTTCTTTTGTACTTTTACTGGTGGATTTTCTGTCTTCACATTCTTTCATAATGATGGCTGGTGACTAAAATTCCCAGAGATTTGTCTTCTAGCTTGGACATTCTTCTGCCTCACCAACTCTGTTGTTAAGGCTTTCCACTGCATTTTTTATTTGATCTGTTGCATTCTTAATTTCTATTGTTTCATTTTGATTTCTCTTTAAGATCTCAATTCCATGGGAAAATTTTTCATTCATATCATATATAGTTTTCCTTAGTTCATGGATTTGTTTCTGATTGCTTTTGGGTAATCCTATGATTAAATTTTTGAATTCCATTTCCAGCATTTCCTCAATCTCTTCATCGTCATATTATAATATTGAAATGTTGTAGTGTTCCTTTAGGGGGTTCATAGTGTCCCACTTATTCTTGTTTCTTGAATTTCTGCATTTATTTTTAGGAATTTCTAATTTTTTTTTCATCTGATGACTATTATCTTTGAGCTACACCTCTGTAGCTTAGTGGAATGTCTACACTGTCAGTGAATACCAAGAGGTGTGTGGTGGGCATGGACAGGGTGCTCTGTTCAGTGCTCCAGATGGGCTAAGTATCCAGGGTAACACCCAAGTTGGGTGTGGTAGCTCTACCCTGGTTAACTGGATGGAGAGCAAGGGTTACCTTTGATAGTGTGACCACTGCTTCTCCTCCAAGTTGAGGAATGCTCAGGTGTTAGCTCCCAGTGTGTTCAACACTCATCTGTACCACTGTATGAACCACACATATGATCTGTGGAGTCCTTCTTGTGAGCACAGTTCCCTCTAGTATGAGCTGCTCTAGGCAACTGAGGAGCTCAGAGAGTGTGCAGAAGCACTCTGTGATTGCCCAGAACCCATACCTTGGCTCCTCTTACAAAATCAGAGTATTTTCTCAGTCTCAGCTCCCAGAGCTCATAGAGGGAAGGAATGCTAGTGGGACCACTCTTCCCCACTAGCCCATCCAGTCTACAAAGAAACGAAGGTGTTCTGAAAGCTGCTTTCTGTGTGTGTTCCAGCCCACTTGATTGAGTTCAATCCTCCCAACCAAGATATGATGTCAGTGGGGAATGTGGTAAGATCTCTGGTTAAATACTCACCAGCTACAGTCCTGCTCACTTCATAATTGTGCTGGGTGCATAGGGGAATCTCACAGGCAGCATTCCCCTTCCATAGGGATGCCCCCCCCCTTCTTATTGCACGTTGGGTGCAGCTGGTGCAGTGGAGACCGTTTCCCTTGGTTGCTCTTAAACTGCTGTGGTTGTTCCCGCCCACTGGGTGAAGGGCGACCCCAGTAATTTCTGGGTGCATGCACATGAGCTGGGGCAGCCACTACCTGCTTGTGTCCAAAAAATGGCACCAGGAAGGTTGCTATTGTAGCAGGGAGAGGAGGAGGGAGAGAGATATGCTGCTTTTTTTTTTTTTTTTTTTTTTCTACCTCTGGGTGAGCCACTATCCTGAGGGATCCAGGCTGGACTCAAAAAGGTGCAGTTTACTAAGCTCTCCCTCCCACTGTATAAACAGCAGCATGGGCCCATGAAGTCCAGTCTCACCTGATTTGCCAAGGCAGGCACCTTCTTCCCCAGATCCAAGCTACTGGGTATTTTGTTGTCTCGTTGCTCCGTGCTGTGTGTCTGCACTTTCCACACAGGTCTGGGCCATATCTATTGCTTTCGCAGGATCTCCCATTGCAGTTTTCCTGCAGCTTTACCCTGAGAGTGTACTTTCTCTACTTTTATTAATATTAATTTTGCCCCACCTAAATCAGACTGTCCTGTCACTATTCTGCCATCTTGGAACCCCCTGCGTACATTCTTAAAAGCATTGAAAGTAGGATCTCAAAGAGGTACTTGCCCACCCATGTTCATAGCAGCATTACACACAGTAGATAAAACATGGAGGCAACCCGGATATCCATCAGCAAATGAGTAAACAAGCAGCATGTGGAATATCCATATAACGAAATATTATTCAACCATAAAAATGGAAGGGAATTCTGACAAACGCTACAACACAGAGATGCTGAGGCTGTTACACAAAGTGATAAACCAGTCACAAGAAAATATGTATCATGTGTTTTCACTTACATGAGGTACTTAGAGTACTGAAAACCACAGAGACAGAAAGTAGAAATGTGATTGCCAGTGACTGCAGGGTGGCAAGAATCAGGAGTTCTTGCTCCTGAATTACAGTTTAACAAGATGAGCAGAGTTCTGTGGATGAATAGCAGTGATTATTACACATTATAAACACATTTATAATGGCTGAACTTGTACCCAAAAATATGTTGATAGTGCATGTTTTATATATTTTAACACAATAAAGACAATTTGGGGGAGGCAGAGCCCGAGGGATCTATGAGGAAGAAGACAAAGACTGAATCAGCTCAAGGGGAGAATGATAAACAAGTTTCCCTTAGAGTAACCCTTTGACCCCAGAATATCTGTCTTGCACCCTCAAGAGCTAGAGCTACCTAAACCTCCATGTGTTGGGTAGAGTTCCCATTCGTTTTGCAAGGGGGTCAGCAGTGCTTTTCTACATTTTACCTGGTCTTGTGGAGGGAAAAACACAGAAACATCTTGTATTCTTTTTCTGGGCTCAGGAATATACATCAGACTCAAAGCCATTCTCAGGAAGTTTCATGCACAAGGAATCCATTGTTACCTGAATGAGATAACAAGTCTTGGAAAACAATGAGGAAGATGAATGGTGGAGACAAAAAAAAAAAAATCTGCTTGGCCAGTAATCATTGGGAGGTGATGGTGGAACCCAACTGTTTTTCTCTCTCTGGTTAAGCTTTGACCCACCCTGGTAGATAAACTGCAGAAGGATACAATCTAGTGGGAGATAAACCAGGCAGAGTAGGAGTCCCCCGGGGTGAGAAACAAGGCTTTGATTACTGACTGTATCTTGAAGTGGCAGAAATTTGAACCTGCTTTATAATTTGAGTCTTTATAGTGGTTATTCAAAGGAGTATGGTGGCAGTGTTCTTAGGGGTTTTTGGAGGCGATCAACCAAGTTAAGACTTGGACATAAGTAAAGGTTTTGTATATTGTTTTTTGTTTTAAATATTTAAAGAGAAAAAAGTAAATAAAATTGCAAAAATAAAATAAGTTTTTAATTGAGGATCAAGAAGCAGGATAACTGATGCAAAAATGCATTAGGATAGCTTAGAGTCATCCATTTAAACGTTTGTGTTATGTATTCATACCATAAATTCAGCTCATATCTAATTTCTTCTCAGTGATTCATGAAGTATATGGTTTGCAGTACAATGTCCAGTTTTTGCTTTGTTTTATTTTTCAAAAATCTCATGCTGACTGCTAACATTAAAGTAAGTAAAATATGAATAAGCTTTTCAGTAAGACTTTGATGCAGTGATACTAAAGTTGTTCTGGGTTAATCCCATTATGAATGAATAAATTATTTTAGTACAGAAATCTTTAAAGCTTTAACATTTTATCGCTGTGGGCCCTGGAGATTAGAATTTACAGATGATCAATTAATGTCTGATGCATATCAGTACCCTCCCCCCCAAAAAAAAGACATGCATGTATTGTTCCTTTATTACACATATGATAATGCAATTTCAAATAGCAAATATCAATGAACATCCACATTTCCTACTATAGTTCCCACCTTAATTTAGCTTCCAATATAATTCTAAATCACTGCCAGCACATATTCTTCTTTTCTCTTATTCTTCGATTCTTGGCACCTTTTTGTATGCTACATTTTCTAACTATTCAGGGATTTGCCCTAACCTAATGATATACATTTTTACAGGATCCCAAGCGGAATCCCAAGATCTGGCAAGTAGTCAGGAAACTCCTTTGCAATTTTGCCATTCAAGAAACTGGAAATGATTCCAGTGCCTGTTAGCAACTTGAATACATTGAGAAGCAAATTTCATCAGCAATATATTGCTGAGACACGTCGTGTATTTTCCTCATCCAAATCAGTTGCAAAATAAATAAATTTCAGAGAAGGAAGAAAAGAAATTATTCAAATAAATGGAGTTTTTTTTCTCCATGATGATGTATTAGAAAACATGTCCAAATGTGGTTTCTCAGAGGACATGCTTGACAGTTTGACACTGTAAGACTCTTGGATTCTGTCCAGGTATTTTCCATCATCTAAGGACAACAGCAAATGCCTGTGGGTGCTAAGCTCGGAAAGATGGGTCATGAGCAATGGGGAACTTTAGTCCCGCGTCCTCAGAAGCCAATAAAGAAAGTGTTGTTATTAGAGGCAAGCTCACAGTTTATAGCCGTACTAGTGCAAGCAAATACATAGATGCTTTTTAAGTGCTTATTTGTGTACAGATAGCATTTGAAGGTATTTTGAGGGGTATGCAAAATAATAGTATAGAAATAAAAATAATAATTATCTCCCTGTATAGTTTTGTTTTTTAACTGATGTGAGTATATTGAATAAATCACACTTACTTTTTCAGTATTTTTTATGTAAAAAGAGAGATATAATATTTTCCCCAAGAATTACACAGAAAACTTATCCTTCATAGAAATGTATAGGGTCATTGTTATTTGTGCTTCCTTGTGTGCTTATGTCTTAGGTTTAAAAACTAATGATATGTTTATGACAACTTTGTTAATAATATTATTGGAGATATTCACTCACACAAAAACATAAATTTAACTTGTTTTAGCAAATCAAGGGATTTCATTCTTGGACAAAAATGTTTATTCACCGTAGAAGAGATGCAGCAGTCAAGATCATAGGGTGGGCCCCTTCCTACATGGATGCCAGCTTGTTGACTTGGCAGGCAGCCTCGGTCAAGGAACACAACCATCCTTCTGCCATGTGTTAAATCTGCATAATTAGGGACCAATTATACATGGCATTGTTTTGTAGCAAGCTCCTCAGCTGGCTCTCCTTTATTATGGTTTCATGCCACTTTCCCATTTTGATGAGCAAAAAATACTTCGACTTTTTGTCATTCTAATGAAGAGGTTCAAGAAAAGCATATCAGAATGATAGATACTTACCAAACGTCCCATGATCTCACAAGCAGGACATATTTAATGTATATTTTCATTAATTACTTTAATGTGCATAGTTAAAATTATCTAGACTAACAAATATTGCTTTCTACAAGTGGAGGGGTATGAAACATGCTCAGCAAGTGGCTTCCATTGGAACATACAAGGCTGCCTAGAAAGCTGGGTATTGTCAAGTGCTCTTCATTGTCCTTTTGTTTGAAGTATGTATTAAGTCATCATTCTTTTCATATTTCTCTCTGATTACCCTGTTGATCCACACTGAGATCACATTATAAATCACATGTGGTCTTTGAACATAACAACAGTTTCTCTGACAACTACTTACATGACTTATTAGACCAGTCAACCATGTAAAATTAGTAAGATGCAGGATATCAGCTTTGAATGCTACATGTTTACATTTCAAACTACATCGACAATTAGAGTAAGATTGTAGTAGTTCCTTTTCCAAGCTGTTCCTGATAGTGTTTCTAAAATGTTGGTAGAATCTACAAAATGCCTTCAGTTAGCTCCCAGCTTCTGGCCAGTTCCATAGAAAGAAACTAGCAAACTAATGGGAAATTTAAGAGCTCACATACATTGATTCCAATGGCAATTTTTGAAAGTAGAAGTTTTTTACTTAAAAAGGGGAATTTTTTAAAGTGTTTATTTAATGAATGCAAAATTCATAGCTACAACTTTAGGAATATAGTGGTTCTTCCCCTAATACCCACCCTCTACTCTGACTCCCATCCCACCTCCTACTCCCTCTCCCATCCCATTGTTCATTAAGATTCATTGTTAATTGACTTTATATACAGAAGACCAATTCTATACTAAGTAAAGATTTCAACAGTTTGCACCCACCCACACACACACATACACACACACAATGTATAAAGTACTGTTTGAGAACAAGTTGTGCAGTTAATTCTCATAGCACAGCTCATTAAGGACCGAGGTCTTACATGGGGAGTTAAGTGCACAGTGACTTCTGTTGTTGATTTAACAATTGACATTCATATTTATGATGTCAGCAATCACCTGAGGCTCTTGTCATGAGCTGCGAAAGCCTTGTAAGCCTTTTGTGACCACAAACTCTGTCAGTATCTAGACAAGGCCATTAGCAGAGTGGAAGTTCTCTCCTCCCTTCAGAGAAAAGTACATCCTTCTTAAAAAAATGGGGGGGGGGGGATTTTTAAAGAAAGATTCACTCAATTAAAATTGCCATTGATAAATCATCTCAATTAAGAAATCTTATCAGAAAAATGTTTAATGTCTTTTTGACAGTCAAGCTACACCCTCTATATATGCCTTTTGATTTTCAAATGATAATACACAGAGGATAATACCATGAGCATGAATAATTGAGTAACTGATTGGCATGGTATAATGCACAAGAATGTTAAGTGACCATAAATACTTCATAAAATTTTGTGTATAGAACTGACCTTAAACTTCAGCTAAAAAGGGTAGTTTTCATCACATATGTCTAGATGTTTTACTAAGAAATGCATCCAGGAATAGGTTACTCCCTGTCTCTTGACATCCTTCTGTTGCTTTTTTCTCAGAGGCTATAGCGTTGCTACAGTAGATCTAGCCTTTGTATCCACTCAAGATGCAAGTAGAGCAAGAAACAGTTTCCTTTCCAGAAAATTCATTAAAAATGTTATCCAGGACAGACATTTGGTCTAGCAGTTAAGCCATCAATTACGACACCCACATCCCACATTGGAGTACCTGGATTCAGTTCCCAGCTCCAACCCCTCATTCCAGCTACTTGCTAACACACACCATAATGTAGCAGTCAAGGTTGAAATAGTTGGGCTCCTGTCATTCATGTTGGGAAAACTGTACTGAGTTCTTGGTTTCCAGTTTTTCCCCTTATACTCTTGCTGTTGCAGGCATTTGGATGTCAACCAGCAGATGAAAGCTGGTGTTCTCCCTCTCTCTCTCTCTCTGTCTCTCAAGTTTAAAAAAGAAAACCTTATCAAATTTCATTGTCTTTGATTGCTAACATACAGATCTGTGAACTACTCACTGTGGGCAGGAATGCAAACCTAATGGCCAGATCTAAATCAAATGCCTACCCTCAGATGCAGAATTGTGAGAATCATTACAGGTAGCAGGACGAATACATGTGGTACTACCTGTTAGGTTACAAAGAATTTTTTAAATCACTTGAAGGGCATGACATGAATTAAATATAGGAATACTGATTTGAAAGTTTTCAGTAAGAGCAATTGTAGATCTCATAAAATTCATAGACCCAGTCCCTGTATACTTCTTGTTCTTAGCACCTATCATTAGGTAGTAGCTCTCTTCAAATAGTGGACCTGAATTTAAACATTTCTAATTAGGCCAGCATATCTAATGAACACCTATACCATTTTAGATAACTGGCAAAGTACAAAGTTGCCTTTGATACCTGAATTCTATAACAGCACAATTAAGCCTAGAGGAAATAACAATTGAATGAAGATTCTCATATGCAACCCAACTGATGCTATAAGCTTCAGAGATAGGCTACACAGTTTAGAGGAATGCTGAGAATGACTGTAATGATTCTGATGGGTAATTACTCTCTAGAAATAAAACTTGCATTATTACATGTGGTGTTGATAGCAATCCCATAGGTAGGTTTAGGAATTTGTTCTATTCATAGAGGCCAGGTGACTTACTAGGATTGTACAGTTATGTTGTGTTAGGTCTTGGAGAATAAGCTACATACTTTGATGTGAAATCAAGTGCTTTTGCCAAAACTCTACATTGGCTTTCAGAGTAATATCAGCTTTAGTTTAATTATGTGGGGGATATTATTTCTGCAAAAGTATTTCTTATTTTCGACTATAGTTTTGTCATGTAATTCAGTTATGATTTTGCCATGCATGCAGTCTTATCTTCATTCCAAGGAAGTGAATAGAATATAATCTATATTTAATAACCATTTAAATGCAACTAATTTTTTAATGTAGAGATGATTTTCAGTACAATCTTCACAACCAAAGTCAGTAGACTTACATAGTATCATACCAAAGGAAATTGGTATTTGTAAAATAAATGTAGGCAGCAAAACCACATATTAAATATTTTATAGAGGAGAGTGTTTTTCAGAGTGGTTAAGAGACTGCTTGGGATCACATGTTAGAGTACCTGGATTTGAGTCCCAGCTCCTCTGCTTCTGCTGCTTCCTGCTAATATGCACCCTGGGAGTCAGTGAGTGAAGCCACCCACATAGTGGCTCCTGGCTTCAACCTAGCCCAGCCCTGGCTATTGTGCACACGTAGGGAGTGAACCACCAGATGAAAAATCTCTCTCTCTCTCTCTCTCTCTCTTATTTATTTATTTGAAATACAGAGTTACAGAGAGGCAAAGAGAGAGAGAGAGAGAGAGAGAGGCTTTCCATTCACTGGTTCACTCCCCAAATGGCTGCAACAGCCAGAGCAAAGCCTACCCAAAGCCAGCAGCTAGTAGCCAGAACCAGAAGCTTCTTCCAGGTCTCCCACATGGGTGCAGGGGCCCAAGCACTTGGGCCATCTTCTACTGCTTTCCCAGACCATAGCAGAGAGCTGGATCAGAAGTAGGGACTCAAACTGGCACCCATGTGGGATGCTGGCACTGCAGGCAGTGGCTTTACCCACTATGCCCCTGCCTCTCTCTCTCTCTCTCTCTCTCTGTCTTTCTCACTTTCAGACTTTCAAATGAAAATGGTAATTTTTTTAAAATCATGCTCTAATCATTGAATGGAGTTTACTCATGTATAACCAGAAGAATGCAATAAAATACAGAGGCTGTGGTGAGCATGGCATTTGAAAAGAAATTCTGTATAACATAACTATGGAAATAAAGTGTTCAATAAATTAAAAAATAATAAAATGGTCCAAACTTAAATAATAGCAATGAAACTGTTAAATATCTAAAATAATTACAAAAGAATGGTTAATAACTTAGAGTAGGGAGTTAAAAAAAACAGAAGTATTAAAAGTAATTACTAAAATATGTGGTAATATGAAAAAATATAAACATTTCTTCATTAAAAATAACATTAAAAAACACCAAGGATGTTAGTGTTCTGGCATAGTGAGTTCAGCTACTGCCTGCAATGCCAGCATCCCATTTGGGTACCAGTTTGTGCCTCAGCTGCTCCACTTCCAATTCAGTCCCCTTCTAATGCTCCTGGGAAAGATGACCCAGGTACTTGGGGCCCTGCCACCCATGAGGGAGACCCAGATGGAGTTCCAGGCTCTTTTCTTCTTCCTGAGGATCAAACCAGTGGATAGAATCTCAACCTCTCCCCCCTCCCCTTCTTAACTCTGCCTTTTATATAGATAAATCTTTTTTTTTTTTTCTGTGCCACAGCGCCAGCCCCAATACATTATGCTTTCTTTACTCCACACTGCTTTTTGGATAAATATTTTTTTTTAAAAAAAAATAAAACACTAAGGACAAATAGAAAAATATTTGCAGCAGAAGGAGTTAAGGACATGCCATCTCTAAATAAGCCAAATATTGACTATTTCAACCCAATAATCACTTGAGGAACTGTAACTTCAGAGTGTACTGTCTTTCCCTACATGCAGTAAATCATACTAATCTGTCATAGCCCAATACTATGAAATAAACTTGATTGCTAGAAACTGGTGGTAGGGGCTACAGGAAACCTGAGTAAGCAAACTTTGAAGTGACCCTTATCGTCCTCTGGCTTCCTCATCTCTCATCTCTTCCTGAATCCATATCATTAGAATTTGGTTCAAATAGCCATTTGTTGTGCAATCCCTTCATAAATGTATCACTTTTTTCTTCTTTTCAAAGATTTTGTTATTTATGTGACTGGCAGAGTTACAGATAGAGGGAGGGAGAGAGAAAAAGGTCTTCCATCCTCTGATTCACTCCCCAAATGGCCACAATAGCATGGAATGAGCCAGGTGGAAGGCAAGAGCCAGGAACACCATTTGGGTCTCTCACATGGGTGCAGGGCCACAAGTACTTGAGCCATTTTCTGCTGCTTTCCCAGGCACTTCAGCAGGGAGCTGGATTGGAAGTGGACCAGCCAGGACTCAAACCAGCACCCATATGGGATGCTGACATCACAGGCATTGGCTTTACCTGCTATTCCATAATGCTAGCCCCAAATTTATCATTCTTAATCCAAAGATATAGAAAAACATCATGCATTGGTCACCTCTTCAGATTTTCTTCTAATGTGAAGATTCCCATATACATAGAAATATAATAAAATTTCATTCTTCCCTCTTGTTAATCAGCTCTTCCATTAGTTGGGTTACTAGATGCAGTCAAAGAGCCCACTTAGGAATTAAGGGTGCAAGAGGAGATCTAGGGGCTGGCTCTGTGGCTTAGCAGGTAAAGCCGCCCCCTGCAGTGTCAGCATTTCATATGGGTGCCAGTTCAAATCCTGGCTGCTCCACTTCCCATCCAGCTCTCTGCTATGACCTGGGAAAGCAGTAGAAGATGGCTCAAGTCCTTGGGCCCCTGCACCCATGTGGGAGACCTGGCTCCTGGCCTCAGATCGATGCAGCTTCAGCCGTTGCGGCCATCTGGGGAGTGAACCAGCAGATGGAAGACCTCTCTCTCTCTCTCTCTCTCTCTCTCTTTACCCTCTGCCTCTCTGTAACTCTGCCTTTCAAATAAGTAAATGAATCTTTTTTAAAAAGAGAGAAAGAGATCTAGCCCTCCTCTATACTGTTAAGAGTGTATTTCAAAGCATTCATGATAAATGGAAATTAAAAATAACTTTACTTTGATGTAAATTTTTTTAAATCCATACATAATCAGGAACTCCTAAATGAGTAGCAAGAACTCAAGTAATTGGGCCATAATTGCCTCCCAGGAGCATTGGTAGGAAGCTGAATAAGCAGACGGGACTTAATCTCAGGTACTCCAATAGGGGATGCAGATGTCCAAGGTAGTGGCTTAACCCACTGTGCTAAAACACCAGCCCCCCTACGAACTTTTTAAAGACCACTTGAATGTATGTGTAAATACCATAATGGCTTCTATTATGTCATTCATATATAAATGAATAAATGGAAAAAACAAACTTTCAATGGAGCATTTTACAAAGTAAGTGAAAAGACAGATCATAGGAAAACATAGAGATGTGCTCAGTTTTACTCACCATCAACAAAATTGCCACTTCCATGAGATTCCATTGGTCACCTATAATTTAACTAAAATTTTAGTGTTGTTGGCAAGAGTATTAAGATTAAGCTCCTGGCCAGCGCCATGGCTCACTAGGCTAATCCTCCACCTGCGGCAACACCACTCCGGGTTCTAGTCCCAGTTGGGGCACCCGATTCTGTCCCGGTTGGTCCTCTTCCAGTCCAGCTCTCTGCTGTGGCCGGGAGTGCAGTGGAGGATGACCCAAGTGCTTGGGCCCTGCACCCGCATGGGAGACCAGGAGGAGGCACGTGGCTTCTGGCTTCAGATCGGCGCAGCGCACTGGACATAGCAGCCATTTGGAGGGTGAACCAATGGAAGGAAGACCTTTCTCTCTGTCTCTCTCTTTCACTGTCTAACTCTGCCAGTCAAAAAAAAAAAATTAAGCTCCAATGTCCTGGTAGAAATATAAAAGGCATTACAATTCCTTTTTTGTAGAATTAAACTACAAACTACTCATGTAGTTGCCAAACAACATAAAATATGTTCATTCCAGTATAGTATATTAACTGGAAACAAAGATCAGTTAAATAACTGGTAAATCCATATGAAAGACTACTATGAAAAAAAGTGAGGCAAATACATGTACTAGCAAGGAGGTGGAGAGAGTTAAATTAAGAAAATATGCCTATATGCATGCACCAAGTGGCTTTGAAAAGAGCAAATGAACATGGTGTATTTCTGAAAAATGGTACAGGCAATTAATAGCAGTTATTATAACTATGGTTACCTAATGATTGATGTTTAAAAAATAACAATATTTCTATATTACTTTTTCAACTAAATAGAAGTACTTTTTAAAACAAAATTTTGCTGGCGCCGCGACTCACTAGGCTAATCCTCCACCTTGCGGCACCGGCACACCGGGTTCTAGTCCCGGTCGGGGCGCCAGATTCTGTCCCAGTTGCCCCTCTTCCAGGCCAGCTCTCTGCTGTGACCAGGGAGTGCAGTGGAGGATGGCCCAAGTGCTTGGGCCCTGCACCCCATGGGAGACCAGGATAAGTACCTGGCTCTTGCCATCGGATCAGCGCGGTGCGCCGGCCGCAGTGCGCTGGCCGCGGCGGCTATTGGAGGGTGAACCAATGGCAAAAGGAAGACCTTTCTCTCTGTCTCTCTCTCTCACTGTCCACTCTGCCTGTCAAAAAAAAATTTCTGGGGAAAATGGACTCATTTGCCTTTTATCATATCCTTAAAACCCCTGGCCAGGAACCTGGTTGATTCTTAGTTCCATTCTAAACTTTCCTTTGATAGTGTGGTAAGTGTGAAAATGAATGTTGCTAGGTTGAAACTGATAATGGCACAAGCTACTTGAAGTATACGGGTCTTTGATTTTTTTTTCCTTCCAACACATTCTTTGACAGATCTCTGGCCTGAGCTGAGTCCTGCAAACAAGACCACATGGTCTCGTTACTGAATGCCCAGTTGGTTTCTAAACAAGGATCTGTACCTGGTGTGCCAGCTTCCACCACTCGGCTTCAGTTCCCACTGCTCATCAATAAACCATGATGTACTACACACAACCTTGTGCCTTGGGGCCAGCCTGTCAATGATGGTGCAAAATAAAAAATTATATGTGTTCACCAAATCATTGCAGAGAAATTCCAGGGACAGAGCTCAAAAAGAGAAATTTCCCTTGAGGACTATTCCTAACTAAAAAGCAACAACAGGAGCAAGGGAGAAAGAGAGAAACAGACACACATGTGAATATAAAAATATACACACAGTTTTAATGCAAATGAGCATTTTGGGTTCTGCATGTAGTATGTTGCATTTTTTCTACCTCATGAGAGTGAACAGTGTAAATCAAAGTTGAAAGTGTGGTGTTTGAATGAACCTATAACCAGATGGTGTTTCCCATCTCTCTGTGTACGATCATGGTACTAGTAGAACTTCTTAATTATAAGAGGCTTAGCAAGTAATCTGTGGATCTTGTAATCAATACCCTGTATACCAACACCAATGGTTCACGTCCTTATTTTTCAAGAAAATCGCATATAACTATGAACTTGATTATATTTTACTGTTGAAATAGTAGAAACGATGTAATTTTAACTCACAATTTTTTTGTGTTAATAACTTCTCTATTCAGATGCTTTCTTTATTTTTTTGGTTATTGTGTTATCATAAGCAGACCATCCCCACTTAAATATTGCTGAGAAGGCAATTAGGAAATGTTCTCTGATTTCATAGGTGAATTGAATTGCTGTTAGATCACTAAACTACAACAATTCAAGTGAAAATGCGCACAGAAGTTAGTAATTTTCCCTTATAATGTTATATTATAAGAAGAATCATATTTTTATTTTAGGTGATCAACAAATGTTTATTGGTCACTTATGTAACAATATGAAAAAGGAAAGGAGTACCAGAGGAAAGAGGGTTCTGTACTTGGAAGGGTTCACTTCTTGGCCACTGGATATTTACATTACCAAAAGCTTATGATCCTGTGTATTATTTTTACTGTAGCTATAGGCACAGCATGCTTTGGATTGACTATGAAAAGAACAGTCAATTCCACTAAGCAGAGCTAGACTGACTGCATGGAATTCCATCAGGGACAGTGGGAAGTGGGAAGGCATTCTAAGTGAAGTGTGACTAGCTTGGCTGATGAATGGTGAGTAGTTATGGCTGGGACTGAGTACTCAGGAGTCAGAGACTATCCAGAAAGGTAGGCTATAGCCAGCTGATCAAGTGCCTTTCAGAATTTACTGAGAAACTGTGAATTGATTTTGGAAATACTCAGGATTGTAAACTGAGGAGTGAATTATTTGGTGGCCTCATTAATTCTATAAGCACAATAAATGATACAGATTGTGGTAAAAGAGCTAGAGTCAAGGTGAACATGAAGACTTTTTTCAAGGCTATAAAATATTTTTATAAGTCATCTTGGTAAGCCATTTTGGCTAGGACTTGGGACCCTGATTCAAGTTCTGATGCTGCCATTTCCAAGCTGTGCAGACGACAATTTCCTAACCTCCAAAAGCCTATTTCTTTTCTTGTTAAAATAGGTGCACCATCTGCGCTTGCCTTTTAGGATATTGTTAAGGGTGAATGAGATGGTTCCTGGAAAACACCAATCACAGTTCTATTCCACAAATACTCCATACTCCTCTGGTCAGTGAAGAGAGGTTGCCCCTCCCTAGTACTGCTCTTCCTTAGAAAAGTGAAAGCTTTAGTCCAGATTGGTATATTCTTGCTCTGTTTGAAGAAAATATTTTCTTCACTGAATTCTTGCAGGCAAAAAGAATTTTAGCAAAAGTTTTCCTTTGTAGAAACTAATGTACTTAATTTTTAGTGTTTTTGTATTTGCTTGTTGTTTGCTTTAATTCAAAAAACTATATACTATTCACTACAGAGCAATGACACTGCCTCCCAAATACCTGCATCAACTTCTACACCGTTGCTTATCTCTATCTCCATAAAATGTGTCCTATTTTCTTTTCTTTGCAGAATATGACTTAGCAACCAATAAAGTAAGCTGGTGGGGGTAGATTTCTAAAATGCTATATGCATGGTATACAGTGACCTGGTACCAGTAGGTATGAGACATAGATGTAGTCTCCTATCTTTGTTTGCGAACCACATGCATCACTGACAATGGGAGTCAATGTGCCCTTTGAGAGGCATTCGTGTGTACACCCAAGCAGAGCTGTTCTTAAGTCTATTTTCATCCTTGCCTTTGGAGCAGCTGTCACAGAATTCAACCACACAAAATAGGGAACAAATAAAAAAAAATGAGAGGTGGTTATTATTTTATTCTTCTTCCATGCTTTTGAGCTAAATTAGCTGATTGCAAATATCAACTGTTTTAAGTGAAATGAATTTCAACCTTAACATGTGTTCAAGGAGTTTACTTTATAAAGCTTATTTTTGAAGTTAAAAGGGAATTTATTTTCTAAATGTTATTCATTCTAATTACAGAGTTGATACAGAGTATGTTATTTTAAAACTTGACTTTTCAATTTTTTTCAAATTCAATGGAAATACCAGTTGCTTAGGAAAAATAAAACTGCCTATAGAAAATATGCCCAGGCGAATTAATGCTAAAAACAGAAAGAGGCTGATATCTGCATCAAGGGACGAGATATTAAGAATTCATGAATTTCCCTTTACTTATTCATTTGCAAAGGTTAAATGTGAGTTGTTTTATGCAGTACTTCATGCTTTGATCAGTCTCAAGTGACTGTGTTGACTGATCTCGTCTCCCTCCCTCATGTACCATGCAACCCAGAAAAACAAAGAAAAAAATTTCTGATGCAAAGATATGTAAATATGGTCAATTTAAAATAAAAATTTATATATCTGAAATTGCTTTTGAAATTCAAAATACCACTGAATTTGCTCATGGACCTTGCATGATTTCAAATGAGTGGAGATGATGGCAGGGTGCAATGGGATGAATATAATCAAATTATACAAATATTAATTCTAGTCCCTAGATTTACCATTTTTTGATCAGAAGTACATGTTTAAAGCAGCATGTAGTTGACAAATGTTTACTCTGAGCCTACTATGTGTGGAAAAGACTTAGATGCTTAGAAACAATACAATTAAAAATCTCCATTCCATTGTTCTTAAATTTTAATGAGAAACTGAAAATGAAACTGTTAATGTCAAGATAATTCAGATGGTAATAAATGCTATGCGGATCATAAAGTAAAGAATGATTGGTGGGTTCTCCTTAGAGTGAATGCTTGGGAACAGCCTCTCGGAGGAGTATGGGTTTCATTATGACCTTGGATACATCTCTTACTCAATGAAACTACTTAAAGAGTAAAATGGGCAAAACAACAATTACCATGCATACCACAGAGAATATTTTCAAGTATAAAACATGATAACATATAGGTTAAAGCCTAGTTTATGATATTTAAGTAATATATTATTTATATATAAATAATATATTATGTAATATATATTTATTCAAATAAAGGACTATGTAGAGAGCTAAAGAAATAAATCACAGCACTATTAAGCAGACAAGCATATTTCTAGAGGAGGAACTATATTTACTTTGTCAAACTGTTAGTCATTTTACCATTTTCTGTTTAAGACTTTAGACCAGTGTGTTAAATATAACATAGAAGTCTCCATTCTCTAATCTTGTTTAAATGCAACTACAAGCTCTGAAATGAAAACTTTAGTGAAGATTCTGTTCTTCCTTGGGTGATGTAACCTCTCCGAGCAGCAGTTGGAAAATTCCTTTAATTCTAGTTATTAGAAAGCTTAGAACGGGGGTGGGAGTGTGGCACAGCAGTTAAATCACCTCTTAGGATGTCCATACCCCATATCAAGGAGCCTGATTTGAGTCCAGTCTACTTCATTTCCAATCCAGCTTCCTAATGTATATCCTAAAAAGCAAAAGATGATGTCTTAAGTATTTAGGTAGCTGCCACCCATGTAGGAAACCCAAATGGAGTTTGGTCTAGCTCAGCCCTGACCTTTATGGGCATTTGGGGTGTGAACTAGGGGAGGCAGATTTCTCTGTCCATTTCTTTGCCCTTTCTCTCTCTCTCTCTCCCCCCGCCAATAAAATGAAAATGTATAATAAAGAAATAAGCTTAAGACATAGAGCTTACATTCAACTCATTATAACTGATACTCAAAAATAACACTCAAGAAAAGGCAAGACCCAACACTCTACATTCTACTCTCTGACAAAGATGCGGTAAAGTGACTGAACATAGGCCAACTGATGTGACATGGTTCATGTGGAATTATAGGATTTCCAGAACTCTGCTTTCCAAATCTTAAAATGTGGATTATACAAAGTCCTTCACTACCACCATTCACCCACTCACTCCCAGGGCACACACATGCATCCTCCACATGACAATGGGACTAGTGCTTTTAGAACGTAAGTTGGGCTGTATTCCAAACATGTTCTCCAGTGCCTTTGTGGCAGTTACATTATCTGATCATTGCTGGACTGGAACCTAATTCCATTTTCTATATGGGTACTGTTTTTCTTCTTTATGTCCCTGAAAAAAAAAAAAAAAAAAAAACAACACATCTTTCCTAACTCAGGGTCTTTGTCCATGCTGTATCTTCTATATCAGTCAGCTGTGTCCTCATTCCTCAGATCTCAGCTGAAAAATAACTGTCTTAGAAATACTTCTGACACTGCCCACCTGCTCACCCTCCAAATATACCCCTTGTTTCATGATTGCCTAAATGTCTTTTTCACTTCCAGCACAGTTTGCAATGATTTTTATCTTTTATCTTTTTGGGTTCTTATCAGATTCCCCCCATATGACTTCCAGTTTATAATTAAGCTAAAATTATCTCATTCTTATCTCTAATATTACACTAAAGAACTAGTCAAAAGGAGTCCAATAAATATCTGTTACCTGAATGAACGAGTAAATGAATGAGTGGTTATTTCACAATGTAGATTCAACAAATATGTTTTTTTCTCACATTTGGCAAATATACGTTCATATCTTTTTCTTGATTTGAAGTTAAAAATCCTAGCACTCTTTCTTTGTCTTAGATGGAAATGCAACAGGGGATCAACATGTGTATGTCAACACCAACTCATCACTTTATTCAACCCCACACTCTACTTCCACCTACTTTTCTTTCCTTTCTACCTTTCTCTCTCATTCCCCTTACTGCTTTTTTTTTAAAGATTTATTTTATTGATTTTGAAAGGCAGAGTTACAGAGAGAGAGAGGGAGAGATACAGAGAGGTCCACCATCCACTAGTTCACTCTCCAAATGGCTGCAATTATTGGGGCTAGTCCAGGCTGAAGCAGGAGCCAGGAGCTTTTTCCGGATCTCCCATGTGGGTGCAGGGACCCACGGACTTGGGTCATCCTCTACTGCTTTCCCAGGAGCATTAGCAGGGAGCTGGATTGGAAGTGGAGCAGCCAGGACTCGATCCAGCACCTATGAGGGATGTCAGGGATGTCGGGTGCTGCAGGTAGTGGCTTAACCCACAACGCCGCCATGCCGCCCCCTTCCTTATTTCTTACCAGGGTGGAAAAAAAGCTCCTATGTATTCTTGTCTTTTGCTAGAAATCAAAGTCCTGTATTAATTTTTACTTTTTAGGGTTTTGGTATTTATAATTGGTTCTTCAAGACCTTCAAGGATATCATAGGATTGTAACTTTCTGAATGTTGGGGTCTCTACTTACTTCAAGTGTGCATTCACTGTGTTACTGAGCACAATACTTAAAATATACTGGAAATTTTGTATTTTTATTTGTAATAGAAGCCATATGGCCATTAGTGAAAATAGTCTAGTGTTAATATTTGCATCAATACATTAGACCAAGGGATGTGCCAAAGGAGAAATTCAAACAGACTGAAGTTTGAGATTAACAAAATTCCTCCAGTAGTGACCAGCCAGATTGGACTCAGTTGTATCATTTCAATATATCAATGATAATCAAAAAGGGGTATGTTTTTTAAAAAAATAGAATATCAGTGACTTAAAAAAGGAGAAATGTTCATCATCAGTATGATTGGCACTGCAAATCAATACTTCAAGTGCCTACATGGATGATTTTTTCTGCTTTAGTACAGATTACTATAATAGAATCCAAAGCCTCCGTGCCTTTTTATCTGTATAGGATTAAATGGAATGATTTGGGGTTTCCTCAGTTTGGGCTACTCCTTTCCTCTTCAAAATATTCTTCCAAGAAGTTACCATATCCTTGTGCTATCCCTAGCTCTGTGTCGTCTCCAAGATCGGAGCGCAGCTTAGCTCCCTTACCCAGGGGCCCTAGGTTAGTAGTGGGGGCGAAGTGGTGATGCAGGTTCCATTTATAGCTGCTGCCAGATTACTAAGGCCATCATCCTAGGGGTTTCTTCAACATATTAGGATCCTGAGGTTTTCAAAATGTTCTAAGCTTATCCTGTAGGAAAAGTTCTGTCATTTTCATTCTTTTTTCATTTATGAGAAGGTCCACCGTCATCAGTCAGAAAAAGACAAGGACAGCACATTTTATCTGTCTAGCTGTAACCTGCCACAGAGAATTGACCTTGGGATTCCAGAGAGTTTTTGGAACACAATTGCCTTAACTGTTTCCTTAGTATTGTTGTGTTTTTATTATTATTATTATTTTCTTTCCTGTTAACTAATCTGAGATAAGTTCTTTACGAAAAAGTGCCAACTGATGTCATTGACTATCAAGAATCATACTACTCAAACAGAAAGCACTATAATCAATAAACTCAACAAAACTAACACAGATGCAAGCCTCACTTTTCTAGGTGTAATACATACTCATTTAATATGCAGGTAGTTTCTATGAGTAGGTGTTTTTTAATCATTTTACAGATGAAGAAATTGATGCACAGAGGCAAATAACTTGTTCAAAATAGCACAACTGATGACAGAATTACAATTTGAAAGAAGCAGACTTGCTTAGAGGTTTCTAAAGCACTCAGTCAGTAAATAAATAAGACCAAAAATCAAGGAGCCAGCACTGTGGCGTAGCAGATAAAGCGCCTCCTGCAGTGCTGGCATCCCATATGGATGCTGGTTCGAGTCCCAGCTGCTTCACTTCTGACCCAGCTCTCTGCTATGGCCTAGAAAAGCAGTAAAATATGGCCCAAGTCCTTGGGCCCCTGCACCCATATGGGAGACTCAGAAAAGACCCGGCTACTGGCTTCAGATCAGCATAGCTCTGGCTGTTGCCAGCCAACTAGGGAGTGAACCAGTGGATAGAAGACCTCTCTCTCTTTGCCTCTGCCTCTGCCTCTCTGTAACTCTGTCTTTCAAATAAATAAATAAATCTTTTTTTAAAAAAAAAAAGATCAATTCAAAGACCAAAGAATCTAGAGAATAAGAAAAATGTAATTTTTTTACCTGCTTAATTTTTGGTTTGATAACTGAAAAAAATTGTTTTTCAGAGTATGGAGACTGATTTCTTCCTTACTTTTTCCTGTTATGTTCAAATAACTTTTAAGTTTGTCCCATGAAAGAGATTTCTTATCCTTGAAGAAGGAGAGAGATAAATTGGTTCACTCACCAGACTGGGCCTGGTCTGAAGCTAGAAGCTAGGACCTCCCCCATGGTGGCAAAAACCCAATTATTTGAGCTATCACCACTATTTCCCAAGATCTGCACTATCCAGAAGCTGGATCCAAGAACCCAATCCATGAGGGATATGGGCATCTTCATCACTAAGCCTCTCCACGAGACAGATGTTCTTAGAACCTAACAGACCTGGGATTTGTAGAGATGTATATTGCTGACTACATTTAAATTTTTCTTCATGTCTTTTCTTTGGAGTTCTTTTTATTGATTCATCCCATGTCCTTTAAAGGATTAAAGTTTTCCTGTATGAAAATATGACTTTAAGCACAAACATTTGTGTGATTTTCATTTTTAGGTTTATTTGTTCATAGTATATATTTATTTCACAAGTAATACATTTGTGTTTCACTAAACACATTTATTTACATCTATTGAACTGCGATAAATACTGTCTCAGATTCTAGGAGTTGCTTTTTAACTAAGAGATATACAAGCCCTATTCTCACAAAGTTTATATTCCAGTGGAGAGAGACAGTGCTCAATGTATATTCAAATAAATATATAAAGGAACTTTGGATTAGAGAAAGTGCTATAAAAATAAAGAGAAAGATATTAGTAAAATCAGGTGGGAATGGATATTTTCATCACTAGATAGAGCCAAGTAAAGGTGTCAGGGAGCAGTGACGTTTAAGCCGAAACCTGATGAACAGCAGCCAGTACAGCAGAGACAGAACTTGAGAATTCCAAACAAAGCAATGTTATGTGTACAGGCAAAAATGCACTTGACCAGTTGTTTGAAGAGAAAGGCATATGTTTGAGTATAGTGAACAGAGGGGAGACTGGTGCAAACTGGGCTTCAAGATAAAGATATGAAGGTACACTATGGTAAGGAGCTTTATTGTGGTCTCAATATCATGGAAAGTCATATAAATTAAAATCAGAGAACTAAGTCTGATTTTATTTTTGATCAGTCCCTCTGGTGCTCTCTTGGGACTAGATTAAAGAGAAAGACCAGGGTAGAGGCAGGAAGATTAATAAAAAGATGATTGCAGTTGTCCAGGTGACAGATGAAAGGTGATTGAAGAATGGTAGTTGGTGCCCTGAAGAGAAGTAGTGATACATTTTGTTGATATATTATTTAGTGAATGATTGCATTATGAAAAGCATAAAACAAGGGCTGGGGCAGGGAATCAAGAATAAATCCTAATTTTTGGATTGCAAAGTAAGGTAGAAAGTGCTATTCTTCGATGAAATTTGGCATGTCCATGTATTGGTTGTGTGCATGATACTCAAAATTTCCTCCTTGAGATATGTAAGGTTGAGAGATCAACTAGGTATCAAAGTACAAATAGAAAAATATGCATATGTGGATCTGAAGTACCTTTTGAAATAGAATGCAGGTATTTACAATTTACTTTTTATATAGTTTGAAAGTTCTTAGGAGCTTTTTGATGTATAAGCATTAATTTGAGTGCCTATATCTTTGAATTGGCTGAATGCTTTATGAATAACCTTTATAACTCAAGATAAACATTCAATTTTATAATTAACAATCATTATTTCTTGTAATGAAATTCAGGAATAAACATCAGATTATTCTTACATGCATTTCCTACCTGCTGTAATATGGTCTTTGAAATACTACTATTGACATTTACTACATTTAGTTGTAAAACAACCCAACATAATAAGCCTGTCTGCAAAATTCAAAACACTCACATAGACAAAGGGTTGCTTCACATCTGTTGTGTATTCTATTGGTTTAAGGGGGGAGAGAGGAGGGGGGAGAGAGAAAGGGAGGCTGAATTTCCTATTTCCAGTCTGGCATATGTGGAGCTAAAGCTTAGGGGAAAAACGGAGACATCAACAACCCTTCCAAGGTTTTTCCAGAAGTAAGGTCCCAGGACAAACCATTGTCCCCAGAACTGGAGAGACTGATGGGCAGATCCAGAGAAGCACAACTTACCTGAGCAAGAACCTGTGTGGGAATTTGTACCTGGGTAGGATACCCTGGCCTGTAATCGATGGCTAGCTGGAGCTCAGCCCCTGCTAGCCACTGTCAAAACACTGCAGACTGGGTAGTGGATTTCTCCTCCAGGCAGGGAAAGGAGTAAAGGAACTTTTAAAAAATAGGCCAGGACATCCTGCTTTGTTTTTGTTTTTGTTTTTGACAGGCAGAGTTAGTGAGAGAGAGATAGAGAGAAAGGTCTTCCTTCCATTGGTTCATCCCCCAAATGGCCACTACAGCCGGCGCGCTGCACCAATCCGAAGCCAGGAGCCCGGTGCTTCTCCTGGTCTCCCACGCGGGTGCAGGGCCCAAGCACTTGGGCCATCCTCCACTGCACTCCCAGGCCACAGCAGAGAGCTGGACAAGAAGAGGGGCAACCGGGACAGAATCTGGCACACCAACCGGGACTAGAACCCAGGGTGCCAGAGCCACAGGCAGAGGATTAGCCAAGTGAGCCAGGGCACAGGCCAACATCCTGTTTTTTTGTTTTGTTTTGTTTTGCTTTGTTTTTGTTTTTAAGATTTTTATGTATTTATTTGAGAGATGGAGTTAGAGAGGGAGAGACAGAGGCCAGAGCTGGGCTGATGTGAAGCCAGGAGCTGGGAGTCAGTCCCATGATAGCAGAGAACTGAATCAGAAGAGGGGCAGCCGGGACATGAACCAATGCCCATATGGAATGCTGGCGCCACAGGCAGAGGCTTAGCCTACTGTGTCACAGAGCTGGCCCCTGGCCCTCCTGTTCTTAACAAGCTCAATCTGCCATCAGGAGAAACTCTTACCAGAGCCTGACCTGCTGGGGTTTTATCACAGACAAAAGACTTGGGCAAAGGATTGTAGCCAACTCCAGTCCATCTTATCTTGCCTAAGGAGGAAAGCAGAACTGCAAAGCACTGGTGAGATCTGCAGTCCAAGGACAAGACTCACTAAAAAACTGGGAACTAGTCATAGCACTATAAAATACTTTCTCTCCGCCACACCTCACTGCCACATCACTGAGGGCTTATTCACCTGAGTCCCTTTCATCCTGTATATCATACCAAAATGATAGAACATATAAGTATTCAGAAGGAATAGTGTAGTGGTAAATGTTAACTCTCTCTCTGAACCAAAGACAATTTGTAGTGTTTACTGATTTCCATGGAGTAAATGCTTTCAGCATCGAGTATGTCAAGGCACCAGCATGAAAATGTTGGGAACAGATTGTTGGAGACAATTGTTTGGTTTCTGCAATTACCAAGACGCATTGCTGGGCATAATGGCATTCTCAGAGCCTGAATGTGAGATTCCAAAATACCATGGTCTAAGCACACCTTTTCTTTTGTTGCTCTTGGCACCTTTGTTTTTTAGCTATATTCAAATCGTGATTAAATTTTAATTATTGACACAACCAACATCAGTCAGCTAAACTAATCAGTCATTCTTATGAGGCAGCAAGAATCAGCATTTCAGTGGATACTTCTTAAGAATGGGTATAAGTGTAAAGAACCGATTTTTGTGGTATCATTGGATTCTGAAAGACTCATTCTGTTTAGTGGTGAATTCAGACAGCTTCCAGTGCTTTACATAATGATTATTAACCCATTAAACATGTAAATGAATACTCGCAAATCAATCATTGAGCTTAACTCAGAAGCCAGCTTCGTCCATTTCTTTTATAATACCTAAGTTGTTTTACTTTGCTTTGTCTTCCCATGCCATGCTGTCTCAGACCTTGCTCCTGCTCCCAGACTTATTTCTAACTTATTGCTTATAATTTTTCTCTTCATTTTTAAACAGTTATTCATTGCTATATGTCTTCTTTATGGAGTCTTGCAATCTTCCTTCTTACTGTGAGTTCCTGTCACCTGCATGATTCTATCTGAGCACATCTGTGACTTCCGTGGGTCTATTGTGTTTCCATTTCTTTTCTTTGTCTTTTTGTGAAGACAGACAGCTTTTTAGAAACGGCCCACAAGGACCCTCAAATAAGAAATAGGGAATCAAAGAATACGGTAATGACCTACATGTAGGAACAGTGAGGATTTGGAGAATGTGACAGAAGCAGATGAGGAAAAAGAAAGGGGAAAGAAAAGAGCTATTTCTGCAACATCTGTGACCAGCACTGCTGGCAAAATTTCAATGCTTGTTTTCTTCCTACTTTGCAAATTTTTTTATCACAAATGTAAAGGGAAATCTAAAGCTAACTGAAGACATGGCAAAATATCTGAAGCTTTCTAAATCTGAGAACTGAAATGCTGTTTTACCTAAAGCCCTTTTGAAATTCCTTTTTTGAAATCAATACCTATAGGGAAAAATAAAAATAATTTAGGTGCATCAATAACAAATGGAAAACAAATCCCTTATTCAGTTGCACATTGGTTAAATGCTGTATATAAAACCAAGCACCAGGAAGAATCAATAGAGTCATTAACTATCTCACCCACTGGGTATGATAAATGATAGATTAGCTTAAATGCGATCAAACTTTTTCCTCCATTCAAATGAAGGCACTTTTCTGTTCAAGGACCACTTAATTGAATGGTACTGCTGGTGTCCCTAACACCCAATTTCCTAAAGTCACTTGAAGGATGAGATTATTTAACTCAAATTCTAAGCAACTAATTTCAGCCTAGTCCAACAGCTGTGTAAGGAATAGAGTTGCCTCAGGAATTGGGTGCTTGCATATTGAGGATCTTATCTTCAACCCCTTTGATCTGAAAACAAGTCTTTTACTGAGAAGAGAGCTCACCTACTCAGTTTATTTGTATTTATTTCGGTGAAAAATGGTCAATGACACAGGCAAAGCATCTCAGGTTTTGCCAAACAGAAAATTATTTCTGAATGTTGTGATTGACAAAGTAGATCTCTCAGGCAGGCATAACTGCAAGTTCCAGATAGAGTACAGTCAGCTTTTAAAACCAAGTTGAACCAATTATTGTCTGTCAATTGCATTCATGTTAAGTTGCGGCCAGAAAGGTTCTTTAGAGTTATCCCCTATAAAAATAGAAAAATTAGAATGTAAACCCCAATTTGCAGTGCTATCTTGCTATTTGAATGTGATTCAGAAAATTTCTACTATGCAATTATATACTTTTGGTCAGGAGTAATTTTGTGCTATTTTTCATGGATAAGGTAAACAATTGTTTGCATTTCTTTCATTTCTTTCCAAAACTAATTCCAATTTTTTTCCCTACATTTTAGAAATACCTGTTACTCTTAGTCAGTATGTGACTAACACAATTATTCTCATCACCTCTCTACCTAGATAAACTTCTCCCTGAATTCAGGGCAACTCTATACTTAGTTTTTCTCTTTAAATAATCAGAATCCACTAAGATCTATGTTACCTTTTTTAGATACCTGAAACTTGGCATTTTCACCTACTTCTTTCAATATTATTGTTATTTATTTCTATAAACATAATTTTTCCCATGATTTTTATTTTGATTGAAATCCTATTAAGTAACCTGTATTCAGTTCTATACAACTGTAAATAGCAATGTAACAGTAGTAATGATGAAAAATTTTATCTGAAAATTATATTTTCTACTGATATCTTGATACTGCATGCAAATCCAGACAATGTATTTATGTGTGGGTGCAAACCCACAAACATACATACATACATGTATATACATATATGTAGGTAGCTAGCATGTTCTTGACATTATATTTATTTCTATAAATGTAAAATACTAAACATTTTTCTACAATGATGTTCACAAAAATGACAAGAAATCGCTAAAGTTCATGGAGTTAATTGGCCTTATTTTTATGGACCATTTCCTTTTCTAGAAATTTTCAATGATTTATCCTTCTCCATCTTTAATTCCACAGGACCTACCCTGACAGCCTAAATATCCATGCACAAACCCATCTTGAAAGGTGACTCGTGACAGGTGGGGCCTAGAACTGGGGGTGGGAACAACACCCAGCTTTGTGACATTATTGCCATTGTACATTTAAGGTTGCTTTTAAATCAAAGGCTTTTATATGAAGTAAATGTGTATTAATTTATAAGTAGAAATAGTCTTAGAAAATTTCTCTGGCAATTGGTTTATGTAAGCTTTTTCTTCTTTCTTATCTTCCATGTGAATTTATCCATTTGAATTATTCTCAAAGTTTAAGAGGAGGAACAGTCTACACAAACTATTATTTCTTATGAATTAGATGATCTCTAATCATATCATCTATAGTAGAATTGTCCACATATCTCTATCTTAGTCTTCATCCATTTCACTCCAAGAACACCATGAAGGTGATAGTTTTATTTTATTTTACTGTGCTTTATTTTATTTTATCAAGCAGTGAGAGAAATAATGTCAGTTCGACCTGAACTTTATCTCTCAAGCTGTCAGAGTTTATCGAATAAAGGGTTGTGGTTTAAATTCAGGACGATCCACTGTCTGACCCCCATCAATATTCTTTCAGCCTCTTTCACAGAAATTGATCAGGTCAGTTGGGCAACATTTTTTTTCTTACATCATCTTTTATGAGGGCAACTTGATAATCCATTTAGTAGTTGATAAGTTGATATAAAGTTTGTTATAAAATCCTGTAGCAAGATTTTGTATATGGTAAACATATTCACTTCAGGTGAGCATCTTAATGTTATAGGTATTTCTATATTCCTTATAGTTTTCTTATTAAAAACAAAAACAATGCAGTTTTCTTAATGGATGAGTATTCTCTCATATATATTTCTAGAAATAGAAATTTTCCTTCAACTATCCATAAATCTAAAAGTTTCTGATTACAAATAATTTTTATCCATTTTTGAAGACCACTTATTGTGCTTCTATTTGCTTTTAGAGAGAGCTATCTAAGATTTTTATTACTGCCTTTATCAGTGTAAATTTACCCATATCTTTTAACAATAGATTTTTTTAATATCAACTGTAAAGCCACCACAAAACACACCAAACACCAAAGTAAGGGAAAGGGTTTATTGGAGAAAACCCAGCAGACTGAAGGGAAGGGGCAAAGAAGGAGAAAGAGGGAGAAGGAGAGCATAAAAGAAAGAGACAGAGACAGAGAGAGGTCAGGAGACAGAGGGGAAAAGAGAGAGAGGAGAGAGGAGAGAGGAGGGGAGAGGGGAGAGAGAGAGAGGGGAGAGAGAGAGAGGGGAGAGAGAGAGAGAGAGAAGGAGGGAGGAGACGGAGAGAGCCACGTGTTCAGGAACAGGTCCATTTAAAACTTTGCCAGGGGGCAGGAAGGGAAGTAGGGGCTTCGAATCCCATTAGGATGGGGGTGGAGCTTGACACCAGTGGTTGGGCCGCCTAGGATGATGTCAAGGTGTAGATTGCACCTTAGATAAGACTGTGCCATTTTCCTAACATCAACTACTTGTTATAGCTTTATGATGACAAAAGAAATTCATTTGATCATTCGTAGTAAATTAATACAACATTTTAAGTTATGTGACTATATCAAGTATGTACAAAGGCAATAAGCTTTTTTGTAGAATATGATTTTTTAAGACTTTTAAATTTTTTTTAATTTGAAAAAATGATGAGGTGGGGGTGGAGAGAGAAAAAGAGAGAGAGGGCCATACCTTCCTTCCATTGGTTCATTCCTCAAATCACTGTAATGGCTAGGTCTGGGCCAGGCTAAAGCCAGGAGCCGGGAACTCCATTATGGTGTCCTACATGGGCGGCAGAAGCCCAAGCACTTGGCCCACCTGCTGCTTCCCCAGGCACATTAGCAGGAATCTGTTTCAGAAACAGAGCAACTAGAACACAAAACAGCACTCCAGTACAGGATACCAATGTTATATCCATTGATGTGCCCTGTAGAATATAATTTTATGTAGGCAGTTTTGTTCATGCCTTAACTTACAATAATATATACCAGCCTAGAATACAAATCTTATGGTTGGCTTATATGGTCCCAAGATGCTTTATTCTACAGTGGATAATGAGGTACAAAATATTGTTTTCTATAAGCAGATAGATTGTTATTCACAGTAGCAATGTAATGATTTCTTTTTTTTTTTAAGGGAAAGGGTTTATTGGGGGAAACCTGATAGACTGGAGGGAAGGGGTGAAGAAGGAAAAGAGGGAGGTGAGAGTATGAGAGAGAGAGAGAGAGAGAACCACGTGTTCAGGAGCAGGTCCTTTTTTTATTTTATTTATTTGACAGAGTTATAGACAGTGAGAGAGAGAGACAGAAAGGTCTTCCTTCCATTGGTTCACTCCCCAAATGGCCGCCACGGCCAGTGGTGTGCCGAGCTGAAGCCAGGAGCCAGGTGCTTCAGCACTTGAACCATCCTCCATCCTCCCTCCCGGGCCACAGCAGAGAACTGGACTGGAAGAGGAACAAGTGGGACTAGAACCGGCGTCCAAATGGGATGCCAGTGCCACAGGCGGAGGATTAACCAAGTGAACCACGGTGCTGGTCCAGGAGCAGGTCCTTTTAAAACTTTGCCGGGGAGGGGGACAGGCAGAGAAGTAGGAGCAGAGAATCCCATTAGAATGGGGGTGGGGCTGACACCAGTGGTTAGGCCATGTGGCCACCTGGCTTCCAGCAATGGCAGCAGGGGTTAGAGCCTAGGATGATATCAGGACTGCAGCATTTTACTAACATTCCCCCTTTTGTTTTTTATAAAGCAGGAGTTGTATGGAATCACATTAGTCCCAAAAGTCCAAGAGGGGTGGAGGGATGATGATCTGTCTTTAGAGCTACTTCCTGCTGACATGGGGCAATGAGGTACTCTTTGCTGGCATGGGGCGATGTATCAAGCCACTGTCTCCTGGGTGGGGAGCCGAATATATCCCTGAAGCAGCATTTGGTTGACCTCCAGGTTGCTGAAGACCTTGGTTCGTTCCATTATCACCTGCTGTAAACACTTAAACAGACACTATAGTATAGAAGGCAGGGTGAGAATAGCAACTAATGATCCTAAGAGTGGCATTAGCCAGGTAATGAGAGGATTTCATAAAGGAGAGGAAATGAGGGGACTCTCTGGACCCTTGTGAAGACTGATGGATGTGGTTTAACGCTGATCCCAAACAAGACCAGGAGAAAGGCCACTTAACTTTTGCAGGTAGAGGGGTTTGTCTGTAGAGAACTTCTGAACAATTACACAACATTAAATCGGGGAGAGGACCATCAATACACACAGGTCAAGAGTAGAGCCATTGATGTTAGAGTAGAGCCTATGATTACAAAGGAATGAGGCCCTGGCCGGCGCCGCGGCTCACTAGGCTAATCCTCCGCCTAGCGGCGCCGGCACACCGGGTTCTAGTCCCGGTCGGGGCGCCGGATTCTGTCCCGGTTGCCCCTCTTCCAGGCCAGCCCTCTGCTGTGGCCAGGGAGTGCAGTGGAGGATGGCCCAGGTGCTTGGGCCCTGCACCCCATGGGAGACCAGGAAAAGCACCTGGCTCCTGGCTCCTGCCATCGGATCAACGCGGTGCGCCGGCCGCAGCGCGGCGGCCATTGGAGGGTGAACCAACGGCAAAGGAAGACCTTTCTCTCTGTCTCTCTCTCTCACTGTCCACTCTGCCTGTCAAAAAAAAAAAAAAAAAAAAAAAAAAAAAAACAAAGGAATGAGGCCCAAGTGGGTAGATACAAAGGACAGAGTCATTATTCGAGGACCTAAGAAAGGTGCTGTCTAAGCTACAATAAGTTCTCCGATTGAGAGGCAAATAGAAACTGACAGAAGTGTCCTGATAATAATCTGGTGGGCTTTAAGGCCTTGTAAGTTATGAGGCCCAGACCTGTCTATCTCTTCACATGGGGTACATCCTAAGGGAGCTGAGAACCTCCTTGGGGAAGACACCCTGTTGACTTCCATTACCTAGCTGGCCTGGGAGGAGAGCTGGCCAGGTGAGTGCAGGCAGCATTTCTAACAGGAAAGTTACAGTTCTGCCTGCAATGTTGCTGACCCTACGTGGCCATCCCCCCAGCAGCTTTGGTTGCTTTGGAGGCAGTGGTTGCTTTGGAAGCTGGGCTGAGTGAAGGGCTTTTCAGCTTAGAGCCATCAAATCTGTGGCTCTGACCTGGGCATCCTTCAACTCCAGGGCAGTTCCATGTTCAATGATCCAGCTCTTGGCTGGCAGAGCTGCCAGGACTCTTCATAAGCTGACTTCTGCTGAAGCCCAGGCTTCCCACAATGAAAGCCACCCAGTGGACTGGCCTGTTGGGTCTCCTTGAGGACACATCACTGTGCAAAGCAGCCATTAACTGGCCTGCCACCTATCTTTGCAATGTAACAATTTCTGACTTGTGATTTTTTATACCTAAATGACTTTCACTTTTGGCTTTTAATTTTTCACTATCCATAGAGAAGGGCAACCAAAAAAGTTATTCTGCATTATCGTTTTTCTTAAAACCAATGGTATATTTTTCTTTTAATATGAAAAGATAATATTGTTAAATGTTTAATCTTTAAAAGCAATTTCAGTGTTTTTAAAGGCCTTAAACAGATGTAGTATTACTTACAAATCTTCACTAAGGTCAAGTTCACAAAGTTCATTCCTTTCATCAAAATTCCGCTGCTTTCCCAGGCCATAGCTGAGAGCTGCATCCAAAGAGGAGCAGCTGGGATATGAACCGCCAACCATATAGGATACAGGTGCCAGAAGAGGAGGCTTAGCTTACTACGTCACAACACTGGCCCACCTGTAATTCTTTTTAATCAAATAGATGATAGAAAGATGATGTCCTCAGTGAGGAGCATTTGGTGAAGCAGTTAAGACACCACTTAGGGTGACCACATACCATATTAGAGCACACAGGCTTCAGTCCTGTGACTCCTCTTGTGAGTCAAGCTTCCCGTCAGTAGGCACCCTAAGGGGCAGCAGGCTATTAATTTCAGCACCAGCATATGCTATATCCTGATTTACTTATAGGTTATAGAATAATTCTATATATATAGATAGAAAAATAGATATCTATATATAGATATCTATAGATATCTATATATATATATATATATAATTCTTTACAGCAATCTCATCTCAGTTTTCAATTTGAGATCTATCCATGAATGTGTGTATACATATATATATGTATACATGTATATGTATACATAGGTTGTATATGTATATATATGCATATTTATATATATGTGTGTGTATATATATATATATATATACACATTCATGGATAGATCTCAAATTGAAAACTGAGATGAGATTGCTGCAAAGAATTAATACTGTGCCAGCACTGAGGAATAGCAGGTTAGGCCGCCACCATATGGGTGCTGATTTGTGTCCTGGCTGCTCCTTTTCCAATCCAGCTCTCTTCTATGGCCTGGGAGAGCAGCAGAAGATGGCCCAAGTGCTTGGGCCACTGCAACCACATGGGAGACCCAGAAGAAGCTCCTGGCTTAGCCCACTATGCCACAGTACCAGCCACTCAGTTCTTTAGTTTTCCAGCCATCCCTAAGGCCATAGAGATATTTCTTCTATGTGACTACATGTCTGCCTCTTAAAATCTGATTGGCTAATTATGATATACTCTGGTAAATCTTTTGGCAATTACTTAAACATCTAATCTACTATATGCTCCAGCAATTGCACTTGTTGGTATTTATCCCAGAGAAATGAAAATTTATGTTTACCACTAAAACCACCCACAAATATTTATAGCCATTGTATTCCTCATAGGCAAAATTGGAAGATAAGGCAGATATACTTTGAAAAGTTAGTGGTGAAATGAATTGTTATACAAACATATCATAGAAAGTTACACAGCAAAACAATGAGCTCTTAAAAAGAAACAACCTGGAAAGATCTGTAGATTTATGCTGAGTGAAAAAAAGGCATTCTCCAAAATGTACATACTGTAGGATTTTGTTTATAAAACATGCTCAGAATGATAAAATGCGAGATCATGAGAACACATTAGTGATTGCCAGAGGATAAAGAAGCGGGTAGGAGCAAAGTGTGTGAGGCCATAAAACAGTGAGAAAGAACCTGTCCAGTTGTGGAAAGTTTCTTTTTCTTGTTGGCATTAGTGTCAATTTCCTGTATATGATATTGTGCTATAGGTAAGTGGAGCAGCGGATCTTCATGTTACTGTATAAACAAAACTATCAATATCTCAGGAACAAAGGAACAATAGTTTTAAAAACTACTAGACATCAAATTACTAGACTTCTAATCTTTTCAGACTACTGGCAAGTGCAATAAGACTTTCAGTTTTTATGATAGGTTTCGTGATGATTTAATAGCCTTCTGATTATACTGTACCTGTGAGTAGAATATTTAGTAGAACTCTTCATAGCATAAAAAATTATGTACACATGATTGATGGAAAGTTTGACAATATCTCTATTCCTTTATTGTGAAATATTGGTACACTGTTACTATTATTTTGATAACAATCCATCAACTACCTGCATGGTGTGATTAGTTTGATGAATTTTTCATTTTCTGTGTCTTTTCATTCACTATCATTTTATTCCTATTTATCTTTACTAAAATTACATGAAATTAGAGAGATTTTTTAAAACTGAAAGTTACAGAATCATAGGTAGGCAAGCAATTTTATAACCCATAGAACATGTATGTTTTTTGGCAAGTTTGGTTACAAGCTATTAGTCTATCAGGCAAATTTTAGAAATATACTTCAACATTCACATACATGTTAGTTAAAGTTTTAACACTAGCTTTATAATAAATAGTTTAGCCATATCCCAGAAAATCTATGAATAAAGGTCCACATTTTTAAATGCTTGGTTGATTTACATAAATTTACTACTAACACAAGTATGGTCACCCATTTGTTAAATACAATTTTTCTGTCTTAGGGCCATTTGTGACTCCCCTAGTTATGATTTCAAGGTTTATGCTAAAGTCTTAAGATATTTCTCTTCATTAGTAAGAGTTAAAAATATTCATATCTGATTTCTGTACTTCCCTAAAATATTCATGCATAGTTACCATAAGTCTGGCAATAAATAGAAGTCAGCATATTTTTATTCCATATCTATAAACTTCAGTTCCCTTTCCCATTTTGCAGGAAAATGTGTTTCTTTAAAAATTCTGACCTTTATTAAAAAGTGGTCACAAAAGCCTAGTCAAAAAAATATTAGTTACTATATTAAGCCTTCCATCCATTTCCTATATATATGCTGACCAAAAGTGTCCACACAGGAGCTGCATCACTGGAAACAAAAATCTTCTATTTGCTCATCACCTAGGTTTGCTCCACACTAAACACTTCTGCAAAGCCTTAAGAATGAAGTATGGCAAACTTAAACTACGTGACCTTGCAGAGGCTACTGAATCTACAAATGAGCATATTCCTACATGTCCAAATAAATGTGTTATGAATTATAAAGCAGAAGCTGCAGAGAAAAGAAATGAATGGGTGCAGGATCTTCAACAGTGAATGTGAGGTATAGGTTCTGTAAGGCATTTCTGCTTGTGAGACCATATTATGTAATGAATAAGTCGTAGTTCATAACATCTTATGAGCCAAGCAGATAATCTCATCAAATGGAAAGTCACTTCCCTCCTGACTCCAGGAAGAAGTAAAAATCCTGCTGTGTTTGAAACTTTTGACCATCAGTCACAGAGTTAATCTTCAGTCAAGAACATTGGTGCCCAGAGAATATTTTGTGTAAGAAACTTTTCCCTGCTATCACTTGAATATGTATAAAGATATGAACAGCCAAATGTCTTTTAAGAGATTTGGGGTTATTTGGGGTGTTTTTATACACAACCTTCACTCCCTCTGCATACACACACATATCCAAATTCCCTAAAAGTAGCTAACTTTATTGTCTTCAGTTTCAAAAATTTCCATTAATTTAAATAAGAATGTCTCTTTTGGAAAAACATTCATAAGCAAAACATATCATCTCATTATGAAAGTGCTTGTGAGAATAAAAGAGTGGCAGATTTTTCCACTAAAAACACATATTTAAGTGTGAGAATCAGCAGAGTCAAACAAATCAAATGGAGGAGAAAATGTAAAAATGTGTAATTCTAGTAAGTAGCATATATGTCATTATGAAGATATGCAATACATGTATGTGACTCATTAGGCTGAATTAGCAAAGAAAGGGAGTGTCATGGTTTTAAAGCAGCTTGATGTTATAAAATAGAAATGTCCCATGGCTGTGAGCTAAGTAACTGAAACAGTAGAGGGAAGAAAAATTAAATGCAAGCTGATTTGATCAACAGTGCCCTTTGTAAAGTGAATTTGGTTATATGAAAACCCTTACACCCTAAATAATTGCTACATACAGCCTGCCTCCAAGAAGTGGGGGAAGGGTACAACAAAAATATCAAATGAGAGAAAGAGAAGAGGACCCACCCCCGCCACTCTCACACTGAGAGGAAATCAATGACTGTGGATGAGTGGGGGGTAAGCCTCAGCCACTCCCTCTGGTCCTCCATGGGACACAGTTAATCCCTGTGACCTTTAGGAAAGCTGAAGGCATAAAACGACCCCAATCATCAAAAGCACAATTAGAATGAAGAGCGCAAAACCGTGACTGTGGTTAGAAAAGGCAGACAATGAAGAGACTAGAGAGGAAATTTGTCCCTTTAGCAGTTGAGTGAATGCAGCCATAGAGATGCCCTGAATGGCTGCAGATGGATAGCAGCTAGGCAACAGTTGAGGGAGGGCAGGTGTGGAGGAACTGGCAGCTAGCACGTGACCCAGGGCCCTACTTGCATTTGCTTCAGTCTTTCCTCTCTCCCTTCAAGGCATCAGTCACAGTTTCTGTACTTCACAGTAGACAGCAAAAGATGCGTAGATAGTGACACATCCCTGGGCAAAGGGAAGAAACACTATTTCTTGGACCAGTGAAAAAATCTGTAATTTCAATACCCAGTGCGTTTTTTCTTTCCTCCAGAAATAAACTTCAGTGAATTCATCTTTGTGAGCACAAAGCAAACCAGGCAGTGAGGCCAACTGAGTTCTGCAGTTGGAGGAATCTTCCATCAGGATGCCTTGGGGTCTGTAGGGAAACACCCTGAGTGATTCGGTGGCATACTCCAGGGAAATGGGTGCTGATACAATGCAATGCTGAAGATGTGAGGCTAGACAAAATGCGATTTTCCAAATTTGTTTTTCTTTTAAACTTTAGTTGACACCCATATTCATTTTTTTCTACTGGATAAATTTCAAATTAGTATATCAAAAGAGAGAGTATGTTTTCTTATTTCAGGATGTAAATAAGTATGATGTTTTCCATCAAAATTATTAAATGATCCAAAACCAATAAAATATTATAGAATTTTTAAAAAAATTAGATGATCCTTTTAAAATTGATCCCCAAGTTGGATTAATGATAATACTGACAAACATTTATCAGCGTTTTACTGGTATCCAAAACTATCATATGGTCTTTACAAATATTTTCTTATTGAATCATCATAACACTCTCATAAAATAGATAATATTATTTTACATTTTAAAGATGAAGAAACTGTGGCCAATAAATTAATTAATTAAATTAAATAGAACTTGTCAGAAGTCACAGGGTTAGTTAGTGGCTGCTAAACATTACATTATTTTGATGATCTGAATAAATAATAGAATGTGCTTTGATGTGGGGACACCAAAATGCCAAGTAAAGAGTTTGATATTTTACCTGATTTTAACAAGTCATGTGGTTCTGACTTGAATATCATTCAACTTGATCACAAGCAGTAGTGATCATAAACATGTTTTCTTAACACACTTGAAAGAAGTGATAGTAACTTTGCATTCTTGATGGTGAGAAAACAGTACTGTTTAAAAGACAAGGAGATCTCAGTTTTTATGCAGAATCCTAAATGTGATACTCATCCCTTAAATCCAGATTTATTCCTCTACGAAAGAGGAATGACCCTATTTTTTTCTTGATTCACATGACCACTTTAACGCTTGAAAGAAGCACTCTGTTAATTTAGATATTACTTTTGTGCCATTTCTGTGCTTTACAATGCAAGATGTATTAGTTCACAGTACCGAGGCAGCTGGGCCACCACCTGTTAACTAACTTCAAACCCCGTCTAATTAGCCTGTGTTGAAGTTACCGTATGCTTTGACTGGAAGGGAGTGGAACAGTAGCAGATGCTAAACTCAATAAAAGAAAAGCCTTTGAATACTGGGGCAAAGTGGGAGGAGAGAATAACAAAAAAAAAAAAAAAAAATAGTCAACAGACGGAGAGAGCCAGAAATACTAGGAAAATGGACCGGAAATTAACTCTCTTAGATAAAGCTCAAGGACGCAAATCTCTGCAGATTAAATTCCACCCCACCAAGATATCTGTCACATCAGATGTCATTGAGGATTTGATTTGAGGATTTTGAATAAGTGCAGAACTCAACTGGACAATTGGCTTAGTTTCTATTTATATAAAGAGATAGTCATCACTTATTATTTCCATGAAAACTTCCATGACTTTTGTAGACCAAATGAATAGACATCAAAGATAAAAAACATATTGTCATATTGAAGCATTATTTTCCCAATTACAGTAAATCTCTACTTTGTCACTGTTTTCTACTAGAAGAGATCTGGAAACAAATGGTTTTAAAATTTAAGAGCATTTCTCCATCATTGGAATGCTTTCCATACAAAAGACACTCTGTCTTGTTTTGTCAAATTAGATTGAATTTAAATAAGTCAAAATCTCCTTCGATGGCATCTGTGTTTGAGTCAAGGTATTAATGAATTTACCTTCCAAACATCCCAGCAGTGTTTATTAATAGAATTATATATATATATCACTTTGTTGTTGATATTTTTGCTGAAATATGTTAAGGGTCTACTGTTTAATAAATTTTTGATCAACTTGTAATTAAATGCATCCCAAATTATTTCAACCAAAATTGTACTTGAGAATTTTTATTAATTTCTATTTATTTGTTTTCATTTTATTTGAAAGGCAGAGAGACAGACAGACACATCTTCCTTCCTCTGGTTCACTCCCAAAAATTATATACTTGTCCTATCATTTCTTCCAAATTGTAACTTTTGGAAATTTGAAAATAGAGAATAACACTGGAAAATAAAATATAAATTCCATGTTGGTATAGTATCACTTCAGCTTCAAAAGCAACCTCTGAAGGAAAAGTACTCCATTCATTCAAATCAAGAGAATTTATATTCATATCTATGTATTGAACATCTAAAATTACTCATCAGAGGGAGTTTATAGAAGCAAAAGGCAATACACCTACACGGAAATATTTAAGTACACTTCGAGTTTACTTGTCTAACAATTTTTCAATTTTGATTATTATCACTATTTATGACTCCTTTTATCCAATTTGTCAGTCATCCCCTTTTAACATGCAAGAAAGAAAACTCCCATCTCCAGTAAAATCTTTACTTGAATTAAGTTAATCAAGATGCTGTTTCTATATTAGGATGCTTCTTGTGGTGCCTGCATCCTATACAGAAGTGCCTGGGTTCAGGTCCTCCCTCTACTTCTGGTTTCAGCTTCCCATTAATGCACACCCTGGGAAGCAGCGGGAGATGGATCATGTACTTGCAACCCAGCCCCCCAAATGGCTGACCTGGAATTGGGTTCCTAGGGCCTGGTTTCAACCTGGTGCAGCCCTGGATGTTGTGGACAATAATAAATAAATGTTATGAAGAAAAATAATTTACATTAATGCAGTTATGAATTATAATTAAAGAGATTACAATACTCCTGATAGATAAGTATGTAGCAATAAGGAAAAAAGTTCATACTCATTCGTTGAGGAAAGTTACCTGCATCTTAAACTCTTGACTCCAGTAAAACTGTCCCAGCTATCCTCCAACCATTCAATAAAAATGTGTTGATTGTTTTGTTCTTGAGCACTGTGCTAGGGTTGGACATGAGAAGATGAGTAAGGCAGGACTCAGTCTTAAGCACCCTTAAATTTATACCAAAAATAAATCTTTGTTGTTGAAGAACACTTTTTAAAAATTGAAAGAATCTGAATTTGCTTTGTTTATTACAGTTTGACATCCATACCTACCTATTTTTAAATATTGTGGGCAAAGACTTATGCTTTATAACTCCTATTTTAGTAACACTTTATTGTATGCTTCTTGCTTAAACACAGCTGACTACCTTATTAAATACTTTATTTTTTTTCATGTGTGTACAGGAAGACAGTGAAGAAGCTCTGGTGATAAGTTAATGGAACTCAAGAAATACTTTTGTGAAATTATCCCCCCTTATTGTTTGATGACTGGAGAGGAATCACTAACTTGATGCCTCATCATTTGTGTGATGTTGAAATTCCATATATTTCCTAGAATTTGTCTGATGAGTAAGGAGAAGCTATGGGGTGCAGTGAAAAGAGGAGGGCCATGTAACCAGAAATCCCCTGGAATCCAGTTTTAAACCCAGTATTTACTAGTTCATGACCCAGGCCAGGCTTTGGTTTCAGCAACTCAAAAATGGGAAGATTGAGGAGAATCATGATAATGATGATGATAATGATGATGATGATGGTGGTGGTGGTGGTGGTGGTGGTAGTGGTGGTGGTGGTGGTGATTATGATGGAAGTGGTAAGAATTATATAAGAACATGTGTATATGTAAAATTATGTCATAGTAAATAATGAAAACATTAGATAAATATTATTTGTGATTGTAATCAGTACACTTTGTAATTCTTTTTGTTTAGATTTGTTTCATTCATTTATCTAATGACATAAACAAGGAAATCAGAAAAAGCAGTAACATGTATTTTGGTCACTGTATGAAATCTGTTCTTTTATTCAGTGTATCACTGTCATCTCAGGTCACAGGTTAAAATTGCCTACTCTCTCATTCAGATTATTTTGGTTTAGCCAAGTAGCAAACCACTTGCTTGTTTTATCTTCTTGACGGTGTGGGAACATAAGGATTTCAAATTTCAGAAGTCTCTAGTCACTAAATATTTTACTTGAATACATATTTTAAAACAATTTTGACATTTTGGTCTATTTTATATAAACACATTTTCCAACAATCACCATGCACATGGATCATTATAATCCATAGTTCCTCTATCAGTGAAAGAAACATAAGGAAGCAACCTTGATTTTCCTTGTAATAGTAAAATTGGAGATGTTGTAACACATTGTTTTCTATGACCATATTGCTGCTTTAAAAAATAGCTTATTCAACATTTAGCAGTACAAATTTTAGCTTGATACATGTTACATTTAATGTCCTATAGCATATAGATTTCTGCCAAAACTCAGGCCTATTATAAATGCATTTTCAGTTCCTTTATAATCTGAAGTTTTTAAAATATATCTTTATTTTTAACTGATATGTAGTCAATGTACATATCAATGGGGTACAGTGTGACATTTTAATATACAATGTGTAATGATCAGACTAGAATAACTGGCATATCTATCGATCAGACATTTATTGTTTATTTTGGAACCATTCAAAATCTTTTCTACTAGCTATTTTTAAATACTTAATTAACAGTCAACTATAGTTCTCCTATTTGTGCTTTAGAACATTAGAAGTTATTCTACCCATTCAGCTGTACCCTTGTGCCCCTTAACCATCCTCTCTCCATTCCCGCCTCCCAACTCCTTTCCCAAGCTCTGGTAATCATTATTCTTTTTTCAAATTCTATAAGGTCAATTTTTTAATTTCTACATATAAGTGAGAGCATTACATATTTGTCTTTCTGTAACCTGATTTTTTCACTTAACGTTCCTTATCCTCCAGTTCTATCCATATTGTTGTAGCATTCTCTGGAATTTTTAGAGCCAGGTACTATGAAAAGTGCCTCCTGATACTTTATTGCATAATTTGAATTTATCCCTTTCTTCTCAGTCCCAAAGAATGGGACAAATAATAATGTACATTCAACAATTCTTTTAACGATAGGTGATTACAGCTGAAGTTTGAATTTTACTTTAATTTGATCTTACAGAATTGTGACCCAAATGGAAAGCCTCACAAACACAGTGTTTTGTAGTTAATTTTGTAATTCATTGCCTAGGTTTCTAATTAAATGTTCTCAGTACTCCATTTAAAGTACCCGTAACCTGCATTCCTCTTGATTAGTAGGAAAGAATCAATGAGAATTGATCCAATTTGTAGAACACAATTCTCATATTGATAGTAGTTTATATTCATTTGCTTTTCCCTAATCTTTTATTAATGGTCATCTTCAAAATGTCAATTAATGCCAAAGCTTTGCACGGTTATAATGCAAATCTATAAAGAAACCAACCTGACACTTCACAGTAGTGCAAAAGGAAGAAGCTTTTATGTTTAATGTGTGTTTACTTAACTGAATATGACAGCAAGGAAGGCTAAGGTTGAAAACCCTAAGGATTGTGAGCTGCGAATTGCAAACTCAACTTAAAATTTTAAACAAATAATAAAACTGAATTTAAACACGAAGTTTTTCTCTTAGACCTCTACATTTCCATAGTATAACATTGGCCACCATACTATGATGAATGCTTTATAGAAGTATGAATTGAATGATGTACTTAAAAAAATAAGCATTTTAATTAGGTCATTCATTAAAGATATATATTTATGAATTTCTGCTGCACATCATAGAGAAGTCTTTAGACAACATAATCTTTGTTCATCATTACTTGAATTTTTCTGGATGCTTTTAATAAGTGAATTAATTGTTAATGCTATACAAAATTAGCTGTTTCTTTCAAGAAATATTTTTCTTAACTGTTTGAAAATAAGTTACAGGCATCATGATATCTCATAACTTAGACTTCCACATGGTATTTTAAAATCTAAGATTGTTATTTTTTTCTGTACCCTGTGAGTCCTTAGTCTTGATTGAGTTCAGACCAGACATTGTTTGCAGAAAGGCTTCATAAGCAACATTGTATATTATGTTACACAGTTGTTGGCCCACTTTAAATTACACACTTTTGGGAATACTATATGTGATTGCTGAGTTAAATAATGACTACCTGATCCATCCCTTACAAAATGATATTTTTCCTCATGCAGTTACCAAAAGTCTCTGAGGTGATACTTTGACATTGTGAAATTATGCTGTATTCCAACCATTTTTCTCCTAGTATAGTTAGACAGTGGGTGAGATGGCAGTCAAAGAAAACAAATTTTCAGTTATTTAGAAGGAATGAATTCAAGAGATTTATTATTCAACATGATGACTATAGTTAATAACAGTGTATTGTGTTCCTGGCAATGGTTAAGAGAGTTGATTTTAAATATTTTTTCATATGAAATGATGGGTGTGTGAAGTAATGCAAACATTAATTAGCTATATTGAGCCATTCCATATAACATATTTTTTATTTTATTTAAGGTATACAAATTTTATGTATTTTATCTATATAGATTCAGGAACTTAGTGATACTTTCCATCCTACCCTCCCTCCTACCCATACTCTTTCCCTTCTTTCTCCTTCCTCTCTTATTCCCATTCTTATTTTTTATAAATATAACCTATTCTAAAGCATCAAGTTCTGCATGATAAATGTATACATTGTTTTGTAAATTTAAAAAATAGTTTAAAAACAGAAACATTTAATGTATTGTTTGTTATATTTAAATATAAAGGTTACTTGAAGATGTACTCTCCATTGCAAAAATAATGATATAGGTCTCTGCTTCCTTTTGTGGGTCTTACTTTTAGTAAATCTATGAAAGATATTATAAGGTAACCCACTTCTATATATTGTATGTGATACATAAATTATATCTATATATATTCATATTCAAAGGCTAAATATATGTATGTTTATCTGTCTATAATCTTCCGTAAGTTTATGTACAATATATAGCTCCCTTAAAAAGATAAATACAGCTAAATAGCAAAATTTTTATATTTAATTAGTATATATGCCAGAGTTAAGTTTTAAACCCAGATGCTAGCATTTCATCAAATTATAAAATACTAAAAATATTTTGTAAAATATGCGACAGGTAATATAGGGAAGGAAAAGCTAATCAATGGAATGTTTAGTGAGAAAAGGTTGAGATTTGTTGGATTTTACATGTTCTTGAATACACAGTGGATGTAAGATTTTGCTGTTGGTAGAGTATCTAATTGAGAAATCTGGAAGCTATATCCTCTTATAAAAATTAATTCAAGCCATTAGCTTGATGAAGATATCAACAAAGAGCATGCTGAAAAGAAAAGAGTAGAAATGGATCCCTAACAACAACAACAACAAAAAACACAGGCATTTTAAAGGAATTAGCAGAGGGAAAGCAGGCTTTCCTAAATGAAGTATTAGTTCAATATGCCCTCACAGAAGAGTTAGAGTCAATGGATAGGAAATCTAAAAACCACATTTTCTTTAACCAAACATAAAAGACAGGACTTAATTGTAAAATTGGCTTTGGCTTGTCTTATAAAGTGATAAAGACCAAATGGTCACCAGATTCACAAGAGCGAATCATTTGATGAAAGATGGTTTTGAGGCTCCTCTGACATATGTATTCACAACCCTGAATGTCTATGATTGTATGATTCATGATTTCATTTATTAAGTTTATTTATTTTAATTGAAAAGTGGCAAGACATAGACAGAGCTCTTCCATCCCTTGATTCACTTCCCCAAATACTCGCAAGATCCAGATTTGGGCCCAGCAGAAGCCAGGAACCAGGAACTCAATCCGGGTCTCCCATGTGGATGATAGTTGAGCCATGAGCTGCTGCCTCCAGGGCTGCACATTAGCAAGAAGCAGAAATTGGGAGCAATGCTGGAAATATGAACTCAGGCCCTCTGCAATTTAAGATGCAGGCATCCAAAGGAGGCTCCTAAACAACTGACCAAATACCTGCCCCAATTTCCTCTTTATATTGAAATATGTTTTCATAGACACTGGATATACAGCCAAGATAATAGCATGTGGGTTCATTTTTACGAATCTGTTTTTTCCTAAGACACTGGTACAGATAATACAACTTCCATGTTTTCTAGTTGGTTCAGATTGAGAACCTATCATTTAAGTGAGATTTGCATTATCTTAAAGGTTAATTTATTTACTTATTTGAAAGTCAGAATTATGGGGGATGGAGGTGGGGGGAAGAGAGCGTTTCCATCCACTGACTCACTCCTCAAATGTCTACATCAACCAGAACGAGGGCAGGGTGAAGCCAGAAGTCAAGAGCTTCCTCCAGGTCTCCCACGTGAGTTTGGGGCCCAAGCACTTGGGATACCCTGTACTTCCTTGCCAGGGACATGAGCAGGGAGCTGGATGGGAAGTGGAGAAGCCAAGACTCCGACTGTCGCCCATATGGGATGTTGATATCACAGCCAGGGCTTTACCCACAATGCCACAGCCTCAGCTCCAGTCCCAAGATATGCATTCTTGGTTACTGTCTCTTCATTAATTCATTTATTCTCTTAGGGCCAGTATGAGGTAGGTTGGCATACTAATGAAAAGACAGAGTATTTGACCCTCAGGAATTTACCATCTAATGGGGGTCGCACACAACCCAGTACTTCTCATGCTAGTGTGTTTCCAGATGGAGTGGCAGCTTTTACCAACAGCAGCTGCATCTATTTCAGTGCAGCCTGGATTGTCCTAAATTCAAGTATGGGAAACACAAAATAACAATCTCTTACCTCATTACCTTCCAGTCCATGACTCACATATTATTTAAGAAAAAATAAGGAAATATCTTTTGGACTCTCCTTGATTGAGCCCGCCAGCTCTCATGCAGTGATTCCAGCAACTGTTTCATGTTATTATTATCTTTCAACAGGAAAGGGGAGAAAGAAAGAAATTAGTGGAGTAGAAATGAAACTTTTTATTTCCTTGGGCCTATCATAGGCATAGCATTAATTAACAGTAATAGTAGATAAACAAAATGTGTTTCATAGAAATGGTAAGATCCGGAGCTGGTGCTGTGGCATAGCGGGTAAAGCTGCCGCCTGCAGTGCTAGCAAGCCATATGGGTGCCAGTTCAAGGCCCACCTGCTCCATTTCCAATCCAGTTCTTTGCTATGGCCTGGGAAAGCATTGGAAGATGGTCCAGGTCCTTGGGCCCCTGCACCCACGTGGGAGACCTGGAATAAGCTCCTGGCTCCTGGCTTCAGATCGGCTCAGTTCTGGCCATTGCGGCGAACGGGGAAGTGAACCAGCCGATGGAAGAACTCTCTCTCTCTCTGCCTCTCCTTCTTGCTCTGTGTAACTTTGACTTTAAATAAATAAATAAATCTTTAAATAAAAAAAGAAAAGAAAATGGCAAGATGTGTTGAAAAATTCAAAATCTGTTTTTGCCTGAGCCTAAAATGGAACTAGAACTGTGGTGGGAGGGAACAGAAAAGCAAATTTAAAAATTTGTAATAAGTTAGACATACTTCAAAAATCTAGTTTAAATATACTTAAGTATCTCATTGCAAGTTACTTTCCTCATCTCTGTTGTTCGTTCTTAGGAAGGGTTCAATAACAAAGATTGCACAAACCATCTCCCCAAAGTCCTACAGTATAAAGAAGACAAACCAATTTAGCTCATGTAGTGGATTTGAATGAATTCTTCTTGTATTTTTAACACTGATTAAAAATGGATTTGTCCACATTAAATAGACTTCCTTTGTAAATTAAAAGTAGAACTTTCCTTGAAGACCTTGTTACTAAAAGTAATTAATCTGCAATATTAAAGTGACCCTAAATATATTATGTCTCTTGATACAAGTTTAATACATCTGAAAAAGTAACTTGTTTCTCTTCCTCCATCAGCCTCCTATTGGGTTAGTCTGCAGAAGCAAGATCACTTAGGTTGTGGCAGAATTACATGCTAGCAGTACCTCAAATTACACAACTAGCTTGCTTTCCATTCTCTCCAGGTGAAATGCCTTAACATTTTTACCTAAAGCTGTGTATACAATAACTTAATATGCTGGGAGAGGAGGAAGTAGATACTTCCCAAACTTTGCCACAATTGTCTTTAAGGACACACAAATAAAAATTCTCATCACTGGAAAGACCAAGGAGAAAGAACTCAAGAAGGAGGTTTTTTTTTTTCTTTTTTTCCTTCTGTCTGCACAGATCTGAATTTTTTTTTCCCACTTTAGCCACATCAGATTAACTGTATGACATTTGTGCTAGGGAGTAGAGAAAGCAGGGGACTCGTGTAGATAGATATGGTACATACACAATCCACATAGCAGACTCATGTTAGACTTTTTATTCCTTTGTTTTTTATATTTCTGAATCATCCCAGAATCGCTGTGTCTAGAAAAAATATGTTGACCTAGCTAAAACTAGCAGACACAAAATTAATGACGCTGTGATGTTCCTAGAGGGGCATAACCTGCAGGTACTTGCTGCCTCGTTCCTAAGTGACACCCTTCTTCACTGCTCAGACGGAGAAATCCTCCGTAGATGCTGTTAAGGTGGTAAAAAAAAAAGCCTGCAACGCATCACAAGTTGCATGACCTATAACTCTGCATTATTCAATTTAGAAGGCACATGCTTGGTTTTTATTGCGTCTGTGTCTGCTTATCAGCAATGGAGCTGCAGACAGTGCTCATATTTATCTAACACACATAGAACAGACAGGTAGAGTGACTGAGTGTGACGGAAACTTAGCAGTGGTGTCGCCATATAGAGGGCAGCTCAGCTTCTGGGTCAGAACCCGAGGTTTGTGCTTAGCCTCATCTCTAAAATCTACATGAGAACATAAACGTACAACTTGAAAAGCATTGAAAAACATCTTTTATTTGTGCAATATAAGAAGGCGAATGAAAAACCTTACATGGCTGATTGTAATCGAGCACCTTAAGCAACTTGGAATGTTTTTGAAACATCCGAACCAAAATATCCAGAGTTTGATGTCATTTTCTTCATGCATTCAGTTTAGTAATTTTTTCTCGGTACTTTAAGACATCAAATTGTTGCCCTCTTAAAGATGGGATGTTGCATCTCTTTCTTTGCTGAGTCTTAGAAAAAGTAAGCTGTTTTTATCATCCCCCTCAGTGGAGAAGACCCTCTTTTTCCCCACCCCCTCCCACCGCTCATAGGAGGTGCAGTCCCTTGAGTCTGTAATTGCCAGGAGATGAAGCGATGATGGGGAGCGATCACAGTCAATAGCTTTGATTAACAATAAGGTGGAAAATTAGCAATGCTAGCATTCAGCCACCCTGCCCTCTCCCTGCTCCAGATGCTCCCTCAGTCGTGCCGGCCGCCTCACAGAGGGCAGTCAGAGCCTCTCGCCAGCTTTGAAGTGCAGCAAAGGTGCAGGCAGAGCAGACTTAGGGAAATTAGGGAGAAGCAGTGGAAACCCTAAGCCATGGTGCCGAGACCTTGGCAGGGCTTAGTGTGCGGCAGGAGGGGCGAGGATCAAGTGTGCTGTGTGTTGTCCCTGTGTGTTTTGCTGTCACATGTGGATTTGCTTGTGTCTGGACATGCTGTGATCGAAATGGCAACTACTGTTACAACTGTGACCCCATCAGCAGCTCTGGTGTTGTTTCCGACAGACCCTGAAGAACTAGAGAGGGGAAACAACAACGGGACGCCGACCCCCACCTCTGATAACGATGACAATTCGCTGGGCTATACAGGTAGAGTGTTTCTTTCCTGAATACTAACCTCTTCCTAAAATGCACCCACCTCCATCCATCATTAACCACCTGTGCAAAATTATCCCCTCATCCGTGCACCTGGCTGCCAACCACAGCAGCTTTTAGCCTCATTTTCTGGACTTCAGTCTGCAGCTGAGAGGTGGTCACACCGCCCAAGTAATCACTGTTGGCAACAGAAATTTAGCATGAAAACTGCATTCATTCTTGTCATTTGGTTTTGAAATTATGCAGACTGTTTTAGTGTTAATGCTTGTAGTCTTATAAACCACAGAAAGCAAAGTTTCATCAAGAGTGATGGGATTCGCAGTTATCAACTTCTATCTTAGGATTGTGTGTGCATGAACTGTTGTTACTTTATTCACAACCACTTCTAAAATGGATGCATGTAAGCACCAGCATGAACATAGCCATGAAACTAGTTGAAGATATTGGGGAGAACGCATATTCAAATATCTAAGCATGACTACTCTGAAAATAGGTAAAAGTTGCAGGCAGAATTTCTAAGAATGGTTCTAAATATAATTGTATGAGTTACATATCTAAGATAATTTGACTTAAATGTTGGAAAAGGATAAAAAATAAAACACATCACTCACAACCCATTTAACAGTCCTATTGTATAGCAACTATTTATTTCTCTTTCATTAGCTCTTATTAATTCTTCACATACTTTGCTAGGTGGTGGGCTATGGGTGGGTTGTGTGTAGGGGGTGGGAGGATTGAGGTTAGGGGTAATGGAGATCTCTGTGTCATAATTATACAGATGACTATGTTAAAAAGAAAATCATCTGATAGACACATGTCACTCTATTATAAAATAATAAACTGGTAATATACTTTGGAAGCATCTTCCCCATCATCATAGCAATATTATCCTCCGGTTTTGTCCATTATCTAAATCATTTTGAGTTTTATACACTCAGGGTAAGTACCAAAATTACTAACATCTTTATAAACAACTTTAGTCCTTATATTTTGTTCGTTTCCATCCGTAACTCACTCTCATTTTCCTCTTATCTTTAAATATGAGAATTGAAATTCAAAACAGACTAATTAACTGGGGTGAGATGTTGAAGGAGTTGGTATGCCACTTTCCCAGGAACTTAGCAGGGAAGAGTTGCAAATGTCCCCCCTTCACGCTGTAAATCCCACAGCAGTCCGTGTTTGCGAAAGCAGGACTCAGGTAGTGTTGTTTCCCTGGGGCCCGGCATTTGCCAGAATTTAAGTTCCATCATCTTGTGCTCCTACCATCCAAACAAGCGGCTTTGTCTAGCTTCACTAGTAGGATTTATTCTTTGTATTTTCTGGGTTTCCTGAAAATTATATATAATTAATGCATAAATCATGTCGGATTGTTGAATTAAGAGAACTTAAGTAACAGCATCTAAAAGTAAGTGTAGCTCTAAAACAGTGTTTTCATTACTATTTATGTTCCTCTTTTGGGTTAATCAGTATTCAGTTATCTGCTACTGGGCATATCATGAGATGAGTTAATAGGAGGTAAAATCCTTTTAAAATTATCTTTATACTCTACAAGAGAACTGATTATAGGAATATAATTTAATGCAAAACACCTGGAAAACAATTTTCTGAATAATCTTGTCCTGAGACTAAAACTCAGGATTATTTATAATAATCAGGTTCTAAAAGAAATTTATTCTGTGTATTTTGTTTCAGGACACTTTTGCTTCTCAAAAAGCTTTTTTTCCGCTCTAATAAAACATGATATCTGCTGCCTTTCATTTGCTTATTGACCATAATTTTACTCATGGAAATCTGTGTGACAGAAGTAATAAGAAACATAGAATTTAAAAAATGGTTTTGGCTCATTGATGACAACTATAAAGATTTCAGTTGGCTCTGAAGTTGAAGTAATGGTTCAAAGAATTACTTAATGTAACTTACAGATTCCTTTTTTTTTTGCATACACACATGAATAAATATGAATTTGTGTATGTGGCATGTGTGTGAATTTTCTTTACTAGTGAGTTGGAAAAAACAATATATTAGAGAATATTCTGGTCAGAGGAAAGTGTGAAGGCCTATTTATTCAGAAATGTCTTAACACATATAATGTAAATTGTCCATAATTTACTAAATCTAGAGTATAAAAATTTTGGTGCAAAAAAATTTACATCCATTCATATAGCAGGGAGCCTTCAAAAAAAAAAAAAAAGATTGATGATGGGTGAGCATTTGACTAATCAGTTAAGATGTCCATATCTCCATATCGCTTCTTGGCCTTTTGGCTAAGATCCAATGTGTAAGATGTCCACATCTGTATCAAAGTGCCTGGTTCAGTCCCAGCTCCTCTGCTTCCAATCCACTTTCCTGTTAATATGTACTCTGGGAGGAAGCAGATTATAGCTCAAGAACCTGGGATCCTATAGCCCATCTGGGAGACCTAGATTTAGTCTTCTGGCTTTAGCCTGGGCCAGCCCTGGCTGTTGCAAGCATCTGGGGAATGTATTAGCAAATGATTGAAGAGCCATCTTTGTCTCTCTCTCTGCCTTTCAGAGAGAGAGAGAGAGAGAGAGAGAGAGAGAGAGAACCTTTGAAAGGCTCTTTCACACACACAAAAAATCTATAATTCTAGAAAACAGTTATTATCAAACATGAAACAATTCCAAAGGAAGGTCATCATGTCACTAAAATTCACATTCTCACACCCTCAATTCTTTTTTTCACATGAAAAACAGAGTATGATTGCCACACTTAGATAATTTGTCACTACAACACCTGCTCTGAGGTGACTCAAACCATTTGAGACCTATCAAATTGACCTACCCACTAGAATCCACAGATCTGATTTTATAGACATGAATTTTATTTTTATTAGTGATACAGTCATCAACTAATAATCTTCTAAAATGGTTGTTGCATATAACATATATTTTCTTACCTAAATGATATGGGGGTTTGAGAGACCCAAGGAAGAGCAGTAATAAAATTTCAAAGAGGGAACATGTATTGGTAGCTTTCTTCTTACTATTTCTGACACAGTGTAATAATACAGTGTATGGTTTTAAAGTATTTCATTCTCCCTCTTACTAAGCAATGAATACAAAGCAATTTCTAAGGTGGCACTGTGATATAAAAGTAGACTCGTGCATTATTTACAGTGAAATAGCCCATTTGCTGTTCAACCAGGCCTGTCATAAATATTGGGTTTATTTAACAGTTCAAAGCATATAGCCTTTGTTACAAAACAAGTAAGAGATAGGGTTTCAAATCAGCACTTGATGGGGTCAAACACACATCCCAAAAAGGTTGAATATGTAATAATCAATGATTTTTTAAAGGTGCTTCTGAAAAGAGCATGTTGTTTATTGACTTCTGGAAGTGTATATGTTTTAAAAAATATGAGAAAATTTAATACTTCTAAGAAATTTTCCTGACCTACTGTGAGACAAACTCAATTGTTAAACTGATGTGAAGTGATGATTTTATTCCAGATACATGTCTATAGCAAGTAGAGATGGTTTGATTTACCATCATTTTAAGAAATGCTTATTTATTTTCAAATTTCTGAAATAATTCACTAGACATCTGGGGAGAGTTTTAGTCAATGACATAAAATTTTAAGAAACATTTATTGATACATAAAAATTAAGTTAAAAGGAGCTAGTACATTTCAATAACAGTCTTAACTTTTTTAGAAAGAAATATTCAGGAAAGACATCTAACTTTATCCATTTTTCTGAGTACCAAAAATATGTAATGATTTTATTTTTAATGTCCAAAATATATCCTTTGTCCCCATTTCTTTTATTTTTATAGAAAGCTTTTACTTAATAAATATAAATTTCATAACTTTTGGATTATAGCGGTTCTTCCCCCCATACCCGCCCTCCTACTCCCAAACCATCTACTTCCTACTCCCTCTCCCATCCCATTCTTCATTAAGATTCATTTTTAATTATCTTTATGTACAGAAGACCAACTCTATACTAAGTAAAGATTTCAACAGTTTGCACCCACACAGAATAGAGGTCTGTTTTAAGGATTTGGGAAGAAAAGTTAGATGTAAATTTAAGAATCTTGAAGCTCAAAAATTATCAGCTTGATCAGTGTCAATTCAGGTGAAATCTAGCTGTGAAATGTCAGAAATTTCAGAGTAAATTTCAATTGCAGCTATTGCAATCATCTACTCTCCAACACTACCTCCAAATTTGGTTATAATTCTGTTTCAAAGAAAACAAAATGTATCCTTTCTTATAAATACAAACATCCATGATAAAATCGTGGTTTTGCCACATGAATATAAATAGCAACCCTATAATCATGTTTTGACTTAAGTTTGGAGATTTCAATAAATAGCTATTAATTGATGATGCTGATTTTTCTGTCAACCTGTGTTCTTATTTATATAGCTTCGCGTTAAAAATCAAACAGAAACTCCATTTTAGCATGTGAATTTTTCAAATATATGAACTAATAATTAGGGTTTGTTATTACGTCAAGTGTGCAAGTCAGTATTCTAAGCACTTTACATACACTAGCTCATTTAATCCTTGTAACAACCCTCCCAAGAAGGTGCTATTAATAACAGCGACAGAATCTAATGTCTACTTCAATATTTTAGAAGAGAAATAGTCCAAAATTAATTATACATTTCCAACCTCACAAGGACCTGAATTTCAATGAGGTCTACATTTGAGCATATAGTTGAAAATTGAACAGATAAACCCTGCATCTTCTTAAGAGTAGCACAGTTCAAGTGATCAATATTTTAGGTCTCCGCAAATTCCCATCCTAGGTTCATTATTGTCACAATAATTAATGTATGTATTTTTAAAGGTCAAGCTTTAAACAGAAATAAGCAGGTCCCTACTCCACTCTTGCATCTTTGAACCCAATGCTGTTAAAAAAAAAAAAAAAAAAGAAACCTCTTTACTTACTCGTTTAGATGTTTCTTCTGATAGTTCTCTTTATGTTTTTAAATAATATGCATTCTCAAATTCTTATTGATTTGTTAGTGTTAGATATTATTAGTTAGAATTTCCCATTCTCTCCCTATCACCTTTTTTGTTAAATTAATAGTCAGAATTAACATTGGTCTGACTAAGCAGACTGTCCTTCAATGAGTATACTGAAGAGCCAAGTAGAACACTCTAAGTGTATTTCCTTTTTGGTATGCAATTATTAATTACCTATAGTTAATAATTTCATTTTTAAACTTCTGGTTTATCATTAGAGCTGGTGCTCTCTTATGTCACTCTCTTATGTTGGATCTCCTATTCTCTGTATCTCATTTCTTCTTCTCTTCTGATTTATACTCTTATTATAAGAAGCCTATTCTCCAGAAAGCACATCCTAATAAATAAATAGTGAAATATAAAAATGAAGAAGTTCTGGTGGCTGTGCTTTGTGATGGTTTGTCCATGTTTGCTTGTTGTTGGCTTGCTTACCCTGGTCATGTTAGGCAAGATGTGGGCCTTTCGAACTGGAGAATTTTATTTCAGTTATAAGAAATTTTCTTAATTTTTTTTCATAACCACTATTTTATCTGTTTTGGAATTCCTGTTAGAAAGTAGATGGCTTAGATTGATTCATGGAGTCTTTTGTCATTTCTTTCCTAAATTCTAACTCTTATTCCCGACATTCTGTGAAACGTCTTTTGTTGTTCCCCCAACATGTTTAGAAAATTAATGTTTATGTCAAACTTCTGAAAACTCTTTCTTATTCTCTTATGTCCAAAGAACTTGAATCTTCCATTAGAACAGATTTCAAGTTATTTTTTTTTTTGATTCAAGTGTGTGTTCTACTAAATGTGGAGAAAGTATTATAAATCTACTCAAAATTCATGAATTTTCAGGTAAGTATACTGAGACCCCAAAGTTATCAAGATTTAATTAAGATATTTTGCAGAAAATATTTAACTAGAACCAAGTTTTCCAAATTCAAGTTTTTAAAATTTTGTCTTCATTTCATTTGAAAGACAGAGATAAAGAGAGTGGGAAACAGAAAGACCGAGAGAAATTTTCCAACTACTTTTTCACTCCTCGAATGTCTCAAACAGCCAGACTTGGGCCAGAATGAAGTCAGGAGCCCAGAACTTATTCTGTATCACACATATATGCAGTAGAGACCCAGCAACTTGTAACCTGCTACCTCCCAGAGTACACATTAGTAGGGCTCTGAGTTAGAAGTAGAGTAAATGGGACTCAAACCAGGCACTTCTATATGAGATGTAGATGTCCCACATGCCAAGCCCCCTAAATCCAATGTTTAATGCTCTTTCTTTAACACAATATATCTCAGTCTTACCAGTAAAGTTTGAAAATACAATAAAACTGCAGAGGCCAGCACAGCGGCTCACTAGGCTAATCTTCCGCCTGCAGTGCCAGCACCGTGGGTTCTAGTCCTGGTTGGGATGCCAGATTCTCTCCAGGTTGCTCCTCTTCCAGTCCAGCTCTCTGTTGTGGCCCGGGAAGGCAGTGGAGGATGGCCCAAGTCCTTGGGCCCTGCACCTGCGTGGAAGACCAGGAGGAAGCACCTGGCTCCTGGATTTGCACACCGGCCACAGCACACCCATTTGGGGGGTGAACCAAGGAAAGGAAGACCTTTCTCTCTGTCTTTCTCTCTCTCTCACTGTCTAACTCTGCATGACAAAAAAAAATTGCAGAAAGATATATAAAATTATGCCTTAGTGTATGTTGACTTATTGTATGCAAAGCCATACATATTTATATATACATATATTTTATTTGCCTTCAGAAAATAACATTTACATGTTCATATAAAATGCTTTTATTACTCTCTATGAAATATATGAATAATTATACATTCACTTGCTTAAAAAGCTGAATATTGAGTACTTACTCTGAATAGAATATTGTACCAGTTATACAGAGGTTTATAAGATATAAAATCTATTAAGATTAAAACCATGAATTTCTCCACTTTGAATTGTCACATTTGGCCATCCATCAGTAGTCTACTATTTATATGATTGCAAATCATTAATTTATGCCTAAATGAAAATAAATAAACATTTCTTAAAATGATGGTAAATCAAACCATCTCTACTTGCTATAGACATGTATCTGGAATAAAATCATCACTTCACATCAGTTTAACAGTTGAGTTTGTCTCACAGTAGGTCAGGAAAAAAGGTGTATTTTTTTTAAGTTATAAATCAAGTTTTGCTTTGAGTGATTACAGTTATTAAGCAATTCTGACAGTTCTCAGAAAATATGAAGGCAAGCAAAATGAAATGGAGATTAGCATAATGGGTTAAAGTCATGTCAGATATTCCAAAAGTCTTTCCCTTCTAATTGAGGAGAAAAGAAAGATGATTAAATAGTTCCATTTTTAGAACAACTGATAATAGCTGGTAAACAATGCCTACTTCTGGTTTCCTAAATCTTAAGTGTTGTAGTACATAGAAGTGTCAATTAGATTTGAGCATTAAAAAGTAAGTTAAATTCTGACAATAATATTCTATAAAGTCCGTTTGAAGCAATTTACCACAATTATTAATAGTTTCCTATTTTTAAAACAAATTGTGTATTATCCTCACATTTGTTAACACCACTTCTAATTCTGGAGTTTCTCATGAGCACATAAGAGTCCTTAAATAATTCCAAAACAGCATTGAATAAGTAAATAAATAAGTATTTATATTTGTCTATTTGTAGAAAGTGTGATAGTACTTTCAGGGTGGAACACTTGCAGTGGAACATTTTGGGTTTTCCATGGTAGAAGAAGGAAAAGAACAGTGTCTTACACAAAATAGCTAAATCTTGATTTTTATAGAAAAATGACATTTAATCGCTTTTGATAAATAGCTTTGATTTTAATTTTTGAAAGATTGCTTTGCTTTTTAAAACCTGTCAACCTCAGGGATGTGTAGATAAGTGAGCATCCTCTGAAACGTTGAGGATATGAATATTCTTTAAGTGTTCTGACATCCTTAAAATAAAACACTCATATCTATGAAATGTTTGGATTAATATTTTAATAATTTTAAGATATAAATATGCTTGACTTTGAGCAACTGTAGTAAAATGACTGGCTAATTATGTGATAATTCAGTAAAAATCTTCACTTGCCTAAAAACTAATGCAGGAACATTAATATTTTACCTTCACTTTGACTACAGAGGCCTGGCTTCGGAAGTGACTCCCTGCTAACTTAGTGAAACACGTACCAGGCTCAAAGTCTTCTAAGCAGTGCCTGTCAACAGCATGATGCTCACCTTCCAGCCAGCACAGGGCCCTGGGTAGAGTCTAATCTCTACACTTCTTTAGATCCCTGCTGTGCTCTTATGCAAATCATCCTCCTGCTTTTCTGTTTTAGTTATCTAGCTCATAAAAAGGGAATAATATCTGGTGACATTTCACTTATTTCTCTTGAAAACCAAAAGAGTATTGACTAATCCTCTCTAATCTTTCATTTTAGAGATAGTTAAGTGATGATAAAATTTGTTCTCCCTTCATTAATTCTATAGAATTTTTGTCATTTACAGACATTAGTCGAAACTTTAGTTTGTCTCAAAAAGTTATTATGTAGAGGGCTATGTAAGAAAAATATAGGTATTCACTATAACAGAAAATATTTTACTGTTATTTTACATTGATGCAAAGACACTATTGAATCAACTGTAAGTTGATTCTACTACAGCTGTAGATGGGAATTACAGTAAGTTGTGTGGTGGTAATAAACCACAACACAACAGTAATGTATTTGTAACCTAAGTTTCACATCCCAGGGAATAGTGTTCAACTGTCACTCAGATTCACAAGGCTAACAGATGTGCTGTCCTGACACTGACTTCCATTTATTCCAGCAACATAAAGATTCTTCATGAGCTGACTTTAAAAGCTTCAGCCCAGAAGTAACTTCTTATCTTTTATTTATCCAAAGAAAGTAACATGGGCACACCTATTTCAACTGTATGGGGAAGTACAATCCCCCAATGGCTCTTGGAGGAGGGAGAACTAGAAATACTTGGTGAATAATACCAATCACTGCTAGACTAAAAATGTACAAAATGAGACATTTGTCATTGATTCAGATCATAAACCACTTTCTTGGGAAAAAACTTTAACCTCATAAGGCTCCCAAATGGTGGCATAACTCGGTTATTTCACTCTGAAGCAGCCCATATTCAGTGCTTTCCTTCAATACATTGCTGAAAAATAACTTTTGTTCAGGAGCAATGTTGTCCATGAAAACCATGCATAGGATAAGATATCCAATAAATACACTAATGAAATTGGATTATAAAAGGAGATTATTTTTCCAAAGAGGTCATTGCTATTCTCCAAAGCCCAAGGTGATCTGTGCCATGATTCTACTATTGGAAATGGCCAGAAGCACCATATGATATTCCAACAATGCACAAATTACTCAAAGGACAGGGCTGCTTTATTCTGCAGAGTGGATCAGCAGAACAGCTTCTGTTGCTTTGGCTTATACTCAAAAATGATTGTATAATTGATCAGTTAGTCAATAAGAAGGAATAGATGACCAAAATGTGATATATATGTACTATAAAATCCAAAGTTGACCAAACAATGGACATAATTGTTGACAGTTTGGAGTTAAGGAGCAACCACTTGCCTTTAATTTTGGAGAAAAAATTCTTGATTTCCCTTGATCCAGAAATAGTAGGCAGAACCCTAATTATTTTTTGTGTGGTTTGTCCTTCACCTCCTGAAAGGTTAATGCTTTATAAAAGTACAAATCATAAGTGGTGCTTACTGCTCACCAAGAAATATGAGTGTGATTTCATGAATCCAGTGGATCAGAATTATGACTTTGAAATGGTAAAATCAGCAATATCCCAGAGGAATAAAAACAAATAATTCTTTTATGTAGCCCCTAGATAAGAGAATGAATATGTATTAATACTATACCTAGTAAGTGAAAGCAAGATTATTCTAGTATTGTCCATTTACTGGAGAGAGAAGAATGTGTTTGCTAGAATAGCAGTGGCATTCCATGTGCCAAGGTCTCTGTTGATTTTGTATAGTAAAACAATATTTGGAAAGCTCTTTAACATTTAAATATCTCCATGATTATGTGTACAACAATCACTCTCTTTTTTTTTTTTTTTTTATTTTTGACAGGCAGAGTGGACAGTGAGAGAGAGAGAGACAGAGAGAGAAAGGTCTTCCTTTGCCGTTGGTTCACCCTCCAATGGCCGCCGCTGCAGCCGGCGCACCGCGCTGATCCGATGGCAGGAGCCAGGATCCAGGTGCTTTTCCTGGTCTCCCATGGGGTGCAGGGCCCAAGCACTTGGGCCATCCTCCACTGCACTCCCTGGCCATAGCAGAGAGCTGGCCTGGAAGAGGGGCAACCGGGACAGAATCCGGCGCCCCGACCGGGACTAGAACCCGGTGTGCCGGCACCGCAAGGTGGAGGATTAGCCTATTGAGCCACGGCGCCGGCTACTCTCTTTCTCTAAGAATTATCTTTCCTTTTTACGGACCAAAGAGATAAGTTTGACAGAGATCAGATAGGGTGCTTCCAAAAGTTCATGAAAAATATGTATTATGATAAAAATTATGCCTGGTTTTCAAAAGTTTTGTACCAAAATAAAGTTAGATCTAATTCCATTTTTCCATAATGACATACCCTTGTATTATTGACACTAATTGGTTGATATTTTCAGAGATAGAGTATTTCATTAAAAAAAAAAGAAATATAGATAGAGTGACAATTCTAAGAATGCCCTACCACTAAAAAAATCCTCACTTAGTGAGTCGGGAAAACAGTGTGTTAGTCTGCTAATTGCTGACTCAACAGTGTGTTCAAGAATTGGCAATATTATCACAAGATGGAATTTCAGACTCTGACATATGTACTTACAGTACAATTCCGTATTTAGACTGATGGAACACAATAGTGTTCTGGATATCCAAGTATTAGTCTGCATTTGATTTTCTTAAAATCAGACATCTTGAGAAATAGGCTTTCTTTAGGAAAGTCCAGGAAGAAAATGATAGCTTATAAAGTGTGTGGATTACATGGTCCTCTCAACAGCTTTTGGCCCCTCCTTCAGTTATGGGACTCCCCCTATTCTGTGCATTGGATGAGGCTGGTTATCTGGCAATTGAGTGAAACCACGACTTTCCAAAACATGACTCATCAGGTCTTTGCTCATTTGTTTTTTTTCCAATTTAAAATTTAACTGGCCGCTTGTAAATCACTATTTCAGTTCTACGGAGTTATCTTTAAACCACAGCAAAAATATCTTTGGGAGCCCATTGACTACTGTAAAAGCACACTCACTTTGTCTCCAGTAGTTAACTGTTACCATTTGCCCTTGACCAGTCCATGACCCTATTGCACACACTGATATCAGAGACTAATTCCAGAGGCCTTCCTTGCTGACTCCATCCCCAGCCATGCTTTGCAGGGATGCAGGAGCACTTCTCTGGAGTGTAGTTCAAAATGCCTGGTTGAAAGGAATGTCTTCTGGCCCCATTCAAGAGACAGAGTTGGAGGATGGGCAAGTATGTCACAAATGATAAATCGACTCAAACATTTGTATCCCCTTATATCACCACTGCCCAATAGAAATATAATGTACCACAGATGCACACCACATGTGTAATTTTAAAATTTCTAGTAGCCATATTTTAAAATAAACTAAGAGGATATCGGTGAAATTGTTTTTAAAACTTATATTTTGTTTAGCTCAAGATAGCCAAGATATTATCATTTCAATATGTAATCCATATAAAGGTTATTATTGAGATACTGTACTCTTTTTGTGCTATTTTACACTAAACAAATCTTGATTTGGACAAGCCGCATGTCAAGTACTTGATAATCACATGAATTCCTCTCTCTGTGTTGTGCCAAAGAATTTCTGGCATCTAAACTTTATTTACTAAAAACAACATTTGATTCTCAGTTTCAGTTGATACAAAGCATACAAGTAGAACCGATTCCAGCTGCTCAAACTAGCCTTTTAATCCAGAATCTCTGCTAAATGCAGTTACATCAAGAAATCTAGTCACTTTAAAATAGTTTTTATTCTTTTATGGTGTAGCTCATTTAAAATAATACCCCATTGATTTTCTTCAGGTTTTTGATGATATAAGTGAACAAAATTTAGAAAGCCTTCTTTTCCTAGACTGGGTATTTCAGTTGTAATACTCTAGAAATTGAGTCTGATCTTCACCCGAGAGATAATGGAGTTTGGTGAAGTGGATGTGAGGTACGTGGATATCTTTGAATATGATAACTTCCTCCAAGTCTCTAAGTAAGGAAATTCCACCTTCACACATTGGGAATTTCGAAAGGGTCTTCTTTCTATCAAGGGAGAATCAGGGGAATTTGAACTCATCAAAGTAATTCCATTCTGCCATTCAGGGTCCTGCACTTGCTTAAATCAATGCTGTAAACTTTTACACAAAAGGCATGAATAGGCTATAAAGCCATTTTATATTGTGTTTCTGCATCCTGAATCCAGCAATGGATGACTGTTGTGGCCATTTGGGAAGTGAACCAGCAGATGGAAGACTTCTATCTCTGTAACTCTACCTCTCAAATGAATAAATCTAAAGAAAGACAGGAAGAAAAAGAAAGAAATTGGGCTTCTGACAGCCATAGAGGAGACCTGGGTTGAGTTCTTGGTTTCTTGGCTGCAAATTTCAGCTGCAGGTTCTATGTGCCACACCACCCCCATCCCCAATTCCCTGGCTGTTATAGGCACGTGAGGAATGAACCATCAGATGAAAACTCGCTCTCTTTCTCTCCCTCTCTCCCTCCTTCCCTCCCTTTCTCTCTCCCATCCTCTTTCCCTTCTTTCCTTCCTCTCTCACCTCTCTCCCTTCTCTCTCAAATAAATACATACTTTTTTAAAAGACATTGAGTCTCAAGAGACAACAAGAAATGGAAATTCTTTAAGACTAAGGTTTCCATTTTGATCAACAGCCTAGCAACTAATTTATTGTTTCTGAAAGTTTAAGTTATAATTCAGTTAAAAGTCACTATAATAATGTAAATATAGTAGGCATTAGCACTATTTTGTTAGCATCATCTCATAAAACTCTCACAATAGCTTGGAAAACAATATATTTGATTATCTCCATTTTATACATAAAGGAACCTGAGTTAGAGAACAAGATTAAAACACATTTTCCAGATTTGTCACACTACCAAATACAGGCACTCTAGCCTCTATTCTTACTTGTTTTCCATACCAAGGTAGGGTTATCTATAGTAAGCTTCATGCATTATTAATAATTGCAAAGTCAGCATGTATTAGCTTTCAAATTACCACAGTTATCCAATTAACCCATAGTTACTTATATAGCCTTTAGTGCTTCTTTTCGGGAGCAGACTAATGAATTTCAGTGTAAATGATTGTACAAGTGGGAAACAAAGGTCATGGAAAAAAATGGAACACTTCATAATAACTGTTCCATAAAAGGGCTTTTTCTTGCCCTCAAATCGATTTTAAAGATTGAAGTCTCGGCAGCAGCTTACTTGATTTTAATTCTAGTGCTATTCAATTAGCTAACTAAAGTTTTTAACATCTAATGATAGTGATAGATCAGTTTCTTAATAATAACACTTTAATTTTACAGATGAACTAAGAGAACCATCCATATGTACTAAAATTATAAAAATATCCATCGGAATTTTACACTAGCTTCAGCATGCTAGCCACCTTGGGAAAGTAGGAGTGGAAAGAGGAGGAAGTAGTTATAGAAGTATATTTAGATATTTTATTTCTATTTAAACAATAGCTGTAATAAAATGTAGCAAAATTATTGTTTATATGTATGACATATAAAGAGTGTCTATTATATTTGTCATTTTCTTTTTTTAGAAAACTTTTATTTAATAAAAATAAATTTTAAAAGTACAACTTATAATTTTCTAGATTATGAAATGTTTCACAGCTTCAGATTGAAGAGTTTTAAGAAATTAACATTAATTCCTAAGAATTGTTGCACTTCTTTCAGATTGTGTTATGTAACACTGCACACCTTCTAAATCATGCATTTTATGCCACCTTCTGCATTTGAACACTGATTTATAACATAGATAGGTTTAAGTAAAAAAGAAAATAACTTTTGCCCAAATTTAAGTCTTATAAAATATGCTTTTGATATGTTGATATTTTTTTGTCCATTCAGGTCAGACATGACCTCAGTTTATAAAGATCTAGGCCAGAAAAAAAATGCCTATAATTGATTTTTTCTATTTCAAAAAAACAGAGATGCTATGATATACCTTAACATCAAGTATGGGAAGATCTGTATAAAAGAAAGACCCTAGCATTCAATGTATGCTGCAAAATATGGACAGCATACAGTTTTTAGGATGGAATATACTTGTTATCTCTTTTCAGATGCAATTTATATGTTTGCATTTCAAAAAGAACTGTTGGAGACTCACAAAACCCTTCCACAGAGAACTGTACAGTTCTCAATTACCATAACTAGAATGGGGTCTAACACAGCCCTCATTAATAAAAATGTTCTGAAGTGAATCTGTCCAACTACTCACTGAGTAATTCAATCAAGGCATTATTCTGAAGTTATCGGAAATAGGAAGCCCTTATTCACCCCACCCTTTCATGTAAATGTTCCTTTTACCTCAAATCTATTTTTCTTCTATTTCTATCTTAAGTTTTCACTTAACAATAGTGGTTGTGTAAGGAAAAATTCACAAAAATGAAATTTAATAAAGCTTCTGGAAGCAAATAATGTTTCTATCTTTTTATTTTACTCTAGTAAATTTCTCTAGAAATTAACTCAAGTGGATTAAGATCAAGGTAGCTGAATGGACATTAGGATTTTGCTAAGATGTTAAAAGTGATTAAATTGGTAAACAAGTGAAATGCTGAGAAAAAATCAAAATAGAGCTAGTTTTCAATTATAGGAATGCATTTTCTAAATAAGTGTTAAGTTCTCTATTGCTATTGCTGTCTCACATCAATTAGACTTTTAAATATATTGAAATATTTAAATATTCTTGAAGTATCAAAGAAGAAAACAGTTGATTCAAATCAACACTTCTTTAAAATCACATGTTATATTTACATTTGTTTTTGCAGGCAAATGTCAGAATCAGCCAATTAAACTAAAAATAAAATTCAGAGCTTACTTAGACTATGAAATAAAAGTTCCATTGTATATTTTTGGTATTGAGCTGACATATAGTAAGGAATCACTTAAATTCCTTATCAGGAATAAATTACATTGCATTTTACAATGATCAAATATTTCTGTTCTGCTGCAATTAACATAATTTATTTTTCATAAAGTTCAGGGGGAAATTTTATTTTTATTTTGCCACTTGAGCCAAATTAATGATAATTTAAATAAGAATTAATGTTTGTAGTGCTCAAAGTACTAGGAATCTGTCAATTAACAAGTCTCATTTACTTAAGCTATTGAAGAAGATCAATCAGTTTGTAAAATTAATTATATTGTTACACTAAAACACAAGAATGAAAAATAGCAAGTAATTATTATCTGCATATTTATTGTCCGAGTACCTAAAGTACTGAGGCTGCACAGGAAAGTATATGTTGTCATAACAGGAATATATTCACTAGCAATAGTTTACTTTATGTAATATATGTAAGTTACAGATATTTAAGTTAGATTTTAAAATGTATGCATGTTGTTTGTATCCTAATTTTTCTGTTTAAAATATCATAAAGATCTTAATGTACTATGTCACTCACAGCAGTACTAATTAAGATGTAGACTGCTAAAATTCTAGGTTCAGGATTTAGAATTAAGACTAAGGTCTTTGAAAAACAATTCATTTATTTAAGATAATGCATGAAATACAATCAATTTGTTGATTTGGATTCACATAATATGTGAGTAAAATATTAACAGAAATCCAACTCCTTTATAGTTCAAAAGATATTTTATATTATCAGAATAAAATAATTTGTCATGATTTTCAGGCACTGTTACGTACCAAAAAAAAAAAAAAAACTATTTGTAGCAATTAAGGCTCATTAAAAGTGTTGCCAATATAATGAAAGCCTGAGAATGTGACATCACAATAATTTATAAATGAGCTGCACTAGTAGATTTTAATAAAAATATGAATTTTATGTTCCCCAGAGGGAGCTCATAAATGATAAATTTCTGATTTATAGGGCTTTAGAAACCTCTTAGCTAGCAAAACAAAGATAATATGTTTTCATTCTTTTTTTTTTTTTTTTTTTTTGACAGGCAGAGTGGACAGTGAGAGAGAGACAGAGAGAAAGGTCTTCCTTTGCCCTTGGTTCACCCTCCAATGGCCACCGCAGCCAGCGCGCTGCCGCCGGGGCACCGCGCTAATCCAATGGCAGGAGCCTGGTACTTATCCTGGTCTCTCATGGGGTGCAGGGCCCAAGCACTTGGGCCATCCTCCACTGCACTCCCTGGCCACAGCAGAGAGCTGGCCTGGAAGAGGGGCAACTGGGACAGAATCTGGAGCCCCGACTGGGACTAGAACCCGGTGTGCAGGCTCCGCAAGGCGGAGGATTAGCCTAGTGAGCCGCGGTGCCGGCCTGTTTTCATTCTTATGACAAATTATTTTTATTTATTTTTAGAGGTTTATTTATTTTCATCTACTTAATAGGAAAGCAACAGAGAGAGACACAGAGAGAATCAGATGTTCCTTCCCTGGTTGACTTCCTAAATGCCCACAACAGCTAGGGCTGGGTTAGGATGAATCTAGTGTCCAGGAACTCCATCTGATCTCCCATGTGGGTGGTAGGGGCCCAAGCACTTGAGTCATTTTCTGCTGCCTCTCAGATGTGTTAACATAAAGCTGAATCAGAAGCAGAGTAACCAGAACCCAAACTTTACCTGCTGCACCACAACACCCTCCACTCTATTGGTAAAGTAGACATCATTCTATTTTAAAAAGTAATAATTGTTAGAAGAGTAGATGTATTTTTCTAGCTAGTCAAGTTGCCTTTATTTGAGTGAATTCCAGCTATGTGAATAGCAACTCTATAACCACACTAAATTTATTAGATTTTCCGGGATAACCAAGAACTGGCGTATACACATTACATCAAATTTAATAGAAACAGAACAGGTAGGAATTGGAATCCAAACTGAAATCTCTAGAGATTCCCTGAAACTTGCAGGAACAATGCATCATACAAAACTAAACATTTCCCAGAGCCATAGGCACAGCAGGGGCTCCATACATACCAATTGTCCATAACCAACACTATGCTGAAATGAATTGATATCTATCAAATGGTATGTAACTTTGAGGTGTACTCTTTCCACTGCAGACTCATGACACTGAGGCTTTTATCCATGCACTTTCTTTCTTTTTCTTTTTTTAAAATTGATTGATTTATTTGAAAGGCAGAGTTACAGAAAAAGAATGACCACAGCAACCAAGGTTGGGACAGGCAGAAGCCAAGGGCCAGGAGCTTATTCCGGGTCTCCCACATGGGTGGCAGGAGCCCTGAGGCTTGGGCCACCTTCTGCTGCTTTCCCAGGTATATTGACAGGGAGCTGGATTGGAAGTAGAGCAGCCAGGACTCAAATGGGAGCCCATATGGGATACTGGCACTGCTGGAGACGGCTTAACACACTGCACTACAGCACTAGCCCCTATTAATGCACTTTCATCTCTCCTCCACAATAATTATTTACAAGTTGTAAAAGAGTGCATAATTATAAATATGTTAACCTTATTAATACACACTTAGAAAACATGCTTCCTTTGTCTATTACTAATCAGCACAGACATAGAATTGATTTGATAAAATGATTACGTGAAGTTCAGATTGGATCTGGGAATACTAAGTGTTTTTTAATCTAGAAGTTAACAGGATTTGCCAAACTGCCAGCTTCCTCTCCAGAATATCTACACTGCTGAATTCTCCCACCACTTGTTGACCAGGTTGTCAGCCTAGCAGTTGTACAAACATTATCATTTCATTGTCAATTCTCCGAACTATAAGCAGTTCAAGTATCACTTTATAGCCAATGAGCATTTGGGATTCCTTTTCTGTAAGTTGCCTTAGTTCATCTTTCTCTTATAGGCATTGCCTTTTTCCTGTTGATTTTCAGGAATTATTTGTTGACTTTACAGTTCATAAAGATCCTTTCTCTTGAGTCAATCGCGCATTATCTTTCTCCATGATGTGTTAAACAGAAATCCTTCATTTTGGTGCAAATCATTTCATTTTATTTTGTCTTATGTTTGCTTTTCAATTAGTCATATATGATCTTCTATGTTGCTTTTTCTGTTAATTTGATAGGTTTGACTTTTACCTTTCAGTGTTTTTTAAGGCAGAGTTACAGAGAGAAAGATGGGCAGAGAGAGACAGAGACAGAGACCTTCTGTCCTCTGGTTCTCTCCCCAAATGACTCCAATGGCCAAGGTTGGACCAGACAATAGCCAAGAGCCGGGAGCTTATTTCAGGTCTCCTGCATTGGTGCATCTTCCGCTGCCCTCCCAGTCCATTAGCATGGAGCTGGATCGGAAGTGGAACAGCTGCGAACTGGCACCCATATAGGATGCTGGTGTTGCACAGGTGGCTTAACCTGCTATAGCCAGGGCTGGCCCCCACTTTTCAATTTTTAATGCATCTTTTTAAAATATTTATTTCACTTATTTGAAAGGCAGAGTTACAAAAAAAGGGCAAGGGGGAGAGAGAGAATCTCCCATCCATTTGTTTACTCCCCAAATGGCCTTTCTACATTGGTAGCAACTTTAATAGATCATATTCTCATAGATATATGGGTATACCTCTAAGCTTTCTGTTCAGTTACATTAATCTATGTGTCTGCTATTTTTCAAATACCACACTATTTTCATTGACTGTTTAATAATTCTTCAAATAAGACAGGCAGAGGACATGTTGTCTCTGTCAATCAACCCATTCAAGGACATGATTGTTTACATTAATTTAAAAGATTTGGTAATGAGCTAACTAAGCTCCTTATTCTCAGAATGATGTAATACTACTTAATTCATATGGCTGGGTTAAAATAAAGAGTCATATTTCAGGACCATCTATGAACATGTGACTGATGTGTTTGAAGTATTCAATTAACAATAACTCAGAAGAAGAAGAATAAAAAGAAAAATCATCACTAAGTAATAAGCCAGGTGTCTACTCTGATTAAAAAGGAGAGATAGTCTATACAGAATTATAATTATACATCTATTTTATTGTATTACAATCCAGTATACAAACATAAAATTTAGTTAGCAGTGAGCAATAATTTGAAAAAATAAAATTTCAAGTTCTGTCTTATCATTATTTATAATTTCAGGAAATAGCTTAATTCCATGTAAAGTGTTTTCTACTAATACGCTTTCATAACTTGACAAACACTGGCTTGAAACACACTTTTTAATTGCCTATTACATAATCTGTCAAATAACATGATATTAAGAGTTCAGAATTCCACAATAAAAGAATCCATAATCCCATAAAATTGAGAGGTCAGATCTGCACTACTTTCCCCTACTCTTTGCAAATAAGTGATTTTTGACCTGGCTTCAGTGTCCAGAACATGCTAATGAACAATAAATCAGAATCCCCAGAGGTGGAGAGCAAACATTGGTATTTCTGCTTTAAAGACAATACATGATAGTACTAATGTGCTAGCCAAGTGGACAATCCCTGAGTCAGCAGAGTGTTCAGGGCACAATCCCCCTCTTTCTGACACCATTAGAGGTTTCCAACCATTATGAGTTCCCTCACCAAACATACTCTTTGGTAAATTAAAATGCTGTTTTAGATACTCATGTCTTTCATTGTCTTTAACTGAGGCAAAATGCCTTAGATAAAACTAATAAATTATTTACCTTGATACTAGAAAAAACAAAGGGAGCTTGATTTTCACAATACTAAATATAATTTTAATTATATCATTTGCATATATATGTGTATTTGCATATTTTCATGTCTGTGTATTTTATTTCTTCTTGGACAAGTTTTTTGTAGTAGACATCAGATGTAAGGTGATAAGATTCTTACTTAATAATTTTAGATATTTCATGCTATTAGAAAAATGAATATCTAATCTGACTTTACTCTTTGTTCTTTGGTGTACATCAATGGAAATACTTAAAGACAAAAGAAAATTAGTAAATTCGTAGGGTTGTTTGCTTTTGTAAACTGCTTACTCAACAAAGAGCATCTATTTGTTTATACTGGGATCAGCCTTTGCTTATTATGTAATTTCTGTTTAAAACTGGAAATAATGTGCTTGATCTCCCAAGTACATGTAAGCTGTATCTCCTTGGAGTCACCAAGTCTCAGTCAGTTGTGTAAAAATTAATGTAAAATCAGGATCCTGGATCTACTAATGAAGGCAACTCATTCTTGTTTGTGACCATTAGTCCATATACTCAATTATGTCTTATTTTCTTCTTTGCTTTTTTGATGTTCAATTAATGTATGCAAACTTAAATAGGAAAAGTTACCATTAGTAAGTTTGATAAGCTGCATCTAGTATATACAAGCTATATACTGATATAGATTTAATGAGGTTTGTTTAAATTGAATTTAATCAAACAAGTCTGTTTCACTACACATCAGATAATTTGTTTGATTGAATCTTTCACTTTCTGTCTCCTGGTTTAGTCAGGACAAATCCTTTGATAATTTACTTTTGAGGGTTTTTTCTGTTTGTTTTGTCAACAGATACAAAATTGTTATCCTAGGCCACTAGTAATGTATAGATAATAATTTGACACACAGAAGAAGAATCATAAAAATCTCCTTAAAAGAAACCACGAAAATAATACTCATCACAAATAATGAAACACTTTAATAATTTATCAAGAGCAAAATAACACAGATATCTTTTATGTGCCTGTGTCTTCAGACATATACATCTGCTTTAGTGACTCGTTCAGTAATAAGTCCCAAACATGTCAAAATGAAGCAAAAAATATCTGCTAAAGTCTTTGCCAACTCCTTTTTTTAAATTTCATTATTTTTGTCAACCAACCATTGCAAAAAATTTATAACTGCCATATATTCCATCATTTGCTTCTTAATCTTAAAAGTGATACAAATAAAAATGATTCATGTAAACTGGCAAACAGACTATTTGAATATCTAGTAACTACTTCCTAGAAAGGCTATCTAACATCTTTAACTCATCTATGTGTTCTAGATGATTCTGCTTTTAAGACTGAAAAATCTCGGATTTTGAGGGCTTTTTGCTGATGATCTGAGCTCCGGGTGTGTCATATCAGCCTGATGCTATAAAAGGGACCACAATCTTTCAGTAAAATACATCCTCTTAGCTGAAAGTAGGTAGGTTGGAAAAGAAATTTTTAAATGATTACCTTTGGTACAAAATTTTCCACCCTTTGCATCTGCAAATAGTCTCTTTTTTAATCGCATTATACAGTATTAAATGAAAAATGTGGAAATGTGTATCCTATGTGCACTTTTATAGACAAAATTAAAATGTATCCACATATATACACAAATATTGATCAACATTAGTACTGAAAAAAAGGCTCCATAAAGCTGTTCAAGTTAGGTAGGTCAGAGCTCAGAGTAAATCCCCTAGAGTGTTATGAGAACAGCTTCAATTAAATGCTAACTCTGTGAACTAAGCAATATATTGGTTCACATGAAACTTTTTTTTTACAAAACTCGTTTGCATTCATTAACATTTCATCCAGTTTTATGTTTTAAAAATTAAATCCTAACACAACAATCTATGTCCCCTTAAAATACTTAGATTCAAGCAAATACATTTTACCCAGATAGTCTACTAAATTGAATTCCCTAATATTTTTGTGTTCACACACTCCAGACAATGTTGCAGATGTATTAAGCATTCTTAATGCTGCACTATCTACAGATATCTAACTTGAAAACACACATATATGCTGAAGCTATTTCTCTTCTTTCAGATTCTTGTGATTCTCAGATTAGCAGAGCCCTGCCAAAAGTAAAACAGTAAAGGATAACCATGAGGTTCGGAGCCATAAGGAGAAGCAAGTGGGATAACGAGAAGCTGTAGGGCAAAAGCCAGTGAGGGCTCCAGGCTCTGGGTAGATAGGCAGTCTCCAAGCAGGTGGTGGTTCTGTATTAACCCAGTCAAAACTAATCATTCCCTTGTTCAGTAACTATTTAAATCATCATTGTATGGCATTACTTTTATACATTTAAATTTTGGTTACAGTGGTTCACATAAGGACATGGGTATTGAATCATGAATTGCTAATAGTGTTTGCACTGTCCACCCATGGGATTTGACGGAGCTCATTTGTTGGTACATTTGTTCTCAAACATGGCTGGGCCACCAAATTTGTCTTTTAACTCATGAATGTCAAATAGGCCTCTGTCTTATGTGCTGTATTGATCTCAATTCTCTAAAGCGTTCTCAGGTGCCAGGGTAGCTATGTCTGTGTTTTTAAAAGTGATTTCTGGTCTCCAATCATGGTAAAACTGTTTTTCTGATTTTTCCTGGAAGCCACTCTGTCCACATAATACACAAGCACCTTCAACATATACCTCTGACCATCTGCTGATTTGGCATGGTGCCTGATTACAGAAAAAAAAAGAGAGAACCACTCCTCCCCTCCTCCCCCTGCCATGCCATAGGTGCTAATAACCTTCCGTTTATCCAACCAGCTTTCAAAATCTTGTAAATTATAGATTATCCTGAAAGAAATTCCTTTTCTGTTCAAGAACAAAACAGTGGTGCCTGCAGCTTCTTTTCAAAGGGACCCCATCTGCTAATTAAGAGTTCAAATAGTCTTATCTTGATGTCTCCCTTCAAACTGCCCTTCTGCTTAAATCAAGGAAATATCTTTATTATAGATCTTCTGTGAAAACATAAGGATCAGATGAGCACAAAAGCCCTCAGTGCAAGATGGTTTCAAATGAATGCTTGAAGATGTAGGAAACTTATTGTTTGTCTCTTAGCATAAATTATGTTAGCTTTCTGACCAAAAGTCAGGCTTAATTTATTTTGTTTTTCAGGCTTAATTTAGATAGGATCATGTGAATTCATAGTATGCTTCCTCGGAAGAAGATTTATTCATTGTTTGCAGCTTTTTATTGATCCTCTTGGGCTGCCCATTGTGTCCTTATAGCTTCCTAAGCCATTCACTCTTCACTCTGATGAAACCAGCAAGGAAAAAGAAATAGGAATGTGATTTAGGATAAAGCAAATAAGATATGGATGAGACAGACTTCCATTTAAATTCATTACACAGTTAGCCAATGGATGGCATTGGGAAAATGGCTTAACTGATATATGAAAAGGAAAAATAACGATCACAAAAAGATAGTGTGAGTTTTCTGAAGTTGCCTCTTTTAAATTTATTGGGTCCAGCATTGTGGCATAGTGGGTAAAGTCACCCCCTGCAATGCTGGTGTCCCCTGTGGGCACCAGATTCTGTACCGGCTGCTCCACTTCTGATCCAGCTCCCTGCTAATGGCTTGGGTGTTTGTCTTATTAAACAAAGCAGAAGATGGCCCAACTGCTTGGGCCCCTACACCCATGTGGAAGACCTAGGGGAAGCTCCTCGCTCCTGGCTTCTGCCTGGCCCAGCCATGGCTATTGTAACCACCTGGGGAATGAACCAGAGGATGGAAGATCTCTTTGTCCCTCCTCTCTCTCTCTCTCTAATTCTGATTTTCAAAAAAATCTTTAAAAAAACAAAAAATATATTTATTTACATATTTAAAAGGCAGAGTGAGAGAAACAGAGTGAGAGAGAGAAAGAGAGAGAGAGTTCTTCCATACACTGCTTCACATAAACTGAGGCCACAACAGCTGGGACTAGGTCATGTAGAAACCAGGAGCCAGGAACTCCGTCTGGGTCTCCCACATGGGTGGCAGCAACTCAAGTATTTGAGCATTATCAGCTGCTTCCTAGGCACATTAGCAAGGAGCTGGATCAGAAGCTGAGTATCTGGAATTTGAACCTACACTCTGATATAGGATGAAAACATCCCAACTGGCTACTTAACCAGCTGCTCCACAATGCCTGCCACTGAAATTATATTTTAAAAATAGCTGGTACAGCACCTGTGGGTTAATAAACACTAATAAATATTCATTCCTATCTGTCACCATCGTATTAAAACAATAATGGTGACCAAATGTGTATGGTGTTGTTATTTGATTTTTGTATCTCCTTAACTCTAAGTGGCCATTTCTCAATATTTGAACAAGCAAAGCTTGTCTTGCTCATACATTTATTTTACTTTTAAGACTTTTTAATTTCATGGTATTTCTTACCTATACTTCATTCAGCAACCCAGCATCCCAGAATCCACTTCCATAGGGTCTTGCCCAACTGCTATCTAATTTACTTGTCTCTAATTCATTGCCTTTTCTCTGCAGGATGATATTAAGTAATATGCATGACTGTGTTATTTCTCATTCCTAGAATGAATGATTCCATGTTAAAAAGACCTTCAAAAATCATTTGAGAGTTAGGATAATAATTGAGTTTCAGGACATTGAATGTCCAACAGGTGAAATAAATGAGTCAATATATACAAATATGTATTGGTCAAACTCCAGTCTGCTGACACCCATTCCACTGTCCTACTATTATCTCCATTCAATCACAGCACTTCACTGTATGAAATATGCTTATACTCTTTGATGATGAAAATTTTAAATTCATATTTTTAAATAGTGGAAATATATCTTTTTCAAAAATAAATTTAATATCGTCCATGGAAATCCAAAGTTACAAACTTTTTTTCCAAACTAGAAACCAGTTAAGAACTCAGATACATATTTTTGACATTCATCCTTTTTCTCCTTCTGGTTTCTTATCTAAAATAACCTTTATCTTCAAGTCTATCTCAATGTCCCCTATTCTGAGACTTTACCTGACTTACTCCAAACCAAGATCTTATTTTACCTATTACTGAGCACCTTGGTCATTCTTGTTTATAGCACTTATCACATAATTGTTATTTTATCTGTCTGTCTCCTTCCCATTCCCTAGATTGTTTGTACCTCTGGGATAAGGTTAGTTCTCATTCATTTCTTTGTGCTTGTGCCCAACACATAAATAGAGTATTTGGTGCTGAATTTTTCATTTTCTTAATTGAATTTGAAAAATAAAATTTAAAATACAAGTGTACTTTAAAAACAGCAAACCAATTGATAAGGAAAAACAGTGTCCATATTAGTAGTAGCACAGAGTATTTTTAATTAAAATGTCAAGCAATCTTTTTTAAAGTTCAGTTAAAAGAAACATTAGGACTTGGAAGAGGGAAAAAGAAGAATCAATGAATGTGTTTGCATTTTCTCTTTGTTATAAAAACAGGAAAATTAGGAATTTCTTCATTCTTTTCCTGTGGTGCATAATCAGCTGTGTACAGCAAACTTTGTTCACTGATTGTGCAGTATTGAATGGAAGCTTCTTAGTGACTTTTCGGAGACATTTGTGGAGACCAGACCCATATGTAGTTGACATCTTGGACAGTGAGCATATGAAAATAATATGAAAGGAAGATAAATAAGTGGGAAACATCATTAGTTAACTCAAAAACAAGCCAAAATGACTCCTCTATGACATTCTTAGGAAAAAGTTATTCTTTGAAATGTGCTTTTTTTCTTGTTTACTATATTTTAACAACTCTGCAGATAGATAGATAGATAGATAGACAGATCCTTTTTTCTAAAGGATGAACAGGATTCAGAAAAATCTGAATTTGAGTAATTTACCTTTTTATTTTAAAAGATAACATGCAATAGAATATTAAGGATTTAAAAAGATATGATATACAAAATGTCTTAAAATTTATATATATGTATATTTATATATGCAGCCCTGTGTAATCTACTCTTAAGGACACATAAAATATTTCATCTGTTTCTTATATATAGTCATGCTACATAGTTTAGAAATTTATTCCCACTGGGTGTAACCTTTGTCGTCTAGATTCAGTAAATGCTTAACAGGCATAGGCCAGGACCATGTGTGTTTTGCTTTAAGGGTAAATAATCTGCACCGAGACAGACAGCCCCTGAGAATATTCCTCCCATATGTCAATATCATGGTGCTTTTTTTCAGCATGCCTAATATATCATGTCATCAGTGTGGTCACAGCAAGACAATGGCAATGAGAACCCAATGTTGGAAGTATTGCCTCTAAAATTCCTCTTAGAATTCAATACTACTTTCCAACTATTACTATTCTGTTCAAGGATTCCTCTCTCTAGAAAAGCCATACCAGGAGCCTCAGTTAATCATAAGGATAACAAAAGTAAGGGATTTACATATTAACCTGTCCACAATTATAGGAGGCTGCACAACTGGAAAGTGAACAGACATATGGGTCATTCCTTGGTCTATAAATTTCATCCGTGTAGACACAAAAGAATATGAGAATGAACAGGCTTTCTTTTTTTAGTTCTCAGTCATCAAGCTATTCTTTTCTAACTTTATTGTCTTCACTTCTCTATGGTGAGTAGTTCTTCTTAGTACACTGAAATGAAGAAGCTGGACTCTACTCTTAGGACAATATGCAAGTTAAATTATCATGCTTGGTTAGGAATTCATGTATAAGACTAGGTAAAGCATTTTATTATAAGCATCGCTAGTAGATTAGAACCGTCCTTTTTTCTACAGGATGAACAGCTTTCATAAAAAATCTAAATTTGTGTAATTCACCTTTTTTATTTAAAAGATAACATGAGCAATAGAATACTAAGGAATTAGAATGACGTGAGGTGGAAAATGTCTTAAAATAAATTAGGAGTAGATTTAAAGACATGTTACTTTTAAATGTTTTCCTTCACAGGTATTAAGCAATGTGTTTGGTATTTTTTAATATACAACATTGAAAACATTCATTGACCTCTTGATTATCAACTAAGTAACATAGACCCTGCTGAATTTATGCTCTAGTCCATTATCTCTAAGACGTAGTTTAAAACAGACTGAATACAACATCAATTTTGCTATACAATACCAAAATTGCAAGTGGAAATCAAGTTTCATTTTCCATACAGAAAATACATGTCACACAAGTTGTATCAAATTGGTGCTTTTAAGGCACTTTTCTAGTTTTGTTTTATGTCTTCTTTTTGTTTGGCTTGGCTTTAATGGACACATGAATTACACTGCTTGAAACAAAGCATACCATTTCTCAATTAGAAAAAGAAAATCTAGCACTCTAGCTCCATTTTCTTGATCAGAAGAAGAGATTCAGGGATTAGAAATTCATGGAGAATCCAGATTTTTACTCCAATAATGCACATACTTTAAAAAGGAAATACTTCTCTCTAAAAATAAATAATTTAGAAATAACCTATTTGCAAACTGGCTTCACTTTTTAAAATTCTTAGAAGATATATTTCTCTTTTTTTCTTTTTAAAAAATTTTTTAAATTTTTTTATTTTTTGACAGGCAGAGTGGACAGTGAGAGAGAGAGAGGCAGAGAGAAAGGTCTTCCTTTGCCGTTGGTTCACCATACAGTGGCCGCCACAGCCAGCGCGCTGCGGCCGAAGCACCGCGCTGATCCGAAGGCAGGAGCCAGGTGATTATCCTGGTCTCCCATGGGGTGCAGGGCCCAAGCACCTGGGCCATCCTCCACTGCCCTCCCTGGCCACAGCAGAGAGCTGGCCTGGAAGAGGGGCAACCGGGACAGGATCCAGTGCCCCAACCGGGACTAGAACCCGGTGTGCCGGCGCCGCAAGGGGGAGGATTAGCCTAGCGAGCCACGGCGCCGGCTATAGAAGATATATTTCTATATATGCTTCTAAACATTACATACTTCTGACAGATTCTATATCATGCTGTCCTTTTCCTATAGGTTCTGCCTATGTAAGTGTCTATTTCATATATGTTTGAAACTTTGTAAGGAAACATTTGTTAATAAGACCAGATTGCAAAGGCCATCATTGGAAAGTGTCCCTTCCCTTTTGAAACTAAAATGGAGTATTTCCATATCTAAGTATTTTTTTTTTTTTTACTTTCTTTGACAGGCAGAGTGGACAGTGAGAGAGAGAGAGACAGAGAGAAAGGTCTTCCTTTGCCGTTGGTTCACCCTCCAATGGCCGCCGCGGCCGGTGCACCACGCTGATCCGAAGGCAGGAGCCAGGTGCTTCTCCTGGTCTCCCATGGGGTGCAGGGCCCAAGCACTTGGGCCATCCTCCACTGCACTCCCTGGCCACAGCAGAGAGCTGGCCTGGAAGAGGGGCAACCAGGACAGGATCCAGTGCCCTGACCGGGACTAGAACCCGGTGTGCCGGCGCTGCAAGGCAGAGGATTAGCCTAGTGAGCTGCCGCGCCGGCCCCATATCTAAGTATTGTGTTTCGAAAAGAAATGAGGGGAGCAAATTAGTCTGAATCCCATGCCTCTGCTGTGCTTGCTGTTAGCTGTATTTATCTAAGTCAGCGGTTGGGAACGTCTAGCAGATGGACTGTAGAAGGCTTGTCCTTTCCTAGGCAATCACAGGCAGGACTCAAAGTACAAAAAATCTATAGCAGGCTAATTTTTAAGCTGATAATTTTGAATGACCCATGAATTATATTATAAATATTGAAATGGCCTTGGTTCCCCACCATCAAAGTCCTAAATCTTACAAATGTTGAATTCAAACCTCATCTTTGGTTCTACAAATGTTGTTCCTGCCCCATTCTGACCTTTGATGTTCTCCAGCTTTTCTGAATCCAAGCATATTGATAATAATAAAATTTTCAATCTTTTCTGAAGTTCTTAAAAACCAATTTCACATATTAAAAATGATATAGACATAGTTGTTGATTGATGATTTGTTAAGTATAGTAAAAAAGTTGATTTACCATATAGGAATCTCATTTTGGAAAACTCTCAAATCTAGCAAGCCTAACCAGGCAGACTTAGATTTTCTTTTTTTAATTGATTTTTTATTAATATAAAGAGAACAGATTTTATGCATTCCATAGGTATGGTTCCAAGAGGACAACCACACTTGCCTCAATACCCTGTTTCCCCCATCCCTCCTCACTCCCTCCTCTCTCTTCTTCAGTTTTTGCAAAGACATAAATTTAATCCATTCTACATTCACCAGCTTAATTCACCACTAATCATAATATTCATTAAATGAAAAATACGAAGACCACAGTTCCACAAGAATATAAACAAGGTCTAAAAATGACATTTATATCCCAAAATGTCCATTTCTTCCCTGTGCATTTTTTGTATTCTGTATTAACTACCACATATCAGAGAAAGCATGATATTTGTCTTATTGAGACTGGCTGATTTCCACAACCATAATGGTTTCCATGTGCATCCATTCTTTTTTCTATGGCTAAGTAGTATTCCGTAGTGAGTATATACCACATTTCTTTATCAGCCAATATACATCTGATTTCATTCCATATCTTAACTATTGTGAATTGAGCTACAATAAATATGGGGCTTAAAATAACTCTTGCATATACTGGTTTCATTTTGTTTTGGTAAATTTCCAAGACTACAATGGAACACATGTGGAAGCCCTTGAATGAGCTTTAGGTTCCTAGCTATAGCCTAGCCCAGCCCCAGTGGATGCAATGTCTGGGTCATATGGTAGATATCGCTAAGGAATACACATACTGTCTTCCATAATGGTTGTACTATTTTACATTCCCATGAACAGTGGATTAGGGTACCTATTTCTCCACATCTTCACCATTACTTTTTTTTTTTTATTTTTGGATCATATCCATGCTAACTGGGGTGAGATGAAACCTCATTGTGATCTTTATTTGCATTTCTCTGATGGCTAGTAATCCTGAGCATTTTTTCATCACATTATGTAATGATTAATGGATGAATTCAGAGGAAGCTGTGACTATAGTAAACATATAGGCACCTAATGCCTGGGTGCCTGGCTATTTAAAACAAATGTTAATGGATCTAAAGGGAGATATAGACTCCAATACAATAATGGGGGACTTCCAACACCCCACATTCATCAGTGGACAGATCAACTAGCTACAAACAACATCTGGAGAAAGGACAGTCTCTTCAAAAAATGGCTTTGGTAAAATTGGATCTATGAGTGCAGAGGTATGACAAAAGACCCCTAAATTACACCTTATACAAATATCAATTCAAAATGGACCAAGAATCTAAGTCTATAACCTGAAACAATTAAATTGTTAGAAGAAAACATTGGGAAAATTCTGCAAGACATTGGCATAGGCAGACTTCTTGGAAAAGACCACAGAGGAACAGGCAATAAAGACAAAAATAGACAAATGGGATTACAACAAGCTAAGAAGCTTCTATACTGCAAAGGGAACACTCAACAAAATGACTAGGCAACTGACAGAATGGGAGAAAATATTTGCAATCTATGCAACTTATAAATGATTAATATCTATAGATTAGAATCTATAAAGAGCCTAAGAAACTCAACAACCACAAAACAGTCCAATTCGGAAATGGGCAAAGGACATGAATAAGCATTTTTCAAATGATTGAATGCAATGGCCAGCAGATTTATAATCTTTATATAAAGACAGTTCATATGTACCCTTCCCAAGACTTGCACATTGCCTAGATTTTGAGCACTAAGAAGTTGTAAACTGTAGCAGGGGGCATGCAGTGTCTTCAAATGTAATGGGAACTAAGTGTAGACCAAATTAGAGAATGGCAGTGCAAACAGAGGAACAAAGTAGAGAAAACTCCAATCTATTGAGTTAGACTCTGAAAGAGAGTAGTAGGATTCCAGTTTGCTCAATTTTATCAGAGTAAAATAATCAATTTCATCTCTACTTTGTTTTAACTTTTACCTTTTCAAAATAAATGTGAGGTCTTTGAGATCAAAGCCAAGTTGTGTGTACCCATCAGTTCTACCTACAGCTAATATGTTACTAAATAATTTGTAGAGATATCAGTGGTTGGCCAAGCATTTTAAACACTATTTGGGACTACCACATTCCGATTTGTAGTTCCTGGATTCAAGTTCCAGATCTGTATTGATTCTAGCTTTCTGCTAATGTTCATTATGGGAGGCAGCAAATAAAGCCTCAAATAGTTGGGATCCTGGAACACATGTGGAAGCCCTTGAATGAGCTTTAGGTTCCTAGCTATAGCCTAGCCCAGCCCCAGTGGATGCAATGGATGGGAGATTCTCTCTGCCCCCTCACTTCTCTTTCTCTTTGTCTCTCCCTCAGATAATTTCATTTTTTTATTTTGTAGATTATTCATAAATGGCTACATAAGTAATTTTAATACTATTAAGTTTTCCTTTAGTTGATGATCTGAAAGTGTATTTATAGTGTATCTAGGTAGACAGTCATCAAGAAAAGTAACTTTATATTGCTCTTAGTGGAAATTAAAAATTTAACAGAGTGTTACCAACTTCTATTGAGTCATTATATCTGAAATCTAATGTTTAACGTATATCCTTTGATAGGTCAGGTGCGAACTATTATCAATACGGCATATTAAAATTAGAGAAAAGGAAATGAGAAAAATTGTCCCTGTCACATTATTTCCTATTTCACTAATGGTTTTGTAATAATGAGCACTTTTTATTTTCTATTTTCTATAAGTAAGATCTGATCTGTAATGCAAATGGGAAGTCTTAAGACTGATTTGAATTTCAAGCTATATTGTACTCTTAAAAGTATAAAGAACTAGGTTTGAATTTATTAAAATCTACACTTGTCTAATTTATCTCAAATTCTCAAACTCTTTTATGCTGAGGAAATAATCAAGAATAGAATTAACCAAGGCCAAAGAGACAGTACTATAAATGATTCCAGCAATTGCCAATAAATGTTAAATACATATTTGGAAAAATATGCAAGTGTATTTAAATGTACTTCAAGAAATTTAAACTTTAGCTATAAATCATACTTTGAAGTTGGGAAATTCCTGGAATCTTTAGAAGTTTCTGATAATCATTATTATGTATTTCCCTTTGAGCCTGTAATGAGAATTGTAATACTTTTGTCAGAATATTGAAATTACATTTTGAATTATCCTACCTCATCACATTTTAAGATAAAATTTTTAAAGTAGCTGAGTAGAAATGCATATTTATCTGTGTTCTTCAAACTATATCCAATAGCTATGAACCCTACATATCAATTTCTCACTTGTCAATTCATGTCATTAACTTCAGGCAGAACTTAAACTTTCCCCATTTTAGATAGATTAGAGATCTTATGAGGTTATCTATTGAATCCACGGTCTTAGATTACATATATTAGAATCACAAGTGCATAGTTTACATTCAAAGTGAAGTTGTGTTATCTTGATAAAATTGTGGACAGATTGAGTCTTTTACACTCAGATTGTAAATTAACAGAGGCTCTTTGGACAACAACATTGCAGTACTTACTCAAACATAAAATTTTTGACCTAGAATTTTAGCTTCTAAGCATTCAAACTACAGATTCCTCATGTGTGCCATGTTATTCATACATAAATGTTCATTACAGCATTTTTGTAGTAGTACTGAAAACAGAAACATAAAGTGCATTTATGATAAATGGTTGAAAACTATTGAATATTACACATTATATTCAAGTATCTGTAGTTTATACCTAATGCTGTCTAGCCATAAAAAAGAATCACATAAATTTATATGCATTAAGTTGGGAAAAATTCCAGATACACTTAGTGAAAAGAGCATGACCCAGAACATTGTTTTTGAATGCTAAGATTTGTACAAAAAATTAAATACATACATGTACATGCAAATGAATTGATTATAAATTATAACATATTATAGAATATCTTTCCCAATTTGTTCAATGGCAATTACAGTCTTAACAATTCTGCAGAAGAAGAAATAAAATATAAGGGAAAACAAACAAAAAACCAAAACCATATGAAAAAACTGTTGGCCCATGCGTGGCTTTCTCCATGTATCTACCTATCTATTTATTTATATCTATCTTTCTTCCATCATCGACTTCCAATATATTAGCAAATGTAGCTTTACCTGCAAAATATATATATAACCAGAACATTCCTCAATATTTCGCTACTTCTCTGATTTAAACCACCATCATTTCCCTCTTTAATTATTGGAATAATTTCACCAATATTTTCCCTGCTCCTTATAAAGTGTTCTTTATGCTACATATACTTGTTGTATCCCAGCATCCTGGTAATGGGTAGCATTGAAATCTAAAGTTATATCAGGTTGAAATTAAAAATGTTTGATTATTGTAAGGATTCAGTCATTCTCTAAGAGACAGTGTCTAAGATGGGCCTTGTGGTCAGTTAAATTTATTCACACAGAAAACACTAATAATTCCAGAAATCTAATAATACACCAGAAATCAGAATCCATGTATAGCACCGGACTCCTACTTCTCACCCTGTACAAAAATCAACTCAAAATCACTCACTAAATGTAAGACCCAAAACTATGAAACTATTAAAAGAAAACAATGGAAAGACAATTCATACATCTGTATTGCAACTTTTTAGATCAGCCCTCAATAGCACAGACAACAAAGGCAAAACTAGACACCACCAGAGAAAAATAAAGTTTAAAAAGGGATATAAGGTGAGCATTTGGCTTAGTGGTTAAGATCCCGATATCCCATATCAGAGGCCCTGAGTTTAATGCCAGGCTCTGGCTCCTGGCTTCAGCTTCCTGCTAATGCAGATGCTGGGAGGCAGTAGTTATGGCTCAGATGACTGGGTTCCTGCTGCCCATGTGGGATAGCTAGATTTAGTTTTCAGCTCCTTGCTTCAGCCTTCCTCAGTCCTGGTCATTGTGAACATTTGGGGAGGGAACAGACAGATAGAAGCATGCTCTCTGTCTCTTGCCTTTCAAATAAGTAAATTTATTTTTTTCAAATTGTATTCATTCCCTTAAATGTATGTAATAGCTGAGCTGAGCTTGACCAAAAGCAGGAACCAGAACTCAATACATATAAGTCTTCCACATTGGTGGCAGGGACTACAATACTTGAGCCATCACCTGCTGCCTCCAAGAGTGTGCATTGTCAAGAAGGTGTATAAGAAGCAAAGGAGCCAGGCCTTGGACCAGGGACACTGATATGGGATATAGCCATTCTAGTAAGCGAATTAATCACTGTGCCAAATGCATGCCCCCTTGGTATAAAGTATTATATAAAGATTTGGAGGAGAGGAGCTGGTAGACACCAAACTTTGAGGAAGGGTTGGGAGGTAGTGACCTAGAAATGCTGATTTCCTTTCTTGATCAGTTCACACTGTAAGTCTCTGATGACATTTGTTCTGTGCCCTATAAAGGTGTTCAAGCATTCAGCGTTCCTCAGAATATTTTAAAAATCTATTTTAAAAAAGAGATAAATGTAAATGCAGCATTGCGGCATAGCAGATGAAGCTATCACTTGAGATACTGCATCCCATATGGGTGCTGGTTCGAGTCCTTGCTGAACCCTTTGTAATCCAGCTCCCTGCTAATGCATCTCAGAAGGCCCCTACAGTCCATGTGGGAGAGCAAGCTAGAGTTCCCAGCTCCTGACTCCAGCCTGACCCAGCGCCAGCCATTGCAGCCATTTGAGTAGTGAACTAGTACATGGAAAATAGCCCTTTCTCTCTCTCTCTCTCTCTCACTCTCTCGCTCTCTCCATCCTTCTCTCTCTCTCTTTATCTCTCTCTCTCTCTCTCTAACTCTGGCTTTCAAACAAATAAATAAATCTGAAAAATAGAAAGAGATAAATATTAAGAAGAAAAAGATCTAACATTTTGCCTGAGATAACAAAATATGGCAGGTTGTTTAGATTAATTATCAGCTCTTATTTTTGTTTGTTTATAAGCCTTGGTTCATACTATACATATAATATATTAATGTAGTTATAAATGCATATAATTTGTATTAACATACTTCTCCAGCATATTTCTCCACTGAAAGCAGTAATTCCAATTTTCTATTATGTGGGTTAAGTTTTAATTATATTTTTACAATCTGAATGATTCTGGAAGCAAAAGCATAGCATTTTTACTGGGATAAAAATAGTATTTCCTCTGTTAAATTGACATGCCTTTCCCTTTAAAACATATTTGAAGAACTTAGAATAAGCTCTAAAGCAATTTTGTTGGCTTAAAAAATAGTAAGTTATTTATTTTAGAGTTTAAAACATAAATTATTTTAAGTGAATTTCCAATTTATTTTGGAGAATTTAAAAGAATGTTTATGTTATATGAAAATCTTTCAAAGAGTGGGGAATTAAATGTTCCATGTGGATATCAATCTAGTGCACTTGTAAGACAGAAAGAGAACTCTGACTACACAGTATGTAAGTTATGTAATGTCATGCAACCAAGTACCCCCAGACCTAGTAGCTTAAAGTAAAAACTGTTTCTTACCAATCGTTAAGTTCCATTTTTGAGAATCTAGGGTTTCCTTGGGATGGTCTGGCTCAAGATTTTACGTGAGGTTGAGGTGAAGATGTCTGTACGGGTTTCAGTCACCAGAAAGCTTGATGATGGCTGGAGGTTCATCTTCCAAGAGGGTTCACTCACATGGCTGGTAACTGGTTGCCTCCATTCCCTGCTAAATATAATTCTTCAAAGAACTGATTGATCATCTCAAGATGGTGGCCATTTTTCCCCTTCATGGGTTATCCAAGAAAGACAGAGAGAAAGAGAGGGAAAGGAAAGAAGGAAGGAAATGGCAGTGTCTTTTAAGTCCCCTGGTTTCCAAAATCACTACCACCTCTTCCTCTTGTTGCTGTTTCTAAGAGATATGCCACTATTCTACCTAACACTTAAGAGGAAGATTAGGTACCTGATTTTGAAGGAAGGAATATCAAATAATTTATGTATATATTTCTAAATGATCATAACATGTATAGAACAGAATATATACTTTAATATTAACATTTAAGAAATTCACTCACCTGTGAGACTCATGAAGGTGGCAGGGAGTACTTATCATCATTCCCCATTGGATACCTCAGTGCAGCTCAGAATGACTGGTTCATGATAGGTACTCATATTGATTGAATGAATAAACTACAAATCTTGGGATTTCTCAACCCCAAAACTATCATTTGGCGATTTCACAACAATGTTCACTTCCTCTCATTTGCCAAATGTGGAATTTCTCCCCCATATACCTTCAAAAAAATCAAATACATAGTACAACAAATTCTGATAAACATTTCTTTAGTGAACACTACTAATTAAAATTAAATGTTTCTCATAAAGTTGATAAAAACAAGCTGACTGCCTTCCTTCAGAACATAATGCCTTCAGCAATATCTTCTTTGGAAGATGTTGATTAATAACTTAAACTCACAGATCTCTAATTTTATCTGCCACATACAATGAACAAGATGAGACCTAGAGGTCCTTCTCTGTTTGTACATCAAAGAATGGTCCATGGAGTACTGATGAGTTGCAGGATAATTTTTCTTTCTGACTTACAGTCCCACTACTCTACTGAATTTACTCTTACTAATGTTCCATTGATCATCTCACTGAAAAATTCATTAAACATTTTTCTATCTTCCTTACCTTATTTGCTATTTTCATTTAAATTTTTTCTTACTCCATCCTTCTTGAAGTTAGTTATACCAGCTCAAAAATGTTGAGTTATAATGCAATAATAAACCACCCCCAAATCTTTGTCACTTAAAATGAGATCATTTATTTTTTATATAAGCTTTATAGTAGCCAACATAATTGGAATTCAGTCCCCAGGTTAAAGGAATAACCTCATGGGCTTTCATAAAGCAGAGATAGGAGAATTTGGTTACATCACTGCTGCGCTTAATGCTACTGCCCAGAAGTGACCCATCTCTCTTCTGTTTATATGAACCAGCTAGGGCTAATCAGATAGCTAACGTCAGCTTCAGGGTGTGGTGAGGGGAGGTATGATCTTTATCCTTAGATTCTTAAACATTTCCTCATGTTTCTTCAGGCCCTTCCTTCTCTGCTTTCTTGCTTTCTGTCCATTCTTCAAAGCCAGTGTGTTCCAGACCTTCACAGTCCATAGGGTTTCTCTACTAAAACTTGCTAAAAATGCATATTTTATTAACTGGTACAACTTCTGCATATTATATTATATGCATATTATATTATATTATAATCATTTTATATTAGATTTAGTGGCGCTGTAATAAAGATAATTACCCAGAATATAATCATGGATGCCATCCTTAACAATGATATACTAAGTGCACAAATGTCTGAGTCTTTGTCCTGAATGTGGGTAATAAGAGGGTGCATCGTCTGTAGAAAAAAATATATTTTTAAAGACTTATCTGTTTATTTACTTGTTTATTTATTTGAAAGGCAAAGTGACAGAGAGTAGGAGAGATAGATAGAGATCTGCCATCTGCTAGTTTACCTCCCAAATGGCCACAACAGCCGGGCTGGATCAAGATGACGCCAGAAGCCTGAAAATCCATCTGGGACTCACACATGGGTGGCAGCAGCCCAATCAATTTGGCCATCACCCACTTCTTCTCCAGGCCCTTTAACAGGGAGCTGGATTGGAAGCCGAGTGACCAAGGGACCTCAAACTGGCACTCCATGGGGAGTGCCCATGTTGCAAGCAGTGGCTTAACCTGCTGCACCAAAATGACAGCTTCAGATAACTTTTAAGTAATGATTTAAAAACTACTGAAATTTAGTCTTTTTTATTTTCATCCTGTACTGTTAATTCTAAGCAATGTCAGTGATAAAATACCTTTTTCCTAAAAACTTTTTTGCTGTAAATTGCAAATAATTATACTTACTGCCAAGTTTGAATAAAACCTTCAAATTGCCACATATTTCTTACTTAGATTTTAGTGAGTAATGTGTTAATATGAAAATTAATTCATAAAACACTCAAGTTATACTATCAGCCATCAGTTATAGTGAGCCATGTGGTCTTATTCATACAAATTCATTTCTAGAGTAAATGCTTAAGGTTCAGAATCCTTCAAGCTGTCTTGGAATTTATCTTGCAATTCCAGTCCCTGTGGCAACCCATATTCCTGTGTGTAAGCATTTAGAATTACCATCAGTAGCATATTGAGTGAAAAGAAAAGAAAAAAAAAAAACAGAACAGAACTTGAGTTACTTCAAGTCTCAGTCTGTGTGATCCATTAGACTCTAAGTGCATGTGTTTGTGTGTATGAATGTGTTTAATATTTAAAATAAGAAAGGAAAATGAACTGCAGGACATGATTTTGTTTGGTAAAGCAAATTTTAGTTTATATATGAAATATGTGATTGAATTTGATGATCCTAAATTTAAAATGAGCTCTTTTTATTACTAATTTTGATTTAAAGCTAACAAATTAATCAAAATAATAATAATCAACTACCTTATAGGGATTTTGCCAAATATAGGAAAAGAACAATTGACACTGAGTTACAAATATGTTAGATAAGCATTGGTCATTGATTTCTGCCTCTCCATTACTGCCTCTCACATCCAAACAATCTTAATGTCCTAAGTTTTTGTCATAATTTTCTCAACTTCTCTGTCCTTGGCATAAAGGCTGGTGTAATGAAATTGTGGCTGCAATTATCATTAGGAACTTCTGTATGGAAAGAATTAGAAGCAGACAGAATTTTAAAATTGTCTTTGCTCAAAATCTGTAATATATTTGCAGAATTTTCTGATATTTCAGAAATGAAATTTTACTCATTCAAATAATAAAAGGAGTGATTCCTTAAATGGCATCCATATGTTGCAATTCTCAATTTAATGTCCTGAATCTACACTTTCCCTCTTAAATACAGACCAGTATATCCCACCATGTAGTTAAGTTATCCATTTAGATGTCTGAAAGGATCTCCAGATTAAATGTCTAATTTTTTTTTTTTTAAGAGAAAAACCTCTAAGCATCTCTTCTTTATATACCTGCCCTTCTGAGTGCTCCCCATCTCAGTAAATAACAAACCATCTTTCCTGGTGATCAGGAAATTCCTGAAATCATTGTTTACTCAAATACCTTTGATGCTCCCTACATCCAGTCTTAAAGTAGATCCTGTTGGCTCTTCCTTCATGTACAAGTGCTTGAATCCAACTACTTTCTCCATCCACACCACACTGATCCAAACCATGGTCATTTCTGCTGCAGGTCTTTGCAGTTGACTTTCAACTGTTATCCTTCTATATGTATTTGTCCCCTTGCTGTTTATTCTCAATCCAGCAAATAAACTGACCTCTTTCATATTCAAGCGGATGAGGTCGCCTTGCCCATAACTCTCACTCACCCTGTAGATTTGATGTTTAACCTCTTTTCTGCCACACTGGCTCTCTGCTACTACTCTTCCCCTCCTCTCTTTGGTTTCAGTCACACCAAAATCCCTAATGTCCCACAAACACCCAGAAATGCTCACCTCTGAGGGCCTCAGCACTTGCAGTTTCCATCTGCCCAGAATCTTCCCACACTTTTGATTTGTTCCTTGATTTATCACATCTTAGCTGAAATTTCAACATGTGCAGAAAATCTAATTAAACTGGAAACCACCCCTTTCCTACCTTATTTTTTCCATAGTTTGTGACTGTACAGCCCAGTACTTAATTATTCATTTCTGTCCCCTGTGCTAAAATCCGAAATTTATGCAAGTAGGGAATTTTTGTATTTTATTTGTCTGTTTCCCACATCTGTAATATTAACTGGCACATCATAAGCACTTGCCACATGTGTTTAATGCTGTATGAATAAATGTATTAAAATATGATTGAATTGTTTTATGTTTTATCTAGAATATAACACGAGAATAACCTACCATTCATTTTTTTAAAAACAGATGTAAACAAGGATCCTTGCCCTTTCAACAATCTAAAATTAGCATAAATGTAGTTATTAAGACCATGCATTATTTTTATTGCAGTAGACAAATGGATAAAGCATATTAGAGTCTAGACATAAAATGAAATATAAATCAGAGTTTCATATGTGATAAAACTAAGATTACAAATCAATGGGGAAAGACTTTCCTTTAGATAAATGACATTAGGACTCTTAGCTAGCAATATTACTTTTAGTAATTGGAATCATCATTTATTGAGTGCTTACACTGGGCCCCTCACTAGGCTTCCTTGACCATCTAAATAACTATGTAAAGTAGGTATTCTAATCATCAACTCCATCTTACTGGTAGCCGTTCATCTAATGCTGTTGGTGATAAACACTGCGAGGGGCAGAATTTTGAGTGACAATTTTGAGTTTTATACTTCTCTGTAAGGATTGAATATTCTACATGAATAACATTGGATACATAACTTAAATAACAATTTAGGAAAACTTTTAAAAGAGATTTTAAATGAAGCATAGGTTTCTTCACTAGGATATATGTTCTCTTTTGCTGGCTGTCTCTAAATGGAGACATTTTGCTTTTTATGGGAAAAACTAAGTATGTTAAATATAAAATCAACTTTAGTAAAGTTGAGGAATAAATATTTACCTAGAATTTTATGTTGGAAAATAAAAGAATCATGCTGTTATTGATATCCAATTAATTATTTCACTTTAAGTTTTCTCACAAAATCTTTCCAAACTGACTTCTCAGTTTTGTTTTTCTTAAGTTTATTAAGTGAATAAAATATTTCACTGAAAGATACATACATACACACACAACTTAATCTAAGGGAATCAAAAGATTAGTTTCTTATCATAAACATTCCTAAAAATAAAAAGACTGTAGTATGGTTAATTATCAGTAACAATTAGTTATTATTATAAGTCAAATAATTTTTCTCCGAAAAAGAATGAGGAAAACAATTTTAAAATTCAAAGCAAAAAAAAAAAAAATACACAAGATCAATGAAATGAAAAGCTGGTTTTTGTTTTGAAAAAATAAACAAAATTGATACATCATTGGGCCAACTAACCAAAAAAAGGTAATGGGTGTAAAGGAACAAGAGTAAAATTAATAAGATCAGAGAGATGAAAAGGAGATGTTACGACAGTTACCACAGAAACAAAAAGAATCATCAGAAATTACTACAAACAGTTATATGCCAACAAATGGGGAAATTTAGAAGAAAGGGATAGATTTCTGGACACATATAATTTATCAAAATTGAGTAATGAAGAGATAGAAAATCTAAATTCACCAATAACCAAGATGGAGATTGAATCAGTAATAAAGACCTTCCCAACAAAGAAAAGCCCAGAATGGATGGCTTCACTGCTGAATTCTACTACTAAACTTTTAAAGAAGAACTAATCCAAATTATTCTCAAACTATTCAAAACAATTGAAAAGGAGTGACTTCTCCCTAATACTTTCTATGAGTCCAGCATCACCTTAATTCCAAAACCACAAAAAGATACAAGAAACAGAACTATAGACCATTATCTCTGATGAACATAGATGCAAAAATCCTCAACAAAATCCTAGTTAACAGAATCTACACATCAAAAAGATCATTTATCCATACCAAGTGAGATTTATTCCTGGTAGCAGGGATGGTTCAACATACAAAAATCAATAAATATGATACATCACATTAACAAATTGAAGAATAAAAAAACATGATTATCTCAATAGATTCAGAGAAAGCATCCTTTCATGACAAAAACTTTAAACAAATTGGGTATAAAAGGAACATACCCCAACACAACTAAAGCATCATATTTGAATGAGGAAAAGTTGGAAGCATTTCCACTAAGATTCAGAACCAGACAAGATGCCTAATCTCACCAGAGCCAGTAGATAAGAGAAAGAAACCAAATGGATACAAATTGGAAAGGAGGAAGTCAAATTATCCCTGTTTGTGGATGACAAGATCCTATACATTCGGAGACCAAAAAACTGCTCTAGAGACTGTTAGAACTCATAAGAGAGTTTGGCAATATTGCAAGGTATAAAATCGACACACAGAAATAAATAGCCTTGTATATACAAACAATGTGATGTCTGAGAAAGAATTTATAAGATCAGTGCTATTAACAATAGCTATAAAAAATTTTAATTACCTTCAGATAAATTTAACCAAGGATGTAAAATATTTCTACAATGAAAATTATAAAACATGAAGGAAAAAAATAGAAGATGCCAAAAATTGGAAAACTCTTCCATGTTCATGGATTAGAAGAATTCATATCAAAATGTCTATGCTACCTAAAGATTCAATACAATCCCAATCAAAATACCAAAGACCTTCTTCTCAGATCTGGAAAAAAGGCCCTAAAATTCATATGGAATCACAACAGACCCTGAATTGCTAGAGCAATAGTAAACATTAAAAATAAAGCTGGAGTAATCTCAGTACCAGATTTCAAGACATATTACACAGCAGTTATAATCAAAACAGCCTGATACTGGCACAAAAATAGACACATGCACCAATGGAACAAAATAGAGATCCCATAAGTTAATCCCCACATCTGCAACCAACTAATCTTTGACAAATGAGCTAAAATCACTCCCTTGAGAAAGGACAGGCTCTTCAACAAATGGTGTTGGGAAAATTGGATCTCTGCCTGCAGAATTATGAAACAAGACCTCTACCTTGCACCCTATATAAAAATCAACCCACAGTGGATCAGAGATCTAAATCCAAGAACTGAAACCATCAGATCACTGAAGGAAAACAGAGGACGCCCCATAAGACATTGGCATAGGCAAAGATTTCTTGGATAAGACCTAAGAAGCACAGAAAATAAAGGCAAAAATAGACAAATGGAATTACATCTAGCTAAGGAAACAAACAAACTGAAGAGGCTACCAACATAATGGGAGAAAATATTTGCAAACAGTATATATTATTAATAATTAATATCAAAAATATATAAGGAGTTCAAGAGATTCAAAGACAACAACACAATAAATATAGTTAAGAAATGTGCTAAGGGCCGGCGCCGTGGCTCAATAGGCTAATCCTCCACCTTGCGGCGCCGGTACACCGGGTTCTAGTCCCGGTCGGGGCGCCGGATTCTGTCCCGGTTGCCCCTCTTCCAGGCCAGCTCTCTGCTGTGGCCAGGGAGTGCAGTGGAGGATGGCCCAGGTGCTTGGGCCCTGCACCCCATGGGAGACCAGGAAAAGCACCTGGATCCTGGCTCCTGCCATCGGATCAGCGCGGTGCGCTGGCTGCGGCGGCCATTGGAGGGTGAACCAACGGCAAAGGAAGACCTTTCTCTCTCTGTCTCTCTCTCTCACTGTCCACTCTGCCTGTAAAAAAAAAAAAAAGAAAAAAAAAGAAATGTGCTAAGGATATGAACAGGCATTTTTCAACAGATGATATACAAATGGCCAATAGGTACATGAAAGCATGGTCAAGATCACTAGCCATCAGGGAAATGCAAATCAAAACCACAATGAGGTTTTACGTCATCCCAGTAAGAATGGCTATCATACAGAAATCAAAAAATGAGAAATTCTGGTGAGTAGGTGGGGGAAAAAGGTACTCAAATACAGTATTGATGAGGATATAAACTAATACAACTATAGAAGACAGAATAGACTCCTCAGAAATCTGAAAATAGGTCTATCATATGAACCAGCCATTCTACACCTGGGAATTTACTCAAAGGAAATTAAATCAGCATATGAAAGTTATCTATACCCCCATGTTTATAGCAACTCAATTGACAATAGCTAAGAAATGGAATCAACCCAGATGTCCATCAATTGATGACTGTATAAAGAAACTGTGGTCTGTATATTTATGATGGAATACTACTCAGCTGTAAAAAAGAATGAAATCCTGTCTTTTGCAATAAAATGGATGCAGTTGGAGACCATTATTTTTAGTGAAATAAGACAGACCCCAAAAAACAAATATCATGTGTTTTCACTGACTTGTGATAACTAATATACAGACTACAAAAAAAGGTATATGAATGAAAATGATACCTTGAAATTTAATTATTGTTTACAGCCTTAGTCCATACTCTTGAGAAACAGTGGGTTTTCTACTTACTACTTGTTGTTTTGTATTCTTTACTTAGTGGACGTTTAAGCTTATTATTATAAAGTATATTGAAAATATTTCTTTACTTAATGTATACTAAACTGATCCTCTGTTAAAAAAAAAAAAAAAAAGAAATTATCAACTCCCAACTTGACTCTCACTGGGATTAAACATGACAGTAGGTCTGATCTGATTTCATCATCATTTAAAAAAAATCATCTATTATTTTTCACTTTATGTTTCTGTGTGGGAGCAAACTGTTGAAATCCTTACTTAATGTATACTAAGCTGATCTTCTGTATATTAAGATAATCGAAAATGAATCTTGATGTGAATGGAAGGGGAGAGGGAGTGGGAAAGGGGAGGGTTGTGGGTGGGAGGGATGGTATGGGGGGGGAAGCCATTGTAATCCATAAATCGTACTTTGGAAATTTATATTCATTAAATAAAAGTTAAAAAAAAGAAAATATTTCATTGGAAAAATTAAAGAAAGAATAATAAACAAAGCGGGAGGGAGCGATGGGATGTGGGAGGGATGGAGAGAATGGTGGGCAGTATCACTATGCTTTTGAAGCTGTGTATATGAAATACATGAAATTTGACCCCTGTACACATATTTTAACAAAAAGACTGAATTTAAAAAATAACCATTAAGTATTACTACCATACTCAGAATATTGAGCATTTGACTTATGCCAAAATAAAGATCTTTTTGTTGTTGAGTAAATTAAGTTAATGGGAGTCAAAGGCATGCTAACTCATGTAACCTGAACCCTCCTTACATTATGTTCACTGCATTTATTTTAAAAGTCCAACAGTCCACTTTATACTATTTAAGCTTGCATGCTTTTAAAATATTTTTGAGAATTTGTATATTGTTATAAATATGAACTCAAAGGGCTACAATTTAACATATACATGTTTTATTGAATAAAATTAGCTTAAGTCTACATTCTGATATTTTCTCTGAACAAAGTTATAGTCCAAAGTGGCCTTAAGACAGTAACTAAGCTTGATGTCATTGTTGTGAGTAAAATTAATCCCATCAAATTTAACAAGATAATGGATGCTTAGAATGAATAATTCTAAATCAATTTAAAAGTCATTCTGTTATACATGGATCACGTAGCAGATATTATAGTGACAGAGTGCTTTCCCATATCAAATAACCAGCAGAATTAAAGTCTTGCCCCATGAGAAACAGACCAAATTTAGTGTGAAATTGAACACAACAGTCATGAACACTAGTTGAGTTGCACAATGTGATGCTATTGTTCACTGTGACAGAAGGCGACAGAAAGAACCTTTTTCCTTACTGAAATTGTTGATCTCCCACCAAGGATTGAAGTAAGTAAGTTTTAAACATATGTAAATGTGGATACCCTTGGTACCAGGAAATCACAAAAATGTCCAGTTAATTAACAAGTCTTTAGAAAGACTTGTTTTCAGCAGTATATCAACACTTGATAAACACAATTATCAATACTGTCTGGGATGGATTAAAATGAGTTGGGTTACTCAAACTCTATTATGCCTTTTTTCCCCAAAATGTTCCCTCCATGTCCCTCTTTTTTTCCATCATTAGCCACTCAAATCTGAAAGCTCACCAGATTATTTCAGCATCCATTTCCACTTCATAATTAGAAAAAAGAAACATGGAGAGGAGAAAAGAGAAGGAAGGATATGAGAGAGAAGTAAAGAAAGGACCAGATGGAAGAACAAATAGTATGAGGAAGTGAAGAATGGAAGGAGGGAAAGAAAAGGGGAAAGGAGCCTGCTGAAGTAGTTCCTGTCACTTAATCTGAGAGAAGGGAGAATTGTTAGGGTCATTGTTCTTTAATAGTCACATCATTAAATGTTTGGAAAGGTACCTCTATCACATTAAGAAATTGCAGAGTGTTGAAATAATTACCAGGAAACAATCTAGCAATCTAGCAATAGTGCTCTGCATAGTAAATCAATGCACTTTAGGTTTACATTAAAACTTCATCATTTTTAAAATTAAAATCTTATGCTTAAAGTTAAAGAAAATTCTTTGACTCCCTTTTTTAACTTGCTATTCATTTTTCAGTTATTATACATAGAGTTGTGTGTCTGAATTCTGACATTGCCATATGTCTGGAATTCCCTCTCTACTTAATACATATCAACTCTTCCATTGCTCAGAATGACTAGAAATCTGTAATGAGAACTAATGCATAGTAATTAACTATGATTGTCAATCATTTTAGTAATGTAATAAGCAACTCAGAAATGATTAAAAGTATTCATCAAAATGTTTGATAATTCTAAAAATTGTTCATATATTCCTTTTAAAATTCTTCCAAACCTATAGGAAATATGTTAAAACCCCAGGTCCCAAAATACTAATGTAGGAAATAGTGGGGAAAGATAATACATGAAGAAGTTTCTTTAATATTCATAACAGAAGACATTGTTAATAGTTGCCAAAGAAAGAATTTATTCTTAGATTTTATAATATGTATATATATATTGATATGCTCTACATATACAAAAATAAAATGTCTTATTTTCATTTAAAAACACATATCAATAAGAAGGGAGAAAGTCTGATTTTACAGAAATGAGGTTTCTTCTCCTTTTCACTACTGGGTGGGAAAAGTGTTGTTGCATATCCTAGTGATCGCCCTCTAGTGGAGACACTATATTCTGCATATAAATGTATGAAAGGCCTAGTGATTTGCATCATCAGTTTTAACAGCACCTTTTCTGAAGGATTCTTACAGATAATGTAATATGCCCTGTACAAATTTATCCAGATTTTAATGGAATATTAGCTTAAAAGATACCCTGTACTATAATGAAAATGTAAAATATTCACCTTGTAATAATCAATAAGATGATGTTTATGAGGGACCCTCAAAAATTTCTTACAAATGCATAGCATGGAAATGGTATGTCTGCAATTTTAAAAATTTATACACCAAAACAAACTTATTTTAATCCCATTTCCATGAGCATAGTTGTATATTTACAATATGAATGTTTTATATTCTTTTTAAATGCAAGAGCTTCAAAATTTGTTACTTCCTATCCATTTCCTTTTTACAAATAAGTTATAAAAGACTATTAAAGTTTCTAAAGTTATGAAATGAGCCCTCATGAAATTCTTACTTAAAAGGATTACTTAACACATTTCAAGTTTATCCATTTTCTTGACAGAGTAAACCATTGTCACTGATCAGGTTTTAAACTTAATGTGTTTTAAACATCAGTTTATTTGTGTTCTTGACATTCATCTTAAATTGATTTAATGATGTTTATTCCCTGAGTGTATTTGTAATGTGTTTTGAGAAGTACTTATGTCTTACAATAGGAATTCCTGTTAGACTGAGAGGAAACAGTGATACCATATGGAGGAATCTCAACAGCCATAGAATCATTTCACAGACTATTTGAAAAATTCAGCAAATGGTGCCTCTCAGTTTCATTATTAGTATATATTGGACAAAGCACCAGTTTTGGCATTTTTGTGCCTTCTAGAGGGAAACTTTTAAGGAGTTCATTTTTCCAGTGGCATACACTGAACAAAAATATCAAGAATTTTGAACAGAACACAAATTCTGTCCTGATACTGTAGTGTTGTCACCATCCAATCTGGCTGCATGCAATAGCATTACTTCCTTTTTATTATTTTTAAGAAACTACTACCTGAGAAGTACAGAGCGTTGCAGAAGCAGAGGCTGAGAGAGATAGACAAAACAAGAGCGTGCCCATCCACTGGATCATTTCCCTTCTGTCTGCAACAACCAGGGCTGAACAGGGTCAGAGGAAGGAACAAAGAACTCAATCCAGATCTCCCAGCATGTTGCCAAGGACCCAACTACTTGAGCCATCACCACTGTTTCCTATGGTTCAGCTTAGCAGAAAGCTCAAGTTAGGAGTCAAAAGTCAGGAGCCTGGAATACAATCCAGGAACTCTCATGTTAGGCACAAGTGTCTTAACTGCTAGCCCAAAGGCCCATTCCAACATTGCTTCCTTTAATTCTTTGTTACTCTGAACTTTTAAAGTATTCCTCTGTGTGTAAAATCATTATCCTTTGTACATGGATGAAATTCCACATAGCCACTTACACAAGAGCAAATCTACTTGTTCATCACATAATTCTGGCTACTGAAGGGCTGGACAGTATTCTATTGATATTTGTACTCCCAATATCTGGCATGTCAGCTGGCTGATAATGTGCTATTTTCAGCTATTTGTAAAATGACTATATTAATAACTACAAAAGATATGACACTTTTTTCTTATCAAATTATTTGACTTTGTAGAAGAGCCTTGATTATGGAGAAGATACACTACATTCACCTACAATTACTTAATCAATTTGCTGAAACTTAGAGTAGTGAAGTTATTTCCAGAGACTTAACAACATAAGGTCTGAATTTTTATCTTTACAAACACCTCCTTAACATTTGGCTATGTGGTGGTTTCTCTTGTCTTCTTCTCTCTGATAAGAATTCTGTCTTGCTACTTTCCAGCCACCAAAACACAATTGCCACCATCCTCTGAATCAAGAATATGATGCTATACACTGTTTTTTGCACTATTAAAGTGATAAGCCTTCAAAATTCATCAGTCTCTCTGTTTTGCAGTTCCATATCAAGGAGAATCCCTGCCTGTCATCTCATTCAGATTCTGTTTGCCTGCACAAAATAGTGATTTCACACTGCTGCCCAGCCCCACCCCTCTATCCTTTAAACTGACTCTGTCAGGTCACTTTCATGACATCATGTGAAACTACCACATAAACTGCACTCAAACTACATAAATGAAATCCATGGTCCAACCATGGTCCAATCATGTATATTAGTGTAGGTTCTTTTTTTTTGTATAGTGAAAGATCTTGCCCTGATCATATCAGTAAATGGCTTAGACAGAATTGTTCATAATCACTGAAATTAGATTAGTAAAGAAGTTATTTAGTTATTTAGTTCTCATCACTCATATTATGTTAAATCAATGATCAAGAGCTCTATTTGTTTGGATATGCAACTAATAGGATGTTGAATTTGGAAGATCTTACTAAAATAATAGCATTTATAATTTTGTTAATACTTTATTATTGAAAACTTTTTAAGGATAGATTTCTAACTTAGTGCCTTCTGGTTTCATGGAGATTTAAAAGATTAATAATTGATATTTACTGGAAAGAAACTAACATTTGGTGTATTAAGGAGTTTAGCAAATTACCCAAAAACCCAAATTATCATGATAAAATCTATTTCATACCTTGTCTAAATAAGATCGAAGTCAGCGAACTCAAAAGGCTTCCATAGCCTTGGCAACTCATGACTAGAGCCTAGGGAGATTACTGACACCATAAACAAGAGTGTCAAATTGTTAAGTCAACAACAGGAGTCACTGTATACTTACTCCTCATGTAGGATCTCTGTCCTTAATGTGTTGTCCAATGTGAAGTAATGCTATAACTAGTACTGAAGCAGTATTTTATACTTTATGTTCTGTGTGGGTGCAAACTGTTGAAATCTTTACTTAATATATACTAAATTGGTCTTCTGTATATAAAGAGAATTGAAAATGAATCTTGATGTGAATGGAAGGGGAGAGGGAGTGGGAGATGGGAGGGTTGTGGGTGGGAGGGAAGTTATGGGGGGGGGCATTGTAATCCATAAAGTGTACTTTGGGAATTTATATTTACTAAATAAAAGTTTAAAAAATAAATAAAATCTATTTCATAAAGTTATTGTAAGAATATACAAAAAGTATTTAAGGGAGGTGTTTGGCCTAGTAGTTAAGATACCAGTTGGGATTCCCACATCCCATATTAGAGTGCCTGGATTAAAGTCCCATCACTGATCCTGATCCCAATTTCCTACTATCACATGCCCTTAGGGGTAACATTTGATATCTCGAGTAATTAGGTTTCTGCTACCCATGGAAAAAGCCCAGATGGAATTCCTGGCTCCTGGATGGATTCAGCTTGGCCCTGCTCTTGTCACTGTGGGCATTTGAAGAATGAATCAGTGGATAGAACTCTCTATATGGATATCTGATTCTCTTACCCTCCCTCTCTCTGTCTCTGTCTTGCTCTCCCCCTTCTCTCTTTTTGCTCTCAGATAAACTTTTAAACTCTCATATAACTTTTAAATTTTTTTTATGTATTTAGAAAAAAATCCTGGCATGTATAAAGCATTTACTAAATTTTAGCTTGTGTTAACCTTCAGAACAATCTGACAAGTTTTATTATCTTCCTTTTGTAAGTAAGAAAACTTAAACAATGAAAAATTAAATTACTTGCTCATTATCATACAATGAGTAAATGATAAAGTCAGAATTCAAACCCAGAAACTGTCTGTCTGTACTTTCAGACAATAAAGTAGACCATAATAATCCAGAAATGTTAAAGTCAACAGCTTTTGCTTGTAGATTCAGCCAAGGCAATTAAATTCATAGTGAAATAAAACTGAAGGTTTCAAGGTGAAAACCACTGGAATTCTCCAGCCTAATGCTGAGATTAGTATAAACTGAAGAATGATTTATGGCAGCAAAATACTCTTCAGTAAGACTCAACTTCTCAGAGTTCAGCTCAAGGCCAGAATTGAAATTCCCTTCATGAAAATCTTTATGTCCTGAGTTCTCTTCAAAGATATCTGTTGCTCTAGATAAGAACCCTGGGAGAATTCCCTTCATCATAGAATTAGGTAAGACATGTGAGCTAAAGTGTCTTTCAGTTACACAGTTAAACTGTCTTATGCTTTACAGTAGCTTATTTTGCCACCGATTATCCCATGTAGAAGAAATTAGAGCATTGGGGTTAACTCAGATTGGGCTGTTCCTATCATTACCAATGAGAAAACTTTCAGTTAATAATGAAATGAGCTGATTTAATCATATTACTCAAAAGATCATGATTGAATGCTATTTTTTTTTTTTTTGCTCTGGGTTGTTATCCTTTCAAACATGAAGTGCTTATCTCCAGTTTATTTGCAAATCTCAAGTAGAAAAAATAATAGGCTTTAGACAGATAAATGCCTACCAATAGATAAATGTACATATGGATGGATACATAGATGCATAGACACATACATACATAGATTCATAAGGATATAGCACAAGAATAAGTTAATTACAAAAATCTCCACAAGTCATCACATTTGAAAACAACATCCAGTTGTTTCCCTTATATCACTTCTATCTCCTGCTTATAACACTTCTATCTCCTTCTATCTCATGTATTTCATAGGTACAAATCTAAGAAGGTAACCATGCTTCCCAGCCAAATATAATAAAGCCTTTCAATTTTTTTTCTTCACATCTGCTCTTTCCAAGCCATTGTTCACAAATAAAGTGTTTTTTTTTAAGTCACTCAAAATAAACTAGAGGCATTTCTCCAATTTTTGTATAAAGCAATCCAGAAAGCCTCATCAGAAGTCAACTGTAAGACAGTAAAACAATACACAGCATGGGATAAAGGAGGTTCCATTCCCAGAAAGCTAAACTAAGTTCAAGCTGCATCTCTCCAGACCATTCAAGTTACAAGGCAATGAACCAAGAGGCATGGAAGTGAGACAGTATTGAAGAGGGAGCTCAGGGTAATTAATATAATATTGGGTAGACCAGGAAAAGAAACAAGTAACTGGGAATTCTACCCTGTTTCAGCTGGGATTTGGGATGGAACGGAAAGGCTTGGGACCCTTTCACTTTATCCACTATGAACAATTCACACTTGATTTCTTCTATATCATTTCATCAATCCAAAACTCTTTTGATATTTATTTTCTTCAATTTAAGAAAACTCATCTACATCTACTTGGTGCTGATTACCATATATTGAACTGATTATGATCCAATGTATAAGATGCTGTTCTTATGAAAATACATCTTTATTTCACTCTTTTGTTTAAAAGATTATTTATTTATTTGAAAACCAAAGTTACAGAGAGGCAGAGAGAGAGAGAGAGAGAGAGAGAGAGAGAATATCTTCCATCCACTGATTCACTCCCCAAATGGCCGTAATGGCCAGAGCTGGCCTGATCCGAAGCCAGGAGCCAGGAGCTTCTTCTGGATCTTCCACGCAGGTGCAGGGTCCCAAGTACTTGGGCCACCTTCTACTGCTTCCCCAGGCCATAACAGAGAGCTGGATCAGAAGTGGAGCAGCCAGGACTTGAATTGGTGCCCATATGGGATTCTGGCACAGCAAGCAGTGGCTTTACCCGCTAAGCCACAGCACTACCCTCTACTTCACTCTTAAGTTTCCTACCTTGCACACATGCATGCCTCTCATGAGCTTCATAAACACATCAGTTTGGACAAACTTTTCTGGATGGCAAAATTCCAGTGAACTGATAAATTGGCTCATGTAAATTTAGTCAAGCTGGGAGTAAGAATGTTGTTTAAATAGAAGATTTATTTCTGCTAGCTGTGGGATTTCTTTGTAGTATCCTAGATACATGTATATTCAGTTGAATTAGATAAATCATTTTCCAAAAGCTAAATGGTATTTTAAATTCAATTAGAAGACTTTAAATTTGAGAGGAACACATTGAAGTTAGCTTTTTATGTAACATTTTCTTCTGTACACTTATAATGTTGAACAATATTTTAAAAACATAATACTATTATTTCACAAAAACATCTCATTTAAGAAAATGATATTAATAGTTACTGAAAATAGTCTTTACTTGAGCAAATGATCAACATAGGAAGAGTTGATAATATAATATCAAATGTCATTGTTTATAGTCTTAGATTAGTTAATCCTTTCATTTTAAGTATCACACATTCTTTATGTGAAATTTCCCCCTTCTTTCCCAACTTGATGAAGAAGCTATCCTTTCCATACTGTCACAGAAACTAGATGCTGATGAAATGAGCCAAAGAATTAGATTCCTCATCAAGGCATGACATGAAACTTTAGCCAGGCGGTTTGCACAAACAGCTAAAGGTCTCTTTTGTGTTTGTTAGCACCACTGTGTCAGCTTTCTTGTGTTGGCAGCTTTGGGCTTTTCCGAGGAAAGCCCCAAAGAAAGTTGTTAGCAGCATATATTCTACAGTTCACAGACTCTCAAAAAGAACACATTAAAACACTTAGAATCCCCAGGGCAAATGGGGAGATTAAGTAGCCTTCCCCCTCAACAGAAGCCCCAAACAGACAAAGCTCAGTATTGTGTATTCAGTACACTATCTTTTTCCAGAACTGAACTTTACTATTGTGCTCAAAGATTCGAGTTTACAAAGTGATTGGGGGGCTTTGCATAGCGGTTCACTGGCACCTCCATTGACAGCCATCTGAGTGTGGGAATTTTTTTCAAAAGACTTGATGCTCACTAAATGATTGGCCTATTATTTTAATGCAATAGCAGCATCTTCCGCGTGGGAGGGGAGAAGCTTGCACCAGTATCTGTAGCAGTCTCCTTTTTCATAAGAATATAAATTAAGGAGTACAAGAAAAAGTTCCTATCAGGAAAAAAGGTGGGGGGGGGGGGCTGTTTAGAAGCCACTTTAGAGTATGGATACCTAAAGTGTTTGTGTTTTTGGAGAAAGATTTCTGAGATTCTCTAAGTTGATTTTCTTTTATGGAAATTTTCAGTTGTTATGGTTTTAAAATGTTTTCACATAAAATGAGGTGTATCTCTTCAATTCTGAAAATCAGATACATCCACTAATCTTTGGCTTCTGATTTACTCTGCTGTATCAGAAAACCTTTTCCTTTGGAAATGGTTATACTAAAATATATCCCAAGGTAAATTGCCAGTTCATGGCCAATACTCTAGCAAAGGTTAAGAAAAAGTTGAATACTTAAATAAACATAAATCCTTAATTGCTATAACCAACTGGGAAGAAACTGTATTTGTTTCAGTCACAGAATATTTCATCTAAAGCTTTTTAATGTACTACTTTGTAAACATTGAAGGCTGCATGAATTAGTGTAGCCATGACATTTCCCACAGTTTACATATTACTTACTCATTTCATTGAAGGATCAAACATGTTTTAATAGGCATTTCTAGTAATAAAACTTTATGCAAATGTAGTTTTTATATATTATCTCCATCTTCATACTGATTTTTGCTTTAAGCATTATTTTAAACCCACAAAATTTAAGGCAGAGTTTTAAATATTGAGAAACTATATTAGAACTATATAGAATTGCATCCTTTTGGAATTCATAAACTATAGGTTAGTATGCATAAATTTCATACAAATTATGAACATGCATTAAATGTTTTATTATATGAATGGTTAGAAACATTTTCAGGAAAATTTGAAGAGATACTATCCATTTATCATTACTAGTGAAGTATTAAACTCCCAGTAAATTACTAGTACTAATGTAACTTATATAAAAGTTAATGCTAAGAAATGAAACACTTCTTTGAAAATAAATTTTTCTTAATGAAAGGTAAACTATCAGATTATTTTAATATGCATAAAGTTATCAACAATTAATTTTCCATTTTTAAACATGTACTTAGTGTCACACTTTACCACTTTTATAAGCATATCATTGACATTGTCAACTTGGTTCTATGACTGTTCTAGTTTTCTATAGTAATTTTATAGTAACTTTTGAAATAGGGGACTTTGCAGATGAAAATCATCACAGCCCAAAGCATTCATCCCAAATATTTGTTTCTATAAAACAATTTGATATTGAGGAGCAAGAGTTCAGGACAGTATACATTTTTGTGCCAACATCTTTTATTGATTGCCTGGTTTTGCTCCCAGTTACTCCACTTCCAATCCTGCTCACTGCTAGCACACACCCTCAGAAGCAGCATTTGATGGATCAATTATTTGGGTCCCTGGCATCCACTTGAGAGACCCAGGTTGAGTTTTGGGCTCCAGGCTTCAACTTGAGCATCCCTGGCTGTTGCAGACATTTGGGGAGTGAACTAGCAGATGAAGAACGCTTGCAATCTCTCGCTGTTTCTCTGCCTTTCAAATAAAAAAGAAAAGAAACAAATAAAAAAAATGTTTTAAAGTAATTTGTTTAAATATCTTGACTTTATAAAGCTTCATGCTGTCATTTGTAAAGAAATAGACTCTAACCCAGTTTTGACCATCTTTTAGGCAGTGTAAGTACTTTTAAAAGTGAACTATCACCTTATCAGAGTGAATTTGTTTGCAAAATTACATGCAGATTCACTTAATCCTGTGGGTTTTCTTTCTGACATTAGTCACTTTATCAAAATGAGGTTTAATTTTATTGGCAATGTTCAACTTTACTTAAGATTACAAAACAATTAAGTGAGTGAGTTTAGTCTATTCAAATGATAATTTTTGGTTTTGTATCTATAAATTCTAGAATTCAAGCTTGAGAATTACCATCAATAATGGTACATACACAAATATATACTAACATATATATGGTGTGTAGATGTGTAATACCTTTTAAATGTAATTCTAAAAATGGCAAGATCCATATATTCTTAATAAATACTTTTATTCCATTATTCAGTATTGTAGTATTTGATGCCAGAGTTCAAAAACTATCAATTTTCTTCAAATGAAATATTATTTTCTCATTTTTAATTAAATATTAGTTAAAAATTCACACAATTTCCAATTTATGTAATAACTTAAGTGCACAGTTTTATTAAGAGCATTTATGTTTATTTATACCTATTTTTTTTGACAGGCAGAGTTAGACAGTGAGAGAGAGAGACAGAGAGAGAATTATAGACAGTGAGAGAGACAGAGAAAAAGGTCTTCCTTCCGTTGGTTCACTCCCCTAATGGCCGCTATGGCCAGCGCACTGTGCCGATCCAAAGCCAGGATCCAGGTGCTTCCTCCTGGTCTCCTATGCAGGTGCAGGGCCCAAGCACTTGGCCATCCATCCTCCACTGCCTTCCCGGGCTGCAGCAGAGAGCTGGACTGGAAGAAGGATAACTGGAACAGAATCCAGCACCTCAGCTGGGGCTAGAACCCCGGGTGCGGGTGCCGCAGGCAGAGGATTAGCCTAGTGAGCCACGGTGCTGGCCTATACCTATTATTTTTTAGAATATTTCTAGCTCAAAGAGTCTATAGTCTGATAGCTATGTAAATTTGATGCAATAAAATCACATAAAAAGAAAGACAATATGGCAGTTGTTGGGAGGAATGAGAACTAGGGACCAAACACCTGGATTGTAAGTGTAGTTATGTTATGTTTGAAATGATTACTCTTGATTCCAACTTCAATTAGAAATGCTTTATTAATAGTTCTACAAGGATAAACTATTATTTTAGTTTGAGGTGAAATTTTCCATGATTTTTCACTCCTACTTTTGAGTGCTCCATGTTTCTCCATGTATTCTTTTGTTGTTGACTATAAAATCTATTATGCCTTGGAAGTCTAGTGGCACTAGTGCATATTGGGACTTGCCATCACCCTCTGTTGGATACAATGTTCAAAATTCATATATAATTCTGGAATCTAGTTCTGAATCTGAGAAAAGGAGACTTTGAAACACAACCACTGAAGTTCCCAGAATTTACAGTTTAACCTCCCAAAAATATCCATTATTTATTTTAACTCTAATTAAAGAATAGGGTACATGGTAACCACTAGAGGGTACCACCTACATATATTGAGCAATACTATCTGATAGCCTTGAATAGTTCTTTCAAAAGTACAGCAGCCTTTTGATCTTTAATCTCATTCATGTACATCCAGAATTAATAATTTAAATTGTTAAATTAAGAATTATTTATAGTTGATATGTTTAGATAAAATGTATTTCTCTATCACAAGTATATAACACAAGTTGATTATGACAGAATTCTAGAAAATTCAGTTATCCTTCATTGTAGTCCCTTCTTTATGATTTTATTTTATTATTTATTTATGTATTTATTTTTGAAAGACAGTGTTAGAGAGAGAGAGAGAGAGATCTTTCGTCTACTGATTCACTCCCCAAATGGCTGCAACAACCAGGACTAAGCCAAGCCAAAACCAGGAGCCAGGAAATTCTTCCAGGTCTCCCACATGGGTGCAAGGGCCCAAGGATTTGAGCCATCCTCCGCTCCTTTCCAAGGCACATTAGCAGGTAACTGGAATGGAAGTGGAGCAGCCAGGACTCAAACTGGCACCCATTTCAGATACTGGCTCTGCAAGTCAGGGTTTTGACCTACTGAGCAACAGTGCCGGCCTCTTCTTTGTGATTTTAGAAAGCAGGAAGATACATGCTAGAATCACTGAAATCAGTAATCTTTCTTGAGCCCAGCTATTAATCACAGGACTCACAAATAATCTAAATACCATGACCCAATATAAACAGTGTAAATTCATCTCTGATAATCACCAACATTTATTGACCACTACTTGTCATACACTGAACAGCAATAATATAACTTTTCTCTACTTACAGCAATCTTATGAAGTCAGGACTGAGAGAAACACAAGTAACACAGACTTTAGGGCTTTGAAAGCATTAGGCTGTCAGCATTTAACACACCTTTCCAACTTATTTTTTTATGACTCCTTAGGTCATCTAATTCTGCTTTAAATTGCAAGTCTATTGGAAACATTACAAATAAAATACAGTCTTTTTCTCCTGAAATTTAAGACACTCTATATTCAATGAACTTGTTTAATTAAAGCAATTAAGTTATTCCTTTGTTGATAATAAACTAATGAACATAAGAACTCCAGATTTCTTTTACAAAATAGGAGTATGCTAAAATGAATATATTTCAATTACTAAAGTTATCTTTTCTGGACATATAACACTGTATTCACTCCTAATGTAATATAAACATATAATTCTATAAACCTATACATATGTTCATATATGTACATATGAGAGTATTTCAAAGAGTTCATGGAAAATGACATTAAGAGAGATTTGCGTGTAAAAATTTTATAGCTCATGCACATGTTGAATTTTCAAAAAGTTCATGAAAAATGCGTATGCATGGATTTTAAAATTTTTACACCTTATCTTTTAATTCCATTTTCCATAGACTTTTTAAAGATTTATATATTTATTTATTTGAAAGGCAGAATAACAGAGAGGCAGAGTCAGAGAAAGAGAGTCTACACATGCAGAAATTTGAAACAAGAACCCCTTCCTTATTTTTTTAAAGATTTATTTATTTACATGAAAGTCAGAGTTACACAGAGAGAGGAGAGGCAGAGAGAGAGAGAGGAGGAGGCAGAGAGAGAGAGAGGAGAGGCAGAGAGAGAGAGAGAGAGAGAGAAGCCTCCTCACTTTATTGAGTCATTCCTTTGTGGTGCAGAAGCTCCTTAGCTCGATCTATTCCCATTTGTCTATTTTTTCTCTTTAATGCCTGTGCTTCAAGTGTCTTTTCCAACAAATATTTACCTATGCCAGTGTCTTGCAGAGTTTCCACAATGTTTCCGTCTAGTAATTTGATGCTTTTAGATCATAGATTTGCATCGTTGATCCATTTTGAGCTGATTTTTGTATAAGGTATAAGGTAGGGGAATCAGGCCAGCGCTCTTCCGATCCGGCTCTCTGCTATGATCTGAGAAAGCAGTGGAGGATGGCCCAAGTCCTTGGGCCCCTGCACTCGCGTGGGAGACCTGGAGGAAGCTCCTGGCTCCTGGCTTTGAACTAGCACGGCTCCAGCTGTTGCAGCCAATTGGGGAGTAAACCATCTGATGGAGGACCTCTCTCTCTCTCTGTATCTCCCTCTCTCTCTCTCTCTCTCTCTCTCTCTCTCTCTCTCTCTGCCTCTCCTTTCTCTGTGTAGCTCTGTCAAGTAAATAAACAAATCTTTTAAAAAATAAGGTAAGGGATCTTGTTTCATGCTTCTGCATGTGTAGACCCAGTTTTCTCAGAACCATTTGTTGAAGAAACTGTCTTTTCCCCAGAGATTGATTTCACCTCATTATTCAAAGATTTGTTGTTTGTAGATGTGTGGATTAATTTCTGAGGTTTCTATTTTGACCCATTTGTCTACATGTCTATTTTTGTGCCAGTACCAGGCTGTTTACATTATAACTGCCCTGTAGTATGTCTTGAAGTCTAATATAGTGATGCCTCTGGCATTGTTTTTATTATTTAAGATTGTTTCAGCTATTTCAGGACTTTTGTGTTTCCATATGAATATTCTCAATGTTTTTCTAGATCTGAGAATGCCGTTGGTATTTTGATTGGGATCACACTGAATCTGTAAATTGCTTTCGTTACTATAGACATGTTGATGATATAAATTATTCTAATCCAGGAACATGGAAGAATTTTTTTTTTATTTTTGGTGTCTTCTATTTCTTTTTTTTAATATTCTGCAATTTTCATTTTAATCATAGAGAAATTTCACCTCCTTTGTTAAATTTATTCCAAGGTATTTTTTTAATTTTTTGAAGCTACCATGAATGGTATTGACTTAGAAGTTCTTTCTCAGCTATGACATTGTCTGTGTATACAAATGTTTTTAATTTTTGTGTGTTTGTTTTATATCCTGCAACTAGATCACACTCTTACGAGTTCAAATAGTTTCTCAGACGAGACTTTTGGATTCCCTATTGTAGAATCATGTTTTCTGCAAATAGGGATAATTTGACTTCCTCCTTTCCAATTTGTATCCCTTTTGGTTTCATTTTTCTTGCCTAATGGCTCTGGCTAAAACTTCCAGTACCAGGACTATATTGAATAGCAATGGTGAAATTGGGCATCCTTGTCTGGTTCCAGATCTTAGTGGAAATGCTTCCAACTTTTCCCCATTCAATATGATGCTGGCTCAGTTTGTCATATATTGCCTCTACTATGTTGCAGAATGTTCCTTCTATGTCCATTTGCTTAAGATGCTTATTATGAAAGGATGCTGTGTTTTATCAAATGCTTTCTCTGCATCTATTGAGATTATCATATTTTTTTCTTTAGTTTGTTAGTGTGATGTATTACATTTGTTGACTTTTGTATGTTGAACTATCTCTGCATACGAGGGATAAATCCATGTGAGTGATCTTTCTGATGTGGTGTTGGGTTCTGTTACCTAATATTTTGTTAGGCATTTTTGTATCTATTTTCAGCAGGGATATTGGTCTATAGTTCTCTTTCTTTGCTGTATCTTTCTGTGGTTTTGGAATTAAGATAATGCTAGTTTCACAGAAGGAGTTTAAGAAGATCCCCTCCCTTTAAATTGTTTTGAATGGTTTGAAAAAATTGGAATCAATTCTTCTTTAAAAGTTTTTTATAAATCAGTAGTGAAGCCATGTGGTGCTGGGCTTTTCTTTGTTAGGAAGGTCTTTATTACTGATCCAGTCTCTGTCTTGTTTATTAGTTTGTTTAGGTTTTCTGTGTCTTCATGACTAAATTTTGGTAGATTGTATGTGTCCAGAAATATATCCAGTTCCACTTTTTGGCACAGAGCTGCTTGTAGCACTTTTTGATGCTTCTTTCTATTTCTGTTGTATCCGATGTTACATCTCAATTTTCATTTCTGATTGTATTGATATGGATGATCTTTTTTTGGTTAGTTGGGCCAATGGTGTATCAATTTTATTTACTTTTTCACAAATTACCCTTCATTTCACTGATTTTTGTATCATTTTTTGGTCTCAATTTTGTTTTTTTCTTCTCTAATTTTTATTATTTGTTTCCTCCTACTAATTTTGGGTTTGGCTTATTGTCGTTGTTTTCCTATGATCATGAGATGCATTATTAGCTCATTTATTTGCTGCCTTTCCAACTTTTTGATGTAGTTGCTAATTGCTATAAACTTCCCTCATAACACGGCTTTTTCTGTATTCCATAATTTTTGATAGACTGTGTTGTCATCTTCATTCATTTCCAGGAATTTATTTCCATTTTGATTTCTTCTAAGGCACACTGTTCATTCAGGAGAATGTTAATCAGTCTCCATGTGTTTCCATGTTTTCTAGTTTCTAAGTTGTTAATTTCCAGCTTCATTTCACTGTCTTCAGGAAAGATACATGTTATGATTTCTATAAAGTATCATGCACTGATGAAAAGGATATGTATTCTGCAACTATAGATGAAATATTCTGTGGATATGAATCAGGACCATTTGCTCCATAGTGTAGATTAGCTCTGCTGTTTCTTTGATGATTTTCTGTTTAGTTGATCTGTCCATTAATGAAAGTGGAGTGTTGAAGTCCCCCATTATTATTATGTTAGTGTCTATTTCTCCCTTTAGATCCATTAAAATTTGTCTTAAATAGCCAGGCTCTGCTCTGTTATTGGGTGAATATACATTTACAGTAGTCATGTCTTCTGTTGAAATGATCTCTTAATCATTACATAATACCCTTCCTTGTCTCTTTTAACAGTTTTGTATTTAAGTCTATTTATCTGATATTGGCATGGCCACTCCTGCTCTTTTTTTTTTTTTCTTTTCATTGGCATGGAATATCTTTTCCATCCTTTCACTTTCAGTCTGTGTGTATCTTTGTTGGTGGGGTGTGGTTTTTTTTTAAAATATGTATTGATTAACTTGAAAGGCAGAGTTACAGAGAAGCAGAGGTAGAGAGATAGAGAGAGGTCTTCCATCTGATGATTCATTCCTTAGACGGCCACAACGGTCAGAGCTGCACTGATAAGAAGCCAGGAGCCTGGAGCTTTCTCCAGGTCTCCTACGCAGGTGCTGAGGCCCAACCACTTGGGCCATCTTTCACTGCTTTCCCAGACCATAGCTAAGAGCTGGATCAGAAGTGGAGCAAGCTTTGACTCAAACCAGCACCCATATAGGATGCTGACACTGCAGGCAGCAGCTTTACCCGCTGTGCCACAG